>NC_053389.1:39189418-39789418 GCF_905171765.1 Bufo bufo
TGTTACGGGACCGCTCTCCTCTGTCTGGGTGCCGGGCCTAAATGTGTGACAGTGGCCTGTTCCAGTGGTGGGTGACGTGAAGCCTGATTCTCTGCTATGACATGAATACAGATTCTGCGCTGACATTCGGCCAGATTCTCTGTTACGGGACCTCTCTCCTCTGCCTGAGTGCCTGGGCCTAAATGTGTGACAGTGGCCTGTTCCAGTGGTGGGTGACGTGAAGCCTGATTCTCTGCTATGACATGAAGACAGATTCTGCGCTGACATAAGGCCAGATTCTCTGTTACGGGACATCTCTCCTCTGCCTGGGTGCCTGGGCCTAAATGTGTGACAGTGGCCTGTTCCAGTGGTGGGTGACGTGAAGCCTGATTTTCTGCTATGACATGAATACAGATTCTGCGCTGACATAAGGCCAGATTCTCTGTTACGGGACCTCTCTCCTCTGCCTGGGTGCCTGGGCCTAAATGTGTGACAGTGGCCTGTTCCAGTGGTGGGTGACGTGAAGCCTGATTTTCTGCTATGACATGAAGACAGATTCTGCGCTGACATAAGGCCAGATTCTCTGTTACGGGACCGCTCTCCTCTGTCTGGGTGCCAAGGGCCTAAATGTGTGACAGTGGCCTGTTCCAGTGGTGGGTGACGTGAAGCCTGATTCTCTGCTATGACATGAAGACAGATTCTGCGCTGACATAAGGCCAGATTCTCTGTTACGGGACCGCTCTCCTCTGTCTGGGTGCCGGGGCCTAAATGTGTGACAGTGGCCTGTTCCAGTGGTGGGTGACGTGAAGCTTGATTCTCTGCTATGACATGAATACAGATTCTGCGCTGACATAAGGCCAGATTCTTTGTTACGGGACCTCTCTACTCTGCCTGGGTGCCTGGGCCTAAATGTGTGAGAGTGGCCTGTTCCAGTGGTGGGTGACGTGAAGCCTGATTCTCTGCTATGACATGAAGACAGATTCTGCGCTGACATAAGGCCAGATTCTCTGTTACGGGACCGCTCTCCTCTGTCTGGGTGCCGGGGCCTAAATGTGTGACAGTGGCCTGTTCCAGTGGTGGGTGACGTGAAGCCTGATTCTCTGCTATGACATGAATACAGATTCTGCGCTGACATAAGGCCAGATTCTCTGTTACGGGACCTCTCTCCTCTGCCTGGGTGCCTGGGCCTAAATGTGTGACAGTGGCCTGTTCCAGTGGTGGGTGACGTGAAGCCTGATTCTCTGCTATGACATGAAGACAGATTCTGCGCTGACATAAGGCCAGATTCTCTGTTACGGGACATCTCTCCTCTGCCTGGGTGCCTGGGCCTAAATGTGTGACAGTGGCCTGTTCCAGTGGTGGGTGACGTGAAGCCTGATTTTCTGCTATGACATGAATACAGATTCTGCGCTGACATAAGGCCAGATTCTCTGTTACGGGACCTCTCTCCTCTGCCTGGGTGCCTGGGCCTAAATGTGTGACAGTGGCCTGTTCCAGTGGTGGGTGACGTGAAGCCTGATTTTCTGCTATGACATGAAGACAGATTCTGCGCTGACATAAGGCCAGATTCTCTGTTACGGGACCGCTCTCTTCTGTCTGGGTGCCGGGGCCTAAATGTGTGACAGTGGCCTGTTCCAGTGGTGGGTGACGTGAAGCCTGATTCTCTGCTATGACATGAAGACAGATTCTGCGCTGACATAAGGCAAGATTCTCTGTTACGGGACCGCTCTCCTCTGTTTGGGTGCCGGGGCCTAAATGTGTGACAGTGGCCTGTTCCAGTGGTGGGTGACGTGAAGCTTGATTCTCTGCTATGACATGAATACAGATTCTGCGCTGACATAAGGCCAGATTCTTTGTTACGGGACCTCTCTACTCTGCCTAAGTGCCTGGGCCTAAATGTGTGAGAGTGGCCTGTTCCAGTGGTGGGTGACGTGAAGCCTGATTCTCTGCTATGACATGAAGACAGATTCTGCGCTGACATAAGGCCAGATTCTCTGTTACCGGACCGCTCTCCTCTGTCTGGGTGCCGGGGCCTAAATGTGTGACAGTGGCCTGTTCCAGTGGTGGGTGACGTGAAGCCTGATTCTCTGCTATGACATGAATACAGATTCTGCGCTGACATAAGGCCAGATTCTCTGTTACGGGACCTCTCTCCTCTGCCTGGGTGCCTGGGCCTAAATGTGTGACAGTGGCTTGTTCCAGTGGTGGGTGACGTGAAGCCTGATTCTCTGCTATGACATAAAGACAGATTCTGCGCTGACATAAGGCCAGATTCTCTGTTACGGGACATCTCTCCTCTGCCTGGGTGCCTGGGCCTAAATGTGTGACAGTGGCCTGTTCCAGTGGTGGGTGACGTGAAGCCTGATTTTCTGCTATGACATGAATACAGATTCTGCGCTGACATAAGGCCAGATTCTCTGTTACGGGACCTCTCTCCTCTGCCTGGGTGCCTGGGCCTAAATGTGTGACAGTGGCCTGTTCCAGTGGTGGGTGACGTGAAGCCTGATTTTCTGCTATGACATGAAGACAGATTCTGCGCTGACATAAGTCCAGATTCTCTGTTACGGGACCGCTCTCCTCTGTCTGGGTGCCGGGGCCTAAATGTGTGACAGTGGCCTGTTCCAGTGGTGGGTGACGTGAAGCCTGATTCTCTGCTATGACATGAAGACAGATTCTGCGCTGACATAAGGCCAGATTCTCTGTTACGGGACCGCTCTCCTCTGTCTGGGTGCCGGGGCCTAAATGTGTGACAGTGGCCTGTTCCAGTGGTGGGTGACGTGAAGCTTGATTCTCTGCTATGACATGAAGACAGATTCTGCGCTGACATAAGGCCAGATTCTCTGTTACGGGACCTCTCCTCTGCCTGGGTGCCTGGGCCTAAATGTGTGACAGTGGCCTGTTCCAGTGGTGGGTGACGTAAAGCCTGATTCTCTGCTATGACATGAAGACTGATTCTGCGCTGACATGAAGCCAGATTCTCTGCTATGGCATGAAGAGACTGATTCTCTGCTGACATGAAGCCAGATTCTTTGCTATGGCATGAAGAGACTGATTCTCTGCTGACGTGAAGCCAGATTCTCTGCTATGGGACCTCTGTCCAATTGATATTGGTTCATTTTTATTTTTTTAATTTTCATTTTAATTCATTTCCCTATCCACATTTGTTTGCAGGGGATTTACCTACATGTTGCTGCCTTTTGCAGCCCTCTAGCTCTTTCCTGGGCTGTTTTACAGCCTTTTTAGTGCCCAAAAGTTCGGGTCTTCATTGACTTCAATGGGGTTCGGGTTCGGGACGAAGTTCGGATCGGGTTCGGATCCCGAACCCGAACATTTCCGGGAAGTTCGGCCGAACTTCTCGAACCCGAACATCCAGGTGTTCGCTCAACTCTAATGAAGAGCCAACTGATGTTAAAGATGAAGATTCTGAAGAACCTTTGCAGATACCATGTGATGATTCTGATGTTCCTTCTACTTCAAGTACAAGTCAGTATAATAGATTACAATTGCATTGCAAAGTATTAGGTATGGTGTCGGTCTACTTGCTACAGCTGCCATTTCAACAGCTGCATTTTTGGATGCTGTATTAATTACTGAAGGAGACAGGAGACTTGTGGTTGATCACAATAAAGTAAATAGGGCCCAAGAAAAAGTCATGAAATCACTTGATGAAGAATTTCATGCTCGAGGCCGGATAGGCAAGATTGAATGTATCTTCTTTGATGGACGCCAAGATTCCACTAAAGTTCTGTTACAAGCAGATAACTCAAGTCATCAGTTTCCAAGTATTGTGAAAGAAGAGCCTTACTTCTCTTACTCTAGAGAAAGATTTAATGAAAAAGAAAACCGCTGAAGTTATTGCTAACCATCTTGTGGATTTTTTAAAGAAAAACAACATTGATAAAAGTTTGCAGGCTATTGGTGGTGACTCAACGAATGTTATTACTGGTTGTGAAAGAGGAATCATGCACTGGGTTGAAGTAAAGCTGAATCGTAAACTTATCTGGTTGGTTTGTGCTCTTCCGACTAATGAGCTACTTTTTCGGCACTTGATCAAACAGTTGGATGGGGAAACTTTGTCTAACAACAAGTGGAGTGGTAAAATTGGCAACATGCTTGATAGTGCAACTGAACTTGAAATCAATCTCTCACTTGTCAGAATATCCTTTCCAGAGCCTTTGGTTCCATTGAGTGACACCGTAGTCAAAGATCTCTCTACAGATCAGGCTTATGGTTACAGGATAACTCAGGCCATAAGGACAGGTGTACTTCCAACTGATCTGGCATTATTAGAAATTGGTCCTGTAAGCCACTCTCGGAGGTTAACAACTGCAAATATGATTTGTTGCATATGGGTTTCAAAACATGGCTTTAAAGGCAACAACTTGAAGACGTTGCAACTGCTTGTGGAATACATTGTTGGCGTATACTATCCCTGCTGGTTTATAGGGTTGAGCGAACCTGAACTGAAAAGTTTGGGTTCGTACCGAACTTTAGGATTTTTGTACCCCGGACCTGAACTCAAACTTTTCAGTAAAAGTTTGGGTTCGAGTTCGGTGTTCAGCGATTTAATAGCGCTTTTTGAAAGGCTGCAGAGCAGCCAATCAGCAAGCGTTTTACTCTTGTGCCCTTAGAAGCCATTACAGCCATGCCTACTAATGGCATGGCTGTAATTGGCCAGTGCAGCATGTGACCCAGCCTCTATATAAGCTGGAGTCACGTAGCGCTGTACGTCACTCTGCTCTGATTAGTGTAGGGATAGGATGATGCTGCTGTGAGGGAGAGAATAGGAAAGAATCTTTAATCTGAAGTGCTTGTTAACTCAGCGATCTACATAGATTTAGTTTTGTGGGTGCAGTGCACAATATTTTTACCCTGCTGTGAGCCCAGTGACACAGAAAAATAACTTTTATCCGTCTGTTAGTTAGGTGGGCGGCGGCGGCCATTTTTTGCAAGCTCAGTGCACCAGCACAGCATATGTGCATTTGTGACATTCAAATACAAGCTTGAAATACTGCAATAATAATCTGGGTTTAACAAAACACCCTTTTTGGCAATATACTATATCTTGTGCCTTTGCAGCATTTTTCAGTGTGAAATACAAGCTTGCAATACTTCTATAATTTTCTGGGTTTAAAAAAAAACACCCATTTTTGGCAATCGTGCAGGATGTTTTTATCTTAGTTTTTTCTGTGGATTTTTTTTGTCTATGTAGTATTTGCTTGAGGGAGTGGCATCTTCAAGTGTGAATGCGCACCTATTTTATCTTGGGAGTAGCATTCCTCTGCACTTTTGCCCTTCCTATCCAATAGAGCGCCTTGATTAGGTGGTACATATGGGTGTGCTGGCTCCTCCTCCCATTGGTTCCTTAATGCACATGGTGGTGACTAGGAGCAGCACACCATATGTGCGGCGTCTGCGCTCCTGAACATAGAAGCCTAATGGCTTAGGTAGGTTTAGCTTAGGACCCGCCTGACCTGAAACCCCCTTAGCGCTTGGTAGGCGGGCTTAGATGTGTTTTGATCAAAATATATTGACTAAGTGTCTCAGATATTATTATATCAGAGTGAGGACTTTGTCCATGTATAATGTTTGCATCTACTTTACTAAGTGCATTATTATCTTATTTCTGTGGTTTTCTTCAATAATATGGCCAGGGACATCCGCACATTTGTATATCATATTGTGCAGGATGTTTTTATCTTAGTTTTTTCTGCGCATTTTTGGCAATACCCTACATATGGGGCCTATGCGGTCTTTTTAGTGTGACATACAAGCTAGAAATACTGCAATAATATTCTGGGTTTAAAAAAACACCCATTTTGGGCAAAATACTAAATTTGCGGCCTTTGCTGCATCTGTCAGTGTGAAATACACGCGTTAGATACTGGTGTTCTATTCTGATATTAAAAAAACACCCATTTTGGGCAAAATACTAAATTTGCAGCCTTTGTTGCATCTGTAAGTGTGAAATACACGCATTAGATGTTGTTTTTATATTCTGTTATTAAAAAAAACACCCATTTTGGGCAAAATACTAAATTTGCAGCCTTTGCTGCATCTGTCAGTGTAAAATACACACGTTATATACTGGTGTTCTATTCTGTTATTAAAAAAACATCCATTTTGGGACAAATACTAAATTTGCGGCCTTGGCTACATCTGTCAGTGTGAGATACAACTTGAAATACTGCAATAATATTCTGGGTTTAAAAAAAAACACCCATTTTCGGCAATATCCTACAACTGGGGCCTATGCTGCATTTGTTAGTGTGACATACAAGCTAGAAATACTGCAATAATATTCTGGGTTTAAAAAAACACCCATTTTGGGCAAAATAATAAATTTGCGGCCTTGGCTGCATCTGTCAGTGTGAAATACACGCGTTAGATACTGATGTTCTATTCTGATATTAATAAAACACCCATTTTGGGCAAAATCCTAAATTTGCAGCCTTTGCTGCATCTGTTAGTGTGATGTACACGCGTAAGATACTGTTGTTATATTCTGTTATTAAAAAAACACCCATTTTGGGCAAAATACTAAATTTGAGGCCTTGGCTACATCTGTCAGTGTGAAATACAAGCTTGAAATACTGCAATAATATTTTGGGTTTAAAAGAACACCCATTTTGGGCAATATCCTACATCTGGGGCCTATGCTGCATTTGTTAGTGTGACATACAAGCTTAAAATACTTCAATAATTTTCTGGGTTTAAAAAAACACCAATTTTTGGCAATACACTACATCTGGGGCCTTTGCAGCATCTGTCGGTGTAAAAGACATGCTTGAAATACTTCAATAATTTTTTGTGTTTAAAAAACACCCATTTTTGGCAATATTCTAAATCTGGGGCCTATGCTGCATTTTTTAGTGTAACATAAAAGCTATAAATAGAGTTGAGCGAACACCTGGATGTTCGGGTTCGAGAAGTTCGGCCGAACTTCCCGGAAATGAACTTCGTCCCGAACCCGAACCCCATTGAAGTCAATGGGGACCCAAACTTTTGGGCACTAAAAAGGCTGTAAAACAGCCCAGGAAAGAGCTAGAGGGCTGCAAAAGGCAGCAACATGTAGGTAAATCCCCTGCAAACAAATGTGGATAGGGAAATGAATAAAAAAAAAAAAAAAAAAATTGACCAATATCAATTGGAGAGAGAATCAGTCTCTTCATGCCATAGCGGAGAATCTGGCTTCATGTCAGCAGAGAATCAGTCTTCATGTCATAGCAGAGAATCAAGCTTCACGTCACCCACCACTGGAACAGGCCACTGTCACATATTTAGGCCCAGGCACCCAGGCAGAGGAGAGAGGTCCCGTAACAGAGAATCTGGCTTCATGTCAGCACAGAATCAGTCTTCATGTCATAGCAGAGAATCAGGCTTCACGTCACCCACCACTGGAACAGGCCACTGTCACATATTTAGGCCCAGGCACCCAGGCAGAGGAGAGAGGTCGCGTAACAGAGAATCTGGCTTCATGTCAGCACAGAATCAGTCTTCATGTCATAGCAGAGAATCAGGCTTCACGTCACCCACCACTGGAACAGGCCACTGTCACACATTTAGGCCCCGGCACCCAGGCAGAGGAGAGAGGTCCTGTAACAGAGAATCTGGCTTCATGTCAGCACAGAATCAGTCTTCATGTCATAGCAGAGAATCAAGCTTCACGTCACCCACCACTGGAACAGGCCACTGTCACATATTTAGGCCCAGGCACCCAGGCAGAGGAGAGAGGTCCCGTAACAGAGAATCTGGCTTCATGTCAGCACAGAATCAGTCTTCATGTAATAGCAGAGAATCAGGCTTCACGTCACCCACCACTGGAACAGGCCACTGTCACATATTTAGGCCCAGGCACCCAGGAAGAGGAGAGAGGTCGCGTAACAGAGAATCTGGCTTCATGTCAGCACAGAATCAGTCTTCATGTCATAGCAGAGAATCAGGCTTCACGTCACCCACCACTGGAACAGGCCACTGTCACACATTTAGGCCCCGGCACCCAGACAGAGGAGAGAGATCCCGTAACAGAGAATCTGGCTTCATGTCAGCACAGAATCAGTCTTCATGGCATAGCAGAGAATCAGGCTTCACGTCACCCACCACTGGAACAGGCCACTGTCACATATTTAGGCCCAGGCACCCAGGCAGAGGAGAGAGGTCCCGTAACAGAGAATCTGGCTTCATGTCAGCACAGAATCAGTCTTCATGTCATAGCAGAGAATCAGGCTTCACGTCACCCACCTCTGGAACAGGCCACTGTCAGATAATTTTAGGCCCCGGCACCCAGACAGAGGAGAGGTTCATTCAACTTTGGGTTGCCCCGCAATATAATGGTGAAATGAAAATAAAAATAGGATTGAATGAGGAAGTGCCCTGGAGTACAATAATATATTGTTAAGGGGAGGTAGTTAATGTCTAATCTGCACAAGGGATGGACAGGTACTGTGGGATCCATGCCTGGTTCATTTTTATGAACGTCAGCTTGTCCACATTGGCTGTAGACAGGCGTCTGCGTTTGTCTGTAATGACGCCCCCTGCCATGCTGGATACACGTTCAGACAAAACGCTGGCCGCCGGGCAGGCCAGCACCTCCAAGGCATAAAAGGCTAGCTCTGGCCACGTGGACAATTTGGAGACCCAGAAGTTGAATGTGGCCGAATTATCAGTCAGTACGTGGAGGGGTGTGCACAGGTACTGTTCCACCATGTTATTGAAATGTTGCCTCCTGCTAACACGTTCCGTATCAGGTGGTGGTGTAGTTAGCTGTGGCGTGGTTGACAAAACTTTTCCACATCTCTGTCATGCTAACCCTGCCCTCAGAGGAGCTGGCCGTGACACAGCTGCGTTGGCGACCTCTTGCTCCTCCTCTGTCTTCGCCTTGGGCTTCCACTTGTTCCCCTGACATTTGGGAATGCTCTCAGTAGCGCGTCTACCAACGTGCGCTTGTACTCGCGCATCTTACTATCACGCTCCAGTGCATGAAGTAAGGTGGGCACATTGTCTTTGTACCGTGGATCCAGCAGGGTGGCAACCCAGTAGTCCGCACACGTTAAAATATGGGCAACTCTGCTGTCGTTGCGCAGGCACTGCAGCATGTAGTCGCTCATGTGTGCCAGGCTGCCCAGAGGTAAGGACAAGCTGTCCTCTGTGGGAGGCGTATCGTCATTGTCCTGCGTTTCCCCCCAGCCACGCACCAGTGATGGGCCCGAGCTGCGTTGGGTGCCACCCCGCTGTGAACATGCTTCATCCTCATCCTCCTCCACCTCATCCTCATCCTCCTCGTCCTCCAGTAGTGGGCCCTGTCTGGCCACATTTGTACCTGGCCTCTGCTGTTGCAAAAAAACTCCCTCTGAGTCACTTCGAAGAGACTGGCCTGAAAGTGCTAAAAATGACCCCTCTTCCTCCTCCTCCTCCTGGGCCACCTCCTCTTCCATCATCGCCCTAAGTGTTTTCTCAAGGAGACATAGAAGTGGTATTGTAACGCTGATAACGGCGTCATCGCCACTGGCCATGTTGGTGGAGTACTTGAAACAGCGCAACAGGGCACACAGGTCTCGCATGGAGGCCCAGTCATTGGGGGTGAAGTGGTGCTGTTCCGCAGTGCGACTGACCCGTGCGTGCTGCAGCTGAAACTCCACTATGGCCTGCTGCTGCTCGCATAGTCTGTCCAGCATGTGCAAGGTGGAGTTCCACCTGGTGGGCATGTCGCATATGAGGCGGTGAGCGGGAAGGCCGAAGTTACGCTGTAGCGCAGACAGGCGAGCAGCGGCAGGATGTGAACGCCGGAAGCGCGAACAGACTGCCCGCACTTTATGCAGCAGCTCTGACATGTCGTGGTAGTTGCGAATGAACTTCTGCACCACCAAATTCAGCACATGCGCCAGGCAAGGGATGTGCGTCAAACCGGCTAGTCCCAGAGCTGCAACGAGATTTCGCCCATTATCGCACACCACCAGGCCGGGCTTGAGGCTCACCGGCAGCAACCACTCGGTCTGTTGTTCTATACCCCCCCACAACTCCTGTGCAGTTTGGGGCCTGTCCCCCAAACATATGAGTTTCAGAACAACCTGCTGACGTTTACCCCGTGCTGTGCTGAAGTTGGTGGTGAAGGTGTGTGGCTGACTGGATGAGCAGGTGGAAGAAGAGGAGGAGGAAGCTGAGTAGGAGGAGACAGGAGGCAAAGAATGTTGCCCTGCGATCCTTGGCGGCGGAAGGACGTGCGCCAAACAGCTCTCCGCCTGGGGCCCAGCCGCCACTACATTTACCCAGTGTGCAGTTAGGGAGATATATCGTCCCTGGCCGTGCTTACTGGTCCACGTATATGTGGTTAGGTGGACCTTGCCACAGATGGCGTTGCGCAGTGCACACTTGACTTTATCGGATACTTGGTTGTGCAGGGAAGGCACGGCTCTCTTGGAGAAGTAGTGCCGGCTGGGAACAACATACTGTGGGACAGCAAGCGACATGAGCTGTTTGAAGCTGTCTGTGTCCACCAGCCTAAATGACAGCATTTCATAGGCCAGTAGTTTAGAAATGCAGGCATTCAGGGCCATGGATCGAGGGTGGCTAGGTGGGAATTTACGCTTTCTCTCAAATGTTTGTGAGATGGATAGCTGAATGCTGCCGTGTGACATGGTTGAGATGCTTGGTGACACAGGTGGTGGTGTTGGTGGTACATTCCATGTTTGCTGGGCGGCAGGTGCCAACGTTCCTCCAGAGGCAGAGGAAGAGGCCGAGGCGGCAGCAGCAGAAGAGGTAGCAGGGGGAGCCTGAGTGACTTCCTTGTTTTTAAGGTGTTTACTCCACTGCAGTTCATACTTTGCATGCAGGTGCCTGGTCATGCAGGTTGTGCTAAGGTTCAGAACGTTAATGCCTCGCTTCAGGCTCTGATGGCACAGCGTGCAAACCATTCGGGTCTTGTCGTCAGCACATTGTTTGAAGAAGTGCCATGCCAGGGAACTCCTTGAAGCTGCCTTTGGGGTGCTCGGTCCCAGATGGTGGCGGTCAGTAGCAGGCGGAGTCTCTTGGCGGCGGGTGTTCCGCTTTTTCTCACTGCTCCCTCTTTTGCTACGCTGTTGGCTCGGTCTCACCACTGCCTCTTCCTCCGAACTGTGAAAGTCAGTGGCACGACCTTCATTCCATATGGGGTCTAGGACCTCATCGTCCCCTGCATCGTCTTCCACCCAGTCTTGACCCCTGACCTCCTGTTCAGTCTGCACACTGCAGAAAGACGCAGCAGTTGGCACCTGTGTTTCGTCATCATCAGAGACGTGCTGAGGTGGTATTCCCATGTCCTCATCATCAGGAAACATAAGTGGTTGTGCGTTAGTGCATTCTATCTCTTCCACCCCTTGGGAAGGGCTAGGTGGATGCCCTTGGGAAACCCTCCCAGCAGAGTCTTCAAACAGCATAAGAGACTGCTGCATAACTTGAGGCTCAGACAGTTTCCCTGATATGCATGGGGATGATGTGACAGACTGATGGGCTTGGTTTTCATGCGCCATCTGTGCGCTTTCTGCAGAAGACTGGGTGGGATATAATGTGAACGTGCTGGATCCACTGTCGGCCACCCAATTGACTAATGCCTGTACCTGCTCAGGCCTTACCATCCTTAGAACGGCATTGGGCCCCACCAAATATCCCTGTAAATTCTGCTGGCTACTGGGACCTGAGGTAGTTGGTTCACTAGGACGTGTGGATGTGGCAGAATGGCCACGTCCTCTCCCAGCACCAGAGGGTCCACTAACACCACCACGACCATGTCCGCGTCCGCGTCCTAGTCCCTTACTAGATGTTTTCCTCATTGTTACCGTTCACCACAATAAGAAAAATATTATTCGGGCCAATGTATTGAATTCAAATTCAGGCCTTTTTTACAGACACCTAACACTATCTGGCTATCTATTTAGGTACCGTATTACACTAATACAGGCACACCAGTAATGACAGATTTAGCTGAATATAAATTTGAGGCCTATTATTTAGGCGCTGGGTGACAGGTATACGTTTACGGACAGAATTAGACTTGGATCTGCACAGTAGCGTGTGTGTGAAGTTATTGAGAACTACCCTATCAGCACCTTGAATCTAATATACCCTTTTAGGGATAGATTTAAAGTAGGCCTGATACAGCAGAAACCACTAATTTAGAGAATTGCAAAATTGGGAATTGTATTTCAACCCAGAACAAAAACTGTGCTTTGACGGACACTAAATAACTTGACCAGCTAAAGCAGTAATGACAGATTTGGATGAATATAAATGTGAGGCCTATTTTTTAGGCACTGGGTGACAGGTATACGTTTAATTACAGAATTAGACTTGGATCTGCACTGTAGCGTGTATGTGAAGTTATTGAGAATAACTTGGTAACAGGCTCAGCTTGACCCTGATGTAGGATATAGCCAAAAAATAACCACACTATTGATGGTTAAATGCACTTCGTGACAGGCACTGCTTGCCCCTGATGTAGTATATGGCCAAAAAATAACCACACTATTGATGGTTAAATGCACTTGATGACAGCTTGACCCTGATGTAGGATATAGCCAAAAAATAACCACACTATTGATGGTTAAATGCACTTGGTGACAGGCTCAACTTGCCCCTGATGTAGTATATGGCCAAAAAATAACCACACTATTGATGGTTAAATGCACTTGATGACAGCTTGACCCTGATGTAGGATATAGCCAAAAAATAACCACACTATTGATGGTTAAATGCACTTTGTGACAGGCTCAACTTGCCCCTGATGTAGTATATGGCCAAAAAATAACCACACTATTGATGGTTAAATGCACTTGATGACAGCTTGACCCTGATGTAGGATATAGCCAAAAAATAACCACACTATTGATGGTTAAATGCACTTGGGTGACAGGCTCAGCTTGCCCCTGATGTAGTATATGGCCAAAAAATAACCACAATATTGATGGTTAAATGCACTTGATGACAGCTTGACCCTGATGTAGGATATAGCCAAAAAATAACCACACTATTGATGGTTAAATACACTTGGGTGACAGGCTCAGCTTGATCCTGATGTAGTATATGGCCAAAAAATAACCACACTATTGATGGTTAAATGCACTTGATGACAGCTTGACCCTGATGTAGGATATAGCAAAAAATAACCACACTATTGATGATTAAATGCCCTTGGGTGACAGGCTCAGCTTGCCCCTGATGTAGTATATGGCCATAAAATAACCACACTATTGATGGTTAAATGCACTTGATGACAGCTTGACCCTGATGTAGGATATAGCAAAAAATAACCACACTAT
This sequence comes from Bufo bufo, assembly GCF_905171765.1. NCBI lineage: Eukaryota > Metazoa > Chordata > Amphibia > Anura > Bufonidae > Bufo > Bufo bufo. The sequence goes on from NC_053389.1 coordinate 39,202,687, forward strand.
TGATGGTTAAATGTACTTGGTGGCAGCTTGTGCCACCGATCACCCCAGAAGTGACTGAAAAATGCTCTGGGCAGCCTAAAAACAGTGAGCAATTGAATAGCAGCAGTTCAATGATCCACAGCTGTAGATCGATCACAGAATGAAGTCTTTTGGAGGAGTTAATTACTGCCTAATCTCGCCCTAACGTCGCAGCTGCAACCTCTCCCTACACTTGTATCAGCAGAGTGACGTGCAGCGCTATCTGACCCAAGCTTATATAGAGGCTGGGTCACATGCTGCACTGGCCAATCACAGCCATGCCAATAGTAGGCATGGCTGTGATGCCCTCTTGGTGCAAGTAGTATGATGCTTGTTGATTGGCTGCTTTGCAGCCTTTCAAAAAGCGCCAAGAAAGCGCCGAACACCGAACCCGAACCCGGACTTTTACGAAAATGTTCGGGTTCGGGTCCGTGTCACGGACACCCCAAAATTCGGTACGAACCCGAACTATACAGTTCGGGTTCGCTCATCCCTAACCTCAACCCCTTGGAAATCAGCCAAGCAGTCTGAGCCCCAAGTCATGCAGCAGTCTCTTCTGCTTTTTGATGACTCTGTTAGCAGGGTTTCCCAGGGCCATCCACATAGCCCTGCCGCAGAAGTGGAAGAGATTGTGAGCACCGATGCCCAACCACTTATATTTCAAGATGAGTAAATGGAAGGACCTCCGCAGCACGTCTCGGATGATGATGAAACACAGGTGCCAACTGCTGTGGCTTTCGAAAGTGTGCAGACCGGCGAGGAGGGCAGGGGTGAAGACTGGGTGGAAAATTATGTGGAGGACGATGAGGTCCTCAACCCCACATAGAATCAAGCTCATGCGAGTGACCTGTGTAGTTGGGAGGAAGAGGCGGTGGTCGCACAGAGCCACCAACACAGCAGAAGAGGGAGCAGGGTGCAAAAGAAGAGCGGCCGTCCCCTAGACAGTACGCATGCTATTGCTCAACGCAGCAAGGGACCGAGCACACCAAAGCCAGCTCCAAGGAGTTCCCTGGCGTGGCAGTTCTTCAGACAATGTGCTGACGACAAGACACAAGTGGTTTGCATGCTGAGCAATCAGAGCCTGAAGCGAGGCAAAAACGTTCTAAACCTGAGCACAACCTGCATGACCAGGCATCTAAGTGTAAAGCACGAGCTGCAGTTAAATAGACACCTCAAAAACAAAGAAAGATCTCTGGCTCCTCCTGCTTCCTCTTCTGCTGCAGTCTCGGCCTCTTCATCCACCTCTAGAGTGACAGTGCCACCTGCCACCCCGCAAACAGAGGATCTGCCAGCAACACCACCACCTGGGTCACCAAGCATCTCCACAATGTCCCACGGAAGCGTTCAGCTCTCCATCTCCCAAACACTGGAGTGGAAGAGAAAGTTCCCCCCTACCCACCAGCGATCCCTGGCCCTGAATGCCAGCATTTCAAAATTACTGGCCTTTGAAATGCTGTCATTTCGTCTGGTGGAGATGGAGAGTTTTAAAAGACTTATGGCGGTGGCTGTCCCACAGTACATCGTGCCCAGCCGCCACTACTTTTCCAGACGAGCCATCCCTTCCCTGCACAGCAAAATGGGAGAAAAAATCAGGTGTGCACTGCACAACGCCATCTGTGGCAAGGTCCACCTAACTACGGATACGTGGAACAGTAAGCACGGTCAGGGACGTTATATCTCCTTAACAGCACACTGGGTAAATGCAGTGGTGGCTGGGCCTGAGGCAGATAGCAGTTTGGCGCATGTCCTTCTACCACCGAGGATTGCAGGGCGCTTCTCTTTGCCTCCTGTTGCTTCCTCCTCCTACTCCGCTTCCTCATCCTCTACCGCCTCCTCATCCGGTCAGTGTAACACCTTCACCACCAAATTCAGCACAGCCAGGGGCAAACGACAGCAGGCAGTTTTAAAACGTATCTGTTTGGAGGACAAACCCCACACCGCGCAGGAGCTGTGGACGGGCATGGAACAACAGACCGATGAGTGGTTGGTGCCAGTGACCTCAAGCCCGGCATAGTGGTGTGCGATAATGGGGACATCTCGTAGCAGCTCTGGGATTAGCCGGTTTGATGCACAACCCTTGCCTGGCGCATTTGTTAAAGCTGCTGCAGTAAGTGCAGGCTGCTGCTCGCCTGTCAGCGCTGCAGCGTAATATCGGCCTTCCCGCTTACCGCCTCATATGCGACGTGCCCACAAGGTGGAACTCCACCTTGCACATGCTGGCCAGACTGTGCGAGCATCAGTAGGCGATAGTGGAGTTTCAGCTTCTACATGCACGGATGAGTCGCTCTGCAGAACAGCACCACTTCACCACCAATGACTGGGCTTACATGCGAAACCTGTGTTCCTTGTTGCGCTGTTTCAAGTACTCCACCAACATGGCCAGTGCCGATAACGCCGCCCTCAGCGTTACTATCCCACTTCTATGCCTCCTTGAAAAAAACGTTTCTGGCGATGAGGGAAGAGCATGTGGCACAGGAGGAGGATCAAAAGGGATCATTTCATAGGGTTTCTGACCAGTCATTCACAAGTGGCTCCAATGATTGGGTTCCTGCACCCAAAAACACCAGGTACACAATTGTCCAGCCAGGGCACAGTTCTGGAGGATGATGAGGTGGAGGATAAGGAGGAGGAGATGGAGAAGGAGGAACCGTGTTCACTGCAGGGTGGCACCCAAACCAGCTCATGGCCATCACTGGTGCGTGGCTGGGGGGATACAGAGGACACAGACGATACTACTCCCTGAGGACAGCTTGTCGTTGCCTCTGGGCAGCCTGGCACACATGAGCGATTACATGCTGCAGTGTCTCCACAAAGACCGCCGAGTTGCCCACATTCTAACTTGTGCTGATTACTGGGTGGCCACGCTGCTGGATCCCTGTTACAAGGACAATGTACCGGCCTTAATTCCATCACTAGAGCCTGATCGTAAGATACGCGAGTACAAGCGCACGTTGGTAGACGCGCTGCTGGTGGCATTTCCACCTGACAGCGGGGGCACAGTGGAAGCACAAGGCGAAAGCAGAGGAAGAGGTAGAGGTTGCCAATGCAGCTGGGGCACCACCAGCACCTCAGAAGGCAGGGTTAGCATGGCTGAAATGTGGAAAAGCTTTGTCAGCTCGCCACAACAACCAGCACCACCATCTGATATGGAACGTCTTAGCAGGAGGCAGCATTTTAGCAACATGGTGGAGCAGTATGTGTGCACACGCCTACACGTACTGAATGACAGGTCTGCCCCCTTCAACTTCTGGGTGTCGAAATTTGGCACATGGCCTGAGCTTGCCCTTTACGCCTTGGAGATGCTGGCCTGCCCTGCAGCCAGTGTATTGTCTGAAGGTGTCTTTAGCACGGCAGTGGCCGTTATCACAGACAAGCGCAGCCGCCTGTCCGCAGCCAATGTGGACATGCTCACGTTCATTAAAATGAACCAGGCATGGATCCCACAAGACTTGTCTGTATCTTGTGCAGAATAGACATGTATACCGGCCTTACCCAGCCATTGTTATACTACAGCGCAATTGCTCATTGTTGTATTTTGGATATTTCCTACTCTTTTGGAGTGTACCCTAATTTAAAAAAAAATAAAAAATAAAAAAATTATTAAAACCAAAAACCAGTGTTGGCTACCTCGTCCTCCTCCACCGCCGCTTCCACCTACACCGCTACGTCCACCGGCTCCTCAAACTCCTACTCCATATGGATCTTTACCTCCTAAATCAAGATAATTTGTTTTAATTTGTACCTATTTTATTTCATTTCACTAATTTGTCTGTTACATTTTCGAGTGAAATTTACCAATTTATGGCTGTGATATACCACTGCTATACCTAGTAGACAGGTAAAAACATTTCACTAGTTTGTCTGTTACAAATTCGGGTGAAATTTACCAATTTTTGGGTGTGATATACCCCTGCTCTACCTAGTAGACAGGTCAAAAAATTTCACTAATATGTCTGTTACATTCTCGGGTGAAATTCACAAATTTTTGGCTGTGATATACCCCTGCTATACCTAGTAGACAGGTAAAAAAATGTCACTAATTTGTCTGTTACATATTCGGGTAAAATTCACCAATTTTTGGGTGTGATATACCCCTGCTCTACCTAGTAGACAGGTAAAAACATTTTACTAATTTGTCTGTTACATTCTCGTGTGAAATTTACTAATTTTTGGCTGTGATATACCCCTGCTATACCTAGTAGACAGGTAAAACCGTTTCACTAATTTGTCTGTTACACATTCGGGTGAAATTCACAAATTTTTGGGTGTGATATACCCCTGCTATACCTAGTAGACAGATAAAAAAAAATCACTAATTTGTCTGTTACATATTCAAGCGAAATTCATGAATTTTTGGGTGTGATATACCCCTGCTCTACCTAGTAGACAGGTAAAAACATTTCACTAATTTGTCTGTTACATTCTTGGGTGACATTTGACCATTTTTGCCTTGATTAAATCCATGCTCTGCATAAGTGACGGAATTAAATTTCAAAAATTCTTCTTTAATTGACGCTCGCCACCTCCTTTATTTGTAAGCTTCGGCTTCAATTATTTGTCCCACTTTTCCGCTCGATCAACATTTAGTTTCATCACTTGACCTCCCTTGAATGTGATATCTCTTTCTCATGCTCCCTCTCCAGCGTGGAACCCTGATTCACCGATAACCGTGATCAACATGGTAGGCGCAGAAAAGAACATCGAAAGTTGATAGAGAAGATGGATCGTGGACGTCACGGGGACGTGCGATCAGGCAGAAGTTATCTAGAGTCAACAAAGCGGCAACAGGGCCTCTCCTGTCTAACGTTTCAAAATCCAAAATACCCCAGTGACATTCCCTATTATTTTTTAATAATCATTCCAATAACAGGGCATCTTAAGAGTCCTGTATTGTTATTTATCGTCACTACCTTTCTAAGTCGGGAGTGGGTAATTGCCGCGCGCCCCCTCCTTAACTTAGAAGCTTCTTCTTCAATACTTTGTCCCAGATTTCCTCTCGATCACATTGAATTTTATCCATTGACCTCCCAGGGATGTAGTATACCTTTCTCACGCTCCCTCTCCGGCGTGGAACCCTGATTCACCGCTAATCGTGATCAACATGGTAGGTGCATAAAAGAACATCGAAAGTTGATAGAGAAGATATCCAATTGGATCGTGAACATCACGGGGACGTGCGACATGGTGGTCCAGTATGTGTGCACACGCCTACACGTACTAACTGATGGGTCTGGCCCTTCAACTTCTGGGTCTCCAAATTGGGCACATGGCCTGAGCTTGCCCTTTTCGCCTTGGAGATGCTGGCCTGCCCTGCAGCCAGTGTATTGTCTGAACGTTTGTTTAGCACAACTGGAGGGGGTTATCACAGGTTATATTTCCCAATGTTTTGGGGTGTACCCTAATTTAAAAAAATATAAATAAATTTAAAACCAAAAAGCATTGTAGGCTACCTCCTCCTCCTCCACCTCCGCTTCCACCTACACCGCCACATCCACTGCCTCCTCAACCTCCTACTCCATATGGACCTCGTCCTCCTAAATCAAGATTATTATTATTTGTTTTTATGTATTTTATGTAATTTAAAGTCATTTCCCTATACACATTTGTTTGCAGAACACTTGCCATGCTCTTAACCACATTTTGCTGGCATTTGCAGCCCTATAGCCATTTCCATGAAAAAATTTTGGAGCCATTTTAGTGCTCAAAAGTTTGGGTCCCCATTGACTTCCATGCGGTTTGGAGTCAAGTTCAGGTCCCCAACTCAAACTTTTTTGTGAAGTTTGGCTGAACCCGTCGAACCCGAACATTCAGGTGTCCGCTCAACTCTACTGGTTTACAATCAAATCGAAATTCTCTTGGGAGGAAGGACCCCGCCACATTCTTTATCAATTGAAGCTCCTAAAGTCCCAGAAGAAGGCAGTAGAAGATATTGTTTTGCAAACAATCCAACGTTCATCGTGGTTCGCATTTAGTGAAATGGTGCTTCTGACACTTTTATGCTCGGAAGACCAAGAATAAAGGAAAGCAGGGGTCCAGAAGATAATTGAATTAAGGAATGAAGATGATGATACACCAGGAGACCTATCTGTTCGGCCTAGGAAAACACCTACAGTAAATCCAAATGCAACTTTACTTTTGGAACTGAAAGACTGGTCAGAAAAAGTGTATGAACCTCCACTTACTTGTAAACTCAAAATATCAGAAATACGAAAGTTTGTTCAAGAGCCAATGCAAGTTCCAAAGTGGCCATGTCATGGACAGTCCATAGAGAGGTGTGTGAAACAAGTAACAGAGGCTTCTGGCAAAGTGTATACTCATGAGAAACGCGAAGGGTTCATTAGAGGCCAAAAAGCAAGCAGAAGAATGATGTATAGGAATGAATCGAAGCAAGATTGGATGAATATTGTTGTTGAAGGTTTTTCAATTATTTTGCAATGTGTTTTCAGTGTTTGATAATAAAGACAGAATATAAATAAAATTGTTTTACTTCATTAAACAACTTTTTGAGCAAATTTTTGTGGAGTTTATATTAATTTATTTTATTTTTTCGGAAATTGTAATATACATTATAATCAAGAACAAATTTACCAAGCTAAATGTTTATTAATAACGAAAAACCTTTTAAATTAGGATATTACAAATTAAAAGGCACATTTTTTGACCCCCTCATTTACAAAAATCCCAAATTTTTATTTTTCTCCTCTAAATTGACACGCCCTATTGCTATACAGGGAGTGCAGAATTATTAGGCAAGTTGTATTTTTGAGGATTAATTTTATTATTGAACAACAACCATGTTCTCAATGAACCGAAAAAACTCATTAATATCAAAGCTGAATATTTTTGGAAGTAGTCTTTAGTTTATTTTTAGTTTTAGCTATTTTAGGGGGATATCTGTGTGTGCAGGTGACTATTACTGTGCATAATTATTAGGCAACTTAACAAAAAACAAATATATACCCATTTCAATTATTTATTTTTACCAGTGAAACCAATATAACATCTCAACATTCACAAATATACATTTCTGACATTGAAAAACAAAACAAAAACAAATCAGTGACCAATATAGCCACCTTTCTTTGCAAGGACACTCAAAAGCCTGCCATCCATGGATTCTGTCAGTGTTTTGATCTGTTCACCATCAACATTGCGTGCAGCAGCAACCACAGCCTCCCAGACACTGTTCAGAGAGGTGTACTGTTTTCCCTCCTTGTAAATCTCACATTTGATGATGGACCACAGGTTCTCAATGGGGTTCAGATCAGGTGAACAAGGAGGCCATGTCATTAGATTTTCTTCTTTTATACCCTTTCTTGCCAGCCACGCTGTGGAGTACTTGGATGCGTGTGATGGAGCATTGTCCTGCATGAAAATCATGTTTTTCTTGAAGGATGCAGACTTCTTCCTGTACCACTGCTTGAAGAAGGTGTCTTCCAGAAACTGGCAGTAGGACTGGGAGTTGAGCTTGACTCCATCCTCAACCCGAAAAGGCCCCACAAGCTCATCTTTGATGATACCAGCCCAAACCAGTACTCCACCTCCACCTTGCTGGCGTCTGAGTCGGACTGGAGCTCTCTGCCCTTTACCAATCCAGCCACGGGCCCATCCATCTGGCCCATCAAGACTCACTCTCATTTCATCAGTCCATAAAACCTTAGAAAAATCAGTCTTGAGATATTTCTTTGCCCAGTCTTGACGTTTCAGCTTGTGTGTCTTGTTCAGTGGTGGTCGTCTTTCAGCCTTTCTTACCTTGGCCATGTCTCTGAGTATTGCACACCTTGTGCTTTTGGGCACTCCAGTGATGTTGCAGCTCTGAAATATGGCCAAACTGGTGGCAAGTGGCATCTTGGCAGCTGCACGCTTGACTTTTCTCAGTTCATGGGCAGTTATTTTGCGCCTTGGTTTTTCCACACGCTTCTTGCGACCCTGTTGACTATTTTGAATGAAACGCTTGATTGTTCGATGATCACGCTTCAGAAGCTTTGCAATTTTAAGAGTGCTGCATCCCTCTGCAAGATATCTCACTATTTTTGACTTTTCTGAGCCTGTCAAGTCCTTCTTTTGACCCATTTTGCCAAAGGAAAGGAAGTTGCCTAATAATTATGCACACCTAATATAGGGTGTTGATGTCATTAGACCACACCCCTTCTCATTACAGAGATGCACATCACCTAATATGCTTAATTGGTAGTAGGCTTTCGAGCCTATACAGCTTGGAGTAAGACAACATGCATAAAGAGGATGATGTGGTCAAAATACTCATTTGCCTAATAATTCTGCACGCAGTGTACAATGTTTTCCTAACATGCAAGGAGAAAGTAGCAGCGAGTGGGATAACAAGTTTGTTAAATATCATAAAATTCTTGCACAAGTAAAGGATCTATCTGATTGTTGGATTTGTAGCCATTCACCTGTGTCATCCACCTCTATGCCATACATAGCCAATCCTCTTACAGAGAGAGAGTTATTAGATCTACCATGTTGGGACTTACCTCCCCTTAAATTAGAATCTCCTCATGGGGACACTGCCATATCGCTACCTGTAACAGGATGGATAAATTATCCATGGTGGCAGGTAAACATATCAGAGGGAATAGGCACCTGGTATGAGTACAATCTTCAAGAAGATGGGTGGAGAGCAAGACCTGCTAGTATAGTAGAAGTAGAAGTTCCAATGGAAGAGATAAAAATAACTTTTTCTGGGGTGAATCAACAACTAGTTGAGAAAACCAAGAAACTTAGATATTACTTAAGCAGGAAGATCCATGATTCCAGATGGAATTATACTGAGCATTTCCCATCAGGAAATAGAGGGCAGTGTAAATCTCTAGGTGCCTTTGAGACAGCATTTGGTGAAACAGAGGAAGATTTAGAAGGCTACAAGGGAGATGGAAGTTTCAGTATGAGCATAGATCACAATAAATCAGTTATCACTCGCAAGTACTGTGATCCATTGATGTATTATTTCACCATCACCAATGATGAAAATCCTGACTCCTGGTGTATACATGAGGGAACTACAATGTTGATTTCCATTGTTGATGCATTAATTCAAAAGAATCAATTCCAGTTGGCTGAATGGCTTCCTAGGGGGGCTGGAGGTACTTGTACTCTGGCTAGACTAGAACCTGCAACCTGGACATGGGAACCCAATGATATCCCTTAACAACATTTGCCTGGTCATATGTTGGTAAAGCGGGACATGGAAATCCCTGTTATCCCGACTATGCCACAGAACCCTCATTTTGAGCATCCAACAAAATTAATTCATGCGGGACCTTAAACATGGGAGAAAGTAGGAATGTAACTTTCTTATCTGAGCACATATTACCTCTCTACTAGAGTTGAGCGGACACCTGGATGTTCGGGTTCAACGGTTCGGCCGAACTTCGGAAAAAAGTTTGAGTTCGGGACCCGAACTTGAACTGAACTTGACCCCGAACCCGAACCCCATTGACCCGAACTTTTGAGCACTAAAATGGCTGTAAAAATGTCATGGAAAGGACTAGAGGGCTGCAAATGGCGTCAAAATGTGTTTAAGAGCATGGCAAGTGCTCTGCAAAGAAATGTTGATAGGGAAATGACTTAAAATAATGTAAAATACGTAAAAATAAAAAATTATCTTGATCTAGGAGAACGAGGTCCATATGGAGTAGGAGGTTGAGTAGGCAGTGGATGTGGCAGTGTAGGTGGAAGTGGCGGAGGAGGAGGTAGCCTACACTGCTTTTTGGTTGAAAATTTGTTTTTATTTTTTTAAATTAGGGTACATCCCAAAAAATAGGGAAATATAACCCTCCAGTCGTGCTAAACACATGTTCAGACAATACACCGGCTGAAGGGCAGGCCAGCACCTCCAAGGCATAAAGGGCAAGCTCAGGCCATGTGCCAAATTTGGAGACCCAGAAGTTGAAGGGGGCAGACCCATCATTCAGTACGTGTAGGCGTGTGCACACATACTGCTCCACCATATTGGTGAAATGCTGCCTCCTGCTAAGACGTTCCATATCAGCTGGTGGTGCTGGTTGTTGTGGCGTGCTGACAAAGCTTTTCCACATTTCGGCCATGCTAACCCTGCATTCTGAGGTGCTGGCTGGTGCTTCCACTGTGCCCCCGCTGTCAGGTGGGAATGCCACCAGCTTGTACTCGCGCATCTTACGATCAGTCTCCGGGGACGGAATTAAGGACGGTACGTTGTCCTTGTAACGGGGATCCAGCAGCGTGGCCACCCAGTAATCAGCACAAGTTAGAATGTGGGCAACTCGGCGGTCGTTGCAGAGACACTGCGGCATGTTATCGCTCATGTGTGCCAGGCTGCCCAGAGGCAACGAAAAGCTGTCCTCTGTGGGAGGTGTATCGTCTGTGTCCTCTATATCCTCCCATCCACGCACCAGTGATGGCCATGAGCTGGTCTGAGTGCCACCCTGCTGTGAACATGGTTCCTCATCCTCCATCTCCTCATTCTCCATCTCCTCATCCTCCACCTCCTCATCCTCCAGAACTGTGCCCTGGCTGGACAATTGTGTACCTTGGGTATGTGGTGCAGGAACCCACCCTGGGAGCCACTGGGGAATGACTGGCCGAAAACTGTACAAAATGATCACTCTTCCTCCCTCTCCTCCTGTGCCACATCCTCTTCCATCATCACCAGGAGCATTTTTTCAAGGAGGCATAGAAGTGGGATAGTAACGCTGAGAACGGCGTTATCGGCACTGGCCATGTTGGTGGAGTACTCAAAACAGCGCAACAAAGAACACAGGTCTCGCATGTAAGCCCAGTCATTGGTGGTGAAGTGGTGCTGTTCCACCGAGCGACTCACCGGTGCGTGCTGCAGCTGAAACTCCACTATTGCCTGCTGCTGCTCGCACAGTCTGGCCAGCATGTGCAAGGTGGAGTTCCACCTTGTGGGCACGTCGCATATGAGGCGGTGAGCTGGAAGGCCGAAGTTACGCTGCAGCCCTGACAGGCGAGCAGCAGCAGGGTGAGAACGCCGAAAGCGAGCACAGACGGCCCACACTTTATGCAGCAGCTCTGACATATCGGGGTAATTTTTAAGGAATCTCTGCACCACCAAATTCAGTACATGCGCCATGCAAGGTATGTGCGTCAAACCGGCTAGTCCCAGAACTGCTACGAGATTTTGCCCATTATCGCACACCACCAGGCCGGGCTTGAGGCTGACTGGCACAAATCACTCATCGGTCTGTTGTTCAAGGCCCATCCACAGCTCCTGCGCGGTGTGGGGTTTGTCCCCCAAACAGATACGTTTTAAAACTGCCTGCTGTCGTTTACCCCTGGCTGTGCTGAAGTTGGTGGTGAAGGTGTTACGCTGACCGGATGAGGAGCTGGTAGAGGATGAGGAAGCAGAATAGGAGGAGGAAGCAACAGGAGGCAAACTGAAGCGCCCTGCAATCCTCGGTGGTGGAAGGACATGCGCCAAACTGATATCCGCCTCAGGCCCAGCAGCCACTGCATTTACCCAGTGTGCTGTTATGGAGATATAACAGCCCTGACCGTGCTTACTGATCCACGTATCCGTAGTTAGGTGCACCTTGCCACAGATGGCGTTGCGCAGTGCACACCTGATTTTGTCCTCTACTTGGTTGTAAAGGGAAGGGATGGCTCGCCTTGAAAAGGAGTGGCGGCTGGTCACGACGTACTGTGGGACAGCCACCGCCATAAGGCCTTTAAAACTATCCGTCTCCACCAGACGAAATGACAGCATTTCAAAGACCAGTAATTTAGAAATGCTGGCTTTCAGAGCTAGGGATCGCTGGTGGGTAGGGGGGGGTACTTCCTCTTCATCTCCAGCGTTTGAGATATGGAGAGCTGAATGCTTCCGTGGGACATTGTGGAGATGCTTTGTGACCCAGGTGTTGGTGTTGCTGGCAGATCCTCTGTTTGCGGGGTGGCAGGTGGCACTGTTACTCCAGAGATGGATGAAGAGGCCGCGACTGCAGCAGAGGAGGAAGCAGGAGGAGCCAGAGACCTTTCTTGGTTTTTGAGGTGTCTACTGCACTGCAGCTCGTGCTTTACACTTAAATGCCTGGTCATGCAGGTTGTGCTCGCTTCAGGCTCTGATTGCACAGCGTGCAAACCACTAGTGTCTTGTTGTCAGCACATTGTCTGAAGAACTGCAACGCCAGGGAACTCCTTGGAGCTGGCTTTGGTGTGCTCAGTCCCTTGCTGCGGTGGGCAGTAGCAGGCGTACTGTCTAGAGGACGTCTGCTCTGCTTTTGCACCCTGCTCCCTCTTCTGCTGTGCTGGTGGCTCTGTGCGACCACCGCCTCTTCCTCCGAACTACATCGGTCACTCGCATGACCTTGATTCCATATGCGGTCGAGGACCTCATCGTCCTCCACATCATCTTCCACCTAGTCTTCACCCCTGCCTTCCTTGTCAGTCTGCACACTTCGAAAGCCACGGAACCTGTGTTTGGTCATCATCCGAGACGTGCTGCGATGGTCCTCCCATGTACTCATCTTGAAAGGTAAGTGGTTGGGCATCGGTGCACTCAATCTCTTCCACTTCTGGGGCAGGGCTAGGTGGATGGCCCTGGGAAACCCTGCTAACAGAGTCATCAAAAAGCAGAAGAGACTGCTGCATGACTTGAAGCTCAGAATGCTTGGCTGATTTGCAAGGGGGTGAGGTGAAAGACTGATGGACATCGGCTGCAGGTGCCAACTGTGGTCTTTCAGCAGGAGACTGGGTGGGAGACAATGTGAAGGAACTGCATCCACTGGAAGCAACCCAATCTACTATCGCCTGTACTCACCATTTGTAGAGCAGCATTAGGCCCGACCAAATACCGCTGCAGGTTTTGTCGCCTACTCGCGAGGAAGGGGTTTCACTTGTGCGTGTAGCTGGCACAGATTGACCACGTCCCCTCCCTGCAACAGGAGCTCCACTAGCAGCACCACGACCTGGGCCACGTCCCTTATTTGACGCTCTCCTCATATTTTTCGAATTTAGGATCTTGCCCTAAATGGGTGTTTAATTATTAGTAGAATAGAACGACAGAATGTAAAGGGTGTAACTCACATGCTCTGAAAGTAGGCCTGAATTCAAAATTTCTTTGCTCAAAATGGCTGTATTTCAAATGCCTGATTCAAAACCCTGTATGTAGAGGGGGTATCTCACAGGGCCTGAACCAGTGTAGGCCTGAAGTAAATATTTCTTTGCCCAAAATGGCTGTATTTCAAAAGGCTATATTTCAAATGCCTGATTCAAACCCCTGTATGTAGAGGGGGTATCTCACACGGTCTGAACCAGTGTAGGCCTGAAGTAAATATATCTTTGCTCAAAATGGATGTATTTCAAATGGCTATATTTCAAATCCCTGAATCAAACCCCTGTATGTAGAGGGAGTATCTCACAGGGCCTGAACCAGTGTAGGCCTGAAGTAAATATTTCTTTACCCAAAATGGCTGTATTTAAAATCCCTGATTCAAACTACTGTATGTAGAGGGGGTATCTCACAGGGCCTGAACCAGTGTAGGCCTAAAGTAAATATATCTTTGCACAAAATGGCTGTATTTCAAATGGCTGTATTTCAAATCCCTGATTCAAACCCCTGTATGTAGAGGGAGTATCTCACAGGGCCTGAACCAGTGTAGGCCTGAAGTAAATATTTCCTTGCCCTAAACAGCTGTATTTCAAATGGCTGTATTTCAAATCCCTGATTCAAACCCCTGTATGTAGAGGGGGTATCTGCAGCGTACTCAAGTTGTGTTTAGAAGTGTTTCTGGGTGATGTAGTGCAATATACACTAACCTGGTACGGCTGACTCTCTGCAAGGGCAGGTGATGATAGAAAGTTTGTGACGCCAGTGCCAATTAAACGGTGGCACGCCGTTTGCGGATAGCAGGAATAAATGAGGAACACGTGAGGTTAAAGCAGAACTCCAACTTTAGTAGTTATCATGCAGAGACATTCACGGAAGCGCAGTTCCTTTGCATACAGTTGATTTTTCAATGCGGTCGATGCAGGCAATACAGATTAAGCAAGGTGAATTCAGAGTGTGAAACACAGGACTTGCAGTACAGGAGCTTGCACTCTATTTCTGACTGATCCTGGGACATAGAAAATCTTCTCCAAGGCCCAATACCTTAACTCTGGCGTATATCCTTGGTTTTCTCTTTATAAAGTACCTCCTCTGTTATCTTGAGTACCTCTTGCTTTTCTGCACTTTGCCTCTGTCTCCCTCTCAGCTTCCTCAGGTTCTAGAAGCTTCTGCACTGTGGTCTTCCTGCTTCTGCATATATATCTTCAGGAGGGGAACCTTCTCCTTGGAGTTGGAACCCGGTTACAGGGACTGAAACACCCTCTCCTGGTCCGCAGGCTTCAGGCCTGGACTGGTCTCTGACATGGTCTAATCTCCAACTGGTTAGACTAGACTACTTCCTTAGACTGCCTTTCCTTTCCCTGACTGGGCCTTATATAAACTAGGGCTCCCTAGCTCCCTCTAGTGACTAAGAACTGGAATGACACCCCTAGCAGGCCTGTACATGCAAGTGTCACAGTAACAGGGAAATACATAGCATTACATTACATGACATTTTATAAAGATGACATATACCAACTTCCCCATAAATAAGGAGGGACGACAGCACACCAAGTGACCTTTGGTAGTGACGGGTATTACAGTCCCCGTACACTACATATCTTACACGGTCTGAACCAGTGTAGGCCTGAAGTAATTATATCTTTGCACAGAATGGCTGTATTTCAAATTGCTGTATTTCAAATGCCTGATTCAAACCCCTGTATGTAGAGGGGGTATCTCACACGGTCTGAGCCAGTGTAGGCCTGAATTAAATATTTCTTTGCACAAAATTGCTGTATTTCAAATGGCTATAATTCAAATCCCTAAATTAAACCCCTGTATGTAGAGGGAGTATCTCACACGGCCTGAACCATTGTAGGCCTGAAGTAAATATTTCTTTGCCCTAAATGGCTGTATTTCAAATGGCTGTATTTCAAATCCCTGATTCAAACCCCTGTATGTAGAGGCAGTATCTCACAGGGCCTGAACCAGTGTAGGCCTGAAGTAAATATTTCCTTGCCCTAAATGGCTGTATTTCAAATCCCTGATTCAAACTACTGTATGTAGAGGGGGTATCTCACAGGGCCTGAACCAGTGTAGGCCTAAAGTAAATATATCTTTGCACTAAATGGCTGTATTTCAAATCCCTGATTCAAACCCCTGTATGTAGAGGGAGTATCTCACAGGGCCTGAACCAGTGTAGGCCTGAAGTAAATATTTCCTTGCCCTAAACAGCTGTATTTCAAATGGCTGTATTTCAAATCCCTGTATGTAGAGGGAGTATCTCACACGGTCTGAACTAGTGTAGGCCTGAATTCAATATTTCTTTGCTCAAAATTACTGTATATCAAATGGCTGTATTTCTAATGCCTGATTCAAACCCTGTATGTAGAGGGGGTATCACACACGGTCTGAACCAGTGTAGGCCTGGAGTAAATATATCTTTGCACAAAATGCCTGTATTTCAAATGGCTGTATTTCAAATCCCTGATTCAAACCCCTGTTTGTAGAGGGGGTATCTCACAGGGCCTGAACCAGTGTAGGCCTGAAGTAAATATTTCTTTGCACAAAATGGTTGTTTATTAAAATGGCTGTATTTCAAATCCCTGATTCAAACCCCTGTATGTAGAGGGAGTATCTCACACAGTCTGAACCAGTGTAGGCCTGAAGTAAATATATTTTTGCCCAAAATGGCTGTATTTCAAATGGCTGTATTTCTAATGCCTGATTCAAACCCCTGTATGTAGGGGGGTATCTCACACGGTCTGAACCAGTGTAGGCCTGAAGAAAATATTTCTTTGCACAAAATGGCTGTATTTCAAATCTCTGATTCAAACCCCTGTATGTAGAGGGAGTATCTCACAGGGCCTGAACCAGTGTAGGCCTGAAGTAAATATATCTTTGCACAAAATGGCTGTATTTAAGAAGGCTGTATTTCTAATGCCTGATTCAAACCTCTGTATGTAGAGTGAGTATCTCACACGGTCTGAACCAGTGTAGGCCTGAATTCAATATTTCTTTGCCCAAAATGGCTGTATTTAAAATGGCTGAATTTCAAATCCCTGAATCAAACCCCTGTATGTAGAGGGAGTATCTCACACGACCTGAAGTAAATATATCTTTGCACAAAATGGCTGTATTTCAAATGGCTGTATTTCTAATGCTTGATTCAAATCCCTGTATTTTGTGGGGTATCTCACACGGTCTGAACCAGTGTAGGCCTGAAGTAAATAATTATTTGCCCTATATGGCTGTATTTCAAATGGCTGTATTTCAAATCCCTGATTCAAACCCCTGTATGTAGAGGGTGCATCTCACAGGGCCTGAACCAGTGTAGGGCTGAATTCAATATTGGTGCATCAAATGGCGGTATTTAAAATCTCTGAATGTAACCCTGATGTATTAAGGGTGTATCTCACAATGACATCTGCATCTAAGGCTGCCAACTAAATTTTTTGTGCCCAAACGAGTGTTTGTTTAACAACTGAATTTGACAGCAGTATTTAGGCCTGTAATTTCACACGTGCTGATGCTGCAAGGCCTGAAAATAGTGTTTTTTGTCCTAAAAGTGTGTTTTTCAAACCCCAGAAAATGATGGGTGTATTTCTAGCTTAAATTGCACACTGACTTATCAAGATGTTGTAGATTGCCAAAATTTTGCTTTTTTGGTAACAGAAATATGAAAAATGTATATATTAAACTTGAATTTAACACTTGCAGATCTGGAAAATACATATTTTATTTTTTTATGTGTTTTTCAAACCACAGAAAATGATGGGTGTATTTCTACCTTAAATTGCACACTGACTAATACAGATGTTGTAGATTGCCAAAAAAGTCTTTTTTTGGTAACAGAATATGAAAGCTGTATATATTAAACTTGAATTTAACACTTGCAGATCTGGAAAATACATATTTTATTTTTTTTATGTGTTTTTCAAACCACAGAAAATGATGGGTGTATTTCTAGCTTAAATTGCACACTGACTAATACAGATGTTGTAGATTGCCCAAAAGTATTTTTTTTGGTAGCAGAATATGAAAGCTGTATATATTAAACTTGAATTTAAGACTTGCAGATCTGGAAAATACAGTTTTTTTAAAAAAAATGGTGTGTTTTTAACCCCTTAAGGATGCAGGGCGTACCGGTACGCCCTATTTCCCGAGTCCTTAAGGACTCAGGGCGTACCGTACGTCCTAACTTTAAATCGTTATTCCGGCGCCACGGGGGTTAATCGGAACGGGATGCAGGCTGAAATCATTCAGCCGGCATCCTGTCACAATGCCAGGGGGGGTCATGTGACCCCCATATCGGTGATCGCCGCAAACCGCAGGTCAATTCAGACCTGCGGTTTGCTGCGATTTCTGCAGTTTCTGATCCCCACGGTCCCTGACCGCGGGGATCAGAAACTTTTGTGTCCCTAAAATGAAGATTTTGCACCCCCCCTGCACCCCTGCATGATTTTTTGCCGGCGGGTGGTGCAGGGGGGGAGTTGTGGGCGGTGGGGGCGGTGCGGGAGGCGGGCGGTGCGGCAGGCGAGATTGCGATCCCCCGCCCGCCTCCTCTTGAAAATTCGTTGGTGGCCAGTGGGTATACCAGGGTGTCAGCACATTGCTGACACCCTGATATAAACGGCTGACATCTGTGCAGATGTCAGCCGTTTAACCCTTTCCATACCGCGGTCCGTACGGACCGCTGTATGGAAAAAGTTAACAGTAAGAGGGAGCTCCCTCCCTCTCCCATCGGGGGGTTGCAGTGCCTTTGCAGCCCCCCGATGGAGAGGGAGAGAGCTCCCAGACAGCCCCCCGACAGCCCCGTCCTTACCCTTCCCCTTCTGCGAAGTTCTGACCAGTACTGAGCAGACGGGGAAGGTTCCCATGGCAACAGGACACCGTCTCAAGCATCCTGCTGTCCAAGGTGCTGAACAGATCTGTGCTAAAGGCAGAGATCTGTTCAGACAAAGTGTAAGTAAAATACAGTACAATACACTATATATTGTACTGTACTTTATTATACAGACATCCGACCCATTGGATCTTCAAGAACCAAGTGGGTCTGGGTCAAAAAAAAAGTGAAAATTAAAAAAAAATAAAAAAACTATTAGGAAATTGAAATTTTGCCCACCTTACTTCCCAAAAAAGGTAATAAAAGTGATAAAAAAAGTTGCATGTACGCCAAAATAGTACCAATCAAACCGTCATCTCATCCCGCAAAAATCATACCCTACCCAAGATAATCGCCCAAAAACTGAAAAAACTATGGCTCTTAGACTATGGAAACACTAAAACATGATTTTTTTTGTTTCAAAAATGAAATCATTGTGTAAAACTTAAATAAATGAAAAAAAAAGTATACATATTAGGTATTGCCACGTCCGTATCGACCGGCTCTATAAAAATATCACATGACCTAACCCCTCAGGTGACCACCGTAAAAAAAAAAAAAAAGGTGTAAAAAAAGCTATTTTTTGTCATCTTACGTCACAAAAAGTTTAATAGCAAGCGATCAAAAAGTCATATGCACCCCAAAATAGTGCTAATCAAACCGTCATCTCATCCCGCAAAAAATGAGACCCTACTTAAGATAATCGCTCAAAAACTGAAAAAACTATGGCTCTTAGACTATGGAGACACTAAAACATTTTTTTTGTTTTAAAAATGAAATCATTGTGTAAAACTTACATAAATAAAAAAAATTGTATACATATTAGGTATCGCCGCGTCCGTGACAACTTGCTCTATAAAACTACCACATGATCTAACCTGTCAGATGAATTGCCAAAAAATCTATTTCTTGTTACCTTGCCGCACAAAAAAGTGTAATATAGAGCAACCAAAAATCATATGTACCCTAAACTAGTACCAACAAAACTGCCACCCTATCCCGCTTCAAATGGGACATGGTGTCAAAAAAAACAGTCCAGCAAAATCTGCCTTCCAAAAACCGTATGGCGTTCCTTTCCTTCTGTGCCCTGCCGCGTGCCCATACAGCGGTTTACGACCACATATGGGGTGTTTCTGTAAACGGCAGAGTCAGGGCAATAAAGATACTGTCTTGTTTGGCTGTTAACCCGTGCTTTGTTAGTGGAAAAAATGGGTTAAAATGGAAAATTAGGCAAAAATTAAATTCTCAAATTTCATCCCCATTTGCCAATAACTCTTGTGCAACACCTAAAGGGTTAACGAAGTTTGTAAAATCAGTTTTGAATACCTTGAGGGGTGTAGTTTATAGAATGGGGTCATTTTTGGGCGGTTTCTATTATGTAAGCCTCGCAAAGTGAGTTCAGACCTGTAGTGGTCCCTAAAAATTGGGTTTTTGTAAATTTCAGAAAAATTTGGAGATTTGCTTCTAAACTTCTAAGCCTTGTAACATCCCCAAAAAATAAAATATCATTCCCAAAATGCTACAAACATGAAGCAGACATATGGGGAATGTAAAGTCATCACAATTTTTGGGGGTATTACTATGTATTACAGAAGAAGAGAAACTGAAACTTTGAAATTTGCTAATTTTTCAAAATTTTTGCTAAATATGGTATTTTTTTATGTAAAAAAATTTACTTTTTTGACCCAATTTTAGCAGTGTCATGAAGTACAATATGTGACGAAAAAACTATTTAAGAATGGCCTGGATAAGTCAAAGCGTTTTAAAGTTATCAGCACTTAAAGTGACACTGGTCAGATTAGCAAAAAATGGCCAAGTCCTTAAGGTGAAATAGGGCTGAGTCCTTAAGGGGTTAAACCCCCAGAAAATGATGGGTGTATTTCTACTTTAAATTGCACACTGACTAATACAGATGTTGTAGATTGCCCAAAAAGTCTTTTTTTGGTAACAGAATATGAAAGCTTTATATATTAAACTTGAATTTAACACTTGTAGATATGGAAAATAAATGAGTAGGGACAATACTCAATAGGACAATAAGTAGGGAGTAGTAGGGAGTAGTAATGAATATCGTCGGAACGGAGTTGTGGGCTGAACGGTCCTTTACAGTAATCAAATGAGTAGGGACAATACTCAGATTCAGCTGATCACTGTAGATCAGTAGCAGCAGGACTAGGAATTAGGCAGCCCCCAACCATGTGAATCCACTGTAGTAACAGTTCCTCCCAACTCAGGCCCAGCAGCACTAATGAAAATGACACTACCAGATGGTAAAAAGGTTGACTGCTTAGTTGACACAGGGGCGAGACAAACTATTCTTAAAGCTCATGACATACCAAAGAAGTATCTAAGCCCTGATCAAGTTATGGGTGTAGGGTTAGGGGGAAAACCATGTGTTCTGAGACAAACTAGCCCACTACGTATGCGAATTGCGGATACCACTGACATCTGTATTCAAGTTTTGGTGTCTGAAAGTTGCCCTGTGAATTTGCTTGGTGCGGATCTGTTAAGTGCAATCAATGCAGTCATTAGATTTTATAAAAACAGGGTGTCGGTAACAGGGCCCCTTATGGAACCTATCTTGGCAGCACAAAGTGCTATTATAAATCCTCTTAGCACACTTGATGTACAGATTGATGAAGAGGTTGAGGATATGCTTGCAAAGGTACCCCCAAGAATGTGGGTAAAGAGTAAAACAGATGTTGGATGGCTCCAGGTAACTCCTTTTAAGATCAAATTGAAACCTGGTGTAGCACCTATAAAAAGGAAACAGTATCCTCTGAGCAAGGAACAAACTGCTGCGATAGCAACATAGGTAGGGGAGTACCTCGAGATGGGAGTGCTTATGCCGATCCCCTTTTAATACATCAACATTTCCTGTGAGGAAGAGGGTGGAGCCTGGGAAGCCCCAAGCGTATCGGATGATACATGATCTCAGAGAAATTAACAGACTAATGGTTGTGGATACACCCATTGTACCGAACCCTCTTACATTGCTTAATCAGATTCCTTCCAGCTCAGTTTATTTTACTTTAATTGACTTGGCAAATGCTTTATTTTCTGTTCCTGTTGAAGAAGAAAGCCAGCTGTTTCTGGCTTTCACCTTCAAAGGAAAACAGTATTGTTGGACCAGATTACCTCAGGGAAGTGCTACATCTCCCTCAGAGCTTTCTGAGACAATGGCAAAGGTGCTACTTTCCTGGCATGAAGATGAAAGTACAAAGTTGCTTCAATATGTGGATGATTTGTTACTCTGTACTACAAGCAAAAAGATCTGTCTTAAAGGTACCTACTCTCTCTTAGTATTCCTGCATTTAGAGGGATGCAGAGTATCTATGGACAAATTACAGGTTGCCAGATTAAAGGTGGTATTCCTAGGACATTGTGTCTCCAAACAAACCAAACATATTACCCCAGAACGAGTGCAGGCTATCTCACAGCTTACTGAGGCAACTACTGTCCGCGAATTGAGGACATTTGTTGGCTTGGTCAGTTATGTCAGAGAGTGGATTCCTTCGGCATCTTCCCTGCTGCAGCCACTCTTTGATGTGTTGGCTGCCTGCAACAAGGGACAGCCTTATGTATTCACTGCAGAAGCCGAGGAGGGATTTAAGAGATTAAAACTTGCTGTTGTATCAGCAGCATGCCTGGGAATACCAAATTATGATCTTGGCTTTAATCTGTTTTGCCATGAAAATAAAGGTGTGTTGACTCAATTGCATGGGGTTAAACACCGTCCACTAGGTTACTACTCGGGCCAGTTGGATGTGGTAGCTAGGGGTGCCCCCTCTTTTGTGCGGGTAATTTCTGCCTGTGCATTACTGACTGTGAAGGTTGCTGACATAGTCCTTGATCATGCATTGATAATTTATGTGCCTCATGCTGTTCAGGAACTATTGTCAAAGACAAGAATTCATCATTTGTTAATGGCTAGGCTGACAAATTATGAGGTAGCCCTTCTTACACCACTGAACATAATAATCAAGAGGTGTACGATTCTCAATCCAGCTACCCTACTCCCAGAGTCTAGCCAGGCAGAACAAGACATATGTTCATATGATGACCATGATTGTTTTGAACTAATGAAAATTTAAACAAAGGAACTTGACAATGTAACTGAGACACCGAAACCTAATGCTGATTTTGGGCTTTTTGTAGATGGATCCAAATATTACCTCGATGGAAAGCCATACACGGGATATGCTGTGACTACCTTGGAGGAAGTTGTGAGACAGGGATCACTCCCATCTGGATGTTCTGCACAGGAGTCAGAGCTGAAAGCACTTACTGAGGCATGTATAATGGCTGAAGGTCAGACTGTAAACATTTACACTGATTCTCACTTTGCTTTTGGCATTGCACATGACTATGGCCCTATTTATCTTATTGAAGAAAAGTTATATTTTAAGGGTAATTTACTTCTGTGACCATCTACTTATTTGCCCTAATTAGTGGAATAGCAATTTGACATTGTAATTGATATGGCAGGTTTTCTCAGAGGCCCTATTAATACTGAATCTTGGATTTGTGAGGCTAGGGAGGTGTTCTCGGAGAGAGAAGGTGAAAGTGGTTCGGGTAGTTTACCTCTGTTAAAAATTATTTTTAAAAATCTGTTTGAGGCATATAAATTTAATCTTAGATCTTGGTGGGAAGTACAGTCGTTGGATAATAATATTCAACACAAAATAGTGCCCAAAGGTCTCAGAGTACGATTGGTTCCAGCAGAGAGATCTAGGTCTGTGTCCCTGCTTACCAAGTGGGAACAGGAATCTTTAGATAGTTCCATCCGGTTCATGAATTTGTTAGTGGAGGAGGAACGCCAAAACTGGAGAAATCAACACAGCATCTTAATTCCCTTATAGAAGCAGCATTGAATTATAAAGCAGAAAGTGATTTCGCCAGGAGGGAAACTATACTACAGAATAATATTGAACAGTATCAAACCACTATTAAAGATAGAAAGCACAGGCAATTTGTACGAGATCTTACTGAATCTCGTGAAAAACGTGTTTTCCATTATAATTTAGATTCTTCCACACAAGGTGTTTAAGCTGCTGATTCCTCCACAACGGATATAGACTCATCTGATACCGAAAGACGGGCCAATTTGACACCTAAGGGTACTGTTCAGAATCGTGGTAGAGGTCAATGGCCTCAAAAGGGATACAGAGGTGCTCGTACGGGCGCTGTTACCCAATTTCAACCTGATCAACAGTTATCAACAAGTGTGGCCCAAGCATCTGGCTCTCCTGCCTCTGCCATTACTCACCCATCTTCTTCTTCTACTTCCTCCTCTTTTTTAGAGACGGGTTTGAATGTCCCCCCTTATCAGTTGAGGGACAAAGACATCACACAGAATTCCCGGTCTCAAAAACCAAAATAACACCACAGATCAATCAGGTTATTAATTTGTCTGATCGCTCATTAACAGAATTTGAATGTAATGTATTGATGAAATGCTTTTCTTTTGTCCCCACCACACGCTTTGATTCATTTTGTTGGATTAAGGATATGAATCTCTTCATTCGAAAATTGAAATGGAAAAAGTTTTTCAGAACACATGACAATGAGACGTGTCGGGAACTGGGTGTATCTCTTTCAGACCTTGTTCGTACACTTAGTTCCCTTTTAGAAGAGAATACGAGAACCCCTGGCCAGGGACCCTTCACCTCCCTTAGATTGGGTAGCAAAATAATGCCACTGCCACAAGATACTCAGGTACTTGACGTTTTTACAAATTCATTACTGAACAGTTGGAGGTCATTCCTCCTACTAATTTTCATACTACAAAAAAACTTAATAATGCAGAATGGTTGGCTTTAAAAGGCTTTAAATTGTTTGTAAATCGTCAGATAAAGGGGGTAATGTGGTCCTTATGGACCACTCTATGTATCAGACTATGTGTTATGATCTTCTAAATGATAGGACATGTTATGGGATTCTACCTAGTAACCCCTCAGAGTCCGTTGCCATGTGTCTGGAAACTATACTATTGCGGGCCTTTGAAGATAAGGTCATATCCGCGGATGAATTGAGATTCATGATCCCCAACAACCCACAAATTCCCACATTTTACGCCTTACCCAAAATACACAAGGGGTATCCCCCCTTAGGAGGACATGTCCCATTGTCTCGGGCGTCGGTTCCATCACACAGAATAGCAGTACTTACATTGACAGAATACTTAATCCCTTTGTTGTTTCTTTACCATCATACATACGTGACACCACAGATTTATTGAAAAAAAATCAAGAATATTGAGGCTGATGACAATATTTTATTAGCATCGATTGATGTCGAAGCCCTCTATACTAGCATTCCACATAAATCTGGGTTGAAGGTCACACAGTATTTTCTTAAAACAAGGGGTGTTCAACATAGAATACATAACCAATATGTACGGGAAATTCTTGAATTCATATTATCACATAACTATTTCATGTTCGACGGCCGTTTCTTCCACCAGCTCAGGGGGACCGCAATGGGTAGCCCCTGTGCGCCCAGTTATGCAAATCTCCTCCTGGGCTGGTGGGAAGACACTATCGTCTTCAATGAACCGTGTGAACGATGGACTCCCCATATCCTATTTTGGGGGCGATACATCGATGATATCCTGATCTTGTGAGATGGGTCTGTCGAATTATTTAAGGCATTTATTCAGCAACTTAATAATAATGACATAGGCCTTAGGTTCACCCACGAGATCAATAGTCGATGTATCGCCTTCCTTGATATCCTCATTACTAAGAAAAATGGAGAATTATGTACTGAGACTTACCGTAAACCGACATCCACCAACAGCCTGTTAAGGTGGGCAAGTTATCACCCCCCAAGTTTGAAAAAAGGCATACCGAAGGGTCAATAACTTCGTATACGAAGGAATTGTTCTTCACTGCAAACCTTTAAGACACAAGCAGGGGACCTTCGGACTCGTTTCTCCCAACGTGGTTATCCATCAGAAACCCTTAGGGACGCCTTTCACCATTCACTGGACAGAGATAGACACACCCTGTTGCATAACATCCCAAGTGTAAAACATGAGGATGATGATTTGCGTATCATTGGTACATTTGATGAGCAAAATGGGGGGTGGGCGGGGCTGACTGATTCACGCGCATAACAAAACACAAGGTGCATATTAAAATATATAACACTATATAACGACTTTATAAACTGACTATGGTCTCTGCTGCACTGGTCTCTGCTGCACTGGTCTCTGCTGCACTGGTCTCTGCTGCACTGGTCTCTGCTGCACTGTACCGTATTTTTCGCCCTATAAGATGCACCTAGTTTTAGAGTAGAACAATAAGAAAAACATATTTTTCATTACACCTCAGGTCAGACCAGCAATCAGACCCCCAATGTTAATCAGACCCCCAATGGCTCAGATCAACCCCCAAACCTTTAGCCATCTATCAGCCCCCAATGTCAGCCATAAACCCCCCCAATGTCAGCCATAAACCCCCCCAATGTCAGCCATAAACCCCCCCAATGTCAGCCATAAACCTCCCCCATGTCAGCCATAAACCCCCCCAATGTCAGCCATAACCCCCCCCAATGTCAGCCATAAACCCCCCAATGTCAGCCATAAACCCCCCCAATGTCAGCTATAAGCCCCCATTAGCCCCCCAATGTCAGCCATAAGCCCCCCATTAGCCCCTCATGTCAGCCATAAGCCCCCCATGTCAGCCATAAGCCCCCCATTAGCCCCTCATGTCAGCCATAAGCCCCCATTAGCCCCTCATAGCAGCCATAAGCCCCTCATTAGCCCCTCATGTCAGCCATAAGCCCCCCATTAGCCCCTCATGTCAGCCATAAGCCCCCCATTAGCCCCTCATGTCAGCCATAAGCCCCCCATTAGCCCCTCATGTCAGCCATAAGCCCCCCATTAGCCCCTCATGTCAGCCATAAGCCCCCCATTTAGCCCCTCATGTCTGCCCCATGTCCCCCAGGTCAGCCATCAGCCCCCAGTGCAAATAAAATAAAAAAATAAAAACACTTACCTCTCCTGCTCCTGGTCACCATTGCGATCCTCTTCATTCTTCATTCTGCTGTCGGCTGGCTGTGTATAGCGGCGCACAGTGTGAGGTCACAGAGAGACCTCACGCTGTGCGCAGCCATGCACAGCCGATAGCCGAGCCGAGGACCAGGAAGTGGTGAGTACAGATCCTTCACCGCTTCCTGGTCCTTCTGTACTAATGAAGCGCTTCCATAATGGAAGTGCTTCATTAGTACAGCGTTAAAGACTGCCCTGATCGCCGCGGCGCGGCAAACCATTTTCCAGGGCCCGGTCCTGGGTCGCGGCCCCGCGGTTGGGGACCGCTGTTCTATATATGCATACCCTCTGTTTTAATTGTCCCACTATCCCCTATTACAGTTTTCCCATTTGCATGACAATAATCTAACTAATAATGATACTGACTCCATACTACATGCCTCTCAGCCCCTTAGGTCATGGTATATACTTTGTGCAATGTTGCGCCCTTAATTTCAGTAGTAATTCCTCTGTGCCGATATGCAGTGCCTGTGGAACGCTATTTGCGTTCCACATACCGGAAGTACATCAGCGGTGGAACGTATCTTGCTTTCCAAATACCAGAAGTGATGTATTGTCACTTCCGGTTTTTGATTTTTGAGCGGCGGCACCTGGAGAGTGGCGTTTGTATAATGGTATGGTCAGTTTGGACATTCCTCGAACCTGTTATCATCTAGGTGGCCAGTATCTGGGACATCACTACCAGTTCATTACTTGTCCCCTGAGGAACCTTCGCTACCTGTTGGGGAAATGCGTCGGGACGTTATTTAATATCCATGTGGTCTTTTTTTTTTTAGGGACATACGGGGCACATTAGGGTGAGCCGGCGATTGAGTGGGGTCGCCCCTTTCGGGGCGAGTGCTCCACAGCTAGGTAGGGAGACCCCTAGGGATACTGAGGGATATACCTTCCCAGACCTTCACTCAGCTGGCTTCAACTATACCACCTCTGCATCTTTTCAGTTGTTACCGGCATCAAAGTGAAAAGGAATTTCTTATCATTGACTATTGACATCTTTCCACCCGTGATCACCACTAATCCATACCTGGGTACCGTGAGTAAACTAGCACATGGCTGCCAAACAGTTATATCTATTCTGTTAGTATTTTTAGCCATCTGTTACTTTAGGTTATCAATTCCTAACATCAGGTATCTGGTTGTTTTGTCACCTGTGACCTGAGGCATGTATAATGGCTGAAGGTCAGACTGTAAACATTTACACTGATTCTCGCTATGCTTTTGGCATTGCACATGACTATGGCCATATTTGGAGAAGCAGGAACTTTGTGGGATCCTCTGGTAAGCCTATCATTAATGCTGAATCTGTAGCTCAGTTGTTTAGAGCTTTAGCGCTGCCTATAATAGTGGCCATTGTTAAGGTACAGGCCCATACAAAAGAACAAACAAAAGAGGCAGAAGGAAACCATTGAGAAGATGTGGCTGCAAACAGTGGTGTAGCATGTAGCGTGGGGGGGAGGTTGCCACGGGCGCCAGACTGGAGGGGGGCGCTGGCCGCTGGGGCAAAAAATCTAAAATCACTGTGTTTTTCTCCCTCTGCCTCTGCCGCAGAGGCAGAGGGAGAAAAACACAGTGATTTTAGATTTTTTGCCCCAGCGGCCTACCCTGGTATATGGACAGCAGAGATGGGCAGATGGCATCACAGAGGCAGTACTGTCTTTGGTCATCCTTCACTAGCACCCTGAATGCCACCTGCTTGGCCTGGAACTTCACTGCCTGCTGCTTGGTTATCAGCTTCATCTTCGTCTTGTATCTCCTGTTCTGGAACCAGACTTTGCTCTGGGTCTCTTTGAGCTTCAGGGCTGCATCCAGGTCTGCCCTCTGAGTCTCAGGTCCAGACAAGTATCTCTGCAGACAGTCACTGACCAAGTTTAACCACTTCAGCCCCCCTAGCTTAAACACCCTTAATGACCAGGCCACTTTTTACATTTCTGCACTACACTACTTTCACCGTTTATTGCTCGGTCATGCAACTTACCACCGAAATGAATTTTACCTCCCTTTCTTCTCACTAATAGAGCTTTCATTTGGTGGTATTTCATTGCTGCTGACATTTTTACTTTTTTTGTTATTAATCGAAATTTAACGATTTTTTTGCAAAAAAATGACATTTTTCACTTTCAGTTGTAAAATTTTGCAAAAAAAAAACATCCATATATACATTTTTCTCTAAATGTATTGTTCTACATGTCTTTGATAAAAAAAAATGTTTGGGTAAAAAAAAAATGGTTTGGGTAAAAGTTATAGCGTTTACAAACTATGGTACAAAAATGTGAATTTCCGCTTTTTGAAGCAGCTCTGACTTTCTGAGCACCTGTCATGTTTCCTGAGGTTCTACAATGCCCAGACAGTAGAAAACCCCACAAATGACCCCATTTCGGAAAGTAGACACCCTAAGGTATTCGCTGATGGGCATAGTGAATTCATAGAACTTTTTATTTTTTGTCACAAGTTAGCGGAAAATGATGATTTTTTATATATTTTTTTTTCTTACAAAGTCTCATATTCCACTAACTTGTGACAAAAAATAAAAACTTCCATGAACTCACTATGCCCATCACGAAATACCGTGGGGTGTCTTCTTTCCAAAATGGGGTCACTTGTGGGGTAGTTATACTGCCCTAGCATTTTAGGGGCCCAAATGCGTGCAAAGTAGTTTGAAATCAAAATCTGTAAAAAATGGCCGGTGAAATCCGAAAGGTGCTCTTTGGAATGTGGGCCCCTTTGCCCACCTAGGCTGCAAAAAAGTGTCACACATGTAGTATTGCCGTACTCAGGAGAAGTTGGGCAATGTTTTTTGGGGTGTCATTTTACATATACCCATGCTGGGTGAGAGAAATATCTTGGCAAAAGACAACTTTTCCCATTTTTTTATACAAAGTTGGCATTTGACCAAGATATTTATCTCACCCAGCATGGGTATATGTAAAATGACACCCCAAAAACACATTGCCCAACTTCTCCTGAGTACGGCAATACCACATGTGTGACACTTTTTTGCAGCCTAGGTGGGCAAAGGGGCCCACATTCCAAAGAGCACCTTTAGGATTTCACAGGTCATTTTTTACACATTTTGATTTCAAACTACTTACCACACATTAGGGCCCCTAGAATGCCAGGGCAGTATAACTACCCCAGAAGTGATCCCATTTTGGAAAGAAGACACCCCAAGGTATTCCGTGAGGGGCATGGCGAATTCCTACAATTTTTTATTTTTTGTCACAAGTTAGCGGAAAATGATGATTTTTTTTTTCTTACAAAGTCTTATATTTCACTAACTTGTGACAAAAAATAAAAACTTCCATGAACTCACTATGCCCATCACGAAACACCTTGGGGTGTCTTCTTTCCAAAACGGGGTCACTTGTGGAGTAGTTATACTGCCCTGGCATTTTAGGGGCCCGAATGCGTGAGAAGTAGTTTGAAATCAAAATCTGTAAAAAATGGCCGTCGAAATCCGAAAGGTGCTCTTTGGAATGTGGGCCCCTTTGCCCACCTAGGCTGCAAAAAAGCGTCACACATGTGGTATTGCCGTACTCAGGAGAAGTTGGGCAATGTTTTTTGGGGTGTCATTTTACATATACCCATGCTGGGTGAGAGAAATATCTTGGCAAAAGACAACTTTTCCCATTTTTTTTATACAAAGTTGGCATTTGACCAAGATATTTATCTCACCCAGCATGGGTATATGTAAAATGACACCCCAAAACACATTGCCCAACTTCTCCTGAGTACGGCAATACCACATGTGTGACACTTTTTTGCAGCCTAGGTGGGCAAAGGGGCCCACATTCCAAAGAGCACCTTTAGGATTTCACAGGTCATTTTTTACACATTTTGATTTCAAACTACTTACCACACATTTGGGCCCCTAGAATGCCAGGGCAGTATAACTACCCCAGAAGTGATCCCATTTTGGAAAGAAGACACCCCAAGGTATTCCGTGAGGGGCATGGCAAATTCCTACAATTTTTTATTTTTTGTCACAAGTTAGCGGAAAATGATGATTTTTTTTTTCTTACAAAGTCTTATATTTCACTAACTTGTGACAAAAAATAAAAACTTCCATGAACTCACTATGCCCATCACGAAATACCTTGGGGTGTCTTCTTTCCAAAATGGGGTCACTTGTGGGGTAGTTATACTGCCCTGGCATTTTAGGGGCCCGAATGCGTGAGAAGTAGTTTGAAATCAAAATCTGTAAAAAATGGCCGGTGAAATCCGAAAGGTGCTCTTTGGAATGTGGGCCCCTTTGCCCACCTAGGCTGCAAAAAAGTGTCACACATCTGGTATTGCCGTACTCAGGAGAAGTTGGGCAATGTGTTTTGGGGTGTCATTTTACATATACCCATGCTGGGTGAGATAAATATTTTGGTCAAATGCCAACTTTGTATAAAAAAATGGGTAAAGTTGTCTTTTGCCAAGATATTTCTCTCACCCAGCATGGGTATATGTAAAAAGACACCCCATAACACATTGCCCAACTTCTCCTGAGTACGGTGATACCAGATGTGTGACACTTTTTTGCAGCCTAGGTGGGCAAAGGGGCCCACATTCCAAAAAGCACCTTTCGGATTTCACCGGCCATTTTTTACAGATTTTGATTTCAAACTACTTCTCACGCATTCGGGCTCCTAAAATGCCAGGGCAGTATAACTACCCCACAAGTGACCCCATTTTGGAAAGAAGACACCCCCAGGTATTTTGTGATGGGCATAGTGAGTTCATTGAAGTTTTTATTTTTTGTCACAAGTTATTGGAATATAAGACTTTGTAAGGAAAAAAAAAAATCATCATTTTCCGCTAACTTGTGACAAAAAAAAAAAATTCTAGGAACTCGCCATGCCCCTCACGGAATACCTTGGGGTGTCTTCTTTCCAAAATGGGGTCACTTGTGGGGTAGTTATACTGCCCTGGCATTCTAGGGGCCCTAATGTGTGGTAAGTAGGTAAATGACCTGTGAAATCCTAAAGGTGCTCTTTGGAATGTGGGCCCCTTTGCCCACCTAGGCTGCAAAAAAGTGTCACACATGTGGTATCGCCGTATTTAGGAGAAGTTGGGCAATGTGTTTTGGGGTGTCTTTTTACATATACTCATGCTGGGTAAGAGAAATATCTTGGCAAAAGACAACTTTTCCCATTTTTTATACAAAGTTGGCATTTGACCAAGATATTTATCTCACCCTGCATGGGTATATGTAAAATGACCACCCAAAACACATTGCCCAACTTCTCCTGAGTACGGCGATACCAGATGTGTGACACTTTTTTGCAGCCTAGATGCGCAAAGGGGCCCACATTCCTTTTATGAGGGCATTTTTAGACATTTGGATCCCAGACTTCTTCTCACGCTTTAGGGCCCCTAAAATGCCAGGGCAGTATAAATACCCCACATGTGACCCCATTTTAGAAAGAAGACACCCCAAGGTATTCAATGAGGGGCATGGCGAGTTCATAGAATTTTTTTTGGCACAAATTAGCGGAAATTGATTTTTTATTTTTTTTTCTCACAAAGTCTCCCTTTCCGCTAACTTGGGACAAAAATTTCAATCTTTCATGGACTCAATATGCCCCTCACGGAATACCTTGGGGTGTCTTCTTTTCGAAATGGGGTCACATGTGGGGTATTTATACTGCCCTGTCATTCTAGGGGCCCTAACGCGTGAGAAGAAGTCTGGAATATAAATGTCTAAAAATTTTTACGCATTTGGATTCCGTGAGGGGTACGGTGAGTTCATGTGAGATTTTATTTTTTGACACAAGTTAGTGGAATATGAGACTTTGTAAGAAAAAAAAATAATTTCCGCTAACTTGGGCCAAATTTTTTTCTGAATGGAGCCTTACAGGGGGGTGATCAATGACAGGGGGGTGATCAATGACAGGGGGGTGATCAGGGAGTCTATATGGGGTGATCACCCCCCTATAAGGCTCCATTCAGATGTCCGTGTGTGTTTTGCGGATCCGATCCATGTATCCGTGGATCCGTAAAAAACATACGGACATCTGAATGGAGCCATACAGGGGGGTGATCAATGACAGGAGGGTGATCAATGACAGGGGGGTGATCAGGGAGTCTATATGGGGTGATCACCCCCCTGTCATTGATCACCCCCCTATAAGGCTCCATTCAGATGTCCGTATGTGTTTTGCGGATCCGATCCATGTATCCGTGGATCCGTAAAAAACATACGGACATCTGAATGCAGCCTTACAGGGGGGTGATCAATGACAGGGGGGTGATCAATGACAGGGGGGTGATCAAGGTGTCTATATGGGGTGATCACCCCCCTATAAGGCTCTATTCAGACGTCCGTATGTGTTTTGCGGATCCGATCCTTGTATCAGTGGATCCGTAAAAATCATACGGACGTCTGAATGGAGCCTTACAAGGGGGTGATCAATGACAGGGGGGTGATCAA
This sequence comes from Bufo bufo, assembly GCF_905171765.1. Classification (NCBI taxonomy): domain Eukaryota; kingdom Metazoa; phylum Chordata; class Amphibia; order Anura; family Bufonidae; genus Bufo; species Bufo bufo. The sequence goes on from NC_053389.1 coordinate 39,235,106, forward strand.
TGACAGGGGGGTGATCAGGGAGTCTATATGGGGTGATCAGGGGTTAATAAGGGGTTAATAAGTGACAGGGGGGGTGTAGTGTAGTGGTGTTTGGTGCTACATATTACTGAGCTACCTGTGTCCTCTGGTGGTCAATCCAAACAAAAGGGACCACCAGAGGACCAGGTAGCAGGTATATTAGACGCTGTTATCAAAACAGCGTCTAATATACCTGTTCGGGGTTAAAAAAAAATCGCATCTCCAGCCTGCCAGCGAACGATCGCCGCTGGCAGGCTGAAGATCCACTCGCTTACCTTCCGATCCTGTGAACGCGCGCGCCTGTGTGCGCGCGTTCACAGGAAATCTCGCGTCTCGCGAAATGACGCATATATGCGTGACTCTGCGCAGGCTGCCGCCTCTGGAACGCGATCCTGCGTTAGGCGGTCCAGAGGCGGTTAAGTCCCTCTGAGGCCCAGACTGAGCTGAGGCACAATTTTAATAAATGAAACAGTGCCTGGCCTGCTGCACTACTCAGACTAGTTAGGGTCAGGCAGCAGTAATTGTATTTCTTCAGTTTAACAACTGCTTGCTGCCCAGAGAGGTAATTTTTGTGGGAAAATGTGTCGCAGCCCAGCCTCAGGAGAAGTTGTACTGGACCAGTATTAATAATGGAGGTTTATTATTGTGGGGACCAACAGATATATCATCGCTAGCGCTCCCTTCAGAATCGCGGCAGCGCAAAGCGATTTCCAATTCAATTAGCAAACCCGAATCGCGTAAATAGCCATTGAGAAAATTCAGGGTGCAATGTTGGTTTGTGAACACCAGATATCGCATGGAACTACAGTCAGTTATTTAGTTCCCGTGCGCTATACAGTGTCTCTGTACACACTGATGCCGTGCGCTCCAGGGCACCAGCAGTGAAAGGGTCTCCAGCAGGAATCCTGTGCCCTGGAGAGATGGCAGAGCCATGACCTTTGTCCACCAGGCTCACACACTGCACATCATAAGGAGGACTAATGACAGCACATCCTAAGGCTGGCAGACACACACTACACACGGGGAAAGTCGGTTCAGCGCTGGTAGATCACTGCAAACACAATCCTCGTATTTTTAGGAAAAAAAAATGAATTATTTGATTTTTAATAATGAATAATTAAAAAAACAGAGGCGCTGAACTGAACCATAGAAAGTACCATACAGAACTGTAAATAACCGATCTCACCACTTCATCCCCTGAGCAAATAATTGAATGCTAGTAGAAAGGGGATTAAAAGGTTAATCGATATGTTTGTAATTACATGTATATATTCAGGAATTTATTGCTCTCCAAGAAAAAAAAGGGAGTAGTGCATACTGCACTTTCTTTAGCAGAACAAAGGCTCTTTACAGGAACTGACTAACATTTGATTTTTTCTAATATAAGCTTAAGTCCTCAGAAGTGTTTTATGTTATATTTATATCCAGTGCAGCAGTATGATCGCTCAATACAGAATATTTAGCCAATCACATTCTAGTTCCCACAGTCATGGGAACCAATCACAGGCCGGTTCTCACGGAAATTAAGATTAAATACCTTGTTAACCAGTATGACATAATTGTTTTGACAAGCTGCCATCGCAAATTAAGCTGGATTGCCAGAGAACCGGCCTGTGATTGGTTCCCATGACCGTGAGAACTAGAATGTGATTGGCTAAATATTCAGTATTGAGCGCTCCAGCTATACAAAGACCTGGCAATGAAAAAAATGGCAGATTACTGTTATTAGGATACAGAGATGCTGCCATTTTTTTTTTATATTAATTAAATACAAGCAATAGATACCTGAATATATACATGTAATTACAAACATGTATATATATATATATATATATATATATATATATATATATATATATATATTATATGTATATACAGACACACACATATATAAATTTACATATAGTATAATTAGTGTAATATTGTATAATTATTTTTTAATACAGAGGTTATCTATCTATCTATCTATCTATCTATATATGTCCATTATACAGTACATTATATCTAAATCACCATTCCTCATATGGATCATGGAATAAATAATTATACAATATTACACTAATTATACTATATGTAAATTTATATATAATATAAATACTGTATTAACATTCAGCCACTATAGGAACATAGCTAATAAATACACCCTGTATCCACTACTTCAGAGAAAAACAAATAATAAATAAAAATAAATATGGAAAACTGCATCAAGATACAAAACATGAACTGCTCCGATGCTCAAGTCAGGGGGGCTGCCGGGGTGAAAATGGAGGGATGTCCGGGTTCAGCTCTGAACCCGTACAAGGCCTTTAATTTATTCTCAGATATAGTCCTCCTGTAAGTACCTGGCCTTCCCCCTCTTCCTCACCCCCCTTCCCCCCCTCTTCCTCAACCCCCTCTTCCTTACCCCCCTTCCCCTTCTGTCCCCATTGAATGTATGTCAGCAGCAGCACCAGGAGAAGGACTGGAGCTGCAGGCTGCACAGGGACAAGTGAGTTACTGGCAACCCCTTCCTGCTGTCACAGAGTTGCTGGATTCTCCTGGAAAAGTTGTTGAAGTGCAGCTGCCTGGAGGTGGTGGGCTCCAAGCTTCTCACAGCCACTCTGACCATCATGCATGGAGTTTCAGCTGCCTGGAAGTGACCTCCAGGCTTCTATGTATGAAGGCACAGTAGACTGCTGGGAGCTGCCTGTGTGGAGGCTGAGCAGCCTGCTGGATGCAGAGAGCTGTGTGATCACTGTCCCCTCCTGTACAGAGAGCAGCAAGGGACTCTCCAGGAGTGGCATCAGCTGGGCAGATCAGCTTCTAGGATCTGGGCGCCTTGGGCACTCTGTAGCCCTCACATGCTTCTTTATGCATCACAGCAAGAAGATTGGGGCAGTTGACAGCAGGGCTCTGGCTGGAGGTAGCACTTTGTGAAAGGTTGTCACACAGGTTGTCAGGGGCTGGGAGTGGAGAACATCTTGGTGTGTAACCTGGTGTCACTGTGCTGTACCAAGGATCTGCTGGGCATGGTGCCTCCACAGAGGGCAGGGAATCAGATTGACTGAGGAGGGCTTGTACTTTGGAGAAGAATATGTGGCTTCATGTGACAGAGCAGAGGAATCGCACAGAAGAGTGTGTGGATGAGGATACGTCGTGCCTCCAGGAGCTCTGCCGCTGACATCTCCAAGTGACAGACACTGCTGGACCCCCCTGGCACCCTGCACACAGAGCCTTCCTGTATGTATGGCTGGTGCCAACTTGTGATCAGATCCGACAGTCTGAAGCCAGGAAGCGCTGCCACCCTGTCCCCAGGTCTGCTCTGTGCATGCACCCGGAGCCCTTTGTGCCCACGCCAGTGATGCCATGTCCCGCAACCATAGTGGAGGTGATGTGGGAGGCTCTGGGCTCTGGATAAAAAGCAGCTCTGGAGGTAAAGGCAGGGGCAGGGACCGTTACTACGGCATGAAAGATGTGGAGCCGGGTCGGGGCAACAGGGTGCTGTTGAACTCCAGTAGAGGGGACGGGCTGATTTTCCTGGGCACCAGTGACACTGGCAGGGGCAGCGGTGTGGGACCGGGAGGGGGCTTGCAGGAGAGCCGCCGGGGGAAGCAGGGAGCTTTCATGAGCTTATTGGGGGAGCCACTGTCGTACAACAGCATCCAGAGCTGCCGGAGGAACGTGAAGTACCGGAGGCTGCATAACTACCTGTGCAACGTGCTGGAGAGACCCCGGGGCTGGGCATTTGTCTACCACGTCTTTGTGTGAGTACCGGACACCGTGCTGCTGTGTATAATACACCGCCACTCGCCACATATGGGCGTGGCCCTGGCATCCAATACATATCAGGAAAAGCTACACTGTGCATTTATAATGTGTGCAGGGTACCAGGGGGGTCCAGCAGTGTCTGTAACTTGGAGATGTCAGCGGCAGAGCTCCTGGAGGCACGACGTATCCTCATCCACACACTCTTCTGTGCCATTCCTCTGCTCTGTCACATGAAGCCACATATTCTTCTCCAAAGTACAAGCCCTCCTCAGTCAATCTGATTCCCTGCCCTCTGTGGGGGCACCATGCCCAACAGATCCTTGGTACAGCACAGTGACACCAGGTTACACACCAAGATGTTCTCCACTCCCAGCCCCTGACAACCTGTGTGACAACCTTTCACAAAGTGCTACCTCCAGCCAGAGCCCTGCTGTCAACTGCCCCAATCTCCTTGCTGTGATGCATAAAAAAGCATGTGAGGGCCACAGAGGGCCCAAGGAGCCTAGATCCTAGAAGCTGATCTGCCCAGCCGATGTCACTCCTGGAGATTCCTGTAAACTGGAGACTGTATGTACACTAATAGTATACACTACATAACCCTGACAGCCTGCACAGTCACATGTGGGCACATGTGATATGTATTGAATGCCAGGGCTGTGCCCACATGTGACTGTGCAGGCTGTCAGGGTTATGTAGTGTATATTAGTGTACATACAGTCTTATAATTTATAACACTGTATGTAAATAATATACACTACATAACCCTGACAGCCTGCACAGTCACATGTGGGCACAGCCTGGCCCCTTCTTACCCCCAGGGCTGTTTACATCGGTGACGGCGGCATACACAGGGGTCGGGCTCTGCTTCCGGTCTGCGGCCTGGGCCCGGCATATTGAATCTGGTGAGGCGGCGGGAGCCTGAGGCCACTTGCAGAAAGAGAGGGGCGGCCACACACAGGACAGCCAGCCAGGCCGGGCCAGGAGGATCACGGGCTGCCGCTCACAGCGACACCAGGTGGTCGGAAGAAGCAGTGCCGCTCTCACGAAGGCCGGCCGGCCGGCCTGCTCAACTCCACCCACCGGCCACCACTACATCAGAGGGAGGCTAGCTTTCGGATTTGGCCCGCCGGCCGCCGAAATAGTGCAGGCACATCTTAAAGCGGCCCCAGGGCCGGCGGCCTACCGGGAAATTTCCCGGTATCCCGATAGGCCAGTCCGGCCCTGTCTGCAGGCTGAAAGTGCAGGTTATTTTCACTGCTGGTGACTTTCACTGTGCTTCTGGTGGCGTACGTGTTTATTAACTAAAATCAGGACAATAGCTAAACTAATGACCAGCAATTAAAAATAGCAATGAATAAAAAATAGCAATACATATAAAATAGTGATAGATCCAGGAGCATACACAAACAAATAAATTAATATCCCATAAATAGGTCCTTCACTAACTGCCTGCTGTCTCTGTTATATGGCAAATTCCATTAAAAGATCGAAGCGCTGACATTGATAGTTACTTACCAACTACTGCCACCTTGTCTATACTGCAACAAATTGCCGTGAACTTGGATACATATATATATATATATATATATATATATATATATATTCTCTATTCTCCTATTCTATGCTGCTACAATTATATTAGAATATGGAAGTGAACTGAACTTGTCTTATTCCCCTCTGTGAATTGGAACACTATCTAACTCAGGTGCTGCTACATAAACTATGATATTTATGGGATATTAATTTATTTGTTTGTGTATGCTCCCGGATCTATCACTATTAAAAATTTATTGCTATTTTTCATTCATTGCTATTTTATATTGCTGGTCATTATTTTAGCTGCTATATTGATTTATTATATATAAATATATTTTATATATTTATATTATATATAAATTTACATATAGTATAATTAGTGTAATATTGTATAAATATTTTTTAACACAGAGGTTATCTATCTTTCTATCTATCTATCTATCTATCTATCTATCTATCTATCTATCTATCTATATCTATATATGTCCATTATACTGTACAATACACTATATCTAAATCACCATACCTCATATAGATCATGGAATAAATAATTATACAATATTACACTAATTATACTATATGTAAATTTATATATAATATAAATACTGTATTAACATTCAGCCACTATAGGAACATAGCTAATAAATACATTCTGTATCCACTACTTCAGAGAAAAGCAAATAATAAATAAAAATAAATCTGGAAAACTGCATCAAGATACAAAACAATATACACTTAAAGGATAAAAAAAACTGATGAATGCAATAATATTGATTGTGTATCTGACATACTTGGAGCAAACTATCTTATTACTTGAAATTGGGACATTCTCTAATAACTTTCCTACCCCCCACTCTCAATATGGCTACAATAGGATCTAAGGCCCCTTTCACACGGGCGAGGAGGGGCTGGAGGGGTTAAAAATAGGGCTGGAGGGGATAAAAATTAATAAAACATAATTTAACTCACCTTAATCCACTTGTTCGCGCAGCCCGTCTTCTCTTCTGTCTTCTTTCTTCAGGACCTGGGTAAAAGACCTGTGGTGACGTCACTACTAGAGTTGAGCGAACACCTGGATGTTCGGGTTCGAGAAGTTCGGCCGAACTTTCCGGAAATGTTCGGGTTCGGGATCCGAACCCGACCTGAATTTCGTCCCGAACCCGAACCCCATTGAAGTCAATGGGGACCCGAACTTTTCGGCACTAAAAAGGCTGTAAAACAGCCCAGGAAAGAGCTAGAGGGCTGCAAAAGGCAGCAACATGTAGGTAAATCCCCTGCAAACAAATGTGGATAGGGAAATGAATTAAAATAAAAATTAAAAAAATAAAAATGAACCAATATCAATTGGACAGAGGTCCCATTGCAGAGAATCTGGCTCTATGTCAGCAGAGAATCAGTCTGCATGTCATAGCAGAGAATCAGGCTTTACGTCACCCAACACTGGAACAGTCCACTGTCACATATTTAGGCCCCGACACCCAGACAGAGGAGAGAGGTCCCGTAACAGAGAATCTGGCTTCATGTCAGCACAGAATCAGTCTTCATGTCATAGCAGAGAATCAGGCTTCACGTCACCCACCACTGGAACAGGCCACTGTCACATATTTAGGCCCAGGCACCCAGGCAGAGGAGAGAGGTCCAGTAACAGAGATTCAGGCTTCATGTCAGCAGAGAATCAGTCTTCATGTCATAGCAGAGAATCAGGCTTCACGTCACTGTCACGGATGGTGTACAGGAAACAAGACAATACAATATAAACAATGACTCACTGGATCCACAACTAAGGAACAAAAGGGAGACCCCTGCATGAGACCTGCCGCTCTCTCTTATTGCTCAGCCTATGCGACCACCCCAAAAGTGGATGGGCGCATATCCACGTTCCTCGACTATCTTACACCTGAAGACCCTACAATAGTGAGGGGACACGACCACCGGCTCCCTACACAGACACGGAGGGAGTCAGGGTCACCTGGATCCAGAAAACAGAAAATCATAAATACATAAACAGAACTTATCTTGCAGACGACTGGGGACTGTGGACTGGGAACTAGGAACAGCATGCACACACACTCCAGGAAGTTGTATAAGCCGCACACTACTGCATTCTGGGGAGGAACTTAAAGGGCAGCAATCAGTCCAACTGCATGACAGCTGAGATAGACCAACGAGATGAGGAACCAAACCAAAACAAAGAAATTCAAGGAGGAGGATCTGAAAGGCTCCTGTCAGAGCTTCTCAACTGTCTGGCTGTGACAGTACCCCTCCCTCTACGAGTGGACTCCGGACACTCAGAGCCCACCTTCTCAGGATGGGACCTATGGAAAGCCCTGATGAGACGAGAGGCCTTAATGTCCGTCACTGGGACCCACATCCTCTCCTCAGGACCATAACCCTCCCAATGAACGAGGTACTGGAGGGAACCGCGGACAAGACGAGAATCCACAATCCTAGAGACCTGAAATTCAAGATTTCCATCAACCACAATCGGAGGAGGAGGCAAAGGCGAGGGTACAATAGGTTGAACATAAGGTTTCAATAAGGACTTATGAAAAACATTATGGATCTTCCAAGTCTGAGAAAGATCAAGACGGTAGGCAACAAGATTGATGACAGACAGGATCTTGTAAGGCCCAATAAACCTAGGACCCAACTTCCAGGAGGGAACCTTCAATCTGATATTCTTGGTAGACAACCACACCAGATCACCAACATTCAGGTCCGGAAAAGGCACACGTCTCTTATCTGCCACACGCTTATATCTCTCACTCATGCTCTTTAGATTATCCTGAATCTTTTGCCAAATAGATGACAAAGACGAGGAGAATCTGTCCTCATCAGGTAAACCAGAAGACCCCTCTCCCGAGAAAGTCCCAAACTGCGGATGAAACCCATATGCACCAAAAAATGGTGACTTATCAGAGGACTCCTGACGACGGTTATTTAAAGCAAACTCAGCAAGGGACAAAAAAGAACACCAATCCTCCTGATTCTCCGCCACAAAACAGCGCAGATATGTCTCCAGATTCTGATTGACGCGCTCTGTCTGGCCATTCGACTGCGGGTGGAAAGCAGAAGAGAATGACAACCGAACCCCCAAGCGAGAACAGAAAGCCTTCCAGAATCTGGAAACAAACTGCGTGCCCCTATCAGAGACTATGTCTGAAGGAATACCATGCAATTTGACAATGTGGTCAATAAATGCCTGCGCCAGCGTCTTAGCATTGGGCAAACCAGGAAAAGGGATAAAATGCACCATTTTGCTAAAACGGTCCACCACCACCAGAATCACAGTCTTCCCCGAGGAACGAGGCAAGTCCGTTATGAAGTCCATGGACAGATGTGTCCAAGGACGGGAAGGAATGGGCAAAGGGAGGAGAGGACCTGATGGCCGTGAATGAGGGACTTTGGCACGAGCGCAAGTCTCGCAAGCTGCCACAAAACCCTCAACCGACTTACGAAGCGCAGGCCACCAGAATCTCCGAGCGATGAGATCCAGTGTGGCTCTTGCCCCCGGGTGCCCAGCAAGGACCGTATCGTGGTGTTCTTTAAAATTCTTGTGTCTCAAAGCGAGAGGCACAAACAACCTCCCAGGAGGACAAAGATCAGGAGCTTCTGACTGGGCTGCCTGCACCTCTGCCTCCAATTCAGGAAAAAGGGCAGAGACCACCACACCTTCAGCCAAAATGGGACCCGGGTCTTCAAAATTCCCACATCCCGGAAAACAACGTGACAGGGCATCTGCCTTTACATTCTTAACCCCAGGGCGGAACGTGACAACAAAATTAAACCTTGAAAAGAACAAAGACCATCTGGCCTGTCTCGGGTTCAGACGCTTGGCTGACTCCAAGTAGGCCAGATTTTTATGGTCAGTAAACACAGTAATAGGGTGTCTGGCTCCCTCTAGCCAATGGCGCCATTCTTCAAAAGCCAACTTGATGGCCAACAATTCCCTATCTCCCACATCATAATTTCTCTCTGCGGAGGAGAGTTTCTTTGAGAAAAAGGCACACGGTTGCCATTTGGCAGGAGAGGAACCCTGAGACAAGACCGCACCCACCCCTACCTCAGAAGCATCAACCTCAACTATGAAGGGTAACGAAATATCAGGTTGTACCAGGATGGGAGCGGAAGCAAAACTCTCCTTGATATTAGAAAAGGCCTTACGCGCCTCTACCAACCAGGAAGAAAAATCTACCCCCTTTCTGGTCATATCAGTGAGTGGTTTAACAACAGAGGAATAATTCAAAATAAATTTCCTGTAATAATTGGCAAAGCCCAAAAAACGCATCAGCGCCTTCTGATTCTCAGGAAGCTCCCACTCAAGCACAGCGTGGACCTTCTCGGGGTCCATGCGAAAACCAGAAGCGGAGAGAAGAAACCCCAGAAATTGAATTTCTGGAACTGCAAACACACATTTTTCCAGTTTTGCGTATAATTTATTCTCCCGCAGAATGAGCAAGACCTGACGTAAGTGTTCCTTATGAGTCTTGAAATCAGGAGAAAAAATCTAAATGTCATCCAAATACACTAATACAAATTTTCCCATTAAATGATAAAAAATGCTGTTCACGAAATGCTGAAAAACGGCTGGGGCATTCATCAAACCAAAAGGCATAACCAAATTCTCAAAATGGCCCTCAGGGGTATTGAAAGCCGTCTTCCATTCGTCTCCTTCTCTGACCCTGACCAGGTTGTATGCCCCTCTTAGGTCTAATTTGGAAAAGACTTTAGCCCCAACAACCTGGTTAAACAGGTCCGGGATCAGAGGAAGCGGATAAGGATCACGAATAGTGATACTGTTCAGCTCCCTGAAATCCAGACAAGGTCTTAAAGACCCATCTTTTTTCTTAACAAAGAAAAAGCCAGCAGCAACAGGTGACTTCGAGGGTCGTATGTGTCCCTTTCTCAAACTCTCAGAGATATAAGCACGCATAGCGACCCTCTCAGGTTGGGAGAGATTGTATAAACGAGATTTAGGCAGCTTGGCGCCTGGGATGAGATTAATAGGGCAATCATACTCCCTGTGCGGAGGCAAAACCTGAACTCCACTCTCCGAAAAGACATCCGAAAATTCAGAGAGGAAAGGTGGTACAGTCTTAGTAGAAACCTCAGAAACAGATGTTATGAGGCAATTCTCTCTGCAAAAGTCACTCCAACCATTTTTTTTGCCTCGCTTGCCAATCAATGGTGGGGTTATGTTTAGTGAGCCATGTTAGTCCCAACACTAGAGGAGTAGGCAAACCGCTAAGGACGAAACATGACACATCCTCAACATGAGCATCACTCACAATTAAACGGATATTGTGAACTATGCCCTTTAATGATTTCTGAGAAAGTGGAGCGGAATCAATAGCAAAAACAGGAATATCCTTTCCCAAAGTGCATACCTGGAAACCATGAGTTATTGCAAATTGATTATCAATGAGATTGACAGCTGCTCCACTATCCACAAAAATCTCACAAAAAATGCTCTTGCTCTCTAGCGCCACCCTAGCAGGTAGGACAAAATGGGAACTACAAGCAAAAGGAAAACCTTCAATTTCCGCCTCAACCCTGCCAATAGTAACAGACGGAACATTTTTAAAAGATTTTTTCCTTTTTGTCTCTTTATTACTCCCAGAAAACTGCCTGAATCTCCTAGAGGGACAAACATTTGCCAAATGATTTATACCTCCACAACAAAAACAAACCCTCCCATGCGGGCTGAATCTTCTATTGTCAGAGGCAATCAACCCCAGCTGCATGGGCTCCTGCTCAGAAGGGGCTGACAGCGACTGAGACCCCTGCGCACAGAATGAGACCGCTGCACTGTCCCGGGACTGAGTATGACAGGAAGGAGAGATCTCTCCTCTCTCACTAAGACGCCTGTCAATACGAACGGCCTGAGACATAGCAGAGTCCAGGGAGACTGGCCTCTCATGAAAGGCAAATGCATCTTTCAATCCCTCTGAAAGACCCTGGCAAAATTGACTTCGGAGTGCAGCATCATTCCAACCAGTATCAGCTGCCCATCTCCGAAATTCTGAGCAGTATATCTCTGCGGATTGTTTACCCTGGCATAACAGACGTAGTCTAGACTCAGCCAGAGCAATACGATCCGGATCATCATATATCTGACCCAGGGCTAAAAAGAATTCATCCACTGAGCGGAGGGGCCGTGCCCCCTCCGGTAGCGAATAGGCCCAGGATTGAGCGTTACCCCTGAGCAGCGATACAATGATCCCCACCCTCCGTTCTTCATCACCAGAGGAATGGGGAAGAAGGCGAAAATGGAGTTTGCAAGCCTCTTTAAAACGCACAAAATTCTCACTACCCCCAGAGAACGTATCCGGGAGCGAGATCTTAGGCTCAACACAAACTCCATGAACGCAAGCTGAACCGGTCACTTGAAACTGAGAAAAAATCCTACGGAGATCAGCTACCTCCAATGAAAGACCCTGGAGGCGTTCAGCCAAAAGTGAAACCGGATCCATGCTTGAGACAGTTTTGGCGGCTTATAATGTCATGGATGGTGTACAGGAAACAAGACAATACAATATAAACAATGACTCACTGGATCCACAACTAAGGAACAAAAGGGAGACCCCTGCATGAGACCTGCCGCTCTCCCTTATTGCTCAGCCTATGCGACCACCCCAAAGGTGGATGGGCGCATATCCACGTACCTCGACTATCTTACACCTGAAGACCCTACAATAGTGAGGGGACACGACCACCGGCTCCCTACACAGACACGGAGGGAGTCAGGGTCACCTGGATCCAGAAAACAGAAAATCATAAATACATAAACAGAACTTTTCTTGCAGACGACTGGGGACTGTGGACTGGGAACTAGGAACAGCATGCACACACACTCCAGGAAGTTGTATAAGCCGCACACTACTGCATTCTGGGGAGGAACTTAAAGGGCAGCAATCAGTCCAAATGCATGACAGCTGAGATAGACCAACGAGATGAGGAACCAAACCAAAACAAAGAAATTCAAGGAGGAGGATCTGAAAGGCTCCTGTCAGAGCTTCTCAACTGTCTGGCTGTGACAGTCACCCACCACTAGAACAGGCCACTGTCACATATTTAGGCCCAGGCACCCAGGCAGAGGAGAGAGGTCCCATAACAGAGATTCAGGCTTCATGTCAGCAGAGAATCAGGCTTCACGTCACCCACCACTGGAACAGGCCACTGTCACATATTTAGGCCCCGGCACCCAGACAGAGGAGAGAGGTCCCGTAACAGAGAATCTGGCTTCATGTCAGCACAGAATCAGTCTTCATGTCATAGCAAAAAATCAGGCTTCACGTCACCCACCACTGGAACAGGCCACTGTCACATATTTAGGCCCAGGCACCCAGGCAGAGGAGAGAGGTCCCATAACAGAGATTCAGGCTTCATGTCAGCAGAGAATCAGTCTTCATGTCATAGCAGAGAATCAGGCTTCACGTCACCCACCACTGGAACAGGCCATTTTCACATATTTAGGCCCAGGCACCCATGCAGAGGAGAGAGGTCCCATAACAGAGATTCAGGCTTCATGTCAGCAGAGAATCAGTCTTCATGTCATAGCAGAGAATCAGGCTTCACGTCACCCACCACTGGAACAGGCCACTGTCACATATTTAGGCCCCGGTACCCAGGCAGAGGAGAGAGGTCCCGTAACAGAGATTCAGGCTTCATGTCAGCAGAGAATCAGTCTTCATGTCATAGCAGAGAATCAGGCTTCACGTCACCCACTTCTGGAACAGGCCACTGTCACATATTTAGGCCCAGGCACCCAGGCAGAGGAGAAAGGTCCCATAACAGAGAATCAGTCTTCATGTCATAGCAGAGAATCAGGCTTCACGTCACCCACCACTTGAACAGGCCACTGTCACACATTTAGGCCCCGGCACCCAGACAGAGGAGAGGTTCATTCAACTTTGGGTTGCCCCGCAATATAATGGTAAAATGAAAATAAAAATAGGATTGAATGAGGAAGTGCCCTGGAGTACAATAATATATTGTTAAGGGGAGGTAGTTAATTTCTAATCTGCACAAGCGATGGACAGGTCCTGTGGGATCCATGCCTGGTTCATTTTTATGAACGTCAGCTTGTCCACATTGGCTGTAGACAGGCGGCTGCGTTTGTCTGTAATGATGCCCCCTGCCGTGCTGAATACACGTTCAGACAAAACGCTGGCCGCCGGGCAGGCCAGCACCTCCAAGGCATAAAAGGCTAGCTGTGGACAATTTGGAGACCCAGAAGTTAACTCGGGCCGAACCATCAGTCAGTACGTGGAGGGGTGTGCACAGGTACTGTTCCACCATGTTAGTGAAATGTTGCCTCCTGCTAACACATTCCGTATCAGGTGGTGGTGCAGTTAGCTGTGGCGTGGTGACAAAACTTTTCCACATCTCTGCCATGCTAACCCTGCCCTCAGAGGAGCTGGCCGTGACACAGCTGCGTTGGCGACCTCTTGCTCCTCCTCTGCCTTCGCCTTGGGCTTCCACTGGTTCCCCTGTGACATTTGGGAATGCTCTCAGTAGCGCGTCCTCTGTGGGAGGCGTATCGTCATCGTCCTGTGTTTCCCCCCAGCCACGCACCAGTGATGGGCCCGAGCTGCTTTGGGTGCCACCCCGCTGTGAACATGCTTCATCCTCATCCTCCTCCACCTCCTCCTCATCCTCGTCCTCCTCGTCCTCCAGTAGTAGGCCCTGTCTGGCCACATTTGTACCTGGCCTCTGCTGTTGCAAAAAACCTCCCTCTGAGTCACTTCGAAGAGACTGGCCTGAAAGTGCTAAAAATGATCCCTCTTCCTCCTCTTCCTCCTGGGCCACCTCCTCTTCCTTAATCGCCCTAAGTGTTTTCTCAAGGAGACATAGAAGTGGTATTGTAACGCTGATAACGGCGTCATCGCCACTGGCCATGTTAGTGGAGTACTCGAAACAGCGCAACAGGGCACACAGGTCTCGCATGGAGGCCCAGTCATTGGTGGTGAAGTGGTGCTGTTCCGCAGTGCGACTGACCCGTGCGTGCTGCAGCTGAAACTCCACTATGGCCTGCTGCTGCTCGCACAGTCTGTCCAGTATGTGCAACGTGGAGTTCCACCTGGTGGGCACGTCGCATATGAGGCGGTGAGCGGGAAGGCCGAAGTTACGCTGTAGCGCAGACAGGCGAGCAGCGGCAGGGTGTGAACGCCGGAAGCGCGAACAGACGGCCCGCATTTTATGCAGCAGCTCTGACATGTCGGGGTAGTTGCGAATGAACTTCTGCACCACCAAATTCAGCACATGCGCCAGGCAAGGGATGTGCGTCAAACCGGCTAGTCCCAGAGCTGCAACGAGATTTCGCCCATTATCGCACACCACCAGGCCGGGCTTGAGGCTCACCGGCAGCAACCACTCGTCGGTCTGTTGTTCTATACCCCGCCACAACTCCTGTGCGGTGTGGGGCCTGTCCCCCAAACATATGAGTTTCAGAACGGCCTGCTGACGTTTACCCCGGGCTGTGCTGAAGTTGGTGGTGAAGGTGTGTGGCTGACTGGATGAGCAGGTGGAAGAAGAGGAGGAGGAAGCTGAGTAGGAGGAGGAGGAGGAGACAGGAGTCAAAGAATGTTGCCCTGCGATCCTTGGCGGCGGAAGGACGTGCGCCAAACAGGTCTCTGCCTGGGGCCCAGCCGCCACTACATTTACCCAGTGTGCAGTTAGGGAGATATAGCGTCCCTGGCCGTGCTTACTGGTCCACGTATCTGAGGTTAGGTGGACCTTGCCACAGATGGCGTTGCGCAGTGCACACTTGATTTTATCCGATACTTGGTTGTGCAGGGAAGGCACGGCTCTCTTGGAGAAGTAGTGCCGGCTGGGAACAACATACTGTGGGACAGCAAGCGACATGAGCTCTTTGAAGCTGTCTGTCCCCACCAGCCTAAATGACAGCATTTCATAGGCCAGTAGTTTAGAAATGCTGGCATTGAGGGCCAGGGATCGAGGGTGGCTAGGTGGGGATTTACGATTTCTCTGAAATGTTTGTGAGATGGAGAGCTGAACGCTGCTGTGTGACATGGTTGAGATGCTTGGTGACGCAGGTGGTGGTGTTGGTGGTACATCCCATGTTTGCTGGGTGGCAAGTGCCAACGTCCCTCCAGAGGCGGAGGAAGAGGCCGAGGCGGCGGCAGCAGCAGAATAGGCCGAGGCGGCAGCAGCAGAAGAGGTAGCAGGGGGAGCCTGAGTGACTTCCTTGTTTTTAAGGTGTTTACTCCACTGCAGTTCATGCTTTGCATGCAGGTGCCTGGTCATGCAGGTTGTGCTAAGGTTCAGAACGTTAATGCCTCGCTTCAGGCTCTGATGGCACAGCGTGCAAACCACTCGGGTCTTGTCGTCAGCACATTGTTTGAAGAAGTGCCATGCCAGGGAACTCCTTGAAGCTGCCTTTGGGGTGCTCGGTCCCAGATGTCGGCGGTCGGTAGCAGGCGGAGTCTCTTGGCGGCGGGTGTTCTGATTTTGCCCACTGCTCCCTCTTTGTCTTTTGCTACGCTGTTGGCTCGGTCTCACCACTGCCTCTTCCTCCGAACTGTGAAAGTCAGTGGCACGACCTTCATTCCATGTGGGGTCTAGGACCTCATCGTCCCCTGCATCGTCTTCCACCCAGTCTTGATCCCTGACCTCCTGTTCAGTCTGCACACTGCAGAAAGACGCAGCAGTTGGCACCTGTGTTTCGTCATCATCAGAGACGTGCTGAGGTGGTATTCCCATGTCCTCATCATCAGGAAACATAAGTGGTTGTGCGTTAGTGCATTCTATCTCTTCCACCCCTAGGAAAGGGCTAGGTGGATGCCCTTGGGAAACCCTGGCAGCAGAGTCTTCAAACAGCATAAGAGACTGCTGCATAACTTGAGGCTCAGACAGTTTCCCTGATATGCATGGGGGTGATGTGACAGACTGATGGGCTTGGTTTTCATGCGCCATCTGTGCGCTTTCTGCAGAAGACTGGGTGGGAGATAATGTGAACGTGCTGGATGCACTGTCGGCCACCCAATTGACTAATGCCTGTACCTGCTCAGGCCTTACCATCCTTAGAACGGCATTGGGCCCCACCAAATATCCCTGGCGGCTACTGGGACCTGAGGTAGTTGGTACACTAGGACGTGTGGCTGTGGCAGAACGGCCACGTCCTCTCCCAGAGGGTCCACTAACACCACCACGACCATGTCCACGTCCGCGTCCCTTACTAGATGTTTTCCTCATTGTTACCGTTTACCACAATAAGAAAAATATTATTCGGGCCAATGTATTGAATTAAAATTCAGGCCTTTTTTTACAGACACCTAACACTGTCTGGCTATCTATTTAGGTACCGTATTACACTAATACAGGCACACCAGTAATGACAGATTTAGCTGAATATAAATGTGAGGCCTATTTTTTAGGCGCTGTGTGACAGGTATACGTTTAATCACAGAATTAGACTTTTATCTGCACTGTAACGTGTGTGTTAAGTTTTTCAGAATGACACTATCAGCACCTTGAATCTAATATACCCTTTTAGGGATAGATTTAAATTAGGCCTGATACAGCAGAAACCACTAATTTTGAGAATGGCAAATTTGGGAATTGTTTTTCAACCCAGAACAAAAACTGTGCTTTTACGGTCACTAAAAATAACTTGACCAGCTAAAACAGTACAGATTTGGAGGAATATAAATGTCAGGCCTATTTTTTAGGCGCTGGGTGACAGGCTCAACTTGCCCCTGATGTAGTATATGGCTAAAAAATAACCACACTATTGATGGTTAAATGCACTTGATGAAAGCTTGACCCTGATGTAGGATATAGCAAAAAATAACCACACTATTGATGGTTAAATGCACTTGGTGGTAGCTTGTGCTGGCGCACCACAAGCCACAAAATGGCCGCCGATCACCCCAGAAAAAAGTGATATAAAAACGCTCTGGGCAGCCTAAAAAAAGTGAGCAATTGAATATCAGCACTTCAATGATCCACAGCTGTAGATCGATCACTGAATGAAGTCTTTTGGAGGAGTTAATCTGCCTAATCTCGCCCTAACGTCGCAGCTGCAACCTCTCCCTACGCTTGTATCAGCAGAGTGACGTGCAGCGCTACGTGACCCAAGCTTATATAGAGGCTGGGTCACATGCTGCACTGGCCAATCACAGCCATGCCAATAGTAGGCAAGGCTGTGATGGCCTCTTGGGGCAAGTAGTATGATGCCTATTGATTGGCTGCTTTGCAGCCTTTCAAAAAGCGCCAAGAAAGTGCCGAACATCAAACCCGAACCCGGACTTTTACGAAAATGTTCGGGTTCGGGTCCGTGTCACGGACACCCCAAAATTCGGTTCGCTCATCCCTACTTAAGAGTCATTCAGTTATTCATTCAGTCATAATAGAAGTCTAGGGGCTGCAAAACGGATCCGTCCCATTTCCGTTATGCAGGAGAGGGCACAGGATAAGTAGAGGACTCCCCTGAATAACGGAAACTGGATGGATCCGTTTTGGAGGCCATAGACTTCTATTATGACGGAATGAATAACAGAATGCCTCTAAAGGCATTCTGTTATGCATTCTGTCATAGAATTGCGTTATGGTCCGTGGTAACAGAATGTCACGAGGGTGTCAAGACCCATGCCTGACTCCGTTATACCCGGGGTCAGGAAGTCGCAGCGGTTGGCTGCGCGCTCTATGTAAGATAGGGCTGTTTACTTATGGTAGCTTTCTGGATTTGCTTTGCAACCCTTTTTGGCTCACTCAGAGATCCGTAGCTCCTTCTCCTCAGCTGTTCCTTGTCCAGCACTCCCAACCTCCTTATATTCCCCTCTCACACTTCTCTGGTTGCCAGATATAGAGCTTCCTGCCTGGACTTCTATACTGACCTTCTGGAGCTGTGTTGCTGCGTTCTTTGGTTGTTGGTCCAGAACGTTACCCTCCGGATCCCTGTTGGACCTTTGTGGTCTGCTGTGGTCGCCCACCTGGGTGTATGTGTTTGTCTGTATTGTTTGTCCTCTCCCTGGTGTTTCCCTCTTAGTGATAGTGGTGCGGACTAGCGATCCCACCGGCCCGTTCACTATCTATCTCATTTTAGGGAAAGCCAGGGTTTAGGCACGTGATCGCCGCACGGGTGAGGAACCCGTCTAGGGACATCAGGGCAGTCAGGTGCCAGCCAGTCAGGGGTCACCACCTTTCCCTCTCCCTTGGGCAGGGCTTTCCCTTTTCCCTCCCTGTGCGTGACGCCGGTCATTACATTATATCTGGCCCTTATTTTGTGTAGGTAAAAAAAATATATATATTTTTACCTACTTAGAATCCAGTATGGATCCAATTGCTGCTCTATCCAAACAATTTCATGGCCTGTCTTTGGAGGTGGCAGGATTGAAGGCATCAGTCCTCCAGCAACAGCAGCAATTACATCTGACCGCAAGCCCAGCGGTTGCTACTGGTAACCAGGTTGTTGCGGAACCCAAGGTCCCTCTCCCTGACAGATTTTCTGGGGGAAGGGACAAGTTTTTGACATTCCGTGAGGCCTGTAAATTATATTTTAAACTGCGCCCTTACTCCTCTGGTAATGAAGAACAGCGGGTGGGGGTTGTTATTTCCCTGCTGCAGGGGGACCCGCAGTCCTGGGCGTTCTCTTTACCCACTGATTCCCAGGCTCTTCGGTCAGTGGATGAGTTTTTCGGGGCCTTGGGTCTCATATATGACGACCCTGACCGAGTCGCACTGGCTGAATCAAGATTACGGAGACTCCTTCAAGGAGAGCGGCCGGTAGAGGAGTATTGCTCTGACTTCCGTAGGTGGGCTACGGATACCCAATGGAACGACCCGGCTCTCAGGAGTCAGTTCTGCTCTGGGTTATCCGAAAGGGTTAAGGATGCGCTTGCATTATATGAGACCCCCTTTTCCCTTGATGTGGTTATGTCCCTTTCTATCCGAATAGATAGACGCCTTAGGGACAGGTTGAAAAAACCGGAGCAATTAGTAACCCCTCCCAAGCAGCAGTTAGTCTGTACGGACTTAGACGAGCCTATGCAGCTAGGAGGAACTACTCGTCAGGTCCGTCCTCCTGAGGCTCGCCGTAGGCATGTTTTTTTTTTTTTTTTGTGGGGAGAGGGGTCATTTCATTGATGTCTGTCCTTCTTTCCTCAGAAACAAAAGACCGTCGGAAAACTACTAACCCCAGGCTGTGTGGAGGATGTCAGCCGGGGGTATATGTTTCCTCCATACGTACATCGCAATTTGTATTGCCAGCGGTTATTGTTTTTGGTGTTAAGACGGAGACTATTTCTTTCTTTCTAGACAGTGGAGCAGGGGTAAATTTGATAGATGCCCATTTTGCCCGCACTATAGGTTTGTCTCTCTGTACGCTACAGAGACCTATTCCCATATTTGCTATTGATTCTGCTCCTCTGTCTCAGAGAAACCTCACCCACATTGTTCATAATTTACACCTTCGGGTAGGGGACCACCATAACGAGATGCTTTCATGTTATGTTCTGGAGGGGCTCTTCACTCCGGTAGTGCTGGGCCTTCCCTGGTTGGTAGCGCACAATCCAGTGGTGGATTGGCAGGCCAGGGAGATATCGGAGTGGAGTGAGCATTGCAGAGAAAATTGCTTAAATAACAATTGCTTAGTCGCCTCCATAACTACCCTACCTACATTTATTTCGGACTTTGAGGACGTTTTTTCTGAAAAGGGTTGTCAGAAGTTACCACCTCACCGTCCTTATGATTGCCCGGTTAACCTTATTCCCGGCGCAAAATTACCCAAGACCAGGTTATATAGTCTTTCGGGCCCAGAGAGACAAGCCATGAAAGATTATATCTCCGAGAGCTTGGCTAAGGGACACATCAGACCCTCTTCTTCACCCGTGGCTGCAGGGTTTTTCTTCGTTAAAAAGAAAGATGGGGGCCTGCGTCCTTGCCTAGATTTTCGCGAATTAAATCGGATAACCATCCGAGACCCATACCCTCTTCCTCTCATTCCTGACCTGTTTAACCAGATTGCGGGTGCTAGGTGGTTCTCCAAACTTGATCTTAGGGGGGCCTACAATCTGATTCGTATCAAGGAGGGGGATGAGTGGAAGACAGCTTTTAACACCCCTGAGGGCATTATGAAAATCTAGTTATGCCTTTCGGTCTGACCAATGCTCCTGCCGTCTTTCAACATTTCGTTAATGACATTTTTAGTCATCTAATCGGCAGGTTTGTGGTAATATACCTAGATGATATTATAATTTATTCGTCTGATCTGAGAACACATGAGGTGCATGTCAGACAAGTACTGCAGGTCCTACGGACGAATAAATTATATGCTAAAATTGAAAAATGTGTCTTCGCCGTTCAGGAGATACAATTCCTAGGTTATTTTTTATCTGCTTCAGGTTTCCGTATGGATCCTAGGAAGGTCCAGGCAATTTTAGATTGGGATCTTCCTGAGAACCTTAAAGCACTGCAATGGTTCTTGGGCTTCGCGAATTTCTATAGGAAATTCATTAAAAATTATTCAGTTATTGTAAAACCCCTTACTAACATGACTAGGAAGGGGACTGATTTTTCTAAATGGTCTGACGCCGCTAAAGTTGCTTTTTCCTCTCTAAAAGAGATGTTTACCTCGGCACCTGTACTAGTCCAACCTGATGTCTCTCAGCCTTTTATTGTTGAAGTCGATGCTTCAGAGGTGGGAGTGGGGGCGGTGCTGTCTCAGGGTCCGTCTCCTGGCAAATGGCGTCCTTGTGCTTTCTTTTCTAAAAAACTATCTGCAGCAGAGAAGAACTACGATATTGGCAATAGGGAACTATTAGCTGTTAAACTAGCGTTTGAAGAATGGCGCCACTTTTTAGAGGGGGCAGTCCACCCCGTCACTGTGATTACGGACCACAAAAATCTTCTGTACCTCGAATCAGCTAAGCGTCTCACCCCTAGACAAGCTAGGTGGTCGCTATTTTTTACCAGGTTTAACTTTGTTATTACCTATCGTCCTGGGGCAAAGAATACCAAGGCTGATGCTCGTTGTTTCCCTGGAGGGGGTAATGTGAGTGATCCGGTACCCATTCTTCAAAGAGGAGTGGTTGTTTCTGCGGTACACTCTGCTCTGGAGGGCAAGGTGTTAGAGGCCCAGGGGGACGCCCCGGTCTCTTGCCCCTCAGAGAAATTGTTTGTACCGTTGAACCTGCGTTTCGAACTATTAAAGCAACATCATAATTCGGCACTTGCTGGGCACCCGGGTAGTAAAGCAACCTTGGAGCTATTGTCTCGTCGTTTTTGGTGGCCAAGGTTGCGTCAGGATGTATTGGATTTTGTGTCTTCTTGTTCTACCTGTGCGCGCGCAAAAGTTTCAAATACACGTCCTGCAGGGTCTCTATTACCTCTCGTCATTCCCAATAGACCATGGACACATCTGCCAATGGATTTTATCACTGACTTACCTTTGTCTGCGGGTAAAACAGTTATTTTGGTAGTAGTGGACAGGTTTAGCAAAATGGTACACTTCATTGCGTTACCCGCACTACCTAATGCTAAGACTCTTGCTCAGGTATTCGTCAGTGAAATCGTGAAGCTTCACGGGGTCCCTTCCGATGTTGTTTCGGATCGGGGTACCCAGTTTATTTCAAAATTTTGGAAAGCTTTTTGTTCCTGTTTGGGGGTACACTTGTCCTTTTCCTCTGCTTTCCATCCTCAGTCGAATGGACAGACTGAGCGTACCAACCAAAACCTGGAGACATATCTAAGATGTTTTGTGTCTGAAAACCAAGAGCTGTGGTCATCATATTTACCATTAGCTGAGTTTGCCATAAATAATCGTCGTCAGGAATCCACTGGCAAGTCACCATTTTTTGGTGCATATGGTTTTCATCCCCAATTCTGTACTTTCAAAGAGGGGGGGTCTTCTGGGGTTCCCGAAGAGGAACGGTTTTCGTCATCTCTTTCATCGGTATGGCAGAAGGTGCAAGCTAACTTGAAAAATATGGGAGGTAAATACAAATGCATGGCTGATAAGAGACGGTCGCCAGGTCCGGACCTAGGAGTGAATGACTATGTGTGGTTGTCTACTAGGAATATTAAATTAAAGGTTCCCTCTTAGAAACTGGGTCCTAGGTTCATTGGCCCTTACAAAATTGTAGCCATCATCAACCCCGTGGCTTTTCGCCTGGAGCTACCTCAGACTTTTAAAATCCATAACGTCTTTCATAAGTCGTTACTCAAAAAATATGTTCCACCTCTAGAACCGTCACCGCTGCCACCCCCTCCTGTTGTTGTGGATGGTAATCTAGAGTTTCAGATATCCAAAATTCTTAATTCTCGTCGGGTCCGCCGTTCTCTTCAATATCTGGTGCATTGGAGAGGTTACTGTCCCAAGGAAAGAATGTGGGTTCCTGCGTCTGAGGTAAACGCCGACAGGGTAGTTTGGGCTTTTCATGCCTCTCATCCTGAGAGACCTGGTCCTGAGTGTCCGGAGGGGGGTACTGTCACGAGGGTGTCAATACCCACGCCTGACTCCGTTATACCCGGGGTCAGGAAGTCGCAGCGGTTGGCTGCGCGCTCTATGTAAGATAGGGCTGTTTCCTTATGGTAGCTTTCTGGATTTGCTTTGCACCCCTTTTTGGCTCACTCAGGGATCCGTAGCTCCTTCTCCTCAGCTGTTCCTTGTCCAGCACTCCCAGACCTCCTTATATTCCTCTCTCACACTTCTCTGGTTGCCAGATATAGAGCTTCCTGCCTGGACTTCTATACTGACCTTCTGGAGCTGTGTTGCTGCGTTCTTTGGTTGTTGGTCCAGAACGTTACCCTCCGGATCCCTGTTGGACCTTTGTGGTCTGCTGTGGTCGCCCACCTGGGTGTATGTGTTTGTCTGTATTGTATGTCCTCTCCCTGGTGTTTCCCTCTTAGTGTCAGTGGTGCGGACTAGCGATCCCACCGGCCCGTTCACTATCTAGGGCCCATTTTAGG
Source organism: Bufo bufo (assembly GCF_905171765.1). Taxonomy (NCBI): domain Eukaryota; kingdom Metazoa; phylum Chordata; class Amphibia; order Anura; family Bufonidae; genus Bufo; species Bufo bufo. The sequence continues at coordinate 39,258,338 of NC_053389.1, forward strand.
GAAAGCCAGGGTTTAGGCACGTGATCGCCGCACGGGTGAGGAACCCGTCTAGGGACGTCAGGGCAGTCAGGTGCCAGCCGCAAGGTGAGTCAGGGGTCACCACCTTTCCCTCTCCCTTGGGCAGGGCTACCCTTTTCCTTCCCTGTGCGTGACGCTGGTCATTACACAGAATCCATAAGGCAATTCTGCTTTTACCACCAAACGAAGCGTAAACGAATTTCAAAATATGAAATTCGCTCATCTCTACCTATAACTGATATCTGGTTGATGTAGGATGTCAGTCATATCTGCAGTCTTCTGTAGCTAATATGCACATGAACACCTGTATTGTAAATATGTTTCTAGGAAAACTGGTTAACAAACAGTGATGTCACCTTTAGAGTCATAAAAAGGTGTTAGAAACCTATCTACATGTAAACTCAAGGCTGTATTTGCTTCCTTCAGAAAATATTGCCCAGAAGGGTTTGAGTAGTTATGCAATTAATTTGATTTGGGTTTCCTAACTGTAGATCATATTTTAGAGATTTATCTTTGTTGTAGGATTGTTTTCTTATTTTGAATATGGATATAGCCCAGGGATGTGAAGACATTTTTATAGGTGCTGTATAAGCAAAAAGTGACAAAAGCTAAACACTTGACAGATTTTTCCAGAAAATCAGATACGTGAACAGAAACTAATTACTATAATTTTTCAGTCTTAACATATAAGGGAAGTTTTTTCTGAAATATTTTGTGTACATTGTTATGAATGTCAGACTCATAAGAATTTTGTTGCTATTACAATGTCATTAGGTCCTGTGGAACTACATCTAAAGCTGGGTATGAACTTTGGCACAATTGGCTGACGATCTAATGTAGTATATGGGGCCACAAATTCTACCCAGACTACAGATATCAACTGAGATAAGGATTGAGCTTTTCAAATTCAATATGCCCGATCCTTTTGTACTAAGGGAGATAAGCTTCCATCAGAGGTTTCAGCTTACTTGTTTATTGAGAACATATGTACAGTCGTGGCCAAAAGTTTTGAGAACGGCACAAATATTAGTTTTCACAAAGTTTGCTGCTAAACTGCTTTTAGATCTTTGTTTCAGTTGTTTCTGTGATGTAGTGAAATATAATTACACGCACTTCATACGTTTCAAAGGCTTTTATCGACAATTACATGACATTTATGCAAAGAGTCAGTATTTGCAGTGTTGGCCCTTCTTTTTCAGGACCTCTGCAATTCGACTGGGCATGCTCTCAATCAACTTCTGGGCCAATTTCTGCTTGATAGCAACCCATTCTTTCATAATCACTTCTTGGAGTTTGTCAGAATTAGTGGGTTTTCGTTTGTCCACCCGCCTCTTGAGGATTGACCACAAGTTCTCAATGGGTTTAAGATCTGGGGAGTTTCCAGGCCATGGACCCAAAATGTCAACATTTTGGTCCCCGAGCCACTTAGTCATCACTTTTGCCTTATGGCACGGTGCTCCATCGTGCTGGAAAATGCATTGTTCTTCACCAAACTGTTGTTGGATTGTTGGAAAAAGTTGCTGTTGGAGGGTGTTTTGGTACCATTCTTTATTCATGGCTGTGTTTTTGGGCAAAATTGTGAGTGAGCCCACTCCCTTGGATGAGAAGCAACCCCACACATGAATGGTCTCAGGATGCTTTACTGTTGGCATGACACAGGACTGATGGTAGCGCTCACCTTTTCTTCTCCGGACAAGCCTTTTTCCTGATGCCCCAAACAATCAGAAAGAGGCTTCATCAAAGAATTTGACTTTGCCCCCAGTCCTCAGCAGTCCATTCACCATACTTTCTGCAGAAGATCAATCTGTCCCTGATGTTTTTTTTGGAGATAAGTGGCTTCTTTGCTGCCCTTCTTGACACCAGGCCATCTTTCAAAAGTCTTCGCCTCACTGTGCGTGCAGATGCGCTCACACCTGCCTGCTGCCATTCCTGAGCAAGCTCTGCACTGGTGGCACTCCGATCCCGCAGCTGAATCCTCTTTAGGAGACGATCCTGGCACTTGCTGGACTTTCTTGGACGCCCTGAAGCCTTCTTAACATGAATTGAACCTCTTTCCTTGAAGTTCTTGATGATCCTATAAATTGTTGATTATGGTGCAATCTTAGTAGCCACAATATCCTTGCCTGTGAAGCCATTTTTATGCAACGCAATGATGGCTGCACGCGTTTCTTTGCAGGTCACCATGGTTAACAATGGAAGAACAATGATTTCAAGCATGACCCTCCTTTTAACATGTCAAGTCTGCCATTTTAACCCAATCAGCCTGACATATTGATCTCCAGCCTTGTGCTCGTCAACATTCTCACCTGAGTTAAAGGGGTTGTCCCACTTTGCCTTTTCAATCTTACGAGCAGTAAATGTCCTGATAACTTCCTGGTTTGGCTCAGGCAGTTGAGTGAAGGCCGGCCACGCCTCCTCATGACTCACCCTGAGAGCTCAGTCCTTGCGTGCTCGTTCATGTGGATGAGTCATCCTTCTGGAGCCTGCAGAGTATGTAAAGCCCATCCCCCTGCTGGGGAATCACTCAGTGACCACTGACCAATGCTAGTGAACTAATGTAGTAGTAACTTGTGGCTGTCCTGCATTCTAATACACTTTTACACATAAAACCTGTGTTACAAACCCATTCTGTGCAGCAAAAACAATAAATCACTACAGCCCAAATGTAGCCATATGATCTGTGCTAGATATAGATAGATATATTCACTGACTTATTACCCAGCTTTCCCGGTGTCTGATATTATCACTGACTTATTACCCAGCTTTCTCAGTGTACAATATTATTACAGACTTATTACCCAGCTTTCCCGGTATCAGATATTATCACTGACTTATTACCCAGCTTTCCCGTTGTCTGATATTATCACTGACTTATTACCCAGCTTTCCCGGTGTACAATATTATCACTGACTTATTACCCAGCTTTCCCGGTATCAGATATTATCACTGACTTATTACCCAGCTTTCCCGTTGTCTGATATTATCACTGACTTATTACCCAGCTTTCCCGGTTTCTGATATTATCACTGACTTATTACCCAGCTTTCCCGGTGTACAATATTATTACAGACTTATTACCCAGCTTTCCCGGTATCAGATATTATCACTGACTTATTACCCAGCTTTCCCGGTGTACAATATTATCACTGACTTATTACCCAGCTTTCCCGTTGTCTGATATTATCACTGACTTATTACCCAGCTTTCCCGGTGTCTGATATTATCACTGACTTATTACCCAGCTTTCCCGGTGTACAATATTATTACAGACTTATTACCCAGCTTTCCCGGTGTCTGATATTATCACTGACTTATTACCCAGCTTTCCCGGTGTCTGATATTATCACTGACTTATTACCCAGCTTTCCCGGTGTACAATATTATTACAGACTTATTACCCAGCTTTCCCGGTATCAGATATTATCACTGACTTATTACCCAGCTTTCCCGGTGTCTGATATTATCACTGACCTATTACCTAGCTTATGGGGGGGGGGGCATCTGTGGATGGCACTTATGGGGGGGCATCTGTGGATGGCACTTATGGGGGGAGGGCATCTGTGGATGGCACTTATGGGGGGGAGCATACAATATTATTACAGACTTATTATCCAGCTTTCCCGGTGTACAATATTATTACAGACTTATTACCCAGCTTTCCCGGTATCAGATATTATCACTGACTTATTACCCAGCTTTCTCAGTGTACAATATTATTACAGACTTATTACCCAGCTTTCCCGGTATCAGATATTATCACTGACTTATTACCCAGCTTTCCCGTTGTCTGATATTATCACTGACTTATTACCCAGCTTTCCCGTTGTCTGATATTATCACTGACTTATTACCCAGCTTTCCCGTTGTCTGATATTATCACTGACTTATTACCCAGCTTTCCCGGTATCAGATATTATCACTGACTTATTACCCAGCTTTCCCGTTGTCTGATATTATCACTGACTTATTACCCAGCTTTCCCGGTGTCTGATATTATCACTGACTTATTACCCAGCTTTCCCGGTGTCTGATATTATCACTGACCTATTACCTAGCTTATGGGGGGGGGGCATCTGTGGATGGCACTTATGGGGGGGCATCTGTGGATGGCACTTATGGGGGGAGGGCATCTGTGGATGGCACTTATGGGGGGGAGCATCTGTGGATAGCACTTATGGGGGGGGGCATCTGTGGATGGCACTTATGGGGGGCATCTGTGGATGGCACTTATGGGGTGGGGGGCATCTGTGGATAGCACTTATAGGGGGGGCATCTGTGGATGGCACTTATGGTGGGGGCATCTGTGGATGGCACTTATGAGGGGGGCATCTGTGGATAGCACTTATGGGGGGGCATCTGTGGATAGCACTTATGGGGGGGCATCTGTGGATGGCACTTATGGGGGGGGCATCTGTGGATGGCACTTATGGGGGGGCATCTGTGGATAGCACTTATGGGGGGGCATCTGTGGATAGCACTTATGGGGGGGCATCTGTGGATGGCACTTATGGGGGGGAGCATCTGTGGATGGCACTTATGGGGGGGATCTGTGGATGGCACTTATGGGGGGGCATCTGTGGATGGCACTTAGGGGGGGAGGGCATCTGTGGATGGCACTTATGGGGGGGAGCATCTGTGGATAGCACTTATGGGGGGAGCATCTGTGGATAGCACTTATGGGGGGGCATCTGTGGATGGCACTTATAGGGGGGCATCTGAGGATGGCACTTATGAGGGGGGGCATCTGTGGATGGCACTTATGGGGGGGCATCTGTGGATAGCACTTATGGGGGGGCATCTGTGGATGGCACTTATGGGGGGGCATCTGTGGATGGCACTTATGGGGGGGGCATCTGTGGATAGCACTTATGGGGGGGGGCATCTGTGGATAGCACTTATGGGGGGGCATCTGTGGATGGCACTTATGGGGGAAGCATCTGTGGATGGCACTTATGGGGGGGCATCTGTGGATAGCACTTATGGGGGGGCATCTGTGGATGGCACTTATGGGGGGGCATCTGTGGATAGCACTTATGGGGGGGCATCTGTGGATGGCACTTATGGGGGAAGCATCTGTGGATGGCACTTATGGGGGGGAGCATCTGTGGATGGCACTTATGGGGTGGGGGGGATCTGTGGATGGCACTTATGGGGTGGGGGGAATCTGTGGATGGCACTTATGGGGTGGGGGGCATCTGTGGGTGGCACTTATTGGTTGGGGGGATCTGTGGATGGCACTTATGGGGTGGGGGGATCTGTGGATGGCACTTATGGGGTGGGGGGCATCTGTGGATTGCCGCCTGGACTCCTTCTGGGCACCAGAGAGCACGGCGTCCTCGGTTGCTATGACGCTGTGCGCTCCCTCCTGCTGCCGGAAAACAGTATTACACTGCTATGATCTATAAGAGAGTATCACTGTATTCCGGCGGCAGGAGGGAGCGCACGGCGTCCTCGGTTGCTATGACGCCATGCGCTCCCTCCTGCTGCCAGAAAACAGTAATACACTGCTATGATTGGGCGCCCGCGCATGCGCAAAACTATGCGACGTGCGCGCTCACAGTGTGAGTGAGAGGCCGGCTGCAGGATCGCAATAGATACCAGTGCGCAGGTGCGGCATGGATGCGGCCGGCGAGATGTGGCCGTATCCATGGGATACCAGCACGAACAAAGGGGAGTGAAAGGAGCATTTTTAGGCTGAATAGTATGTTTTTTTTAATTACATGTATTATAAGAAATGTTCAGTGGGGGGCAATGATTTAATGTAACCCTATTTAATGAAGTGGGACAACCCCTTTAACAAGACGATTACTGAAATGATCTCAGCAGGTCCTTTAATGACAGCAATGAAATGCAGTGGAAAGTTCTTTTTGGGATTAAGTTAATTTTCATGGCAAAGAAGGACTATGCAATTCATCTGATCACTCTTCATAACATTCTGGAGTATATGCAAATTGCTATTATAAAAACTTAAGCAGCAAATTTTCCAATTTCCAATATTTATGTAATTCTTTTGTCCACGACTGTATACTTGGTCAAGCCGAGCATACATCTGCATGTGAGGTGGAGACATAGGTGTCCACCAAACAGGCATTTATACTACAGGTCTGTCATGTGCATGTCCAACCAAAGACTATTTTATAAAGCACAGGACATAGGTCACAGTTCTAATGGATAACTTTGTCAACTGCCTGTTACCCACATGGGGTCAACAATTAAAGAAGTTGTCTGGAACATTTATAGCATACAAATGAGAGGTGGGATAAGTGACCAATATTTGTGGGTCACATATCTGGGACCTGTTCCTATCTCAAAAATGGGGCCTTGCCATGAACATGTGCAGTGTTGCCTCCATTCACTGTTATGGGACAAGATATTGTACTTTGCTATGTTTAGAAGTCATATAGCAATGAATTAAGGGTGGCATTGCCAGTCTAAACCTCATTCACTTTGGGGCCCTGTTCTCGAGATAGACGAGAGTCTCAGAGTTGGTACTCAAACCTAGCATTCAATTATGGCACCTCCTACCATTTATTCCATAAATCTCCCTACTAGTGATGAATGGCAGGGGCAATATTCTAATTCGCAATATTTTTACAAATATTTGTGAGAATTATTTTCTTAATTGTGAAAATCGGCAATGTAATATGCACGTATTACGCGCGCAATACAAACGTGGGTCACTTTTGCTACATTTTTCAAGCTGCTAAAAGTTTCCTGAGACTGGAGAAAATGGTTGGCACAGCAGAACATTACAATAGCTTTATATGCAGATAGAGTGCTCCAATATATTTGCGATTGCGCAAATCGACAATTAATGATGCGCATATTTTTGCGCAATACGTGCAACTTCACATTTTAGCAGGTCTGACTACATATTACTGATTGGTGCACTAAGTATTGTTGTGACATCACAGCACTGTGTCTGTAGCATGTATGTATGGACAGCAGAACCTATCACACTACCTAACACACTGCACTGCAACCTATCAGCTACACTATATCACTATCTAATAAATTATGGCTGTGGGGGGCACTCTAATATCCCTGGCTGTATACAATGGTATAGTGCGAACATATATTTCTTTCTTTATATACTTTTCGGTATGAAGGGCTCTCCAATGTTGAAATATACACTCACCTAAAGAATTATTAGGAACACCATACTAATACGGTGTTGGACCCCCTTTTGCCTTCAGAACTGCCTTAATTCTACGTGGCATTGATTCCACAAGGTGCTGATAGCATTCCTTAGAAATGTTGGCCCATATTGATAGGATAGCATCTTGCAGTTGATGGAGATTTGAGGGATGCACATCCAGGGCACGAAGCTCCCGTTCCACCACATCCCAAAGATGCTCTATTGGGTTGAGATCTGGTGACTGTGGGGGCCATTTTAGTACAGTGAACTCATTGTCATGTTCAAGAAACCAATTTGAAATGATTCGAGCTTTGTGACATGGTGCATTATCCTGCTGGAAGTAGCCATCAGAGGATGGATACATGTTCTCATTCTGTTTACGCCAAATTCGGACTCTACCATTTGAATGTCTCAACAGAAATCGAGACTCATCCGACCAGGCAACATTTTTCCAGTCTTCAACAGCCCAATTTTGGTGAGCTCGTGCAAATTGTAGCCTCTTTTTCCTATTTGTAGTGGAGATGAGTGGTACCTGGTGGGGTCTTCTGCTGTTGTAGCCCATCCGCCTCAAGGTTGTGCGTGTTGTGGCTTCACAAATGCTTTGCTGCATACCTCGGTTGTAACGAGTGGTTATTTCAGTCAACGTTGCTCTTCTATCAGCTTGAATCAGTCGGCCCAATCTCCTCTGACCTCTAGCATCCACAAGGCATTTTTGCCCACAGGACTGCCGCATACTGGATGTTTTTCCCTTTTCACACCATTCTTTGTAAACCCTAGAAATGGTTGTGCGTGAAAATCCCAGTAACTGAGCAGATTGTGAAATACTCAGACCGGCCCGTCTGGCACCAACAACCATGCCACGCTCAAAATTGCTTAAATCACCTTTCTTTCCCATTCTGACATTCAGTTTGGAGTTCAGGAGATTGTCTTGACCAGTACCACACCCCTAAATGCATTGAAGCAACTGCCATGTGATTGGTTGACTAGATAATTGCATTAATGAGAAATAGAACAGGTGTTCCTAATAATTCTTTAGGTGAGTGTATGTGACAATACATATATAACTTAATACAGTATAAATGTATTTGTTGAGATACTAAAAAAATGTTATGCGCATATTATCAAAAGTACACTTGCTGTTATTATAAAAAAAATATTAAAATCTATTTTCATAATGGTTAACTTAAGATAAAAAAGAAAATTAAAAACTGAAAAAAATTGGAAACATTTTTAAAAAAGAAAAGAAAATAAAAAAGTGAAAAGGTAAAATGATGATAAATAGTTATTTTATAGAGCGAGTCATTTTAAAAAGAATCCACTTCATAAAAATTTCCTTCTACTGATTTTGTAGATTAATAGTCTTTGTACACATATCCAGTAGATGGCGCTGTTGCTCTCAAGACAAAAGGTATTTAGCGATCGCAATGCAATAACATCTATTTATAGATGTTTATACATATCAGTCTTTGATAAACTGGGATAATGAAGTCTCCTTATATAGGCATAGTCCTGTAGATGCTGCATGGATCGGGAGTCGTCTACCGCGATGAATACGAACATACATCGTGGTAGACGACTCCCGATCCATGCAGCATCTACAGGATGGGTAACGTTACAATACAAAGATTGTAATTAGCCAGAATTACACACAAAGTACGGTATTTGAACTTTCACTGGCAGAAATCAATCATTGGTGCATGGATGGGTGGATAAAAAAACTTTTTGGATATACCAGTCGCATTCTATTTGTATATCCTATTCTACCCAAACATAGCACCCTTTTTTATTCAAACAGCGATCGACGGATACCCCATTTGAACCTCATAAATAAAATTAATAACTATGCCTATATAAGGGGACTTCATTATCCCAGTTTATCAAAGACTGATATGTATAAACATCTATAAATAGATGTTATTGCATTGCAATCGCTACATACCTTTTGCCTTGAGAGCAACAGCGCCATCTACTGGATATGTGTACAAAGACTATTAATCTACTAAATCAGTGAAAGGAAAACTGGAAAACAGGAAAATGAAGTGGATTCTTTTTGAAATGACTTGTTCTATAAAATAACTATTTATCATCATTTTACCTTTTAACTTTTTTATTTTCTTTTCTTTTTTTTAAATGTTTCCCATTTTTTCAGTTTTTTCTTTTCTTTTTTATCTTAAGTTAACCATTATGAAAATAGATTTTAATTTTTTTTTTTATAATAACAGCAAGTATACCTTTGATAATATGCGCATAGCATCTTTTTAGTATCTCAACAAATAAATTTATACTGTATTAAGTTCTATCTGTATTGTCACATTGGAGAGCCCTTCATACTGAAAAGAATCTAAAGAAAGTAATATATGTTCACACTATACCATTATATACAGCCATAGATATTAGAGTGCCCCCCACAGCCATAATTTATTAGTACTAATTTTTCCTTGCGACATTAGGGTGAGTCGTGGGGTGAGCACCGTACCATAATTTTCCAAACCCGATGTAGCCACTGACCCATTTGCATATTTGATATATCACTATCTAACCTACACTGACTATCTGTATTATATACACTGCTCAAAAAAATAAAGGGAACACTTAAACAACACACTGTAACTCCAAGTCAATCACACAAATCAAACTGTCCACTTAGGAAGCAACACTGAGTGACAATCAATTTCACATGCTGTTGTGCAAATGGGATAGACAACAGGTGGAAATTATAGGCAATTAGCAAGACACCCCCAATAAAGGAGTGGTTCTGCAGGTGGTAACCACAGACCACTTCTCAATTCCTATGCTTCCTGGCTGATGTTTTGGTCACTTTTGAATGCTGGCGGTGCTTTCACTCTAGTGGTAGCATGAGACCGAGTCTACAACCCACACAAGTGGCTCAGGTAGTGCAGCTTATCCAGGATGGCACATCAATGTGAGCTGTGGCAAGAAGGTTTGCTGTGTCTGTCAGCGTAGTGTCCAGAGCATGGAGTCGCTACCAGGAGACAGGCCAGTACATCAGGAGACGTGGAGGAGGCCGTAGGAGGGCAACAATCCAGCAGCAGGACCGCTACCTCCGCCTTTGTGCAAGGAGGAACAGGAGGAGCCATGCCAGAGCCCTGCAAAATGACCTCCAGCAGGCCACAAATGTGCATGTGTCTGCTCAAACGGTCAGTAAAACAGACTCCATGAGGGTGATATGAGGGCCCAACGTCCACAGGTGGGGGTTGTGCTTACAGCCCAACACCGTGCAGGACGTTTGGCATTTGCCAGAGAACACCAAGATTGGCAAATTCGCCACTGGCGCCCTGTGCTCTTCACAGATGAAAGCAGGTTCACAATGAGCACTTGTGACAGATGTGACAGAGTCTGGAGACGCCGTGGAGAACGTTCTGCTGCCTGCAACATCCTCCAGCATAACCGGTTTGGCATTGGGTCAGTAATGGTATGGGGTGGCATTTCTTTGGAGTGCCGCACAGCCCTCCATGTGCTCGCCAGAGGTAGCCTGACTGCCATTAGGTACCGAGATGAGATCCTCAGACCCCTTGTGAGACCATATGCTGGTGTGGTTGGCCCTGGGTTCCTCCTAATGCAAGACAATGCTAGACCTCATGTGGCTGGAGTGTGTCAGCAGTTCCTGCAAGACGAAGGCATTGATGCTATGGACTGGCCCGCCCGTTCCCCAGACCTGAATCCAATTGAGCACATCTGGGACATCATGTCTCGCTCTATCCACCAACGTCACGTTGCACCACAGACTGTCCAGGAGTTGGCAGATGCTTTAGTCCAGGTCTGGGAGGAGATCCCTCAGGAGACCGTCCGCCACCTCATCAGGAGCATGCACAGGCGTTGTAGGGAGGTCATACAGGCACGTGGAGGCCACACACACTACTGAGCCTCATTTTGACTTGTTTTAAGGACATTACATCAAAGTCGGATAAGCCTGTAGTGTGTTTTTCCACTTTAATTTTGAGTGTGACTCCAAATCCAGACCTCCATGGGTTGAAAAATTTGATTTCCATTTTTTAATTTTTGTGTGATTTTGTTGTCAGCACATTCAACTATGTAAAGAACAAAGTATTTCAGAAGAATATTTAATTAATTCAGATCTAGGATGTGTTATTTTTGTGTTCCCTTTATTTTTTTGAGCAGTGTATATGAGCTAACTATCTAATGTAATGACACAGCAAAGCACAGAGCACAGCAATGTCACTGCTCTCTCTCTCTCTCTCTCTCTCTCTCTCTCTCTCTCAGAACTGCAAAAAAACAGCAGAAAATGGCAGCTGGGGAGGTTCTTATATAGTAAGGGGTAGGCAACTTTTCTATTGTTTACTAGGGATGTCGCTAAGCTCAGACAAAGACATTGCAGCCTTCTCATTGCCCCACAAGCAAGAAGCAGGGAGGCATCATGGATTCAGATGAAAACAAATCTAGAATATTTGCAAATACAAATTCTAAATCTTTGTAAATCTTTGTGAATTCTCGAAGTAGCGATATTCGCAATTAAAGTTCGCAATTCGAACATTCGCACGCAACACTAGTCCCTAATGGGAATACCCCTTTAATTTGCAATGCCAACTGCGCCCAGACTTCATGTGCTTCAGTGTCCCCAGCAAAAGCCAACACCTCTTGGAGGTGACTTTGGAACAATTAGCCCCTTATGGACCGGTATCATTTTCACCTTAAGGACCAGGCCATTTTTTGCAAATCTGACCAGTGTCACTTTATGTGTGAATAACTTTAAAATGCTTTTACTTATCCAGGCCATTCTGAGATAGTTTTTTTTGTCACATATTGTACTTCATGACACTGGTAAAATTGAGTAAAAAAATGTCATTTTTATTTATAAAAAAATGCAAAATTTAACAAAAAATAAAATAAAATAGCAAATTTCCAAGTTTCAATTTCTCTACTTCTATAATACATTGTAATACCTCCAAAAATTGTTATTACTTTACATTCCCCATATGTCTACTTCATGTTTGGATCATTTTGGAAATGCCATTTTATGTTTTGGGGATGTTACAAGACTTAGAAGTTTAGAAGCAAATCTTAAAAAAAATTATGAAATTTTCAAAAACCTACTTTTTAAGGACCAGTTCAGGTCTGAAGTCAATTTGTGAGGCTTGCATAATAGAAACCACCCCAAAATGACCCCATTCTAGAAACTACACCCCTCAAAGTATTCAAAACTGATTTTACAAACGTCGTTAATCCTTTAGGTAAGTGGTGGCGAACCTATGGCACGGGTGCCAGAGGCGGCACTCCGAGCCCTCTCTGTGGGCACCCGCACTAAGGCATATGGTGTACCAATAAGCCTTAGACTTTTCCTGCCATTTATCAGCGCAGGGCGCACTATGAATGGCACAGGCAGCGCATTGAATCTAGGCAAGCTATTATAGCTAAATGATAAAGTACATGGAAGATATACTGTATTGGTATTCAGGGTAAATTGCAGTGATGGCACTTTGCGATAAATAAGTGGGTTTTGGGTTGCAGTTTGGGCACTCTGTCTCTAAAAGGTTCGCCATAACTGCTTTAGGTGTTCCACAAGAGTTAATGACAAATGGAGATAAAATTTCAGAATTTAAATTTTTGGGCAAATTTTCCATTTTAATCAATTTTTTCCGGTAACAAAGCAAGGGTTAACAGCCAAACTAAACGCAATATTTATTTCCCATATTCTGTAGTTTGCAGAAACACCCCATATGTGGTCGTAAACTACTGTACGGGAACACGGCAAGGCGTAGAGGGAAAGGAGCGCCGTGTGGTTTTTGGAAGGCAGATTTTGGTGGGCTGGTATATTTACACCATGTCCCATTTAAAGCCCCCCTGATGCACCCCTAGAGTAGAAACTCCATAAAAGTGTACCCATCTAAGAAACTACACCCCTCAAGGTATTTAAAACTGATTTTACAAACTTTGTTAACCCTTTAGGTGTTCCACAAGAGTTATTGGCAAATGGAGATGAAATTTAAGAATTTCAATTTTTTGGCAAATTTTCCATTTTTTTTTTTAAAACAAAATTTTCTTTATTTTATTCAAAATAAATTCTCTTACATAACATTTTCACTGCATGTCGCAGAGCTTTGAATAAAGTATACATTTTACATTTTAAAATATCAGTCATAATACAAAGACATCAGGGTATTATAATCTGTATGATACTTTTTTTGCAGAGAGAAAGAAAATTATAAGTAAAAAGCAAGAAAATATATATATAACATTTAAACATTTAAACAAAAACCCCTCCCTCCCTAACCCTCCCACCTCAAGGATGTCTGATCTTTCAACCCCCTTCTCTTACTGTATTATCGGTACAGTATATTTCAAATATATGATGATGTAGTATGTAGTCCCTAGTTGCTTATAAACAATCTCCCTATGCTCTCATTCATTACCGCATTTGAATACCATTCTGTATATCTAAAGGATGCCATCAGCTCTTCGACATCCCCCCGTGAGAGGTGTTTTTCAATAAAGGTTTGCCATTTTTTCTTTTTGGTGTTCCGTGTCTAATTTATCTATATACATAAAATGTGACATCTGGGAAATTAGTTCACTAATTTGAGGGATACTTGGTTTAAGCCAATTGTTTAAAAGGCCACAGAGAGATGTCAGAAGAGCAACCTCCACTATCAACTTAGGTTTAGAGGCTCCATCAAATATATGGAAAAGGAGCGTCTCAGGACTGTAAGATAGAGTTTCCCCCCATGTACCCCTGATCCAATCGGATACCTCTTTCCAGAAGGTTTGGACATGAACACATTCCCAAACACAATGTAGCAAGTCTGCTCGATCTGCATCACATTTCGGGCATTTAGTTAAAGCGAACCTGTCACCATGATTTTGCGCATAGAGCTGGGGACATGGGCTGCTAGATGGCCGCTAGCTCATCTGCAGTACCCAGGTTCCACAGCTCTCCGCGCTTTTAGTGTGTTAAAAAAAAGTTTTGAGTGATATGCAAATTACGTGATATGAGTCCTGTAGCCGGAGATGAGTCAAGCGTCAAGGAGCCCAGCACCGCCCCGCGTCCTCCGAATCTCCTCCTTGCCGGCTGACGTCACAGAGCTGGAGCGCCGAAATCTCGCGAAGCGCGAGCTGGCGCATGCGTAGTTCGTTCCCTGTGCTGATGCCAGCACAGGGAATGAACATGATGCCGACACTGCGCATGCGCTAGCTCGCGCATCGCGAGATTTCAGCTCTCCAGCTCTGTGACGTCAGCCGGCAAGGAGGAGATTCGGAGGACGCGGGGCGGTGCTGGGCTCCTTGACGCTTGACTCATCTCCGCTACAGGACTCATATCAGGTAATTTGCATATCACTCAAAACTGTTTTTTAACACAATAAAAGCGCGGAGAGCTATGGGACCTGGGTACTGCAGATGAGCTAGCGGCCATCTAGCAGCCCATGTCCCCAGCTCTATGCGCAAAATCATGGTGACAGGTTTGCTTTAAGTAATGTGTTTTAGGAATTTTTCTTAATATATTAAATGCATAGATCGCTGAGTGTATAAGACGGAAATGTGATTCTCTCCATCTTTCACAGGGCACTGCTTTACAAACTCTCATCTATCCCATCAACACCTCTTCCACTGGCAAGGACTTTTTAAGTTTCCTCTCCCATTTCTTAAAAAGGCCGGCGACCACTTTTTTGTCTGCAGACTCTCTCATATTGCTATATATGTGGGAAATAGAGTGTCTACCGTCCCCATGCTTTAATGAAAATGCTAGGGATTGATTTGTACATTCGCTAGAGACATCTAGTAATCTCTGTTTACAGAAGTGCATAAGTTGTTGGTAAGCCAAGAACTGGGATTTTTCAAGGCCAAATCTGTCACATATCTCTGGAAATGTTAGATATCTTTTCTCAGACAAATGAAGCACATCTAAGAGTCTGTGTATTCCTTTGGACCTCCAAATCCCAAACATTTTGTTTTGAGCCCCTAAGGGGAACTCTGGATGTTTCCATAATTCTAGGTATCTAGAAGCCAGGAATGATTTCTTGGCTAGCTTACGTACCTCCTTCCATGTTACCATGGTGTCTTTTAATATCAATGAGTGTCTTAGATGAGATGGAAGTGTCCGTCTCCTAGTATGTAACAGATTTAACAATGGCCAACCACCAGCCAATTGCTGTTCCAGAGAGGTGTTTGAGTAGTGGTGAGATCCGTGCATCCAATCTAAGCAGTGTCTGAATAAACAAGCTAGATTATACAATCTTATATTTGGGATGTTCAAACCCCCCTGATGTCTAGGCAACATTAATTTAGATAGGGACACTCTAGGTTTTCTCCCAGACCATAAAAAGGATGTGAACATGGATTGTATACCTTTGATGTCAGAATGTTTCAGAAGTAACGGTAATGTTTGCATGGGGTACAAGAGCCTAGGGAAACATATCATCTTAATTAGGTGACTTCTGCCCGTTAAAGACAGTGGCAGGTTTTTCCACCTCTCTAAATCACTTTTTATTGCTTTGAATAGTGGTATGTAGTTCAGAGCATAAAGTGATTCAGAAGTTCTCCCTATTTTAATACCCAAGTATTTAATATATGCAGTAGCTACTACTATTTGACTACATGACTCTGGTAGCTTAAATTTTGGCGAGGGAGGTCTCAATGTAAGTAATATACATTTGTCCAGGTTTATTTTAAAGCCTGACACCGGCCCAAAAGATGACAACAGTTGTAACACTTTTTCAAGGTCCATCAACGGGTCAGCAAGAAAAATGAGTAGGTCATCCGCAAATAATAATGTTCGCACTTCATTTTTCCCTACTTTTATACCCTGAAAAATATTCCCTTCCTCTAATAATCTGATCAGGGGCTCTAGGGCTATATTAAACAATAAAGGCGAAAGGGGACATCCCTGACGTGTTCCTCTAGCTAAGTTAAAAGTTGTTGATAGGAATCCAGGAGTCGAGATTCTAGCTCTAGGATCACTATATAATGCCGAAATGAAGGTTCTGAATGGACCAAGAATCTGCATTTTGTCCATCACTTTGCCCAACCAATCCCATCTCACATTATCAAATGCCTTTTCCGCATCGAATGCAACTAATGAAGGCATAGTTGATTTATCAGTTTTCCCTCTCACTACATCTAGCACTGTGAGGACTTTGCGGATATTGGAAACCACTGATCTATTTTTAATAAATCCCGACTGCGATGAGGATACCAAGTCAGGCATTATAAATGAGAGTCTGTCAGCCATTATTTTGGCGGCTAATTTCAGATCGACATTGATAAGTGAGATGGGACGGAATGACGATG
Organism: Bufo bufo; assembly: GCF_905171765.1. Lineage (NCBI taxonomy): Eukaryota > Metazoa > Chordata > Amphibia > Anura > Bufonidae > Bufo > Bufo bufo. The sequence continues at coordinate 39,274,755 of NC_053389.1, forward strand.
GAAGCAGAGCATCCCTTCCGGGCTTGGGAATCAATTTGATGTATGCTACATTATCAGATGAAGACAAAGGTGATCCCGTGAGGATACCGTTAAAAACTTTTGTGAGAGGTTCTACTATTTCTCCTGCCATCATCTTGTAAAACTCTATTGAGTACCCATCAGGACCTGGTGCCTTATGCAATTTCAAGTTTTTAATTGCCCTCAAAACTTCTGAATCGGTAATAGGTGAGTTCAGAGCCTCTAGCTGGGTCTGCGATGGCGAAGGGAGATTAGTGCATTTCAGAAAGAACTCGGACATTGGTTCAATCGGTCCAGGATCTTCATATAGTTTTGCATAAAAGTCTCGTAAAACGGAAATTATTTTCTCTGGTTTTTGATGTATCTCGCCCCTAGAGTCAGCAATAGACGTTATGTGGTGTTGTCGCTTAGCATTTTTCACTAATGACGCCAAAAGTCTACCTGACTTATTCCCTTCTCTAAAAAACTTGGCCGTGGAGATTGACATGTCAATTTTTACTTTTCTTTCATACCATAACTCGTAGTTTTCCCTGGCTACTTTCCATTTTGCTCTATTTTGATCGGAGGGGTTGGACATATATTCAGTATATGCTGAACGAAGCAGTTGACTATATTTTATCAATTTGTGTGCTACTTTCTTTTTGATTCCCTGTGTGTATGCCATAATACGACCTCTTAGCACCGCTTTAGCCGCATCCCAATAAATGGACGGTGAATCCTGATAGGAACTATTATCTCCCCTATATTCCCAGAACCAACCCCTAAGTAAATCTTCAAAATTCTCATCATGATATAAAAATGATGGGAATCTCCATAGAATGTCTGAACCTCTAGGCTGTTGTTCTGCTATATTTATAGAGATGGGGGCATGGTCAGATATGATTAAGTCATGGATCTTGGTTCCTGTAATTCTACTAGATAGATTACCTGAGGTAAGAAGGTAATCGATTCGTGACCACGAGTCATGGGGATTAGAGTAGAAAGTAAATTCCCTACTATCAGGATTCAAGAGCCGCCAGGAGTCTATCAACGCCGTATCCTCCACAAAGTTCACCAAAGCTCCTTCCATTATGGATAACTTTTCCCTGGATATCCTTGAGGATTTCCTATCTTCTTTCAAGGAGTATACAGCGTTGAGGTCTCCGCCCACCACCTTTTTGGGAGACGCATCTTTGATAATGACCCCAGCCAAATCAGATAGGAAAGGCCTATTGTCTCCATTAGGAGCATAAACGTTATAAATCGTAAGTTTATCCGCTCCCAGCGAAATTTTTGCCATGCACCATCTCCCCTCATCATCACACGATCCAATACAACAGAGGACAAATTTTTGTGTACTAGTATTAAGACCCCCGCTTTGCGATTGACCGCTGCAGAGCCCAGCACAGTTCCCACCCATGCCTTCTTCATTCTGTCATAATCCTCCTCTACCAGATGGGACTCCTGCAAGAGGGCTATATCTGCTCGGATGTTTTTCAGGTGCCTAAGTATCTTATTACGCTTTTGAGGGGAACGCAGCCCCTTAACGTTCCAGGAGACTATTCTCATGGAGGTCTCCACCGAGCGCTAAGTTGCATATTGAAGCTGGAAGAGATAGACATCCATTTATCAAGAGCAAGCAACATTACCCAAAATCCCCCCAGAAAACAATAACAAAAAACAACATAACAGGTATTAACCTTAAGGGCTCTAGGCCCTAGATATGACCCTAAAGGCCATTTTCTGTTTTTTTGAGCCTTCACTTTTTTCCCCATGTGCAAGCGAGCGACCAGAGCATTAAGATAGCATGATCGCTCCACTCCCCAAACCACCCTGTACATATAGACGTATTTCCATCAATCGACCCATCAAAACATTGATTACAGCTAGCTCACCGAGCCAGGCAAACCATTATAACAATTATATTATATGGCATGTTGTCACAAGACTAAGTTATTGCATCACCATATTGCCATAATGCTGAAGTGCCATACTGCTATGATAGATCTGCCCCTCGAATTCGAGAGAACCGGGCCTTAGAGATTAGGTAGAGCTTGATCATCCCTACAAGAGCGAAATCGCTCCCGGCCTCCCCCGTTTCAAGAGGCCGATCCCACAGCATGTCAGTTATATCACTTTGCAGCCCAAGTTTCCTCATGACTCTATATAATGCAATACATCTACCCGGCATCAGGTAAATCGTCAAGTGAGTAAATCTTATTCATTATATAACAACCAGATATATTGGTATGGTGCATCCACCCTCCACAAACATAGAGACCGGGCCCCAGGGATTAAATGGAATTTTGTCATCCCCGCAAGAGCGAAATCGCCCCGGGCTTCTCTTATATAGAAGGCTGATCCCCCAAACAAACATACCGGTAATGGCGCTTTTCAGTCCACGCTCTATCCTGGACCTGTATGATAGAATGTAATGCAGAAATTAGACGCAAGCTCATCTTATCTCGCGCTGTTGGCTTGAACCGGCTCGGCCTGCATATGAACGTTCGTGTGATCCCTGCATCGGCGGGTCATTTGTTAGTTCACTAGATCTCCCGTCTCGGTCACGATGTCGCGGCGATCTCTGCAGTCCCCGAGGAGATGACGCATTTCTTTCCAGGGAGCTGGACACCTCATCAGGGGAATGATATAGCGTGGAGGAGCCATCTGAGCGGTAAATTCGCAAAGAAGCCGGGTAAATCAGAGCAAATCTGATATTCTTGTTGTGTAGCTGGGTACAAATTGGGGAAAAAGCTTTCCGCCTCCTAGAAACCTCCGCAGAATAGTCCCCAAACAACAAAATTTTTGCCCCTCTCAATATAATAGGGCCTTTGCGTGCTTTATACGCTCTGAGGATGAGTTCCTTATCGGAGTAATCCAAGTACCGCATTATGACCTGTCTAGGTCTGGTGGGCAGACGGTTGTCGCTGCGGTTGTTCGGGCCCACTCTGTGTGCGCGCTCCACCTTGCAATGGCGCGAAATTCCCAGGATGCCGGGCAGTTCATTTTCACATATGGCCATTAGATCTCCCACCGGCGTCGACTCTTGTGGCCCCACCAGCCTCAGGTTATTGCGTCTGGAGCGGTTTTCTAAATCCTCCACCTTCTCGCCCAATCTTTTATTCTCTGTGAGAACTTTATGTAGCTTGTGCAGGATCGATTCTGCAGTGTCCTCCATCACTTGAATTCTGGACTCGGCCACATCAAGTCTGGCATCATGCTGTTGCACAGTATCCTGTAACTGTTGCATCACATGAGTGACCGAAGTGGCCAGAGTTTCCCACAGGTCTGGAGCTAGGTGAGCAGCTACCTCCACTGCGAGTGCTTTGTAATCGATATATTTTATCAGGGAGTCCGGCGTAACATTTCGTACCTCATTCCCCTCTGTTAGTTGCCCAGTCTGGGATTGGGTCTCGACCACCTCCGCAGCGTCCGGGGTCGGCGCCATGTTGTTAGATGTCTCGTCTTGCTGCAGTGGCGACGAAAGCACTCTGCTCTTCATTTTTTTCCCATGTTCACAAGGTAGCGATCCATGCAGAGTGGTTGCACCTTATGATCTTCCTCCTCACTGCAGAAAGAAGGACGCACGGGCAGTTTGTCCCGATTTGTTGTGGGTAGCTGGGGAGCTTCACTTCCAAGCGACTTCACATGGCGGCGCCGGAACCGGAAGTCCAAATTTTCCATTTTAATCAATCTTTTCCAGTAACAAAGCAAGGGTTAACAGCCAAACAAAACTCAAAATTTATTGCCCTGATTCTGTAGTTTGCAAAAACACCCTATATGTGGTCGTTAACTACTGTATGGGCACATGGTAGGGTGTAGAGGGAAAAGAGCGCCGTGTGGTTTTTGGAAGGCAGATTTTGCAGGACTGGTTTATTTACACCATGTCCCATTTGAAGACCCCCTGATGTACCCCTAGAGTAGAAACTCCATAAAAGTGACCCCATTTTGGAAACTACGGGATAAGGTGGCAGTTTTGTTGGGACTATTTTTAGGGTACAGATGATTTTTGGTTGTTCTATATTACATTTTTGTGAGGCAAAATTTCATCTCCATTTGCCATAAACTGTTGAGGAACACCTAAAGGGTTAATAAAGTTTGTAAAATCAGTTTTGAATACCTTGTGGGGTGTAGTTTCTTAGATGGGGTCACTTTTATGGAGTTTCTACTCTAGGGGTGTGTAAAGGTGGAATATTAAATACTAATATTTATGCAAATATCAATAATTAATATTTATAAATAGGAGGAGCCGTCTATTTATGACTCCGCCTATTTCTACCTTTATATTATTAACACAATACTTTCACTATACTTTACGCTAATCACTAAGCTAGCTGCATGCGCCTTACTAAACTAACTATCGCTAATAACCACAGATTACACAGATAGTTACAAATAAGACATAGTATTTATTAATACACTACGCACGCAATACACTAACACAGTACTATAAATACAGCACTAAACTACACTACACGGTTCCCAAATTCCACCCACAAACTAACTATATTAGCAGCCCACCCCACCTGACTAATTCTATCCCTAAGAGGGTACGACGAGGGTTAACGGTGGCACTGCAGGGATGTATGCAGGCCACAGACACAAATACAGTAAAAGGAGTGAGATACAGTAGGGGGGTGATCAGGGCTTCAGGGATCGTTGGTGGGACAGGGTAGGTAAGGGTTGACAATGGGGGTGTTCAGGGCTGTACAGCAATGCAGGGGTTAATACCCTGCATGTGTACAGTAAGGAGGGAAATAGGGGTTATTCAGGGGAGTAGGGGTTTGGATATGCAGGGGTTATATGAACCAGGGGGGATATAGGGGTTAACCAGGGGTTATAGGGGTTAACAATCGTTGGTGGGATAGGGGTGTGGGCTCCGAGGTATAAGGGTTAAGTCGTTGGTGGGTTATAGGGGATCAGGGATCGTTGGTGGGATCAGGAATCGTTGGTGGGGTCAGGAATCGTTGGTGGGGTAAGGGTTAATAAAGGGAAGGATACTTATGGTTGCGTTCGTCCAGGGGTCCGGAGGGGGGCCGCTCCGTATCCTGAGCGCTGATCGCGCTCTCCTTCAGGGTGGGCCAGTAGGGGTCTCCTCAGCCGGGTGGGGGCCGCTCCGAATCTCCTGATGCAGGGGCCGCCAGATATTTATCTCCGGCGGCCCGCACCACCCACAAGGTGTCGCGCACGCGCCTGCCCATCGGAGACACGTGGGCCGGCGCAGTGATATGACGTCACTGCGCCAGCCCGCGCGTCCCTGAACTCGCACATCGGGGCCGCGCCATATGCTGACAGGCGGGAGAAGCCTTTGATCTCCCGCCTGTAGCATTTAGCATTCCAGACAGCGTGATAGTAATCGCGCTGTCGGAATGCGCATAATAGAAGGAGGGAGACTTCTCCCTTCTTCCTATCATGCATAATTATCTCCAGCAGCGCTGGAGATAATTACAACAAAGGACTCAGATTCTGTTGAATCTGAGTTCTTTGTAGTCCTCAGGATGACCGGACCTTTGTCCGGTCATTCTGATGCAGTCAACCAGATTGCATCAGTGCGAATGCTTGGGGCACATTCACACCGATGCACCTGGTTTCAGATATTGGGGCCTATATATATGGGGGCATATATCTTTATAATATGGATAGACTAGAATAATGGGCGAGCACACTGCATTTGTATCATCCAATACATAAAATTTAATTAAATCCAATAGATAAACACGTGATGCAAATTAAAATAGTCACACAATAAATTAAAATACAATAAAATGTCTGAAAACAATAGGCTTGGATTGATTGCACTTCAATAGATGCCGCAGATGAATAATTACACAGTATGGTGAAGTCCAATTGATAGTATGTAGACCAAGGTGTCATATAAAAGTCCATTAATATGGTAAGATATCTTGCATTCTCCTATCCAGGAGATCTATGGTCACAAGTCTATTGCATGGATAGTGCACCTGTAGTATGTGCTGATATTATGGCTCCAATATGAGGAGAGAGTATCCTCTTCCAGTCTCTGGCCGACTGCTTTAAGTGAACTCCTGTATAAGACCTTAGGTGCTGATTTATATGCACCAGTTAACTGTATAATGTTGCAAAGTCCCGTAGTCACTATGGGTATAGCAACTAATAGATACAGTGCTTCTTACCTCCCTCGTGGTGGACGGGTTGTTTCCAGCGTGAGTCGGGCGACGCGGGATACTGCCGGCATCTAGCTTTGTTCAGCTGCAGCTGACTTACCCGATGTCTCACGAGATTTCCAAGCGGGATTTCGCCCAGACACAGCAGGGAGGACACAGTGAGTCTCCGATATGTTCCTAGTTATTGAAGTCCTTCAATTCAATTTACAGCATGGCCATGCTTGTGGACGTGGAGGTGCTTTAATTACAGGTATGCGATCCGGGCCGGATCGCATATCTGTAATTAAAGCACCTCCACGTCCACAAGCATGGCCATGCTGTAAATTGAATTGAAGGACTTCAATAACTAGGAACATATCGGAGACTCACTGTGTCCTCCCTGCTGTGTCTGGGCGAAATCCCGCTTGGAAATCTCGTGAGACATCGGGTAAGTCAGCTGCAGCTGAACGAAGCTAGACGCCGGCAGTATCCCGCGTCGCCCGACTCACGCTGGAAACAACCCGTCCACCACGAGGGAGGTAAGAAGCACTGTATCTATTAGTTGCTATACCCATAGTGACTACGGGACTTTGCAACATTATACAGTTAACTGGTGCATATAAATCAGCACCTAAGGTCTTATACAGGAGTTCACTTAAAGCAGTCGGCCAGAGACTGGAAGAGGATACTCTCTCCTCATATTGGAGCCATAATATCAGCACATACTACAGGTGCACTATCCATGCAATAGACTTGTGACCATAGATCTCCTGGATAGGAGAATGCAAGATATCTTACCATATTAATGGACTTTTATATGACACCTTGGTCTACATACTATCAATTGGACTTCACCATACTGTGTAATTATTCATCTGCGGCATCTATTGAAGTGCAATCAATCCAAGCCTATTGTTTTCAGACATTTTATTGTATTTTAATTTATTGTGTGACTATTTTAATTTGCATCACGTGTTTATCTATTGGATTTAATTAAATTTTATGTATTGGATGATACAAATGCAGTGTGCTCGCCCATTATTCTAGTCTATCCACATTACCTTTTGAGGGTGGGTGTCCCTCACATTTGGGCTAGCAGCACCTGTTCCACATTTCCGCCTTGAGTGAGCCACCATCCCATTGTTTGTATCTTTATAATATACATGTGTATGGATGCTTGGGGCACATCCATACACATGTATACACTGATACTGGGATATATATGGGATATACTATACAGCATTCAGAGGGCACATATATTATATTATAAGGGGGATTATCTTCCAGGGACCATATATTTCCCACAGGGGCCACCATGAGCCCCTGTGGGCCACTAAAGGCAGATGTGCTCAGATGCTGGGCACATCTGCGCACATCATCCTATAAAGTGACCATTAATGAATGCATATATATCATACATGCATGCACCGTCTTCTTCTCGCGGGAAATTTCTTGACATCTTTAGAATAGTCTTCCAGTGTCGCCCACTCCCCACGTTTGGAGTGACCACACCCCCACAGTCTCTCGGTAGTTGCCGATCTTCAGGTGTCGTTGCCCCCCCCCCCCCAAATCTGGAGCAGGTTCACCCTCGCAGTCTTTACCTGGCCTTTCTTTCAAGTAAAAGTCTTCCGGTGTCGGCCACCCCCAATTGGAGTGACCACACCCCCACAGTCTATCGGTAATATTGCCGATCTTCAGGTATGGCCCGCCTCCACGGAATCTGGAGCGGGTTCACCCTCACAACCTTTAACTGGCCTTTCCTTCAAGTAACAGTCTTCCAGTGTCGGCCACTAGGGATGAGCGAACCCGAACTGTATAGTTCGGGTTCGTACCGAATTTTGGGGTGTCCGTGACACGGACCCGAACCCGAACATTTTTGTAAAAGTCCGGGTTCGGGTTCGGTGTTCGGCGCTTTCTTGGCGCTTTTTGAAAGGCTGCAAAGCAGCCAATCAACAAGCATCATACTACTTGCCCCAAGAGGCCATCACAGCCTTGCCTACTATTGGCATGGCTGTGATTGGCCAGTGCAGCATGTGACCCAGCATCTATATAAGCTTGGGTCACGTAGCGCTGCACGTCACTCTGCTGATTCAAGCATAGGGAGAGGTTGCTGCTGCAACGTTAGGGCAAGATTAGGCAGATTAACTCCTCCAAAAGACTTCATTCTGTGATCGATCTGCAGCTGTGGATCATTGAAGTGCTAATATCGACTTGCTCACTTTTTTTAGGCTGCCCAGAGCGTTTTTAGATCACTTTTTTCTGGGGTGATCGGCGGCCATTTCGTGGCTTGTGGTGCGCCAGCACAAGCTACCACCAAGTGCTTTTAACCATCAATAGTGTGGTTATTTTTTGCTATATCCTACATCAGCTGCAGGCTGAGCCTGTGTCACCGAAGTGCATTTAACCATCAACAGTCTGGTTAATTTTTGGACATATACTACATCAGGTGCAGGCTGAGCCTGTGTCACCCAAGTGCATTTAACCATCAACAGTGTGGTTAATTTTTGGCCATATACTACATCAGGTGCAGGCAGAGCCTGTGTCACCCAAGTGCATTTAACCATCAATAGTGTGGTTATTTTTTGGCCATATATTACATCAGGGGCAAGTTGAGCCTGTCACCCAGCGCCTAAAAAATAGACCTGACATTTCTATCCAACCAAATCTGTACTGTTTTAGCTGGTCAAGTTATTTGTAGTGACCGTAAAAGCGCAGTTTTTGTTCTGGGTTGAAAAACTATTCCCAAATTTGCCATTCTCAAAATAACTAAGTAGTTTATGCTATATGAGGCCTACTTAAAATCTATCCCAAAAAGGATATCTTAGATTCAAGGTGCTGATAGTGTCATTCAGAAAAACTTAACACACACGCTACCGTGCAGATACAAGTCTAATTCTGTGATTAAACGTATACCTGTCACACAGCGCAAAAAAAAATAGGTCTCACATTTCTATTCAACCAAATCTGTACTGTTTGAGCTGGTCAAGTTATTTGTAGTGACCGTAAAAGCACAGTTTTTGTTCTGGGGTTAAAAACTATTCCCAAATTTGCCATTCTCAAAATTGTGGTGAACGGGAACAATGAGGAAAACATCTAATAAGGGACGCGGACGTGGACATGGTCGTGGTGGTGTTAGTGGACCCTCTGGTGCTGGGAGAGGACGTGGCCGTTCTGCCACAGCCACACGTCCTAGTGAACCAACTACCTCAGGTCCCAGTAGCCAGCAGAATTTACAGCGATATTTGGTGGGGCCCAATGCCGTTCTAAGGATGGTAAGGCCTGAGCAGGTACAGGCATTAGTCAATTGGGTGGCCGACAGTGGATCCAGCACGTTCACATTATCTCTGCAGAAAGCGCACAGATGGCGCATGAAAACCAAGCCCATCGGTCTGTCACATCACCCCCATGCACATCAGGGAAACTGTCTGAGCCTCAAGTTATGCAGCAGTCTCTTATGCTGTTTGAAGACTCTGCTGCCAGGGTTTCCCAAGGGCATCCACCTAGCCCTTCCCCAGGGGTGGAATAGATAGAATGCACTAACGCACAACCACTTATGTTTCCTGATGAGGAGGACATGGGAATACCACCTCAGCACGTCTCTGATGATGACGAAACACAGGTGCCAACTGCTGCGTCTTTCTGCAGTGTGCAGACTGAACAGGAGGTCAGGGATCAAGACTGGGTGGAAGACGATGCAGGGGACGATGAGGTCCTAGACCCCACATGGAATGAAGGTCGTGCCACTGACTTTCACAGTTCGGAGGAAGAGGCAGTGGTGAGACCGAGCCAACAGCGTAGCAAAAGAGGGAGCAGTGGGCAAAATCAGAACACCCGCCGCCAAGAGACTCCGCCTGCTACTGACCGCCGCCATCTGGGACCGAGCACCCCAAAGGCAGCTTCAAGGAGTTCCCTGGCATGGCACTTCTTCAAACAATGTGCTGACGACAAGACCCGAGTGGTTTGCACGCTGTGCCATCAGAGCCTGAAGCGAGGCATTAACGTTCTGAACCTTAGCACAACCTGCATGACCAGGCACCTGCATGCAAAGTATGAACTGCAGTGGAGTAAACACCTTAAAAACAAGGAAGTCACTCAGGCTCCCCTGCTATCTCTTCTGCTGCTGCCGCCTCGTCCTCTTCTGCTGCTGCAGCCTCGGCCTCTTCATCCACCTCTGGAGGAACGTTGGCACCTGCCACCCAGCAAACATGGGATGTACCACCAACACCACCACCTGCGTCACCAAGCATCTCAACCATGTCACACGGCAGCGTTCAGCTCTCCATCTCACAAACATTTGAGAGAAAGCGTAAATTCCCACCTAGCCACCCTCGATCACTGGCCCTGAATGCCAGCATTTCTAAACTACTGGCCTATGAAATGCTGTCATTTAGGCTGGTGGACACACACAGCTTCAAAGAGCTCATGTCGCTTGCTGTCCCACAGTATGTTGTTCCCAGCCGGCACTACTTCTCCAAGAGAGCCGTGCCTTCCCTGCACAACCAAGTGTCCGATAAAATCAAGTGTGCACTGCGCAACGCCATCTGTGGCAAGGTCCACCTAACCACAGATACGTAGACCAGTAAGCACGGCCAGGGACGCTAAATCTCCCTAACTGCACACTGGGTAAATGTAGTGGCGGCTGGGCCCCAGGCGGAGAGCTGTTTGGCGCACGTCCTTCCGCCGCCAAGGATCGCAGGGCAACATTCTCTGCCTCCTGTCTCCTCCTCCTCCTACTCAGCTTCCGCCTCCTCTTCTTCCACCTGCTCATCCAGTCAGCCACACACCTTCACCACCAACTTCAGCACAGCCCGGGGTAAACGTCAGCAGGCCGTTCTGAAACTCATATGTTTGGGGGACAGGCCCCACACCGCACAGGAGTTGTGGCGGGGTATAGAACAACAGACCGACGAGTGGTTGCTGCCGGTGAGCCTCAAGCCCGGCCTGGTGGTGTGCGATAATGGGCGAAATCTCGTTGCAGCTCTGGGACTAGCCGATTTGACGCACATCCCTTGCCTGGCGCATGTGCTGAATTTGGTGGTGCAGAAGTTCATTCGCAACTACCCCGACATGTCAGAGCTGCTGCATAAAGTGCGGGCCGTCTGTTCGCGCTTCCGGCATTCACACCCTGCCGCTGCTCGCCTGTCTGCGCTACAGCGTAACTTCGGCCTTCCCGCGCACCGCCTCATATGCGACGTGCCCACCAGGTGGCACTCCACCTTGCATATGCTGGACAGACTGTGCGAGCAGCAGCAGGCCATAGTGGAGTTTCAGCTGCAGCACGCACGGGTCAGTCGCACTGCGGATCAGCCCCACTTCACCACCAATGACTGGGCCTCCATGCGAGACCTGTGTGCCCTGTTGCGCTGTTTCGAGTACTCCACCAACAAGGCCAGTGGCGATGACGCTGTTATCAGCGTTACAATACCACTTCTATGTCTCCTTGAGAAAACACTTAGGGCGATGATGGAAGAGGAGGTGGCCCAGGAGGAAGAGAAGGAAGAGGGGTCATTGTTAGCACTTTCAGGCTAGTCTCTTCGAAGTGACTCAGAGGGAGGTTTTTTGCAACAGCAGAGGCCAGGTACAAATGTGGCCAGACAGGGCCCACTACTGGAGGACGAGGAGGACGAGGATGAGGAGGAGGTGGAGGAGGATGAGGATGAAGCATGTTCACAGCGGGGTGGCACCCAAAGCAGCTCGGGCACATCACTGGTGCGTGGCTGGGGGGAAACACAGGACGATGACGATACGCCTCCCACAGAGGACAGCTTGTCCTTACCTCTGGGCAGCCTGGCACACATGAGCGACTACATGCTGCAGTGCCTGCGCAACGACAGCAGAGTTGCCCACATTTTAACGTGTGCGGACTACTGGGTTGCCACCCTGCTGGATCCCCGGTACAAAGACAATGTGCCCACCTTACTTCCTACACTGGAGCGTGATAGGAAGATGCGCGAGTACAAGCGCACGTTGGTAGACGCGCTACTGAGAGCATTCCCAAATGTCACAGGGGAACCAGTGGAAGCCCAAGGCGAAGGCAGAGGAGGAGCAAGAGGTCGCCAACGCAGCTGTGTCACGGCCAGCTCCTCTGAGGGCAGGGTTAGCATGGCAGAGATGTGGAAAAGTTTTGTCCCCACGCCACAGCTAACTGCACCACCACCTGATACGGAACGTGTTAGCAGGAGGCAACATTTCACTAACATGGTGGAACAGTACCTGTGCACACCCCTCCACGTACTGACTGATGGTTCGGCCCCATTCAACTTCTGGGTCTCCAAATTGTCCACGTGGCCAGAGCTAGCCTTTTATGCCTTGGAGGTGCTGGCCTGCCCGGCGGCCAGCGTTTTGTCTGAACGTGTATTCAGCACGGCAGGGGGCGTCATTACAGACAAACGCAGCCGCCTGTCTACAGCCAATGTGGACAAGCTGACGTTCATAAAAATGAACCAGGCATGGATCCCACAGGACCTGTCCATCCCTTGTGCAGATTAGATATTAACTACCTCCCTTAACAATATATTATTCTACTCCAGGGCACTTCCTCATTCAATACTATTTTTAATTTCATTTTACCATTATATTGCGGGGCAACCCAAAGTTGAATGAACCTCTCCTCTGTCTGGGTGCCGGGGCCTAAATGTGTGACAGTGGCCTGTTCCAGTGGTGGGTGACGTGAAGCCTGATTCTCTGCTATGACATGAATACAGATTCTGCGCTGACATAAGGCCAGATTCTCTGTTACGGGACCGCTCTCCTCTGCCTGGGTGCCTGGGCCTAAATGTGTGACAGTGGCCTGTTCCAGTGGTGGCTGACGTGAAGCCTGATTCTCTGCTATGACATGAAGACAGATTCTGCGCTGACATAAGGCCAGATTCTCTGTTACGGGACCGCTCTCCTCTGTCTGGGTGCCGGGGCCTAAATGTGTGACAGTGGCCTGTTCCAGTGGTGGGTGACGTGAAGCCTGATTCTCTGCTATGACATGAATACAGATTCTGCGCTGACATAAGGCCAGATTCTCTGTTACGGGACCTCTCTCCTCTGCCTGGGTGCCGGGGCCTAAATGTGTGACAGTGGCCTGTTCCAGTGGTGGGTGACGTGAAGCCTGATTCTCTGCTATGACATGAAGACTGATTCTGCGCTGACATAAGGCCAGATTCTCTGTTACGGGACCTCTCTCCTCTTCCTGGGTGCCTGGGCCTAAATGTGTGACAGTGGCCTGTTCCAGTGGTGGGTGACGTGAAGCCTGATTCTCTGCTATGACATGAAGACTGATTCTGCGCTGACATAAGGCCAGATTCTCTGTTACGGGACCTCTCTCCTCTGCCTGGGTGCCTGGGCCTAAATGTGTGACAGTGGCCTGTTCCAGTGGTGGGTGACGTGAAGCCTGATTCTCTGCTATGACATGAAGACAGATTCTGCGCTGACATAAGGCCAGATTCTCTGTTACTGGACCGCTCTCCTCTGTCTGGGTGCCGGGGCCTAAATGTGTGACAGTGGCCTGTTCCAGTGGTGGGTGACGTGAAGCCTGGTTCTCTGCTATGACATAATACAGATTCTGCGCTGACATAAGGCCAGATTCTCTGTTACGGGACCTCTCTCCTCTGCCTGGGTGCCTGGGCCTAAATGTGTGACAGTGGCCTGTTCCAGTGGTGGGTGACGTGAAGCCTGATTCTCTGCTATGACATGAATACAGATTCTGCGCTGACATAAGGCCAGATTCTCTGTTACGGGACCTCTCTCCTCTGCCTGGGTGCCTGGGCCTAAATGTGTGACAGTGGCCTGTTCCAGTGGTGGGTGACGTGAAGCCTGATTCTCTGCTATGACATGAATACAGATTCTGCGCTGACATAAGGCCAGATTCTCTGTTACGGGACCTCTCTCCTCTGCCTGGGTGCCGGGGCCTAAATGTGTGACAGTGGCCTGTTCCAGTGGTGGGTGACGTGAAGCCTGATTCTCTGCTATGACATGAATACAGATTCTGCGCTGACATAAGGCCAGATTCTCTGTTACGGGACCTCTCTCCTCTGCCTGGGTGCCGGGGCCTAAATGTGTGACAGTGGCCTGTTCCAGTGGTGGGTGACGTGAAGCCTGATTCTCTGCTATGACATGAAGACTGATTCTGCGCTGACATAAGGCCAGATTCTCTGTTACGGGACCTCTCTCCTCTTCCTGGGTGCCTGGGCCTAAATGTGTGACAGTGGCCTGTTCCAGTGGTGGGTGACGTGAAGCCTGATTCTCTGCTATGACATGAAGACTGATTCTGCGCTGACATAAGGCCAGATTCTCTGTTACGGGACCTCTCTCCTCTGCCTGGGTGCCTGGGCCTAAATGTGTGACAGTGGCCTGTTCCAGTGGTGGGTGACGTGAAGCCTGATTCTCTGCTATGACATGAAGACAGATTCTGCGCTGACATAAGGCCAGATTCTCTGTTACTGGACCGCTCTCCTCTGTCTGGGTGCCGGGGCCTAAATGTGTGACAGTGGCCTGTTCCAGTGGTGGGTGACGTGAAGCCTGATTCTCTGCTATGACATAAATACAGATTCTGCGCTGACATAAGGCCAGATTCTCTGTTACGGGACCTCTCTCCTCTGCCTGGGTGCCTGGGCCAAAATGTGTGACAGTGGCCTGTTCCAGTGGTGGGTGACGTGAAGCCTGATTCTCTGCTATGACATGAATACAGATTCTGCGCTGACATAAGGCCAGATTCTCTGTTACGGGACCTCTCTCCTCTGCCTGGGTGCCTGGGCCTAAATGTGTGACAGTGGCCTGTTCCAGTGGTGGGTGACGTGAAGCCTGATTCTCTGCTATGACATGAAGACAGATTCTGCGCTGACATAAGGCCAGATTCTCTGTTACGGGACCGCTCTCCTCTGTCTGGGTGCCGGGGCCTAAATGTGTGACAGTGGCCTGTTCCAGTGGTGGGTGACGTGAAGCCTGATTCTCTGCTATGACATGAAGACTGATTCTGCGCTGACATAAGGCCAGATTCTCTGTTACGGGACCTCTCTCCTCTGCCTGGGTGCCTGGGCCTAAATGTGTGACAGTGGCCTGTTCCAGTGGTGGTGACGTGAAGCCTGATTCTCTGCTATGACATGAAGACAGATTCTGCGCTGACATAAGGCCAGATTCTCTGTTACGGGACCGCTCTCCTCTGTCTGGGTGCCGGGGCCTAAATGTGTGACAGTGGCCTGTTCCAGTGGTGGGTGACGTGAAGCCTGATTCTCTGCTATGACATGAAGACAGATTCTGCGCTGACATAAGGCCAGATTCTCTGTTACGGGACCTCTCTCCTCTGCCTGGGTGCCGGGGCCTAAATGTGTGACAGTGGCCTGTTCCAGTGGTGGGTGACGTGAAGCCTGATTCTCTGCTATGACATGAAGACTGATTCTGTGCTGACATAAGGCCAGATTCTCTGTTACGGGACCTCTCTCCTCTGCCTGGGTGCCGGGGCCTAAATGTGTGACAGTGGCCTGTTCCAGTGGTGGGTGACGTGAAGCCTGATTCTCTGCTATGACATGAAGACAGATTCTGTGCTGACATAAGGCCAGATTCTCTGTTACGGGACCTCTCTCCTCTGCCTGGGTGCCTGGGCCTAAATGTGTGACAGTGGCCTGTTCCAGTGGTGGGTGACGTGAAGCCTGATTCTCTGCTATGACATGAAGACAGATTCTGTGCTGACATAAGGCCAGATTCTCTGTTACGGGACCTCTCTCCTCTGCCTGGGTGCCTGGGCCTAAATGTGTGACAGTGGCCTGTTCCAGTGGTGGGTGACGTGAAGCCTGATTCTCTGCTATGACATGAAGACTGATTCTGCGCTGACATAAGGCCAGATTCTCTGTTACGGGACCTCTCTCCTCTGCCTGGGTGCCGGTGCCTAAATTTGTGACAGTGGCCTGTTCCAGTGGTGGGTGACGTGAAGCCTGATTCTCTGCTATGACATGAAGACAGATTCTGCGCTGACATAAGGCCAGATTCTCTGTTACGGGACCTCTCTCCTCTGTCTGGGTGCCGGGGCCTAAATATGTGACAGTGGCCTGTTCCAGTGGTGGGTGACGTGAAGCCTGATTCTCTGCTATGACATGAAGACAGATTCTGTGCTGACATAAGGCCAGATTCTCTGTTACGGGACCTCTCTCCTCTGTCTGGGTGCCGGGGCCTAAATATGTGACAGTGGCCTGTTCCAGTGGTGGGTGACGTGAAGCCTGATTCTCTGCTATGACATGAAGACAGATTCTGTGCTGACATAAGGCCAGATTCTCTGTTACGGGACCTCTCTCCTCTGTCTGGGTGCCGGGGCCTAAATATGTGACAGTGGCCTGTTCCAGTGGTGGGTGACGTGAAGCCTGATTCTCTGCTATGACATGAAGACTGATTCTGTGCTGACATAAGGCCAGATTCTCTGTTACGGGACCTCTCTCCTCTGTCTGGGTGCCGGGGCCTAAATATGTGACAGTGGCCTGTTCCAGTGGTGGGTGACGTGAAGCCTTTTTCTCTGCTATGACATGAAGACAGATTCTGTGCTGACATAAGTCCAGATTCTCTGTTACGGGACCTCTCTCCTCTATCTGGTTGCCGGGGCCTAAATATGTGACAGTGGCCTGTTCCAGTGGTGGGTGACGTGAAGCCTGATTCTCTGCTATGACATGAAGACTGATTCTGTGCTGACATAAGGCCAGATTATCTGTTACGGGACCTCTCTCCTCTGTCTGGGTGCCGGGGCCTAAATATGTGACAGTGGCCTGTTCCAGTGGTGGATGACGTGAAGCCTGATTCTCTGCTATGACATGAAGACAGATTCTGTGCTGACATAAGGCCAGATTCTCTGTTACGGGACCTCTCTCCTCTGTCTGGGTGCCGGGGCCTAAATATGTGACAGTGGCCTGTTTCAGTGGTGGGTGACGTGAAGCCTGATTCTCTGCTATGACATGAAGACTGATTCTGCGCTGACATGAAGCCAGATTCTCTGCTATGGCATGAAGAGACTGATTCTCTGCTGACATGAAACCAGATTCTTTGCTATGGGACCTCTGTCCAATTGATATTGGTTAATTTTTATTTTTCTAATTTTTATTTTAATTCATTTCCCTATCCACATTTGTTTGCAGGGGATTTACCTACATGTTGCTGCCTTTTGCAGCCCTCTAGCTCTTTCCTGGGCTGTTTTACAGCCTTTTTAGTGCCCAAAAGTTCGGGTCCCCATTGACTTCAATGGGGTTCGGGACGAAGTTCGGGTCGGGTTCGGATCCCGAACCCGAACATTTCCGGGAAGTTCGGCCGAACTTCTCGAACCCGAACATCCAGGTGTTCGCTCAACTCTATCGGCCACCCCCATTTGGAGTGACCACACCCCCACAGTCTCCTGGTATCATTGCCGATCTTCAGGTATGGCCCGCCTCCAAGGATCTGGAGCGGGTTCACCCTCACGACCTCAGTCTCCAACTTTCTTCAAGCACGACTTTCGTCCAACATCTCTTGTTCCATCTTAATGGGCGCGGTTCTCCCATGGACAGATTAATAGGTTTTACAAGGCAGGTCAGATTTTTCATTGCGCGAGGTGATGTCATGGTACCTAAATTCTAACTGCGGAGAACACCTCCGCCACACTACACATCTAGCCCTTCCCTTAAGAACTTCACCGTTCCGGGGTTCAAGGTGGCAAATGGCAAACAAAGGATGCCTGTCCCTATCGTGTCCTAATCTTATCCCCATTCACACAATATACATGTAACATCCCTCCCAACATCACAAAATTCCATTAAGTGTGTGTACCAATAGAGGCTCATGAGACCTGGCCTATCTCTACACCTCCAAAGACACAGGTAGGTCATAGACCCATGTGTCAATGGGAAACGACTATAGGATGCAAATGTGTACAGCCAAGTTATAACTCACCGCAGTGCGTTGGGCGAGTTTCCCTGGGTATAGGCTGTCACACATTTGTACCTAGATTGTCCATGGGTACACCATCGACCAACAAACAAAATCAATATGTGTGCAATGTGCTATGGGGTTTCAGGGTAGTACAAGTTATACGTCCCAAACCCTCATAGGAAACAAAGTGTGTGCATAAAAATATTTGGCTACAGGACAATGTTGGAGTTATGTCCTGAGCCTCCTTCTCCGGTTAGTTCGGAAAAGTTCTGGTTGGTTCTGATGTATTTGGTCAATAAGTCCCTTGACCCTCCGAGATGACGATGACCAGAACCAGAAGAAGTTTCACTGGGTGAAACAAGCGATCGTAGAAGCTCTTCCACCCGAACGTTTCCAAGTCTTTATCCAGGGCCTGAGATAATGCTCCCGCTGGATTGTGGCACAGGCCTCCATCTCTAGAACACCTCTGAACAAAAGGTCGCTTGGTTGCCAAAATCCAGTGGGATCCTCTGGAGCCTCACAGGAGCGTCAGGGCGGATAGCTAGTCTATTCTGTGCCGTCATCTGGGTTTTTCCTCTGCTGCATATTAAACACACCTATTGCAGAAGAAAATACCAGGCGCTCCTGGGGGATTTTTCCCCTCATGGTGCAATTAAATGTCAAATCCCAGCACCAATACCTTTGACCCAAGTAGAGAAAGGTATTGGGCTGCCCTTCACCTCGCAGGACCCCTCGTTATCCTAACACTGGTGTCTGAACACCCTACCTTCAGAGGATCGCGTCCCCTGCTTCACATCCCTCTGCACCAACAGATAAGGATGGCCACCCTACTAGGTTAGGATAACAAGTGAGCTGTGGAAAAAGCACCATTTTGTATTGATGGCACCGCATCCTTGTCTAGTCATGTGTACCCAGGCTGATTTCCCCCTGTGATCCTGTCTTGTGGAGGCCTGCGGAATCAAGGGCAAAAGTCATGCCCTGGCTCTCCAGGACTCCACAACACAAGGACACAGTCCACTCTCTGCTGCCAATAGCAGCAGCGACTGGACTCTCAGCGGGGAATGCGAACAATCAGCAGGGTGAGACACATTCATAGACAAGGACCTGTGCCGTTACACATAAAAAACATACAAACAGGTAGCAAACACACAACATGGACATACACGGGGAACAAAAGGTGTAACAAATAGTACAGGGGTATCAAATTTTGCCTAGCCTAGCTTGGCCATTCTGACCCCTCAGCGCCTAATGAGGCATGTGTCGCTGAGAGGTAACCTATTTATGGCCAAACTGACTAGACCCCGCTGCACGATTTGTTACCTGGATCCCATCACTGGACACATTGCAATTACTTGCACAAGGGCAATTCCTTGCAATGTGTCCTTTGTTCCCACACCTGAAGCACCTGATTGGGCTTTCTGTCCTGTGTGCTTTGCAGTGCTTTGCTATATGACCCAAGCCACCACACGCAAAACATTTGATGTTTGCACGGCATGGCTTAGGTCCGTCCACACTGCATCCGCGCTCCCTGAATTGTTCCATCCTCAGGGAGGCACTTTTCACAATCTTTCTTTTTCCCAAAGTCAGGGAAAAATCTCTGTTAGTCTGGACAGGCTTGGTCTGTTGATTTGGCTGTCACAGACTACTCTCCCCCCTTTTTGCCCTGCATAGGGCAAAGTTTTAGGAGATTCCGACCCTGACTTTACGGAAAAAGAAAGGACCGGTACCAACTTGGTGATGACCTGTTGCATGCCAGTCATTATCTGGGAGCTTACAGCAACCTGAGCCTTCAATTTGGCTAGCGTCACATCAGTAGAGGCAGTCTGTTCCTTGAAGGCCTTGACCTCAGCATAAGACTGAGTCAACTTAGCCTCAATTCCCTCCTTCTGCCTCTGCAGCTCTACTAACTGTGACTCTACCCTAGCCACCTGCGCATCTCGGTCAACAGTAGACTGCACATTCTCCGCCAGCTGTGCCCGCAATGCCGAAACCTGGTCCGAATTACTGGCACAGCATTGGCAGTGAATGTTTGGAGGAATTGTCTCCGTTGACTGATACACCAGTGCAACTACCTTTGGCTTGCAGATGCTAACCTCAAATGTTTGCACAAGTTTGGCTAGCATCCGAAGCCGTTTGGTGGCCTTGTTCAACACCGTCTGTTTGTTAACACATAGCTTGTCGTAACTACAAGCCTGTGTTAACAAATCGGACCACAGCATTTTTGCTGACATGTATGTGGTGGGGAGGATGGGATTAAATGTGCTGTGTTTGCTCAAGTGTTGCAGTGTGGGGAAGTCCATACCCACTGTTTGATGAGCGTCCATCTTCTCATTGGGGCCATACCTCTTCGTCCTAAAAGCTCCTTGGAAGAAGTCCTTTTTCTCCCGGATCGCTTCTTCCCGACCAGCCGGACTTGTACGCTGCTCCAACGAAGATGGATCTCCTTCAGTGACGTGTCCTCTTCTCCCTCGCAATCACTTTAGCGATGCAGCGACCGTGTAAAGCAAATAGCAAAATATTAGTTCACAGATAGACAATAGATTCTCTGCTAAAGATTTTGATCTGCGTTTGGTGCTATAAGGAAGAGTCGCGTTACCTGTCCGAATTATCAGGTCCTAGACACTCAGACCACTGACCGCGTCTGTCTTGCCTGATAATTCACAGTATAATGGACCTCTAGCCTCAAAACCAAACACAGATTTCAAAATCTGAGCAGTGGGCCTGGCTCGCCAATGTAAAGAGGGAATATTAATCCCTAATATTTATGCAAATATCAATAATTAATATTCATAAATAGAAGGAGTCGTCTATTTATGACTCCGCCCATTTATACCTTTATATTATTAACACAATACTTTCACTATACTTTACGCTAATCACTAAGCTAGTTGCATGCGCCTTACTAAACTAACTAACTATCATAACCACACATTACACAGATAGTTACAAATAAGACATAGTATTTATTAATACACTACGCACGCAATACACTAACACAGTACTATAAATACAGCACTAAACTACACTACACGGTTCCCAAATTCCACCCACAAACTAACTATATTAGCAGCCCACCCCACCTGACTAATTCTATCCCTAAGAGGGTACGAAGAGGGTTAACGGTGGCACTGCAGGGATGTATGCAGGCCACAGACACAAATACAGTAAAAGGAGTGAGATACAGTAGGGGGGTGATCAGGGCTTCAGGGATCGTTGGTGGGACAGGGTAGGTAAGGGTTGACAATGGGGGTGTTCAGGGCTGTACAGCAATGCAGGGGTTAATACCCTGCAAGTGTACAGTGAGGAGGGTTATAGGGGTTATTTAAGGGAGTAGGAGTTTGGATATGCAGGGGTTTTCTGAACCAGGGGGGATATAGGGGTTAACCAGGGGGGATCGTTGGTGGGATAGGGGTGTGGGCTCCGAGGTATAAGGGTTAAGTCGTTGGTGGGTTATAGGGGATCAGGGATCGTTGGTGGGATCAGGAATCGTTGGTGGGGTCAGGAATCGTTGGTGGGGTAAGGGTTAATAAAGGGAAGGATTCTTATGGTTGCGTTCGTCCAGGGGTCCGGAGGGGGGCCGCTCCTTATTCTGAGCGCTGATCGCGCTCTCCTTCAGGGTGGGCCTGAAGGGTTTCCTCAGCCAGGTGGGGGCCGCTCCGAATCTCCAGATGCAGGGGCCGCCGTATATTTATCTCCGGCGACCCGCACCGCTCACAAGGTGGCGCGCGCACGCGCCTGCCCTTCGGAGACACGTGGGCCGGTGCAGTGATATGACGTCACTGCGCCAGCCCGCGCGTCGCCGAATGCGCACATCGGGGCCGCGCCATATGATGATAGGCGGGAGAAGCCTTTGATCTCCCGCCTGTAGCATTTAGCATTCCAGACAGCGTGATAGTAATCGCGCTGTCGGAATGCGCATAATAGAAGGAGAGACTTCTCCCTTCTTCCTATCATGCATAATTATCTCCAGCTGCGCTGGAGATAATTACAACAAAGGACTCAGATTCTGTTGAATCTGATTTCTTTGTAGTCCTCAGGATGACCGAACCTTTTTCCGGTCATTCTGATGCAGTCAACCAGATTGCATCAATGCGAATGCTTGGGGCACATTCACACCGATGCACCTGGTTTCAGATATTGGGGCCTATGGATATGGGCGCATATATCTTTATAATATACATGTGTATGGATGCTTGGGGCACATCCATACACATGTATACACTGATACTGGGATATTTATGGGATATACTATACAGCATTCAGAGGGCACATATATTATATTATAAGGGGGATTATCTTCCAGGGACCAAATATTTCCCACAGGGGCCACAATGAGCCCCTGTGGGCCACTAAGGGCAGATGTGCGCAGATGCTGGGCATATCTGCGCACATCATTCTATAAGTGACCAGTAATGCATGCATATATATCATACATGCATGCACGTGTTTGCATGCATATATGTATATATATGCATGCGTCTCAACCGTTCCTCAACAGGGTGCATCAGGGGTTCTTCAAATAGGACATGGTGCCAAAAAAAAGTCCATCAAAATCTGCCTTCCAGAAACCATATGGCGTTCCTTTCCTTCTGCGCCCTGCCGTTTGGTCATACAGCAGTTTACGACAACATGTGGGGTGTTTCTATAAACTGCCGAATCAGGGTAATAAATATTACGTTTTGTTTGGCTGTTAACACTTGCTTTGTTACTGGAAAAAATTAATTAAAATGGAGCATTTGCCAAAAAATAGCTGTTTTGGCACCGTTTTTATTTTATTTGACCGTGTTCATCTGAGGGGTTAGGTCATGGGGTATTTTTATAGAGCAGATTCTTATGGACGCGACGATACCTCATATGTCTACACTATATTATCCTTTTTTAAACAAAAAAAAAAACTGTTTAGTATCTCCATAGTCTAAGAGTTATTTTTTGCGGGATGAGAGGACGGTTTTATTGGCACTATTTTGGGGGGCATATGACTTTTTGATCGCTTGCTATTACACTTTTTGTGATGTAAGGTGACAAAAAAATACCTTTTTGTGTACCGTTTTTATTTAATTTTTTTGACCGTGTTCCTCTGAGGGGTTAGGTCATGGGGTATTTTAATAGAGCAGATTCTTACGGACGAGTTGATACCTAATATGTAGACTTTTTAATTTATTTTAGTTTTACAAATTAGTTTTCGAAATTTTTTTTGGGGGGTTTTAGTGTCTCAAGTCTGAGAACCATAGTTTTTTTTTGATTCTCAGTGGCTAAATGGAATTAAAATTGGGGAAGGGGATTATAAATTTAGTACTCCATGGAAGTGTGGTACTCCCTGAAGCAACCAATAATGCATTGGCCTGGATGATCGGGGCACATGTTACACTGAGTGGTGGTGCCCTTCCATATCTCCCTCCCGTGACACACTCTGCACCTTTTTTGGGTCCGTCCCTTCTTTCCAGTATGGGGGACCACACCTGGAAAGTGTTGGCCAGGGACGATCCGGGCGCCTCCAGTTCCCGAGGTACTTTGGCCTGCTCTTTCCCGGTCAGAAAAGATCAGGGCCTTGAGGACTGCCTCATAGAACTGGAGGAATTTCCCTGAGTTGCCAGTGCTCCGAGACAGCACAAAAGAGTTGTACAAGGCAACCTTTACCGATTGTAGTCGACGATACAATCAGGTTTGAGGACCATTGCCGCTGTACCTCGCACAGGGACAGGGGTGATGCCGTTACCGTGAATTGTGGACAGTACAAGGACATGCCTCTTGTCCTTATATCTGACCAGCAACAGGTTTCCACTGGTAAGGGCACGGGTCTCACCCCTGGGGATTGGTACCTGGAGGGGGTGGGTAGGGAGGCCGCGTTGATTTTTCCGCACGGTTCCACAAGCGGACGTGGATCCGGCTGGCGAGGGACTGGAACAAGGGGATACTATTATAAAAGTTATCCATGTACAGGTGGTAACCCTTATCCAGCAGTGGGTGCATAAGGTCCTACACAAGTTTCCCATTAACACCCAGAGTGGGGGGACATTCTGGGAGTTCAATACGGGAATCTCGCCCCTCGTACACACAAAACTTGTAAGTGTACCCTGAGGTACTCTCACAAAGTTTGCACAGCTTCACGCCATACCTCGCCCGCTTAGAGGGAACATACTGGCGGAAAATGAAAGCAATGAGAGACTCAAACGCAACCTCCCTTCCAGGTGCATAGGCCTCCAAAAATTTGTCCCCAAAGTGATCGATGACTGGCCTGATTTTGTACAGGCGGTCATAGGCAGGATCACCTTGGGGGGGGACATGCTGCATTATCTGCATAATACAGGCATTTCTGAATGGCCTCAAAACGGGAACATGTCATGGCCGTACTGTAAAATGGCGTCTGGTAGAGGACGTCCCCACTCCAGTAATGCCTGACACTGGGTTTTTTGACTAGGCCCATGTGCAGCTTGAGGCCCCAAAATGTCCTCATCTCTGCTGCACTGACCTGAGTCCAGCCACCAGCCCTAGCCTAAAAGGAGCCCTGTTGTTGAGCAATGAACTGTTGGGCGTACAAGTTCATTTGCTCCACCATCAGATTCACAAAGTGGTCACTGAAAAAAGACTAAAATAGTCATATTCAGTGAAGCCCACTGTGGGAATCTGGATTCCTGGTTGGCCTACAAAATCAGAAATCACAGGCTCAAAATCCTCTGGGGTACACCATGCAAGTTCACTTAGGGGCTCGTAAGGGGCTCAGGTGGACTTATCTGGTGGGTCGGAAAACTAGTACGAGCCCAAGAGCTGCTCGTACTAGTGTGGGCCACAGGGTCCCTGGCATGGCGGTCCCCTTGCTCCGCCTGGCGGTGTCTCCGCCGCCTTGGGGGCTCATCATAATCGCTAGATGATGAGGAGGACGTGGATGACAAGAGGAAAGTGGGCGTGTGTGTGTGCGGCGGGCCATAGGGGAGTGTGTGTGTGCATGTGTGGAATACTTTATTTAGTGTGCGTGGGGGCATGGGTGTTCACGGACTTTGCCCTGAATCTAACAGAAAAAAAAAAGTGAAAACCCAAAAAAAGGCTAAAAAATTCTAACTCGATGATCAGCCGTCCGATGCCTGATCAGCGGTGGGGTGGGCAATGCGCTAGCAGTGTCCGGACGCTAAGAGTGCTGGTCACAGTCAGTGTGTGGGGGGGGGGCGGGGCAAGCTGAAGCACTCCTCGGGGGTCTAGGGTCACACAGCTGTGCTGTGGACACCAGACACCCGATCACCCGATTTTTTTTCCCCTAAACTTTCCCTGAATATCCCTGCCTAACCTCACCTTTCCCTAACCTGTTATTATGTACCTTTTAGTGCCAGATGGCACTGTGGACGGTCAGAAGGGGGGTGCTGGGCAGAGATGGGGGTTGCTGGGCAGAGGTCCGACGCTACTCCTCTCTCCACGGGCTCCGCACACAGAAAGGGAGAGGAGGCAGAGCCGCAGAAAGTTTAAACCTTCCGCCCGCCCTGCCGCCAATATGAAGCGATCCTGAGAGGTGATGTCACCATCACCTCTCAGGATCGCAGGATGGTGATTGGTGGTGTATTATCACACCACCGATCACCATCCTGTTTCAGGCTATCGGGTCAACAGAGACCCGA
Source organism: Bufo bufo (assembly GCF_905171765.1). Taxonomy (NCBI): domain Eukaryota; kingdom Metazoa; phylum Chordata; class Amphibia; order Anura; family Bufonidae; genus Bufo; species Bufo bufo. Next base: position 39,300,346 of record NC_053389.1, read on the forward strand.
ATAACCCGGAAACGCAGCAAACCGCAGGTCTGAATTGACCTGCGGTTTGCCGCAATCGCCGATACGGGGGGATTACAGGACCACCCTTTCCCCCCCCCACCAGCATTGTCCCAGGGTGCCTGCTGATTGATTTCAGCAGGCACCCAGTTTCGATCGCTGCCCGCTGCGTGGCGGTGATCGGAAAAACACATGACGTACCGGTACGTCATGTGTCCTTAAGTACCAGGGCATCATGATGTACCGGTACGTCATGTGTTCCCAACAGATTAAAGGGGTTATCCCATGATTAATGAATAAAATGAGAATCAGACATCAAATAGTAGTAAATCGTGATAGACAAACATCGGCTGGGACGATTCACGAACGCGAGCGATCAAATGTTCACGAACCGCAGGTTTGTGGTGGGCCCCATTCACTTTAATGGCAGGCGAACCTGAAAAACCTTCAGGTCATATTTACAGCCACCAAATACTTACTAGAAGTGCGCAGATCGCCCCACAACATGGACAGTGACATACCAGAGGGGGATCAATGACAAAAATTCCCACAAAAAATATGTATTTTAATCAGGGGCCATTTTTATGCGTCTTAAGGGTCCATTCACACATCCGTAAGTGTTTTGTGGATCCACAGAACCGCGGATCTGCAAAACACGGACACCGGCAATGTGCGTTCCGCATATTGCGGACCACACATCGCCGTCACTATAATAGAAAATGCCTAATCTTGTCCGCAATTGTGAACAAGAATAGGACATGTTCTATTTTTTTCGGGAACGGAATTGCAGACCCGGAGGTGCGGATCCGGACAGCACATAATGTGGCCCCATAGAAATGAATGGGTCCACAATTCTGTTCCGCTAAATGCGGAACAGAATTGCAGACGTGCGAATAGACTCTAAAGGGAAACTGTCAAAAATGTGCCCTGCTGGAGCCTAGGAAATTTTTACTTTAGACTACGGGAGTACAGGCCCCAAACATTAGGCATTCAACGTACAGAAAAGAACAAGTGATTATGTGGCTGGAGGTATATTAGACGGTCTTTGGATATCAATTTTACTGCAGGCCAGTACAAATACATGTCAAATACATATGTTTAAAAGAACTAAAAATATAAAATTCCATTAAAAACATGGCTAACGAAATCCCGCCTCCAGAAAAAACCCCAAATGATAATAGTTGAAATTTGATAACACGTGGTCATCACAGGTGTTGAATTCCTCCGTAGCCCCAAACATTAGGCATTGACCGGACAGAAAAGGCCTTTTATGCCGCTGTATTTACATAAGACAGGGACCATTATTTGTTCTGGGTGATGGCGGATATGTGTGGGCTGGCATGAGGAAATTCAATTATACGTGGTTATCACAGGTGTTGAATTCCTCCGAGATCCATGCCTGATTCATTTTTAGAAATGTGAGGTAGTCCACACTGTCATTAATTAGGCTAGTGCGATTATCGGTCACGATCCCCCCTGCTACACTGAACGTCCTTTCGGACAGTACACTCGACGAGGGGCAAGCCAACCCAGTACTGGTCCTTGCACTTTATGCTTATTATACGGGGGTAGAGTTGAGCGGACACCTGGATGTTCGGGTTCGGCAGGTTCACCCGAACTTGCAAAAATTATTCGGGTTCGGGACCCGAACTTGACCCGAACTTGACCCGAACCCGAACCCCATTGAAGTCAATGGGGACCCGAACTTTTGAGCACTAAAATGGCTGTAAAAATGTCATGGAAAGAGCTAGAGGGCGGCAAAAGGCAGCAAAATGTGATTAAGATCATGGCAAATGTTCTGCAAACAAATGTGGATAGGAAAATCATAAAGGACCTTAAAAAAATAAAAATTAGGAATGATGTAGGAGGAAGAGATTAAGGAGGCGGTGAATGGGTGGATGTGGCCGTGTAGACTCACATGGCGGTCTAGGTGGAAGTGGCGGCGAAGGAGGAATAGGTAGCCAACACAGATGTGTGTTATTTTGCATTTTTACATAGGGGTTTCCCCCCAAAATATTGGGACATAAAAAATAAAAAAAAGAATAAGTGCACTTGAGTACAAGGATGGATGGTTATGGCTGTTAGAACTGTCTCTTATGCACAAGGTACAGACAAGTCCTGAGGGATCCAAGCTTGGTTCATTTTGATGAACGTGAGCTTGTCCACGTTGGCTGTGGACAGACGGCTGCGTCTGTCTGTAATGACGCCTCCTGCCATGCTAAATACACGTTCAGAGAGTACACTGGCTGCAAAGCTGGCCAGCACCTCCAAGGCATACAGGGCAAGCTCTGGCCATGTGGACAATTTGGAGACACAGAAGTTGAATGGGGCAGAACCATTAGTCAGTACGTGTAGTCGTGTGCACAGGTACTGTTCCACCATGTTGTTCAAATGCTGCCTCCTGCTAACACGCTCCATATCAGCAGTTGGAGCCGGTTGTTGCGGCGAGGTGACAAAGCTTTTCCACATGTCGGCCATGCTAACCCTGCCTTCTGAGGTGCTGGCGCTGACACAGCTGCGTTGGCGACCTCTTCCTCCTCCCCTGCCTTCGCCTTGTGCTTCCACTTGTCCCCCGGCGTCAGTCAGGAATGCTCTCAGAAGCGCATCTACCAGCGTGTGCCTGTAGTCGCACATCTTCCGATCACGCTCCAGTGAGGGAATTAAGGACTTCACATTGTCTTTGTAACGGGGATCCAGCAGGGTGGGCACCCAGTGGTCAGCACACATTAAAATGTGGGCAACTCTGCAGTCATTGCGCAGGCACTGCAGCATGTAGTCACTCATGTGTGCCAGGCTGCCCAGAGGTAAGGACAAGCTGTCCTCTGTGGGAGGCGTATCATCTGCGTGCTCCGTATCCCCCCAGCCACGCACCAGTGATGGGCCCGAGCTGCGTTGGATGCCACCTCGCTGTGAACATGCTTCATCCCCATCCTCCTCCCCATCCTTCTCCTCATCCTCCTCCTCCAGTAGTGGGCCCTGGCTGGCCAAATTTGTACCTGGCCTCTGCTGTTGCAAAAATCCTCTTTCTGAGCCACTTCTAAAAGACTGGCCAGAAAGTGTTAGAGATGGACCCCTCTTCCTCCTCCTCGTCCTGGGCCACATCCTCTTCCATCATCGCCCTAAGTGTTTTCTCAAGGAGACATAGAAGTGGTATTGTAACGCTGATAATGGCGCCATCGCCACTGGCCATGTTGGTAGAGTACTCGAAACAGCGCAACAGGGCACACAGGTCTCGCATGAAGGCCCAGTCATTGGTGGTGAAGTGGTGCTGTTCTGCAGTGCGACTCACCCGTGCGTGCTGCAGCTGAAACTCCACTATGGCCTGCTGCTGCTCGCACAGTCTCTCCAGCATGTGCACGTCGCATATGAGGCGGTGAGCGGGAAGGCCAAAGTTACGCTGTAGAGCAGACAGCCGAGCGGCGGCAGGATGAGAACCCCGGAAGCGCACACAGACGGCCCGCACTTTACGCAGCAGCTCTGACATGTCGGGGTAGTTGTGAATGAATTTCTGCACCACCAAATTCAGCACATGCGCCAGGCAAGGGATGTGCGTCAAACGGCTAGTACCAGAGCTGCAACGAGATTTCGCCCATTATCGCACACCACCAGGCCGGGTTTGAGGCTCACTGGCAGCAACCACTCGTCGGTCTGTTGTTCTATACCACGCCACAACTCCTGCGCAGTGTGGGGTCTGTCCCCCAAACACATCAGTTTCAGAACGGCCTGCTGACGTTTACCCCTGGCTGTGCTAAAGTTGGTGGTGAAGGTCTGTCACTGACCAGATGAGGAGGTGGTAGAAGAGGAGGAGGAAGCCGAATAGGAAGAGGATGCAACAGCCGGCAAAGAATGATGCCCTGCGATCCTTGGCGGTGGAAGGACGTGAGCCAAACAGCTCTCCGCCTGGGGCCCAGCCGCCACTACATTTACATAGTGTGCAGTTAGGGAGATATAGCGTCCCTGGCCGTGCTTACTGGTCCACGTATCTGTGGTTAGGTAGACCTTGCCACAGATGGCGTTGCGCAGTGCACACTTGATTTTAATCGATACTTGGTTGTGCAGGGAGGGCACGGCTCTCCTGGAGAAGTAGTGACGGCTGGGAACGACGTACTGTAGGACAGCAAGCGACATGAGCTGTTTGAAGCTGTCCGTCTCCACCAGCCTGAATGACAGCATTTCAAAGGCCAGCAGTTTAGAAATGCTGGCATTCAGGGCCAGGGATCAAGGGTGGCTAGGTGGGAATTTCTCAAAGGTTTGTGAGATGGAGAGCTGAACGCTTCCGTGTGACATGGTGGAGATGCTTGTGATGGAGGTGGTGTTGTTGGTGGCACATCCTCTGTTTGCTGGGCGGCAGGTGCCAACGTTCCTCCAGAGGCGGAGGAAGAGGCCGAGGCAGCAGCAGAAGAGGGAGCAGGAAGGGCTTGAGCCCTTTCTTGGTTTTGAAGGTGTTTACTCCACTGCAGCCCGTGTCTCGCATGTAGATGCCTGGTCATGCAGGTTGTGCTAAGGTTCAGAACGTTAATGCCTCGCTTCAGGCTCTGATGGCACAGCGTGCAAACCACTCGGGTCTTGTCGTCAGCACATTGTGTGAAGAAGTGCCATGCCAGGGAACTCTTTGAAGCTGCCTTTGGTGTGCTCGGTCCCTGGTGACGGTGGCCAGTAGCAGGTGAACGGTTTTGGCGACGGCTGCTCTGCTTTTGCTCCCGCTTTTGCTACGCTGTTGGCTCGGTCTCACCACTGCCCCTTCCTCCGAACTCTGAAAGTCAGTAGCATGACCTTCATTCCATGTGGGGTCTAGGACCTCATCGTCCCCTTCCTCCCTGACCTCCTTTTCGGTCTGCACACTGCAGACAGACGCAGAAGTTGGCACAGTGTTTCGTCATCATCAGAGACGTGCTGAGGTGGTATTCCCATGTCCTCATCAGGAAACATATGTGGTTGTGCGTCAGTGCATTCTATGTCTTCCACCCCTGGGGAAGGGCTAGGTGGATGCCCTTGGGAAACCCTGCGAGCAGAGTCTTCAAACAGCAAAAGAGACTGCTGCATGACTTGAGGCTCAGACAGGTTCCCCGATATGCACGGGGGTGATGTGAAGACTGATGGCCATGGGTTTCAGGCGCCACCTGTGCGCTTTTTTGCAGAACACTGGGTGGGAGATAATGTTAACGTGCTGGATCCATTGTCGGCCACCCAATTGACTAGCGCCTGTACTTGCTCAGGCCTTACCATCCTTAGAACGGCATTAGGCCCGACCAAATATCGCTGTAGATTCTGGCGGCTACTGGGACCTGAGAAAGTAGGTTCAGTAGGACGTGTAGCTGTGGCAGAACGGCCACGTCCTCTCCCTGCACCAGAGGCTCCACCAACACCACCACCACGACCATGACAGCGTCCCTTATTAGATGTTTGCCTTATAGTTAGCGTTCACAAAGCAAAGTAAAAAGTGGTTAAGTCTGTTAAAAATAATTAACCGCCAATAAAAACCCTGATGTAGGGTATTGCACTCAATTATTTTTTTTTTTTTACACTATATGACAGCAGTATTTGTGGGCTAAATTTCACATTAATTTATGCACGTCTAATCCCAGATGTGCAGTATATCAGAGGGCTTTTTCACCCCAGTAAGCACAAAGACGTATTTCTGACCTAAATGTGACAGTCACTTATGCACGTCTAATCCCAGATGTGCAGTATATCAGAGGGTTTTTTCACCCCAGTAACCAAAAAGCTGTATTTCTGGCCTAAATGTGACACTCACTAATGCACGTCTAATCCGAGATGTGCAGTATATTAGAGGGTTTTTTCACCCCAGTAACCAAAAAGCCGTATTTCTGGACTAAATGTGACAGTCATTTATGCATGTCTAATCCCAGATGTGCAGTTTATCAGAGTTTTTTTTCACCCCAGTAACCAAAAAGCCGTATTTCTGCCTAAAATGTGACAGTCACTTATGCACGTCTAATCCCAGATGTTCAGTATATTAGAGGATTTTTTAACCCCAGTAACCAAAAAGCTGTATTTCTGGCCTAAATGTGAAAATCACTTATGCACGTCTAATTCCAGATGTGCACTATATGAAACAGATGTATTTATTTCACCCCACTAAACAAAAAGCTGTATTTCTGGCCTAAATGTGACAATCACTTATGCACGTCTAATCACAGATGTACACTATATGAAACAGATGTATTTTTTTCACCCCACTAAACAAAAAGCTGTATTTCTGGCCTAAATGTTACATTCACTTATGCACGTCTAATCCCAGATGTGCAGTACAAGAAACAGATGTATTTTTTTGACCCCACTAAACAAAAATCTGTATTTCTGGCCTAAATGTGACAATCACTTATGCACGTCTAATCCCAGATGTGCAGTATATGAAACAGATGTATTTTTTTCACCTCAGTAAGCACAAAGCCGTATTTCTGGCCTAAATGTGAAAGTCACTTATGCACGTCTAATCCCAGATGTGCACTATATGAAACAGATGTATTTTTTCACCCCACTAAACAAAAAGCTGTATTTCTGGCCTAAATGTGACAATCACTTATGCACGTCTAATCCCAGATGTCCAGTATATAAAAAAGAAAAGGTATTTTTTTCACCTCAGTAAGCACAAAGCCGTATTTCTGGCCTAAATGTGACAACCACTTATGCACGTCTAATCCCAGATGTGCACTATATGAAACAGATGTATTTTTTCACCCCACTAAACAAAAAGCAGTATTTCTGGCCTAAATGTGACAATCACTCATGCACATCTAATCCCAGATGTCCAGTATATGAAACAGATGTATTTTTTTCACCCCAGTAAGCACATAGCCGTATTTCTGGCATAAATGTGACAATGATTTATGCACGTCTAATCTCAGATGTGCAGTATATGAAACAGATGTATTTTTTTCACCCCACTAAACAAAAAGCTGTATTTCTTGCCTAAATGTGACAACCACTAATGCACGTCTAATCCCAGATGTGCACTATATGAAACAGATGTATTTTTTCACTCCACTAAACAAAAAGATGTATTTCTGGCCTAAATGTGACAATCACTTATGCACGTCTAATCCCAGATGTCCAGTATATGAAACAGATGTATTTTTTTCACCCCAATAAGCAAAAAGCTGTATTTCTGGCCTAAATGTGACACTTACTTATGCACGTCTAATCCCAGATGTGCAGTATATGAAACAGATGTATTTTTTTCACCCTAGTAAGCACAAAGCCGTATTTCTGGCCTAAATGTGACACTCGCTTATGCACGTCCAATCCCAGAAGTGCACTATATGAAAAAGATGAATTTTTTTCACCCCAGTAAGCACGAAACTGTATTTCTGGCCTAAATGTGACAGTCACTTATGCACGTCTAATCCCAGATGAGCAGTATATGAAACAGATGTATTTTTTTCACCTCAGTAAGCACAAAGCCGTATTTCTGGCCTAAATGTGACACTCACTTATGCACGTCTAATCCCAGATGTGCAGTATATGAAACAGATGTATTTTTTTCACCTCAGTAAGCACAAACCCGTATTTCTGGCCTAAATGTGACAGTCACTTATGCATGTCTAATCCCAGATGTGCACTATATGAAACAGATGTATTTTTTTCACCCCACTAACTAAAAACCTGTATTTCTGGCCTAAATGTGACAATCACTTATGCACGTCTAATTCCAGTTGTGCACTATATGAAATAGATGTATTTTTTCACCCCACTGAACACAAAGCTGTATTTCTGGCCTAAATGTGACAATCACTTATGCACGTCTAATCCCAGATGTCCAGTATATGAAACAGATGTATTTTTTTCACCCCACTAAGCACAAAGCCGTATTTCTGGCCTAAATGTGACAGTGATTTATGCACGTCTAATCCCAGATGTGCAGTATATGAAACAGATGTATTTTTTTCACCCCAATAAACAAAAAGCTGTATTTCTGGCCTAAATGTGACAACCACTTATGCACGTCTAATCCCAGATGTGCACTATATGAAACAGATATATTTTTTCACCCCACTAAACAAAAGCTGTATTTCTGGCCTAAATGTGACAATCACTTATGCACGTCTAATCCCAGATGTCCAGTATATGAAACAGATGTATTTTTTTCACCCCAGTAAGCACAAAGCCGTATTTCTGGCCTAAATGTGACAGTAATTTATGCACGTCTAATCCCAGATGTGCAGTATATGAAACAGATGTATTTTTTTCACCCCAATAAGCAAAAAGCTGTATTTCTGGCCTAAATGTGACACTTACTTATGCACGTCTAATCCCAGATGTGCAGTATATGAAACAGATGTATTTTGTTTCACCCTAGTAAGCACAAAGCCGTATTTCTGGCCTAAATGTGACACTTGCTTATGCACGTCCAATCCCAGAAGTGCACTATATGAAACAGATTAATTTTTTTCACCCCAGTAAGCACGAAGCTGTATTACTGGCCTAAATGTGACAGTCACTTATGCACGTCTAATCCCAGATGTGCAGTATATGAAACAGATGTATTTTTTTCACCCCACTAACTAAAAACCCGTATTTCTGGCCTAAATGTGACAATCACTTATGCACATCTAATTCCAGTTGTGCACTATATGAAACAGATGTATTTTTTTTTTCACCCCACTAAACAAAAAGCTGTATTTCTGGCCTAAATGTGACAATCACTTATGCACGTCTAATCTTAGATGTGCAGTATATGAAACAGATGTATTTTTTCACCCCACTAAACAAAAAGCAGTATTTCTGGCCTAAATGTGACAATCACTCATGCACGTCTAATCCCAGATGTCCAGTATATGAAACAGATGTATTTTTTTCACCCCAGTAAGCACATAGCCGTATTTCTGGCCTAAATGTGACAATGACTTATGCACGTCTAATCTCAGATGTGCAGTATATGAAACAGATGTATTTTTTTCACCCCACTAAACAAAAAGCTGCATTTCTGGCCTAAATGTGACAACCACTTATGCACGTCTAATCCCAGATGTGCACTATATGAAACATGTATTTTTTCACCCCACTAAACAAAAAGCTGTATTTCTGGCCTAAATGTGACAATCACTTATGCACGTCTAATCCCAGATGTCCAGTATATGAAACAGATGTATTTTTTTCACCCCAGTAAGCACAAAGCCGTATTTCTGGCCTAAATGTGACAGTGATTTATGCACGTCTAATCCCAGATGTGCAGTATATGAAACAGATGTATTTTTTTCACCCCAATAAGCAAAAAGCTGTATTTCTGGCCTAAATGTGACACTTACTTATGCACGTCTAATCCCAGATGTGCAGTATATGAAACAGATGTATTTTTTTTCACCCTAGTAAGCACAAAGCCGTATTTCTGGCCTAAATGTGACATTCGCTTATGCACGTCCAATCCCAGAAGTGCAGTATATGAAACAGATGAATTTTTTTCACCCAGTAAGCACGAAGCTGTATTTCTGGCCTAAATGTGACAGTCACTTATGCACGTCTAATCCCAGATGTGCAGTATATGAAACAGATGTAATTTTTTCACCCCACTAAACAAAAAGCTGTATTTCTGGCCTAAATGTGACACTCACTTATGCACGTCTAATCCCAGATGTGCAGTATATGAAACAGATGTATTTTTTTCACTCCAGTAAGCACAAACCCGTATTTCTGGCCTAAATGTGACAGTCACTTATGCATGTGTAATCCCAGATGTGCACTATATGAAACAGATGTATTTTTTTCACCCCACTAACTAAAAACCCGTATTTCTGGCCTAAATGTGACAATCACTTATGCACGTCTAATTCCAGTTGTGCACTATATGAAACAGATGTATTTTTTCACCCCACTAAACACAAAGCTGTATTTCTGGCCTAAATGTGACAATCACTTATGCACGTCTAATCCCAGATGTCCAGTATATGAAACAGATGGATGTTTTTCACCCCAGTAAGCACAAAGCCGTATTTCTGGCCTAAATGTGACAGTAATTTATGCACGTCTGTCACGAGGGTATCAAGAGCCACGTCTGACTCTGTTATACCCGGGGTCAGGAAGTCGCAGCGGGTGGCTGCGCGCTCTATATCTAAAGATCATGGTGTTTCTTAGTTATTGTTTTCTGTGTTTGCCTTGCTATCCTTTTTGTCTCTCTCAGGGATCCGTAGCTTCTCCTCCTCAGCTGTTTCGTGTCTGCCACTCCCTACCTCCTTATATTCTCCCCTCACACTTCTCTAGTTGCCAGTTATAGAGCTTCCTGCCTGGACATCTATACTGACCCACTGGAGTGGTTAATCCTGGTTGTTGTTCCTGTGTGCTACCCTCCGGATCCCTGTTTGGCTTATTGTTGTCTCCTGTTGTCGCCCACCTGGGAATATATGTTGAGTCTGTGTTGTCTGTCCTCCCCTTGGTGTTTTCCCTTAGAGTTAGTGGTGCGGACTAGTGTTCCCATCGCCCTGTTCACTACCTAGGGCTCAGCTCAGGGAAAGCCAGGGCTTTAGGCACGTGATCGGCGTACGGGTGAGGAACCCGTCTAGGGACGTCAGGGCAGCCAGGTGCCAGCCGCCAGGTGAGTCAGGGGTCACCATCTTCCCTCTCACTTGGGCAGGGCCTTCCTCGTTCCCTCCCTCTGTGTCACGTATGTGATAGCCACGCCGACCGTGATATTATAACTGGCCCTTACTTTTTGAGAGAAAAAAAAAAAAAAAAAAAAAAAATTATTTTTTGTTTGTTGTTTTTTTTTCTCTCTCTACTTAGAATCCAATATGGATCCTATTGATGCCTTGGCAGAACAGCTTCAAAGCCTGTCTTTGGAGGTGGCAGGATTGAAGGCGTCTGTTCTCCAACAACAGCAGCAAATGCAGCAGACCGCACCCCCAGCGGTTGCTATGGGTAACCAGGTTGTCACTGAACCCAAGGTTGCTCTTCCCGACAGATTTTCTGGGGGAAGGGACAAATTTGCAACGTTCCGTGAGGCCTGCAAATTATATTTTAAGTTGCGCCCTTACTCCTCAGGTCATGAAGAACAGCGGGTTGGGATTGTCATTTCCCTGCTTCAGGGGGATCCGCAATCCTGGGCGTTCTCGTTACCCCCTGGTTCTCAGGCTCTTCGGTCAGTGGAGGGATTTTTTGGGGCTTTGGGTCTCATATATGATGACCCTGACCGAGTCGCCCTGGCTGAGTCGAAGTTTTGGAGACTCCTACAGGGAGATCGGTCAGCAGAGGAATATTGCTCAGAGTTCCGTAGGTGGGCTACGGATACTCAGTGGAACGACCCGGCTCTCAGGAGTCAGTTCTGCTCTGGGTTATCTGAAAGGGTTAAGGATGCACTGGCGCTGTATGAGACCCCCCTTTCCCTTGATGCTGTTATGTCCCTCTCTATCAGAATAGATAGACGTCTTAGGGAGAGATCGAAAATTCCGGAGCAATTGGTTACCTCTCCCAAGCAACAGTCAGCCTGTACTGTCTTAGATGAGCCTATGCAGCTAGGCGGAACTTCTCGTCAGGTCCGTCCTCCCGAGATTCGCCGTAGGGGGGGGGCTTGTTTTTTCTGTGGGGGGAGGGGTCATTTCATTAATGTCTGTCCCTCCTTTCTCAAAAACAAAAGACCGTCGGAAAACTACTAACCCCGGGCTGTGCGGAGGATGTCAGCCGGGGGGTATACGTTTCCTCCATACGAACATCTCAATTTGTGTTACCAGCGGTCATTGTTTTTGGTGTTAAGACGGAGTCTATTTCTGTTTTTCTAGACAGTGGAGCAGGGGTAAACTTGATTGATGCCCATTTTGCCCGCACTATGGGTTTGTCTCTCTGTACGCTGCAGAGACCTATTCCCGTATTCGCTATAGATTCTGCTCCTCTGTCTCAGAGAAACCTCACCCACATTGTTCGTAATTTACACCTTCGGGTAGGGGACCACCATAATGAGTGTCTTTCATGTTACGTTCTGGAGGGCCTTCCCTCTCCGGTGGTATTGGGTCTTCCCTGGTTGGTAGCGCACAATCCAGTGGTGGATTGGCAGGCCAGGGAGATATTGGAGTGGAGTGAGCATTGCAGAGAGAATTGCTTAAATAACAATTGCTTAATCGCCTCCATAGCTTCCCTACCTACATTTATTTCGGACTTTGAGGACGTTTTTTCTGAAAAGGGTTGTCAGAAACTACCACCTCATCGTCCTTATGATTGCCCGGTTAACCTGATTCCCGGGGCAAAAAGCCCCAAGTCCAGGTTGTATAATCTTTCGGGTCCCGAGAGACAAGCCATGAAAGATTATATCTCCGAGAGTCTGGCTAAGGGACACATCAGACCCTCTTCTTCACCCGTGGCTGCAGGGTTTTTCTTTGTTAAAAAGAAAGATGGGGGCCTGCGTCCTTGCTTAGATTTCCGTGAGTTAAACCAGATAACCATCCGTGACCCATACCCTCTTCCTCTCATTCCTGACCTTTTTAATCAGATTGCGGGTGCTAAGTGGTTCTCCAAACTTGATCTTAGGGGGGCCTACAATCTGATTCGTATCAGGGAAGGGGATGAGTGGAAGACAGCTTTTAACACCCCTGAGGGGCATTATGAAAATCTTGTTATGCCTTTCGGTCTGACCAATGCCCCTGCTGTCTTCCAACATTTCGTTAATGATATTTTTAGTCATCTCATCGGCAGGTTTGTAGTCATATACCTAGATGATATCTTAATTTATTCGGCTGATCTGAAAACACATGAGGTGCATGTCAGGCAAGTACTGCAGGTCCTACGGACGAAAAAATTATATGCGAAAATTGAAAAATGTGTCTTCGCTGTTCAGGAATTACAGTTCCTGGGATATCTATTATCTGCTTCAGGTTTCCGCATGGATCCTGGGAAGGTCCAGGCAATTTTAGATTGGGATCTTCCTGAGAACCTTAAAGCCCTACAACGGTTTTTGGGTTTCGCTAATTTCTATAGAAAGTTCATTAAAAATTATTCAGTGATCGTTAAACCCCTTACCGACATGACTAGGAAGGGGACGGATTTTTCCAAATGGTCTGACGCCGCTAAAGATGCATTTTCCTCTCTAAAGGAGAGGTTTACCTCGGCACCTGTTCTAATTCAACCTGATGTCTCCCAGCCTTTTATTGTCGAGGTAGATGCGTCAGAGGTGGGAGTGGGAGCTGTATTGTCTCAGGGTCCGTCTCCTGGCAAATGGCGTCCTTGCGCTTTCTTTTCCAAAAAATTATCTTCTGCAGAGAAGAATTATGATATTGGAAATAGGGAACTGTTGGCGATTAAACTGGCGCTTGAAGAGTGGCGTCACTTCTTAGAGGGAGCAATCCACCCCGTCACGGTGATTACGGATCACAAGAACCTTCTGTACCTAGAATCGGCTAAACGTCTCACCCCTAGACAAGCTAGGTGGTCGCTATTCTTTACCAGATTTAACTTTGTAATCACCTATCGTCCTGGGGCAAAAAATACCAAGGCAGACGCATTATCTCGTAGTTTCCCTGGAGGGGGTAATGTTTGTGATCCGGTACCTATTTTACAAAGAGGAGTGGTTGTCTCTGCTGTACACTCTGTTCTAGAGGGAAAGGTGTTAGAGGCTCAGGGGGACGCCCCGGCCTCTTGCCCCTCAGAGAAATTGTTTGTACCGTTAAACCTGCGTCTTGAATTATTAAAAGAACATCATAATTCGGCACTTGCTGGACACCCGGGTAGTAAAGCAACCTTGGAGCTTTTATCTCGTCGTTTTTGGTGGCCAAGGTTGCGTCAGGATGTAATGGATTTCGTGTCTACTTGTTCTACTTGTGCACGCACGAAAGTCTCTCATACACGTCCAGCAGGGTCTTTATTGCCACTTTTCATTCCCAATAGGCCATGGACACATCTGTCTATGAATTTCATCACTGACTTACTGTTGTCGGCGGGTAAAACAGTTATCTTGGTAGTAGTAGACAGGTTTAGCAAAATGGTACACTTTATTGCGCTACCCGCACTTCCTAATGCTAAAACTCTCGCTCAGGTGTTTATCAGTGAAATCGTGAAGCTTCACAGGGTCCCTTCCGATGTGGTTTCGGATCGGGGAACCCAGTTTATTTTTAAGTTTTGGAAAGCTTTTTGTTCCCGTTTGGGGGTTCACTTGTCCTTTTCCTCAGCTTTCCATCCTCAGTCGAATGGACAGACTGAGCGTACCAACCAAAACCTAGAAACATATTTAAGGTGTTTTGTGTCTGAAAACCAAAAGTTGTGGTCATCATACTTACCGTTAGCTGAGTTTGCCATAAATAATCATTATCAGGAGTCCACTGGCAAGTCACCATTCCTTGGTGCATACGGTTTTCATCCCCAATTTTGTACTTTCAAAGAGGGGGGGTCTTCTGGGGTTCCCGAAGAGGAAAGGTTTTCTTCATCTCTTTCATCGGTATGGCAGAAGGTGCAAGTTAACTTGAAAAAGATGAGTGGTAAATATAAATGCATGGCCGATAAGAAACGGTCGCCAGGTCCGGACCTAGGAGTGAATGACTATGTGTGGTTGTCTACTAGGAATATTAAGTTGAAGGTTCCTTCTTGGAAACTGGGTCCTAGGTTCATTGGTCCCTATAAAATAGTAGCCGTCATTACCCTGTGGCTTTTCGCCTGGAGCTACCTCAGACTTTTAAGATCCATAACGTCTTCCATAAATCGTTACTCAAGAAGTATGTTCCACCTCTAGAACCATCGCCGCTGCCACCTCCTCCTGTTATTGTGGATGGTAATCTGGAGTTTCAAATAGCCAGAATTGTTGATTCTCGTCGGGTCCGCCGCTCTCTTCAGTATCTGGTGCATTGGAGGGGTTACGGTCCCGAGGAAAGAATGTGGGTTCCAGCGTCAGAGGTAAACGCCAACAGGTTAATTCAGACTTTCCATGCCTCTCATCCGGAGAGACCTGGTCCTGAGTGTCCGGAGGCCCCTCGTGAAAGGGGGGGTACTGTCACGAGGGTATCAAGAGCCACGTCTGACTCCGTTATACCCGGGGTCAGGAAGTCGCAGCGGGTGGCTGCGCGCTCTATATCTAAAGATCATGGTGTTTCTTAGTTATTGTTTTCTGTGTTTGCCTTGCTATCCTTTTTGTCTCTCTCAGGGATCCGTAGCTTCTCCTCCTCAGCTGTTTCGTGTCTGCCACTCCCTACCTCCTTATATTCTCCCCTCACACTTCTCTAGTTGCCAGTTATAGAGCTTCCTGCCTGGACATCTATACTGACCCACTGGAGTGGTTAATCCTGGTTGTTGTTCCTGTGTGCTACCCTCCGGATCCCTGTTTGGCATATTGTTGTCTCCTGTTGTCGCCCACCTGGGAATATATGTTGAGTCTGTGTTGTCTGTCCTCCCCTTGGTGTTTTCCCTTAGAGTTAGTGGTGCGGACTAGTGTTCCCATCGCCCTGTTCACTACCTAGGGCTCAGCTCAGGGAAAGCCAGGGCTTTAGGCACGTGATCGGCGTACGGGTGAGGAACCCGTCTAGGGACGTCAGGGCAGCCAGGTGCCAGCCGCCAGGTGAGTCAGGGGTCACCATCTTCCCTCTCACTTGGGCAGGGCCTTCCTCGTTCCCTCCCTCTGTGTCACGTATGTGATAGCCACGCCGACCGTGATAACGTCTAATCCCAGATGTGCAGTATATGAAACAGATGTATTTTTTTCACCCCAATAAACGAAAAGCTGTATTTCTGGCCTAAATGTGACACTTACTTATGCACGTCTAATCCCAGATGTGCAGTATATGAAACAGATGTATTTTTTTTCACCCTAGTAAGCACAAAGCCGTATTTCTGGCCTAAATGTGACACTCGCTTATGCACGTCCAATCCCAGAAGTGCACTATATGAAACAGATGAATTTTTTTCACCCCAGTAAGCACGAAGCTGTATTTCTGGCCTAAATGGGACAGTCACTTATGCACGTCTAATCCCAGATGTGCAGTATATGAAACAGATGTATTTTTTTCACCTCAGTAAGCACAAACCCGTATTTCTGGCCTAAATGTGACAGTCACTTATGCATGTCTAATCCCAGATGTGCACTATATGAAACAGATGTATTTTTTTCACCCCACTAACTAAAAACCCGTATTTCTGGCCTAAATGTGACAATCACTTATGCACGTCTAATTCCAGTTGTGCACTATATGAAACAGATGTATTTTTTTCACCCCACTAAACAAAAAGCTGCATTTCTGGCCTAAATGTGACAATCACTTATGCATGTCTAATCCCAGATGTGCAGTATATGAAACATATGTTTTTTTTCCACCCCAGTAAGCACAAACCCGTTTTTTCTGGCCTAAATGTTACAATCACTTATGCACGTCTAATCCTAGATGTGCACTATATGAAACAGATGTATTTTTTTTACCCCAGTAAGCAAAAAGCTGTATTTCTGGACTTGCAGACATGCAGATAGCCTGTGCTGGTGCACTATCGTTGCGTAAAATGGCTGCCGATTATGTATTGATTTTGACTAACTGAAGGAAAGAAAGTTCGTTTTCAGTAGTAGTTGGCTTAGGGCAGGCTTAAAAAAATTGTGCACTGCACCCACAAAACACATTTGCTGTAGATCGCTGAGTAAAGAAGCAGTTCTGAATATTCATAAGATTTCTCCCTGATCTCTCCCTACACTAATCCGAGCAGAGTGACGGGCGGCGCTACGTGACTCCAGCTTAAATAGAGGCTGGGTCACATGCTGCAGTTGGGCAATCACAGCCATTCCAATAGTAGGCATGGCTGTAATGGCCTTTTGGGGCAAGTAGTATGACGCTTGTTGATTGGCTGCTTTGCAGTCTTTCAAAAAGCGCCATAAAAATCGCCGAACACCGAACCCAAACTTTTACGTAAATGTACGGGTTCGGGTCCGGTTGCCGAAAACCCTAAAGTTCGGTACGAACCCGAACTTTACAGTTCGGGTTCGCTCAACTCTAATTGGGGGTACCTCTTCAAACACTGGAGCATGAAGTCCCCCATTTGCACTGAATTGGAAGCGGTGGAGCGGCCTAGGTCCGGCTCATCACCTAGGAAAATGTCATCCTCTGTCTCCTCCCCCATCCACGGACAACACCATGGATCCCAGAAAAGTTTAAAGCCTGCTATTATTGCTCCTCCTCCTCTTCCCAGGCACCATCCTTCTCTGACTCCTCTTCAGACTCTAGCTGACTTGTCTCAGATCAAGTAGCCCTCCCCTGGGAATTCATTCAGCATTATGACTTCCTCATCTTCCTGCTCCTCGATGGCTTGATCAATGACACAACGTAATGCACGCTCCAGAAAGAAGACGTAAGGTACAATGTCACTGATGGCGCCCTGGCTGCGGCTGACCAGTTTGGTGATCTCATCAAATGGCCGCATAAGCAGCCACTGGCGCGGTGAAAAAAAACAAGCTCCCAGAACCTGTCCTGCCGCAGAGTTCGAACAGGTAGTAGTTAACGGCACGTTTATGCTGGAGCAGCCTATTAAGCATATACAAGGTGGAGTTCCAGCGCATCGTGCAGTCACAAATCAGACGTCTGACGGAAGTGGTGTCACTGCTGAAAGAGCCATGGTCGTGTAAGATCTTCTAAAATGGCCAGGGATTTCCCTGGCCTGCCGCAAGACGTCCTGGATCCTGGGGGATTTGGCAACGAATCGCCGCACGACTAAGTTCAGGACGTGTGTCATTTTACCCTGTTTCAGTGCGCTCAGCAGATTGGCACCGTTGTCGCACACCACTTTACCAACTGTCAAATTGAGCGGGGTTAGCCACTGATCAGCCTGTGACTGCAGAGCTGAAAGGAGTGCAGGACCGGTGTGGCTCTTGGCTTCCAGTCACAACAGCTGCAGCACAGCATGGCAATGTCTCACCTGGCACTGCGAATAGGTACTGGGGATCTGGGAGAGTGCAGCAGAAGAGGTGGTAGCAGTGGAAAAGGAGGAGTCAGCCGAGGAGGAGATGTAGGATGGAGTAGGAGGTGGAGAAGAAGAGGCAGGCCTGCATGCAATCCGTGGAGGTAATACCAAATTTACACGGGTGCCACGGGTTGCATGCTTGACAGCCATCAGAAGGTTCACCCAGTGGGCAGTAAAAGTTATGTACCTTCCCTGCCCGTGTTTGCTAGACTACATGTCTGTGGTCAGATGTTGTCACAGCCTGCTCTAGGCTTTAGTGAGATGCTGGCTCCTTCAGCTTGGAAGTAGACGGTTGCCTCTTCCCCTGTTTCCTGAGGGTTTGGTGCAGTGTGTCAGCAGTTTTTGGTTCCTGTGCATGTGCATTTCTACCTTTTGAGACTTGCACATGTGGTTAGCAGCTTAGGGAGGGAGTCAGGGTTTGCTAGGAGGTGACCTCTTTATTCCCTAGGCTTCGGGCCTAGTCTGTAGTTGTTACAGATGTATCTTGACACCGACACGCTGTGTACCAGAGATACATTCACTTGCCGCTGAATATGGCCATATAGCTCTGGGATGCCCTTCTGGGAGAAATATTTCCTTCTGGGGACCTTCCATTGCGGTGTGCCAATGACCAAAAATTTTATAAAGGCCTCCGAGTCCACCAATTTATATGGCAGTAGTTGGCGGGCTAGCAGTTCCGACAAGCCAGCGGTCAGCCGTTGGGCAAGATGGTTATCCGGCGTCATCAACTTTTAGGCCACGGAAGCCTGCCTTTTGCCAGATGAACGCGACGACAGCGCCGTGGAAGGTGGAGGGGAGGACAAATGGGAGGAGAGAGGAGAAGGAGAAGAGGCAGGACGTGGAGCGCCGGGACTGTGGCTTTGTGGGTTATGATGGTGTTGCTCCCACTGGGCTCGGTGATGGGAGGCCAGGTGCCTTCTTAAGGCGGTCGTCCCTAGGTGAGTGTTGGGCTTACCGCGACTTATGCATTGACAGCACAGACTGCAGATGGTAACACTGTTGTCAGCAGCGGACACGTTAAAAAAGCCCACACTGCAGAGCCATTTGCCGGCATCCTGGGAGCGCAAGATGTGACCATGCATGGTGGATGGCTCGCTCCAGATACATTTGCAGTCTGCTTTTTGCCTCCTGTGCACTGCGAGTTCTGCCTGCTTCTCCTCCTCCTTCCTATATGCTGTCCGTCTCTCCCTCTGAACTCCTCTCCTCTTCTTCTCTTGTGGGCACCCACGTGACGTCCATTGACACATCATCATTGTCACCTTTACCACCACTGACATTAGAGATCTCGGAGTAGGCAGCAACAGCGGGGACCACCCTCCTTGAGCTGATCTGGGTACTGTCATCAGACCACTGGGTTGCGGCTGTTGCTACCTCCTCTTCTTAATCCAATGCCAAGAATGGCTGCGCATCAGTAAGGTCTGGGAATGGACAGGAAAATAATTCCTCTGACTCGAGTGGAGGGGCTATGGTGGTGGTGGTGTCTTTGGGGGTGCAGACAGCAGAGAGTGAGGAGGGTGTAGATACAGAGGATGAGGAGGGTGCAGAAGTGGAAGGCGTCCTTTGACGTAATCGCACGCACCTTCTCCAACTTCCCACTTAGTCTCTGGCCTGGTGCACCTGCCCGACCCCTACCACCCCTGCGGAATGTCCTGCCTCTTCCTCTGCCTGTAATTTTCAAAATGACCCTGTGACAAAGTCCCTATAGAAGAGCAGTATTTATGGAAGCTGGTATATCGCAGGCCTCGATTAATATTTTGTGGAAGCTGGTATATAGAACCCAATAATGAGTATTTGCTGGAAGCCGGTATATCAAACCCTTTAATCAATATTTGGTGGAAGCCGGTATATCGATACCTTGTATCAGTATTTTGTGGAAACAGGTATATAGAACCCAATAATAAGTATTTGCTGGAAGCCGGGATATCAAACCCCTTAATCAATATTTGGTGGAAGCCGGTGTATCGCAGGCCTCAACCAATATTTGATGGAAGCCGGTATATCAATACCCTCTATCAGTATTTTGTGGAAACAGGTATATAGAACCCAATAATGAGTATTTGCTGGATGCCGGTATATCAAACCCCTTAATCAATATTTGGTGGAAGCTGGTGTATCGCAGGCCTCAATCAATATTTTTTGGAAGCCAGTGTATCACACCCCTCAATCAGTATTTTGTGGAAGCAGGTATATCAAACCCCGTAATCATTTTTTGGGGGGAAACAGGTATATCACACCAGTTGCAATTAGTTATTCAAATAGCATTTGTCCCTCTATATAGCTGCGGTATCTCAGCAGAACTGCACACAACTGCTGCACAATACAAATGCAATATAATATACTTTCTATGTTAGAAGGTATACAGTATTATAGGTATATCACACCCCTCTGTATGTCACACCTATCGATAGCACACCTATACCAGTCCTTAAAATGACTTTTGTGGCCCTATTAGCTAGCGTTTTGTGTCCCTAACAGTCTGTTCCTGCTCCACACAGCAACCTCTCCCTACACTGGCAAAAAACAGAATAGAAAATGGCTGCCAGATCAGGTTTATTTATAAGGTAAGGGGTATGTCCATGTGCTGAAACATCTCAATTGGCTGTCCTGTCCCACCTAAAGGATGTGTCATGGGTAAAATTTTGTCGCTATGCAAAAAAATATGGCGCGTGTGAATATCGCCATATGTTTGCAAGTTTGGCAAATCGCGAACGATCAAAGTTCGTTGCGAAACAACCGCTGGGCGAACTGCAAGGCCATCTCTAGTAGTAAATGACAATCTTGTCTTTCAAAACTTGAACCAGCCCTAAACCTCATATAGATCCAGAGATCTCCTAATTCATTGCTCTGCTAGATTTATCAAGCAGGCAGCTCTAGGGGAGTGTCTTTTCTGCTGCAGCTCTCTCTGTTTCACAGCTCAAGAGACAGCTGAAAGATGAAACTGAGCATTTGCGGCCATCCCAGTGAGCCGGACAAAGAAATAAGAAAAGAACAAAGAGCAAGTGGCGCTATACATATTGTCACATCTGTGACAGGTCTCAGAAGGTCTGAAAGATTATCTACGCATTAGTGATGTGAAAGCCTCTTTTGGCTTCACTTTGTCTGTGTGTTGGTGGTATGTCCACACCTCCTGTTCAGGTGTGGATCATGTGACCTTTACCTCGCCCTATTTAGTCTGACTTTTCCCATCACTCCTTGCTTGGGATAGCTTCATTTGGTCTTGAAAGAGCTGGAGTGTGGTTCGTGTTGAAGTCCTGTTCATCCTTCATCCTCTGAAGTTAAGTGTTCCTCTTGTCGTGTTTTGTATTCCCCCCCCCACCCGGTTGTTTACTAGGCCTCAGTGAGACACTAGTTCCTTCACCAGGGAAGGAACGGGTGGTCTCTGCTCTGTCATTATCTTTAGGGCATCTGAGGGTCACCAGGGTTTTCTAGTATATAGGTATCTCTACCATCGAGAGGTGCCCATACGGATAGGAGTTAGGGCCAGTAGCAGGGTTTTATAGGTGGCGACCCTTTTCCTTCCCTAGCGGTGAGGCCTAGTGTCTTTCCCCTTCCTTCTTGATTGTCTTTTGGTGTTCTCCCCTACTACATCCGTGACACATATACACTTCATTGAATAACTCAATGGCTATGCTAAATTTTTAATTACATGCAATTACAAAATAATTCATAGTCAGGTGTTGGTTTCAAAACTGTAGAATATTTTTTGTGGGACAACCCCTTTAATTGCCCCTTTAATTGGTCTATTTCATATGGGGTAATTCACCTATAAACTTAGATCCAATTCATGAGGCCACATGTTATATTTTAGGTAGAGAAGATGAAGCAGGAGGGGGATGCTACTGCAGATTTTCTCTCTCTGTTTGTGAAACTGCATGCTGTGAGAGGGGAGAGGGAGCATCAGTATGAAGTTATCTTATTGTCTGAGAGTGAGAGAAAAGATCGTACATCATACCAGACAGATCATGGATCCCAGAGGGTTTGAGGTGGCAACTCCCTCTGATCACTGAGGAGGAGGAGGACCTAGTGGGATGGGAAAAAGTTTTGAATGAATGTGCATGGAAAGTGATGCAGTATATTATTAATGTTCGGAAAAATAAGTTGAGAAAGATCAATCAAGCTATTGATGAATTACAAGAAGTGATAAAACCAGCAAAAAGTGCCAATAGAGAGGTATATGAAAAATGTAGCAAACAATGTCAGGAAGCAGTACTCAAATGCGAAAAAGAAATAAGGAGTAAAAAGCAGAAAAAATATGTAAAGATTTGCAATGACTATAAGGTGGATATGGTCTATAAGTGGAAAAATAAGAATAAAAACACGGAGGAGATTATATCGGATGTGACAAATGTGGATGAACCCAGTGTAAATAATCTTAATCAAGGATACCACACTGAAGGTTTTAGGAACACAGGAAATGGGAATGGGAGACAAAAAGGTTTTAAAAGTAATTATGTCAAGAACCACCAACCTAATGATTATGTACCGCAGCGCAACTATGGGTATTATAATAGAAACTATGATCGTGCATATCAGCCAAATAGAGATCATGAACGCATATATGAGCCCAATTTTGGGAGAGACAATGATTATATGTACCAGCAAAACCACATATACCAGCATAATTATGGAGGCCATAATAACGGCAACTATGGGCCGAATAGTGAATACAGAGGATATCAGTACAGACAACAATATAGGCAGCCATATCAAGGAGGAGGTTATAAAGGAAAACCCAAATGGAGACCGCAGGGTAATTATGGTATGAACCAGTATGAAAAAGGGACCTATTATGAGGGGAATGGTCATGTAGAGAATAGTACAAGAGGAAGCAGAGAGGGAGATAAACCAAGATTTAGACAACAAGGTGAACAAAATTTTTCCCACCAGAGCATCAAAGGAGTACAAAGGGAAGGAGAGACAAAAGAGCAGATAGTGAGGACGCCACTAAAAAGAAGTCTTGCAGAGGAAGACGGGGAAAAGGGAAGAATAAGCCCAAAGACCAAAAAGAGCAAGGAAACATAAGAGGAATCTTTAACTTGAGTAGTCATACTTTAACGGAAGGAGAAAAGAGTGTCCTTAGTAAGGGTTTAAAATATGCGCCTAGTCAGAAGTTAAACAAATTTGAGATGTTCCTAGATATCCATAAATATATTCGGAAGATTAATATGGCAAAGTATTGGATTAATAACCCAGCACCACAAAGCAAAAAGGTAGATGAAGGGGAGGATATTATTATACATACACACCTGAGGGAAAAATCCAAATTCTTTCCAAAAAATCGGAACAACGAGTGTGTGGAAGCATTCAAAATAGGTTTATTGAAAGAACTAGAGGAGATGGATATAAGTAAGGTGACACAAAATCTCAATTATAATGAAAGGAAGGCCCTAAAGGATTTGGAACAGAACCCAGAAATAATAATTAAGCCTGCTGATAAAGGGGGAGGGGTGGTCGTGATGAATAAGGAGAAATATGAGTTAGAAATGTCGAGATTGGTATCGGATGAAGTAACCTATAAGAAGCTGAAAAGTAACCCCACCCTTGAATACAAAAAGATTCTTGACGGCATACTAGCGGAGGGTTTCAAAAAGGGAATACTAAATAAAAAAGAGTTTGAATATCTGACCGTTCCATTCCCTATAGTGCCGGTGATATATCACCTGCCGAAGGTGCACAAAAGTTTGACTGACCCCCCAGGGAGGCCTATTATTTCGGGCCTAAACTCCCTGACGTGTAAAGTCACAGAATATATTGATTTTCACTTACAGGGATATGTGATGCAAAATCCCTCGCATTTGAAAGATACAGGGGCGGTGATACACCTTATTAATAATCTGAGTCTACCTACTATTAATACATGGATGGCCACAGTTGATGTGGCATCCCTGTATACAGTTATCCCTAAAGAATTGGGCATGGAAGCGGTAAGAAGAAGGATCGAAAAAGACCCCAAAATGGGAGACCTGCAGGGGAACTTCATCCTGGAATGTCTGAATTACTGTCTTGAGTACAACTGTCACGGGGTTCCGAAGGTGCACTCGGTCCCCCATTGCCCGCAGAACTGTTGCTTAGCTTTTGGAATGAGGTTCTGTGTTTGACCTCATTCCCAGGGCGGCTTTACTAGCTGGGTGGCTCCTTGCTCCTAAGTCTGCCTTGAGCGCCGAGCTGATCACTCGGTGCTCGACTGGTTGGTCTGTCGGTCATGTGACGCTGGCCACGTCACATGACCCTCACTCCCCACTATAAATACAGGCAGCCTGCTGGCTACAGGTTGCCTGTTAATTTCTAGGTTCCTGGTATTTGTTGGACTGCTGAATACTTACCTGATCCTGTTCCTTGACCATCCTTTTGCCTGATCCTCCTGTACTGCGCATCCGTCCTGGTATTGTGACCTCGGCTCCCACCTGACTACTCTCTTAGGACTCCTCTTGTACTTCTCTGCTCTCATGGTATTTATGACCCCGGCTTCTCCTGACAATTCTCTGCTTGCTCCATTTGTACTTTGCAGCTTTCCTGGTATTGACTCGGTCCGTTCACATCCTGTTGTTTGTCTGTCTGTCATCCCTGCACTTACTCCAAGTTAGGGATTGCCGTCCAGTTGTCCCCTGTCATTAGGACTCGCGCGGCAAGTAGGCAGGGCCAGGGGTAAGGGTGGAGCGCAGTGGTCACTTCCCTCCCCCCTGTGTGTGTGTGTGTGTACGCGACCGTTACAACAACTATTTCTGGTTTAGGGATTCGCACTATGTCCAGTGCATTGGCACGGCGATGGGGGCGAAATTCGCCCCCAGTTTCGCCAACATCTTTATGGGGGCATGGGAGGAGAGTACCATCCTTCCCACGCTAGGAGCGGACATCCCAGGGGGTAGGTTGACCCTCTGGAAGAGATATATTGATGACTGTCTCCTAGTGTGGGAAGGAGAGAGAGAAGGACTTGAGACCTTCATACACCAGTTGAATAATAACGAGTGGAATTTACGGTTTGTGGGGGAGATCAGCAACATTTCCATCAACTTTTTGGATTTGTGTATACAGATAGAGGATGGCCGATTTAAAACTAGTTCACATTTTAAAGAGACTGACGTAAACTCATATATTGACATGAAGAGTTGTCACTACGGCCCATGGCTTAAAAACATACCTAAAGGACAGTTTAAAAGAATGGCCCGGAACTGCACAATAGTGGAAGACTATAGGACACAATGTAAGGTGCTAAAGGATAGATTCCTGGAAAGGGGGTATGATGAGGACAGTCTGGATACATGTATCCAAACTGTAGAGGAGGAAAAAAAGAAAGAAGATGAAAATAAAAAGAAAAAGAAAAAAGAAAAAGAGAAAAAGAATGAGAGGGATTATAGATTCTCCTTTGTGACAAAATATTGCTCAATGTCGGATAACATCAAAAAAGTGGTGAAAAAGAACTGGGGTATATTAAAGAATGACCCAATTTTAGGAAAAGTAATACCTGATAATCCTTCCTTTATTTTTAGGAAAGCGGCTAATATTAGAACGAAGCTTGTGCACAGTGCTATCACTCCAGTGGGTGTGAAGCCAATCAAGGAGGGAGGAAAATTCACATGGTGTGGGTTCTGCACAGGGTGCAAAAACCGAAACACCAAAGGAAGATTGAGAACTGTCAACTGTATGGTATCCAAAAAAAAATGGAGAAGAGTTCCGTATAAAGGGAAACTGCTCTTGTGAGAATGAGGGGATCATATACGTGCTGGAGTGCCCTTGTGGGCTCCAGTACGTTGGTAGGACAGTGAGAAAACTGAAAATCAGGATCCAGGAACACCTACGGAACATCAGGAAAGGTCTGATGAGCCATAGTGTATCAGCTCACTTCAAACTTGTGCACGGAAAAAATCCGCGGGGCTTGAAGTTTGCCGGAGTAGAAGTGGTTAAGCCACACTGGCGTGGAGGGGACTCGCTGGCGCAAATCAATAAAAGAGAAGTTCAGTGGATTTACCAGCTGGGGACCCTGCAGCCAGGTGGTTTAAACATAGAATTTGATTTAAAACCGTGCCTTGTGTAAAGGATTTCTGTGGGTAGCGCTATTCGGTGAGTTCTTTACCTTTTCTCTTGAGGACCTTGGGCGACGTCATGGGGGAGTGACCGCTGAATTGGGCGGTCGCATCACGTGATGTGGACGTCATGAGGAGGAGGGGGGGTTGAGAGCTCCCGAATGACGAGACCAGGAGTGGGCGGTGCCTTGATGATTGACTATGAACGGTATAGGAAAATGTGGTTATTTTGAGGGACCTATGATATAGGCTGTATAAATAAAAAGGAAACTACTAATAAGAGAAGAAGTGTCACGAGACAGAAGTGTAGGGTGGTATGAATAATGAAGTTTGTTTTGTGCCATAGAACTGCGGTAACCCGAAAGGGAAGTATGTAAAATAGGTGGGTTTTGATTGGAAGAGAACCTTCCTTTATTTTTCAAATATATCTGATGATTATTGTTATTATGTGTATTATATATGCTTTGGGAACTCTGTGATATCACTGTTCGTTAAAGCGATATTTTATTATGATATGGATGAACATCGGCTCCTATAATCTGGGAGGCTGGGCTATTTAAAGGGCCCCACTGTGGGCATGCGCAGTTGTCGCCCCTGAGGAAGCCAGTGAGCGAAACCCTGGTCGGGCAGGAACGTGATGGTTTTACCTTTGTTATATGCTTTTTGTCTACTGCTGTTTCGTAAGTAGAATAAAACCTTTTATACCAACTTTTAAGAGGGTGCTACACTATTTGCCGATTTTTCTTAACCCTGTAGAGGAGGTGGTCTGTGGAGGATCGGATCCTTTGGGTGAGGAGGATAGAGGCAGGTGCCCAGTTTCATTCACCTGTGAACAGGATGGTATAATCTCAAGCAGCGCGGTTTCCAAATCCTTATTATCAGATCATGTCAACTGACTAAGAAAGAATGGACAGAGAAAATACTGTATGCATTTATAAAAAGGTAGAGGGAAGCACAGGATGTACATAGAATGCCTTACTGTGCTACATTTAATATCCATCTACAGCTGAGTGACTGGGAGGTATAGTTGTTTAGGTAACCGCACAACAGCCATAGATAGAGCCAACTAGAGGGATATAGTTGGCCCTACAACTGCAAAGTTAGCAGAATCTCCTGCCATCACTTTAAACTTAGAGCAGGAATTGCAGAGAAGATGAAAAAATTGTGAACTTCTCCCCCTAAAAAAATATGTCCTCTGAAATCAGATTAGTTTCCATGAATTGCTCCACGTTTTGCTTGCCCTGGTTCTACTAGACACTCATTGCATCCACACAATCTGCAATGAGAAACATGAAATCAGTACAAATATAATACAGGTATAAGAAAAAGCTTTATTGACCTTCAAAAACCATTAGAATCCCAATAATAGTGGACAATTCTTCTAAAGCAGGCTATTCCACTAATCCACCAAATTAATATACAGTATATATGTGTATCTTAAGGTCTCGATGTATTGGAAACATTTTTGCTCCAGTTTCTCTTTTCTTGCACATTGTCCAGTTCGGTTTCAATAGCTCATAGAAACCATGTGTATTTTCTAGTTTGGCAGTGCTGTATCCAAAGTTTTTAGCAGTAATTCTACGTCATTCTACGAAAAACAAAATCTGCATCGGTTCCCAAAGTTTCTGGATTTCTCCATTAGTTTAGGCATTACTAAAATAGAAAAGGTGAATAACTGATCAATAATTACAGATGATGAAATCTGGAAAAAGTTCTATTACAGAATCCCAAATAGTCAGCTGGAAGACAAGGACAGGCTTATTAGTTGTCATATATCCCTTCCAGAAATAACTAAGAAGTAGCTACGTAATAGTTTTTTTCTTTAAAACTTGAAAAGAATAGGCAATTTGTGGTATTACAATTACTAGGGTTTTTGTCTTTTTGTTATTTTTTGCCCTGATTGTTGATACATAAGGTGGTATCAGAGACCAACAGACTGCAAGCGGAGCATTGCTAGCACATGCTGGCACGTATCATAAGTCCAGTATCTCATAGTACCCCAGTTACATTTAAAGCTTTCCAACACCCCTGGACTGCAGGTTAGTGTGTTTGCGCACCTATGATGAGCCTTAGTGCACTTCTGGCTTGGCTCCATATGTGCTTAGTTATATTCTAGTCATGTTTGCATAGATTATTTCTCAGTATGTAAACATTGCATACTAAAAGTCTGTTCGAACTAGAGTAACTTTTTAGACTTGGCACCACCAAGATTAGCTGGTCCCCACTGTTTTAGCTGCTACAACCTTTAGTGACCAGCTGTGCTATGGGTAGAAACACAATTCATGAAGATGAAATGTAGTAGTACACGCAATATAATACATGCTAGTGTTGAGTATGCTGGAGCTAAGGCTCATCTTTATATTGACTCCCCATTTTATGATGACCATAGGCCCTAATTTGGACTGTAAATATATATATAAATATATACAATGGAACACGATGGCGGCACTGGACAAAAAGAGGTTGCGGGTGCTAGGTCCAAGGGTATAGCTGCTTACGCAGTAAAATAGACAGGAAACCGGACAGCACTCCAGGTAAAAATAAGTTGTTTATTCACCCATGTGGTATAGGCAAAGTTTCAGCTCATACAAAGAGCCCTTTTCAAGCTTGAAAAAGGCTCTTTGTATGAGCTGAAACGTTGCCTATACCCCATGGGTGAATAAACCACTTATTTTTACCTGGAGTGCTGTCCAGTTTCCTGTCTATATATATATATATATATATATAGTATCCAAAGAATGAGGCAGCACTCCAGGTAAATAGAAAAAAGTGGATCCTTTATTCCCCTCTGTGCAACGTTTCAACCGTCTCAATGCAGACTTTTTTGGTTTTTTAATATATATATATATATATATATATATACTCTCTTTGAGTGGATGCCTTCATAACGATCAATATGTATATTAAATTCACTCACCAACTGCTAAAGTCCCGAGCTCTCCATGATGATACAAGTTGTAAAATATCAGCGGCTGCCTGTCCTCCTGGAGTCTTAAGGTCATCAGAAATGTCTCCATTGAAGTTTCCACAAGCTCCACAAACAACCTCAGACAATCTTTCAGAGACACGGAGAACAAGACTACCACTGTTGGTCAACTCAATCTTCAAATCAGCACCAATCTGGATAAAAACAGAGTTCTCCCCGACATTGGTTGACAGAATACCAGACGTAACAGGGAGACGGTCCAAATGTCCATTCACCTATGCAGAGAATGTCAAGGTTTTATAAGAATCTTTTTCTATTAATAAAAAGAAATCCAGGACTGAGCACCAGAGTTCCAGCATACACATTTACTCACCCATGCTTCCTTGTCTTTAGAGATGGTCACCAGGGAATTGCCAAGGAAGATATGAAGCCTAGCCACTGATGCTGCCTTTACACAATTCTGGATATCTGCGATAACTCTGAACCATCCAGGAGCCTTGTCATTACATAGAGATGCCACCTCTACAGGACCATTTCCAATAGGTCCACTAGTGAGACCATCAAAAGTAACAAACTTCTGTGAGCTCATGGAGCATACACCTTCCACCTTGTAGCAACCACGAACTCCATTCACTAGACCGCATCGTTCCTTGTCACCACATTTTATCTTGGTGCAGGTTACACCTCCAGCCTGGCATTTACATTGTCTGGTACAATCTGCTGTGATAAAGGACTCACCCTCCTAAAGAGAAAAAAAAATAAACAATAGGTGTTGCATGATACTAATAGTAAAGTCACAGGTTCCTAAGGATATTTTGTACCTAAAGTAAAATGTATTGTGCGAGAAACTGAAAGTTTTTGTAAATTGCTAATGATTTTTGTAATATACCTGGAGGAAACCATTTTCTCAAAGACAGCAAGGGAACAGGTAATCATAAAAATGTACTAATTTGCTGTGATGGGTAACTTAGCCCAACTTGTTTAAAGGGGTTATCTCATCAAGGCAACCTATAAGGAGGAACCAGTTGCCACAGGTCGGCCCTCTCTACTCCTTCTGCCCCCATCAATTTGACCTCATCACATGTGGCATTACATGCAGGCTGATAAAATGAATGGACATCCATGCAATGTATTGACACAATGGTTTCTCTAGACTACACAAAGATCAGGATCCAGAGAAGTGATTCCCTTCTACGATGTCCTTATCCCCTAATATGGCATGTTGACATATGTTATGATTTGAAGAGATCCATAGATTTCC
This sequence comes from Bufo bufo, assembly GCF_905171765.1. Taxonomy (NCBI): domain Eukaryota; kingdom Metazoa; phylum Chordata; class Amphibia; order Anura; family Bufonidae; genus Bufo; species Bufo bufo. The sequence continues at coordinate 39,330,410 of NC_053389.1, forward strand.
ATTAAAAAAGAACAATGGGCCCCTTTATCCAAGTGACTGGTGGAGGTCCCAGATCTAGGATTTGCTTCTTTTCCCATATCTAAAGGAGGTCCAATATATAGTTCTCCTTGTATGACTTATCATACCCTGATAATACATCTTTGTACTATAATACTTACACTCATGTATCTTCCATTAAATGCACAACCACATGTGCCCCTTGTGACACATTTATCTCCATCCAGCACATATTCAGCGTTACATTCACAGCCTTCAAAGCATCTGTCTGTACATCTCGTTGGTGCAGTGAGTCCCAAGCAAGTTTGTTCACAAGTTCTGGTGCAAATTTCATAATGACTGTTTGCTGGACAGGACATTGCTAGAAGTACAAATAGTGCAATTTAGATCCATAATTCTGAGAAGAAAGAGTCAACTCCAAATGATGGACAAAATTACAATATATTTCACTAAATACTTACGACAGAATGCTGGGGTTCTCCAAGAGCCAATAGTAACCCCAACAGCTTGACAAGCAGCTGCATAGGCCTGGAGGCTCTTGCACAGAATTTCATCTTTTCCATCAACAGCACAGGAGTCATAGATGCAGTCACTGAAATATGCATCTGGGTTGATCTTTGAATGACATGATCTAAATGGCCCAGATGGGTTTGTGATCATACCGCAAGAAGATATGACCTTGAATGGCTGAAGCTTGGCCTCTGCACATACTGGACACTCTCCTTCATCACATCCATCACTGCACTTTGCTCCGGCAATGTCAACCTTCCAGGAGAACCCAAACTCATTCACATTCTTGACAATCTGTTTATTGGGAAGCTGGAATTCATCATTTTTGTTACCATTGAAGTTGCCACAGAGGCCACCCATCTTGCTACGGTAAGTGCTTGGAATACTGAGGACCACTTGGTAAATGGTATCATAAAGAATCTTCAGACCAAAGTCTGTTTGCAAGACAACATTGTTTCCTTCTTGATTGACTAGAATATCGTCATCGCCTAACACCAGTGGAAGTTTGATGAGCTCTCCATCAACCTAAGACGAACATACAGAAAATATGATGAATATGATGTTCAAGAATAAGTATGTAGGTATCAGAACTCTTATGTAAACGATGATACTGACCTTGACTTTCGATCTAATGTTTCTTTCAATGGCTATCGTGTAACCATATACAGACACCACCACAAGCCTTGTCACAGCAACTTTACCGTTTCCATAGCTTTCATTCTCAACAGCAATAGAGAACTTCACCAGATGAGGGTCATCCTCAACAACCTTTGCAAAAGTGTATGTGCAAGTACCTTGGAAGTCAAATTTGAGGCCGTCAAAAGATGTGTAGTGTGGATCTCCTGAAGCCACACACTTGCCACACTCTTTTGCTTGGCATCCCCAAACTCCATTGACTAATTTGCATTCTTCCTCAGGTCCACAGGCTTCTGATTTACATCTGACAATGCCATCAGCACCGCACTGGCACTTCTCACTGCACTGACCCTTGGGATAGAAGATCTCATTCTTTTGATAATATTTATCTTGATATACACAACCACAGTCAGCAATAGGAACACATTTGTGACCACTCATGATGTATCCATCATCACAGTAGCAACCTTCCTTACATGGTGAGTCACAACCAGTTGGTGAGGACAACCCATGGCAAGTGATGGGACAGGAATTTCCACACAATTCATAGTGGCTATTTGCTGGGCAGGATAAACCTAGAAGGAAAGTGAATGGAAGTCAGTATCTCTACCAGGAACGGTGTGCCAGCAACAAAGACAAGTCTATGGCAAAAATAGCAAAAACATTTGATATTTGGAAAGAACTTACAGCAGAAAGATGGTGATCTCCATTCCTGTAACTTGACACCAGCTGCCTGACAAGCAGCCACATAGAGACCAATTGCACTACAAAAGGATGATGGGTGTCCTTGGTATTGGCAGGCATCAAAAATGCAATCATTAAAGAATGGGTTTGGGTCAACAATTGGGTAGCATTGACTGAATGGCCCATTGGGCTTATTAATTAACCCACAGTATTTCTCTGTCTTGTACTGTTGTTTTTGGGCTTCAGAACATAGAGGACAGCTTCCTGTACACTCTGGTGAACAGCCAGGGACATCACCTACTTTCCAACTGTTACCAAACTGAACGGCATTCGAAGCTGGTCTTCCATCCTGCATGTTGAAGTCATCATTTAAATTTTTGTTATAATTGCCACACAAACCACCAAGAGCATTTTGATAGGTACTGGGTACGGTCACTGCCACATAGCTGTTCCAGTCAAATGTGATGGTGACCTCAAAGTCTGTTTTTATGATTCCTTGGCTGCCACTGTTGTAGGCTAAAACTTTGTTAGTTTGGTGGTAAAATGGAAGAGAAGTAACCACTCCATCGATCTGAAAAATAAAGCCAAAGCAAAAAACAAAAAACAAAACAAAACTTTAGTCATGATCATAGGGGTTAGAACAGGTGTGATGTCTTTAATGGACCTTTACTTAAAGATGGTGCAGAGTTAACAGTCACACTTGGTAAGTTATCACATGTAGTTAACGTGTGTGACTGTTAACTCTGCTACAGTATATCTGTATATGTCTAGTCTCTCATAAATTATGAGCATAAACACTTCAAATAAGATCCCACCATACTCTGCTTTAGAAAACCCAAATATCAGGAAATTATGGAATAATATTAATAAAATGAGAATATTGACTCCATACGCACCAAAACACGACGAGGGTAGTCCATGTTTAGAGTCAATACTATATCATAAACCTCCAGTGTAACCACTTTGGTGTAGGATACTGCTTTGTTTCCACCACGGTTGTTATTCTGCACTGTGACCTTAAAACGAGGTATTGATGGGTTAGAGGAGGTTACACCAACTAATTGGTATACGCAGGTACCCATAAAGTCATATCGTTTGCCATCAAATGTTGTATAGTGTGGATCTCCAGAGCCTGTACATGTGGAGAAGCTAACGGGTTCACAGCTTCTAACACCATTATTTAGCATGCACCTTTCACTGGCTTGACAGTTGCTCTCCTTGCAGACCACCATGCCAACACTTGGATCACATTTACATAGCGTGCGGCAGTTGTCATCAGCCCAGAATTCTTGGTTTGCTTGGTAGTAGGCACCATTGTATAAGCAGCCACAACCTGATGTGGGAACACATTTGTCACCACTAAGGACAAAGCCGTCATTACACTGGCAGGTCTCCACACAGTCATCGATGCATCGTGATGGAGAAGAGCGATCAGTACAAGTAGCCGGGCAGGCATTTCCACAGAACTCATAATGACTGTTTGGAGGACAGGGCAAAACTGTAAGGAAAATAACATTGGGGTAAATACATAGTCATAACCTCAGCATGATAGCCTAAAGAGTATTTTCCACACCAGTGAAGTTACTGTCTCCATTGAATTAGATGGAAAGGTGTGCTGCTTATTCAACTTATTCCATCACTCCTATAGACTTCAAAGTTTCACTGACTTCTATGGAGATAGACGCACTGAAAATGCTCACAGAACCACATTCTCCTGATGAGCAAGAATTCCAGGGGCACCATGTCCATTCCATTCTTATTCAATTGTAGATGTATGTAGTATACACAGGAGTCAGAAATATATGTAATCTTTACATTTTTGGTATATGTTTTTTATTTCTTCATGTGGCTTCTATAATGTTTGTCCTTATTGTGATATAGTAGATAGCTGCCCATACATCCCATAGTGATGTGAAAAAAACATTGATCTGAATAGTGTATGCCTACTTCTGACCCTCATCCCATCTCACAGAGTGCACCCATGCAAACATATCCTCTGTTCCCATCTTTTTGCCTCCTCTTCTACTCACAGCATGCAGTCTAGGGGTCCATTCACATGTCCGTAAGTGTTTTGCGGATCTGCAAAACTCTGACACCGGCCATGTGCACATGGCCAGCACTATAATAGAAAATGCCTATTCTTGTCCGCTATTGCGGACAAGAATAGGACATGTTCTATTTTTTTTGCGGAGCCGCGGAACGGAAGTTCGGGGCGTCAGAACGGAAGTGCGGATGCGGACAGCACACTGTGTGCTGCCTGCATCTTTTCTGGCCCCATTGAAAATGAATGGGTCAACAACAGTTTCGCATAATTGCGGAATGGATCCGGACCATTCATACGGACATCTGAATGGAGCCTAAGAGAGAGAGATAAACTGGAGCTGCACCTCCCTCCTTCATCCCCACTTCTACTCTTCCTTCTATTTTATAGCATGAAATGTGAGGCAGGAAGAGAATTAAATAAACTGCAGGTGCACCCTTCTCCTCAACTCCCACTCACACCACATAGTCCTAGAGACAACGAAAGAGTCTACAACTGCATCCATTTCTGCTCTGCGTCTTCCTTTTTCATATAGTCTCTTAGACCGAGCAATAACCTGCAGCTGCATCTCCCTCCTTCATCCCAGCTCTTTTTCCCTGTTTCTATTAAACCATGTAGGCTTACAAAACTGAGATACATCTTTGCTTTATATTGTGTTCCTTACTCACCACATCCTGATGGTGTTCTCCAATCATATATTTTAGCACCTTGTTTCCTGCAGGTGTTGGCGTAAGCATTGAGGGCTTGGCACAAGAACTGGTTAGCACCACCATTAATGCAAACATCGTACAAACAGCTATCAAAGAAATTGTCTGGGTTAACTTTCTGGTGACACTCCCTGAAGGGTCCATCTGCAACTTTGCTAATAAGACCACATTTCTTGTCATCTCCATACTGGTTCTTCTTGGCATCATCACAGGTTGGACAGTTGTGTCCAGGACAGTAGTCAAAGCAGAAGGGATCTCTATCATTGACTTTCCAACTCTTGGCCCAGTCTATAACAGAGGTGACAGGTTTGTTGTCTGCCGTTATCAACTCATCTCCTATTTTTTGGTTGAAGTTTCCACAGAGACCCTGTGTAAGGCCGTAGTAGCTGCTGGAGAGTGTGACCACCACGTGCCAGTTATATTCATAGGTCACCTGGAGGCCAAAGTCTGTTCGTATCACAGCATTAAGACCACTGATACCGGCTGAGATCTTTCCATCTAACAGTGTCACTGGCAGATTGGTAATGACATCATTGACCTGTTTTGGATGTAAATAAGGAAATTAGATTATTAAAATAATTTATTTTAAAGTCTGTATATTCCAGAGCTGCAATTACATCTCCATTTTATTACGTGTCTGGACAATCTAAAGAAAAAAGCAGGGCTCCACTAGGACTGTATATTTGTACCACTATAAGCCTTCCATCTTCCCCTTTGGTTATAGAAGGCCTAGTTGACATGTCAGTGTTTTTAGTTGGTGATTTTTTGATAAACTCCCGGTTATGTGGTTTTGTCTAGCCTCATGGATGCAAGATGCCAGTTGCCAGAGCTTTTTTATGACACTTAAAAGGGTTTTTCAGTTCTTTCATATTTATGGCCTATCCTGCAGTGGACAATGCTGCTGACAGCACTTCAATGGCATTATCGCTGCAGTAATCAGCTCCTTCTACTACACACAATGGGCAAAGTTAATGCAGTTGTTCTTTGGGGTATTGTGTGTTTGATCCCCCACCGATCAGATGTTGTTGGCCTATCTCGAGGACCAGAAAACCCTCTTATTGGACTATACATTTGAAGAGTGTACTGTTCTTCCTCAAGTCCATCCTAATTCCTTCCCTAAATCTTCACTTCTCACTGAAGACCAGCATCTGCACAGAGCTAAGTCAAGGGATTTGCATCTCTCTGGTCTAAAAACTTGCTGCATTAAAGGAGCAGAGCTAAGCTGTTAGCAGGCAGTCTGTACATGCTTGCCAGCTACTTCTAATAACAACCAGCAGAGTAGTGAGTGCAGCTCTGAAGTATAATACAGAATAACACATTATCAGTACAGGATAAGTAATGTAATGCATGTACACAGTGACTCACTGCTCTGGAGTATAATACAGGATGTAACTCGGGATCAGTACAGATTAAGCAATGTATGTACATAGTGACTCCACCAGAAGAATAGTGAGTGCAGCTCTGGAGTATAATACAGGATATAAATCAGGATCAGTACAGGATAAGTAATGTAATGTACACAGTGACTGCACCAGCAGAATAGTGAGTGCAGCTCTGGAGTATAATACAGGATGTAAGTCAGGATCAGTACAGATAAGTAATGTAATGTATGTACTTAGTGACTGACTGCACCAGCAGAATAGTGATTGCAGCTCTGGAGTATAATACAGGATGTAACTCAGGATCAGTACAGGATAAGTAATGTATGTACACAGTGATTCTACCAGCAGAATAGTGAGTGCAGCTCTGGAGTATAATACAGGATGTAACTCAGGATCAGTACAGGATAAGTAATGTAATGTATGTACACAGTGACTCCACCAGCAGAATAGTGAGTGCAGCTCTGGAGTATAATACAGGATGTAACTCAGGATCAGTACAGGATAAGTAATGTATGTACACAGTGATTCTACCAGCAGAATAGTGAGTGCAGCTCTGGGGTATTATACAGGACAACTATTGGATAAGTAATGTATTTACACCGTGACAGTGGCAGTTCTGGAGTATAACACAGGATGTAATTCAGGATAATTAAAGGACAGAATCCTTTAAACTCACCCTAACTTTTCCAAATTCACCCTTCATAATGGCGATCTTGTATCCATATATATAGATGGTCACTGTTCTGACATATGACACGGCCTGAGTTCCTCGATTGTCATTCTTCTCTTCAATTTTAAATGGAACTAGACCAGCATCTCCGCCTTCATATTTGGACAGGACATATGTGCAAGTTCCCTGGAAGTCGTAGTTGTATCCATCAAAAGTGTGATAATGGGGGTCACCCCATGCCCAGCAGGTGCCTGTGAAATCTGGGACACAGACTGGTTTTCCATCTTGTATCTTGCAAGTTTCCTTGATCCTACAGTTCATTGACTTGCATGGATCTGTAATTAGATAAGGAGATGTTACAGGTAATGCCTATATATAACAAAACTAACTATAAAAAATATAATCAAGGAAACCATAGCACAAGTAAAGTGTAGACATTTCCAAAGTCAACCATTTCCAAGAATTTCAAAAAGATTGTTGCACTAAAGCACAGTGAAGTCACTTATTATTTATCCCACCCTCTAAGTATTACCTTTATTTACACAAGCGATAACGCCATCTTTAATTTGGCACTTCTCATCATCCGCGCACCCGGTATCCTCACACATGAGTCCACCCGTTGGGCTACAGGTGCAAGCTTCTTTACAGTCACTGGATAAAACTTTTTCATTGGGCTGTTGAAATATTCAAACAAATGGTACATACATTTCAAAAGTGAATCCTATGTGGAAAGATGAACATTTATAAAAATCTGAAAAAATTCTCAAATTTGTGTCATTAATATCCACAGGTTTTTGAAAATTAGAAAATCTGATTGGCATTGGGCAATGCCAACCTTTTCCCCATTTTTCTTGGCTACAACTTTTTTTTTTTTTATAATGATATTTTAATGTTAGGCTGTTCACTAAGTTCACACGTTTTCCATAACTGTACTACAGATGCTGGAAAACTACAAGAGAATTGAGAGACCCATTTAAAGGATTGAGAACTCGTGCCCAAATAGTCTCACCCACCTGGTAGTATCTTCCATCTTCAAAGCAGCCACACTTATCCATGGACACACAGCCTTGTCCATCAAAGAAGAAGCCGTCGTTGCACTCACATCCCTCAGAAGAAGTTTCGGGACACTTGACTGGGTCGGTGATGCCAGCGCATGTTGAAGAGCAGACATCTGCAAACACTTTATAATTGCTGTTTGCCGGACACGTCATTGCTAATTATGGGTAAAAAAATTAAAAAAAGTAAATAATGAATGTACATCTCAAAGAGTATTTTCCATTTCTAGGCTCCTTTGATTTGAAAACTCTTTGGAGTTTATGTTTGCAGTGCAGGACCCCTTGGTACATGTTAACTGTCAAGTAGGTGTTCCTTCCTTAGTGCAGGAGTGTTTTTTTTTTTTTACAAACCTGGCAGAAGACATGTCCCATCTATGCTTTCAAAATAAGGTTTGAGGCCTATTGTGACTTTTGCCCAAGGGCCCTCATACACCTAGACTCAGCCATGAGCAAGACTAATAGATAGAAGGGAGGTTTTGTGTTACCAAAATTGCTGACTATAATTGCAAAATGTAGTGTGAACAGCAGCACTGGAGCACAAACAGCTGGTCCAGAAGAACATACATTTTCTTCTTACATTGGATTGTTACTTTGTATAATACTGTGTCAGCATACAACAATTCTATTGTTGAAAGAAACTCATTGTTGATCATGTGAGTTTTCTAGATCTAGACCCTCTGCAATGTCAAAAATAGAATTTTATTGATTTGCCTAATTTTGTACTAAAGAATATGTGAAGTTTTTCAAATTCAATACAAATAAATTAACTCACGGCAGAAAGCATCAGTCCTCCATGGTTGGATAGTGACCCCAGCTGCCTGGCAAGCAGCCACGTAGCTTTGAATGCTTTGGCATAGAATGTTTCCATCACCAACACCAGCGCACAGGTCATAGATGCAGTTGTTGAAGTAGGGATCAGGTTTTATGGTGGCATAACAAGCACTCAGTGGACCACCAGGTTTCTTCAAGAATCCACAATAGTTCTCTGTTTTGAAGATTTCTTCCTTTTTTTTATCACATGTTGGACAAGCATTTCCACTTCCACCACAGCCATCATCACAAGGTACACCAGGGATCTGGACCTTCCAGGAAGCGCCAAATTTGGTGGCATCTGTGGTCAGTGTCTTGTCAGGTAGCTGGAACTCATCTTTTCCATTACCATTATAATTACCACACAGGCCACCCAACTGTTCCTTGTAGTTTCCAGGAACGGTGACCATTACATGATAGCTAAGATCGTAATTGACTTGAATACCTAAGTCGGTTTCAATAATGACTCTTATGCCATGCTGATAAGCGCGGATCTTTCCATCTTCCAAGTTTACTGGGAGGTTAAAGTTTTCGCCATTAACCTATGTGGGAATTGGAAAACATACCTGTATATGATAATTAACTCTGACAGGCCTATAGTCACACCAGAATACACTGTGTAAGAGTAACAAGCTGTAAACTTACTCAAAAAGATTCTCTTTGGATCTCACCTTCTAAATCTGATCATAGGTGAAGATATTCTAAATTCTAAACTGAAATCACTATGAATTAGATCTAATAGTGTAACCCATTGGTAAATAATGTCCGGAAGACCATGGAAGGATCCATTCTATTTTCTACATGGTCCTGGAGCCTGAGTTTACCCAAAGGCCCCTCTGCTCCATAAGAAGGCACCAGTACTAATAATGCACATGGTAGGTGAGGGTTCCAATTACAGATTTTGCATTGGGGCCCATCCCAATGTTTTGAATGGGATTATGGTGGATACGTCTGAAGGCTTGATTGTTTAAAATGCACTCAAAACAGGGGAGTGCTATGTAAGGGCAATTCCTTATAGCTAAAATAGTTCAGATGGGGTAGAAGAAGGCTTCAGGGAGTTATCCTCTTGTTTCTTAAAAAAAATTCAAGTGCCTGAAAGTTCTCTTTGAAATAGGACATTTTACTCATTTATAAGTTATTGCATTTTTGCAGTACTTTAAATTAGTAACTATTTCAAGTACTTGTGTAGACTTTTCCTTTTCCCTGCAAACAAAACCTCTGTTATCCAAGATAATATGAAAAATTATCACTTACCAAGATTGTACCTCGAACTTCATACGCAAGAATGAGGTTGTATCCATAGACATCAAAAGAGACCAGTTTAGTGACTGCAACTCTTCCATTACCCCACTTCTCATTTTTAACATTAATGGCAAAAGGTACCAAGTTGTCCTTCTTTGTAATGGTTTTAGTGAGGGTGTAGGTGCAGGTGCCTTGGAAATCAAAGGCCAGCCCATCAAACGTCAGGTAGTGAGGATCACCCGCAGCAGAACACTGGGCAGAACCGACTGGGAAACATTTCTGGACTCCATTTGTGATTTTGCACTCTTCATTGGGTCCACAACTGAAAGCTTTACATTCAACAACTCCACTGGCTGTGCATACACACTGCTGGTTGCATAAACTATTGGGGAAAAATACTTCACCACTCTTGTAATATTTATCATTGTATTGGCAGCCACACTGGGAGATTGGAACGCAATCTCCACCACTCAGAATGAAGCCATCATCACATTCGCATCCCTCTGAACACCCAGGTTTGCATCCCAATGGAGGAGAAAGTGAAAGGCATGTTGGAGCACAGCCAGAGGCACATACTTCATAGTGGCTGTTCTTTGGGCAAACTGGACCTGTAGTTAAAAATAAATTGAAAAAGTTTAAATTCTTTCTGGAAATACATAACCATGTAAAAAAATCACATAGATGGTACTAAGTAGTGCAATATACTTGAAAAGTGTCAATTAAACTTACTGCAGAACTTCGAGGTTCTCCATTGGTATACGGTGACTCCAGTCTCTTGGCATAAGGTGGCATAGCTGGCAATTATCTTGCAAAGTGCATCCTCTCTACCTTCATAGAAGCAAGCATCATATACACAACTCTTAAAGTGCCCTTCTGGATCTATCTTAGCATGGCACTCACGGAAAGGTCCGTTCTTATCCTTTATGATTCCGCATCCTTGTTTGTTGTTATTGTGGCGAAGTTCCAGCTCTGCTAACTTTGAGCAATCTCCCTTGTCTTCCTCATAACAGCCAGGTACATTTTGCACCTTCCAACTGTTTCCAAAGATGGTTGGTTTTGTAGCCAACTGGTTGTTTTTCATAAGGAAATCATTATTCTTGTCATTATCAAAGTTACCACAAAGACCACAGACCACTCCAGCATAGGTGCTTGGAAGGGTGACAGCAACCCGACTTTCCCAGTTGAAGGAGACACGTATACCAAAGTTTGTCTGAAGTATGGCAAAAAAGCCTTGCTTGTAGACTGAGAGTTTGCCATTTTCAACAATAAATGGGAGGTTTGTTAGGACTCCATTAAGCTGGAAAGAGAGAGACATTAATTTGACCTATACAAAACAAGTACCACATGGTGTATATTTTGGACATTTATGGCCATAAAAACTCACCACAATCCTGTCCTTGTACTTGTTGTCGATGACTATATCAAACGTAGAGATCTTAATTTGGACGGCTGAGGTATAGGAAACAACTTTTCTGCCTCTATTTTCATTTATTACATTAACCTGGAAGTCCACCAGATCATCTGACTTCTTGCAAAGTCCTGCAAACTGGTAGATGCATGTCCCCTGGAAGTCATATTTCACACCATCAAAGGTGATGTAGTGAGGATCTCCTGATGCTGAGCAAGTGCCATATGATACAGGGTAACAATTCTGGATTCCATTTACAACAGAACATTGCTCTGAAGGCTTACACTTGGTGGCCTTGCATTCAACTTTCCTGGTTGAAGGATTACAAATGCACTGCTTCTGACACTTATTATCATCCCAAAACTTTTCATTTGGAGCGTATAATTTGCCTTGGTAGACACATCCACATCCAGTCTTTAGTATACATTTTCCTTCATCAAGGACATAGCCAGCCTTACATTGACATGACTCTACACATGAATCCGAGCATATGGAAGGTATTGCATCATCATTGCAAGTGGCAGGGCATGCTTGTGCACATAGCTTGTACTCGCTGTTCTCGGGACATTGCATTGCTGAGGACACAACATTTTATAGTTATAAAAAATATCTTGTACAATTTTATGTTTGTGTTTTAGGTATTCTAGAGAAGAAGAAATTATATAAATGTTTAAACATTGTAAAAATATGTAATCTAGCACTGAGATTAGAATATATTTGCTTTGCTTTCATGATATCAGTCACAGCGTTTGGACAAACTTGGTGCCCTTTCTGAAATATGAACACCAGACACAGCTCAAGGGAAAAGGTGGAGCTCTTCATGGAATATCAATACTAAAAGCAGCCCCTGGATAAGGGTACAGTTTTTCTGAAATATCAACACCAGACCTGGACCATGGAAAAGAGTGGTCCTCTCTAAAATATGGACATCAGACACAGCTCATGAACATGGTTCATGCTATTTCTGGAATGTCAACATCAGAAGCATCCTATTGACAGGGGTAGTGGTCTTTGTGTAAAAAAAAAATATTTTTTTAACTCTCATAAACACACTTAATTGAATGCATTTACATTAAGACAAATAAGTCTTCAACTTACGACATCCAGAAAGTTGACGCCATTCTCCAATTGAGACCTTGTTTCTTTGGCAGACATCGGCATACGTTTTTAAGCTCTGGCACAGAATCTGCTTGGAGCCTCCATTCATGCATAGATCATATACACAGTTATCCAGGTATGGTTTGGGATCTATGACAGAGTGACACTGGCGGAATGGACCATCTAAGACCTTTGAGATCAAGCCACAGCTTTGTTCACTTGAGTATGCTTTTTGAGTTTCAAGAGGGCATGTCTTGCATTCCCCATTACAGTTGTGCCAGCAGAACCTGTCTCCATCTTCGACCTTCCAACTTTTGCCAAAGTCAACTAAATTAGGCACTTGGGTACCATCTGGTGTCATTTGGTCATCGGAAGGGTTTCCATTATAGTTTCCACACAATCCATAAACACTTCCGAAAAAGCTACTGGATATGGATATTTTTAGGACTGAGTTCCAGTCATAGTATACCTTTAAGCTAAAGTCAGTTTCAATGTTGACAAAGCCACCAGATTGATACAAGCGGACCTGGCCATCATTCAGACTAATAGGAAGACGTTGTTGTTGGTTGTTCACCTGAGGAGATGAAAAAGGTTATTGGATATAATATCTATTCATTATGGAAGGTATTTATAGAACAAATGGCATCTATACTTACACCACAGAAAACTTACCCTCACAAATCCATGCTCATATCTAACAAGAGATATAGAATAATCATAGACTTGCATGGAAACATAGCTGACATAAGCCACACGAGTATTTCCCCGATTTTCATTCTTAGCTTCAATGTTAAAAGCTGGGAGGCTGCTATCACTGCCAGAGGTCTTGGCAATTGTGTAAGTGCAAGTTCCTTGGAAGTCGTAAAAGCGACCATCAAACGTGCGGTAGTGGGGGTCACCAACTGCATGACAGTAGGCTTCCGAGTCAGGAACGCATATCGGCTTTCCATTGGACATCTGACACTTCTCTTTAGCTCTGCATTTAATGGTGCTACAAGATGGACCTGAATTGACTGAAGAACAAAACAAATTAAGCAATTTAGAAAATGAGATGATCGTGGAAAATACATTGATTGGAACAAACTATCCCTCAATACTTCATCCACTCCCCCCCCCTCATTGAAACAACTGAGAAACTTACCATTAGTGCATATGGCTGGGGATCCGTAGGCGTTCATGTATGCAAATCCATAGGACAACAACAGGAAGGGTGAAGATGGATTTTCCAGAAGTTGAAAACTAAATCCTTTACCTAAACTCTTAGTGGCCCAGGAGTAATCTGTACCTGGTATTGCACTCCATGTCAGGTCTGCAGTTGGATTTTTATTATAGGTGACACTTTTGACGTCTTTGGTCCTTGCTACTAGGGAGCCGTAGTTTTCAAAATCTTGCTGACCATAGATGTAGTAAGAGGAACAGTAACTGCTCACTGGAGGAATGGTCATGAGAAGAGGGTCATATGATGTCCTACTTCTGTCTTGCCAACCAGTACAGTAGTAGATGACTTGGATTCCAGCATTGGCAGTGAGATAAAGAGGGGTTTTGACAAGGATGTCCAGCTGAATTACTTGACCTGCATTTAAGTTCTGGCTTGATTTCCTGGTTTCAACTTGATATTCAATTTTTGTTTTCTCAGCAGCCACCACAAATATGACATCAGATTTTAACTGCACAGATATTGGTGGTATGATAAAACTGGTACCCCAGCTGGGGACCGGTCTGAGCTGCTCATATACATGATTGCACATTGTGTTTTTCCTTGTACATGTGTGACCACTCAGTACTGCCACAGGTTTTTGAGATACCACACGAGTACCAGACAAGTCATCTCTACTGAGAAGCTGAAGGGCATTGTATGGATCTAGGGGGACAGTGAGCTTGCTACCAGCTGCATAGGTCTTCTCTTGGTAAGAAACTGATCCAGTCAAGAAGATTTCAACATTGGTAGGTTCTTCATAACTCACCACAGAGAACTCTTTAAATGAATCAGAAGGGCCATCTAAAGGTGTCACTATATAGTAGTCCATACCAAGATCTTCAATGGGATACACAATGCTAGTATCAGCACTTTGCAACTTGGAATTGAGAGACATAACTGAGACAGGTTTATCAGCTTTGATGCAAACCACATTGCATGACTTAGAAGTACCAGGTAACTCTGCATTGTTAGGAATCTGGACCATGAGGGTTGACCTCTCATTCACTGTCATGACTGTTTTGAAACTGGACTTGTTTATCCATATTGTTACAGTTGTGGAGGGATTGTACCCAGTGATGAAGAGCCTGAAATCACCTTTGCTGTAAGATACCTGATAGTTCTGCATAAAGACGGTGACAAATTCCGTGCCTAGTGGGCCAGCTGAACTGATTCCTATAAAGAGAGCACAAAAAATCACAAGCAATTACAACCCAATGAAAGTTTTTATGATATTTACTTGGGAAGGGACAAAATTCAGTAGGCCCTTTGCTATTTTTGCGAGGAAAGTCTAGGTTACAGGCCGTTAATATTTTGTAGGTTGTTAAAGCCTACAAAATTAATGACCACATGGAATGGCTCTTATAATAGTAACGAGTTGTTCAGGATTTACAAAGTTTGGCAAAGAGTTGAGAATGTTATAAAAGTAATCATTTGTCACTTGTACAATCTCATGCCTCTCATGTGTCATGGTTCCGGTGGTCCCTGGCTGTAACTGTTTACTTGTCCTGCAGTGATGACCTGCTGTACATGCCCGTGATAGCTGAAGTGCTGAAGTCAATCTCTGGACTCAGCATGTATATGACCACTGAGGAAACTGTTTTGCTGTAGCGGTCATGTGCTTGCATGGCATATCATCACTGCAGAGTTGTAAATAGACCTGCGGGGACCACCAGAGCATTTGTGTTGGGGGTGCAGTGCAGGTATATTGAATATAGGTTTCTTCGTTTGATCATCTTTTCTGCTCTTTGCCAATGTTTTGAAAATTCTGGACAATTCCCTTAGCTGCCAGATACAGTTTATGACCCTGGTATTAAGTTCTTTTAATGCCAAGTTACCCCCCTGGTGTACCTTGGGCCCAATGGTATCTGGGGCTGCCAACAACAGTGGAACCACAGGCAGGGGCCTGAGAGCCACATGTGACTCCCAAGCTACTAGCCGGGGAATACTTGTCTTTCTAAATGTATACAATTTTATTATTGGCACTAGGGATGAGCGAACTTCATATTTTGAAGTTCGAGTTTGTGTTCAGGTTGGGGTATATGCTGAATTGCGTTATGGATTCTGTTACCATGGACCTCTCCTGCATAACGGAAACCGGAAGGATCCGTTATGCAGGCCATTCTGTTATGCATTCCGTCACGGAATTGCATTATGGTCCGTGGTAACAGAATCCATAACGCAATTCAGCTTATATCCTGACCCGAACTTCAAAATATGAAGTTCTCTCATCCCTAATTGCCGTCATAGATGAACAATTTTAGGACCTATTATTACATGGTTTATGAACACATTACTTTAGAGATGACTTAACAAAGAGGTTTTTTTTTTCAGTACTAATTTTGAGCCCCAAACATTGGGTTGATTCTATTGCCTTGACCCGATGAAAAATATGACAAAGAATTGAGAACCAGTAACTGGTGTTCCATTCTTCGTTTATAGGACTGCTGGAGAAAGCCAAGTATAGCACTCGAATATCTACAGCTGGCCCATAGAGAATAGATGGAGCGATAATACACTTGCTCAACCTCCACTCCAATAATTTGGTGGACTTGGGACCCCCCATTCTTGTGATTGATAGGGGCCAGACCCCTACCACCAGATGCTTATCCCACAAAGTGGATACGTTTATATCCTGGGAAAAGCTCTTTACATAGGTGAGCTAAACTGTTACACTTTTTAATCCACATTTTATAAGTGACCATTGGCATCACTACATCTCGGCCTTCTTCATCTAAATTCCTCAATGACATAATTTACTATAGAAATTATGGGTTGAGTAGGATTTATTGAAAACATGGAAAGCGATCTAAGACCTGGGTCTACTGAGGCGTGTTTGTGTGATTTTCTTTGAGGCTAAGGGTACAATAAATATAATTTAAGCTTGGACTAAGTGTTTCACATAGTTTACCAGAGGGATTTGGCTTTGAGGGACAACCCTAAGTATACATACTAAGAAAACACAAGGGAAGTTAAAAGTAGTATATTCTTATATACAGTGGAATGAAGGGTGTGTGCATTATACAAACACGATGTGAGATAAGTTAAATTCCATGCCTTTTAAAGCTACATGCAACTTAAGATCGTAAATTCATTTCTCGAGATTTCTATCACAATGATTGAAAAGGCTTAGCACAGCAAATCTTGAGGTTTATCCACTGGCAAATGTTGGAAAACTAGTATTCAGAAGCAATAGAGCGTCCGATTACACCTACCATAACAAAAAGCCTGTGTGATCAATATCTACCTGCCTAGACCGGAGACATAGCTATAAGCAGGGGTGGATTGGCCATAGACTTTACAGTAGGTCGATGCCCATTGGGCTGCCTGAGCCCTCCTCACTGCCGGCCAGTGGATGTTTTTGGGGATGTATTTTGTGCTGTTGGTAGTATTTTGTGATGAACTGTGGTATATTGCCTGTTTGGGTGGTATAATGTGCCATAATATGGTATTGCTGGCCCTGTCTTCCATCAATTTGCACCCGACTCTAAAACGGGGCCACTTCTAGTATTTTTTCCAGGGCCACTTTAAGTTCCCAGTCCCTGGCTATAGGGGTTGTAGAGGGAGCCATTGAAGCCAAACCATGATACTCAAAGGAGCCTAAAGGAGCATCTGACACACAAGACACAAGCATGGTGGGAGCTTGCCAATTACTGATTTTGCAGTAGGGCCGGGGAGCACGTTGCGCTCGTGCTTGATCATGATACATAGAAATCTAGTAAAGCCCATATGAGTCCTAGAAATACAGGTAATTAACAGGAGGTAGATAACTTTATATTTTAGTACTGGACACACACAGAAGACGAAGGATCCCATAACGTATTTAAAATTACATGATATTATACAGACGTAGCAGAGTTAACACACACACTTGGTGAGTTATCACATCTAGTTAACGCTTTATGACTGTTAACTGCTGCATATGTATAATGATGCGATAGTATAGTCAGTAATATATAATACTATTGTATAGGCAGTTGTATGTCTGGTACTATTGCACCAGTACTAAACTGGATGGTACCAGTGTACTGGCACTGATATGACTGGTACTATTTTATACTAGCTGTGGCTCTTATCCTTAGAAATCATAATAAGAGAACAAGCATTTTTCTTGAATACTGGGGGGGGGGGGGGGGGGGGAAGCAGTGTTTATAGACAGAAGGAGGTTTATGGTAAAGACTAATATTTGACATACACCAGATAACAGATTTATTATCGGCAGGCAGATATTGAGTAGTAATTAGGCCTAGTTCACACGAACGTATGGCTTTTATAGTTTTTTTGCGGTCCGTTTTTCACGGATCCCTTGTTCCGTATTTTGTTTCCGTTGTGTTTCCGTTTCTGTTCCGTTTTTCCGTTCCGTTTTTCCGTATGGCATATACAGTATACAGTAATAACGTTTTCAATAGATGGTTCAGCAAAAGCGGAACGGATACGGAAGACATACGGATGCATTTCCGTATGTGTTCCGTTTTTTTTTGCGGACCCATTGACTTGAATGGAACGTGATTTGCGGGCAATAATAGGACATGTTCTATCTTTTAACGGAACGGAAAAACGGAAATACGGAAACGGAATGCATACGGAACACATTCCGTTTTTTTTGCGGAACCATTGAAATGAATGGTTCCGTATACGGACCGTATATGGAACACAAAAAAACGGCCTGTACACTCGCAAAAAAAACTTTCGTGGGAACTAGGCCTTAGTCTGTGTACTCACCACACTGAAACGCCAGGAAGGCCCACAGCAGCAGAACCGTCACCCTACCCATGACTGTGGAGAGAGGAAGGCAAGGCGCTTGTTAATACCTCTGCTGTAGGAGAAATATGAACTACACAGTGCAGCTAATAAATAAAAATATAATTGGGAGTTCATTCATTTGTTGTCTCCATTCACATCCAAAGCTGCTTTCATTAATGTGGCTAGTTGCCTTTGGAAATAGTCAGCAGTTTTGCTTCAACCTGCTGTCAGACATTGATGTGACAGCTGATCTCCAGTCCTGCGGCTCCAACCGTGCTCTCCTCTATGGCAATAGTAAAACAGCTGCTCTGGATGTGAATGGAGAAGAAGACCAGGGCAAAAGAAGTAAAACAAAATATGTCAACTTGTGTTTTCCTTTGTTAAGAGTAATAACATAGTAGTAGGTTTACCTGTCAAAGGTGCAGCTTCCAGACCTTGGGCCCCCAGTGGCCCCCAACTCATCATTTAGATTTGAAGGACTCCTTGCATAGTAATGAAGCTCTGTTTACAGTTTTAGGCCGCAGAGCTGAGTTTGCAATGGTGTCACGGCATTGACAGACTCTGTTCTGCTACAATGGTTAACTCAGCTCTGCTGCATCCCTAGGCTGGCTATATTACCCAAAGACTAGGCCAGGGATCGGCAACCTCCGGCACTCCAGCTGCTGTGAAACTACAACTCCCAGCATGCAAACTGATCCGGCTGCTCTTCTAACTCCCATAGAAGTGAATGAAGCATTCTGGGAGTTGTAGTTTCAGAACAGCTGGCGTGCTGGAGGTTGCTGATGCCTGGAGTTGGGTAATGCGTAGACACCAGCTTGCAATGTTACTTGCCAAACTGGCTAATAGAAGGGGTCCTGATGATGACCCCCCCCCCATCTCCAATAATAATGGACAACCCCTTTTAATCAGATTGTTGACTCTCATAATCTCAATCTTGCAGATCTGAAGGCTTTATGATGATTACTCAGGATAATCGTTACCTGAGGAGCGACCATTGATTGTAAATGTACAGAAAATCCAACAAAACTTCACTTTCTATGGCAAACATCAGGTAAATCATTAAAGGAAAGTCAATGTGTCATTTATTAAGTCGTAAAATTTTGTTCTGATGGTGGAGCCCCAGCCCCCCACTCTTCTCAGCTAAAAACTCATTACAAACAGCGCCCCTAGTGGAAGCAGTAAGGTACTGATGCTGCACTGCCTTAAAGTGTAACTGTCATTCTTTTTTTTTATTTTTGTAACGTATAGGTGCAGTGATGCTGAACATTTTTGTAATATACCTTAATTACTAAAATCTTACATTTCTATTAGAAAAATAGCTCTAAAGTGGCCCATTTTGAGCCTTAGCAACGCTCCTCTCTCTTCTGTTTACATAACACAGACAGTGATGAGAAAGTCTCCACAGTTATGTAAACAGAAGAGAGAGGAGCGCTGCTAAGGCTCAAAATGGGCCACTTTAGAGCTATTTTTCTAATAGAAATGTAAGATTTTAGTAATTAATATATATTACAAAAATGGTCAGCATCACTGCGCCTATACATTACAAAAAAATAAATAAAAACTGACAGTTACACTTTAAGAAGTCATGGACATAGCTGGTGATCCCAGTGACAAAATATAAGGAATATTGCTTATGATATATCATTAGGTTCATCTAAACCTAAAGATAGTGGGGCAGCCTCTGTCACCCTGTCAGCCCCCCTGAAGGATGATCATGAGATGCCAATGAGTTTCTATGGGCCTAAGAGGCTGCTTGTCAGTATTACACTAACAGGTATAATGTACTGCACTATAGGATTATTTTAGTGGATTGCATGTTCTAGTTCCCTACAGGGATTAAAAAAAGGAGCACATTTATTAAGACCAGCATTTTAGACGCGGGTCTTAATAACCTCTATAGCTGGCGGTGGATCCGCTGAAATTATGAAGAGGCGCCGGCCTCTCCATAACTTCGGCGCATCCAGTGCCAGTTCTTAATGTAAAACAACTTCCGAGCTGTTTTACCTTTAGACCATTTTCTATGCCCAAGGGCTCATGCACACGACCGTATATATTTTGCGGTCTGCAAAAATGGATCCGCAAAAAATACGGATGGCTTCTGTGTGCATTCCGTGTTTTGCGGAACAGAACAGCTGCCCCAAATAGAACAGTCCTTTCATTGTCCATAATGCGGACAATAATAGTACATATTCTATTTTTTACGGAACAGACCTACGGACATACGGAAATGGAATGCACACGGAGTAACTTCCGTTTTTTTGGGCGGACCCATTGAAGAGAATGGTTCCGCATACAGGTTCCGCAAAAAAATAAATACAGAACAGACATGGAAAGAAAATACGTTCATGTGCATGAGTCCTAAAACTGAAATAAAATGTCCCCTTCCCCACCCACCCCACAACCACAATTTTAGACCTGGCTTGAGTGGGAAGAAGTCACAGATGGTGGCGCAAATGACCCCCAAAAGGTTTTAAAAAAAGGTTAAGTGCAAAAAAAAAAGTTTTGTTTTAAAAAAAGTATAGTGCAAAAATATAAAAAAATAATAAAGCCATAAAAACTAGAGAAATTTTTTATCACTGTTACCGCATTGATCAGTAAAATAAAATGAACGTATTTTTGAGACCACAAGGTAAATGTCGTAAAAACAAAACCTTAAAAACAAATCCCAACTAATTGTAGAATCACTATATTTTTTTCCAGTTCCACTGATAGATATGTAGTCACACTAATCGCGCAATAGCTGTCTTGGCAAGGATCACAGGGCAATCGCAACTGCTGGATTTTTTGCAATTCAAGAGTCCCACTCGCAGCACACGTGCGACTCACGCTGTGACCCTACTCATTTATTTGGGGCTTCCGCCACACTGCGATGGCCGGCGATCCTGGCCACGACAGCTGTTGTAACCGGTGTCTCTCTGTAGCTCTGCCCTGATAGAAGTTTTTTCAGTCGATTGTTATTAAAAAAAATACTAGTTCCAGAAAAAAAAACAAGCCCCTCTTCTGCTGACTGAAGAATTAAAACCTTACACAGTGGTGCAAAATTTGCAGTGACCTCAAGGCCTAATATAATGTTCATGGTAAGGGTTTAAAGGGCAAGTGCACCCACAAATAATTCAAGCCCTTCTGATTTCCAACTCCGTAGATTGACAAAACAAGATTTCCATCTCTAAATTCTAGGCAAAAAGCCACTGGGATCAACATAATTTGCTTAGAATAATAGAAGGAGATTTTTAAAACTAATACAAGGGAAAAAGAGGAGATGTCCACAGCAACCAATAAGATTCTTTCTTTCTTGCATTTTTAAAAAGAGCTAGAATTTGATTGTTTGTCACCTGTATTTATCACGCTTCACTTGCACTGATAAGTTTCCTTTATAGCATGTGAGAACTTTTGTAATGAATGGTGCAGATGGGATTCTCTAAAGCACCTGAACCCCTTTCGTCTGACCAGGCAGTGGCCCAAGTCCACAGAACTTAGCAGTATCTTGCTTGGTTGTAATCTTCCTTTAAGGGATGGGGAGGGTCTGGGAACAATGAACCTATGGATTACTGGATTATTCATGAAAATCCCTGGATATTCTGGACGCAACCTTGCAATATTAGCAGAGATTTAGGCTGAAGTATAAAATTACAGCTCAGGGTGTCAGATACAGTGCCTTAATCCTAATCCCATAATTCCCAACACCTCAAGGAAACCAACACAAAGAAGAGCCTAATAACAAACCAAACTATACAAACCAATGTAGCATTCCATGACAGTGAATAATGGCATGGAGAGTCCACGAGAGCAGGAGGCACTTTTATTTAAAGGCTTTCTGCTCCCTTTTATAGAACATAATTGGGAGTGGGGAACATCCTTCCTCTATGAAGTTCATGAGATAACCCCTGTAAGATGAGACATGGAAGAATTTTACTTAAAGAGGACCTTTCACTTGTAAAAACAATGTGAACTAAGTATGCTGACATATAGAGCGGCGCCCGGGGATCTCACTGCACTTACTATTATCAGCGGGCGCCGCTCCGTTCTCCCGTTATGCCCTCCGGTACCTTTGCTCTGTAAGTTATAGTAGGCGGTGTCTTCCCTTATCCTGTGGGCGTCTCCTTCTCCTAGGCTGCAGCGCTGGCCAATCGCAGCGCACAGCTCACAGCCTGGGAGTTTTTTTTCTCCCAGGCTGTGAGCTGTGCGCTGCGATTGGCCAGCGTTGCAGCCTAGGAGAAGGAGACGCCCACAGGACAAGGGAAGACACCGCCTACTATAACTTACAGAGCAAAGGTACCGGAGGGCATAACGGGAGAACGGAGCGGCGCCCGGGGATAATAGTAAGTGCAGTGAGATCCCCGGGCGCCGCTCTATATGTCAGCATACTTAGTTCACATTGTTTTTACAAGTGAAAGGTCCTCTTTAAAGGGGCATCCGGGCATGGTTGGCTATCTTTGGAACCACCATAGAAGTGAAAGGAGAGAGCTGACCATGCACGGCCACCTCTCCATTTACAGCAACTATGAGATGGGGCCCCGATCTTGGGATGGGTGTGGGTCTCAGTCCTATGGAATGTACATTTATGGCATATCCTATGGATACACCCAGGGCTGTATTAACACTGGGGCAATTAGAGTAACTGCCCCAGGCCTTGTTTTCCAAATTTCGGGCTCAAATACCCAAAAACCATGAGAATGTGTCCCATTCTTGAGATGGGTGTAGGCCCCAGTCTTATTGGATGACCATTTATGGCATATCCTGTGGATCACCAAGAGCCTTATTAGTGCAGTTGGAGCACCTGCTCTAGGCCCTGCTTTCCAAATTGCCTAGGGGAGGTCTCAAATGCCCGAAAAACCATGAGAACGGGCCCCAATCTTAAGATGAGTGTAGCTCCCAGTCCTATTGGATGAATTGCAAAAATGGTCAGCACCTGACTTCCAGTTCGTCGGCACGGGAAAGGAATCACTCCAATGGAAATGTAGCAAAAAAAAACAGCGGACGCTGATCTCACGTACAGGACTCATCTCAGGTTAATTTGCATATGTATAAAATCATTTTTTTTACACAATAAAAGCACAGAGCTATGGGGACTGGATATTGCATATGTGCTGGCGGCGATCTAGAAGCCCATGTCCTCAGCTCTACTGTATACCCAAAATCCCGGTGACAGGTTCCCTTTAAGGCCTCTTGCAAACTAACGTTTTTTTTTTCCAGTTTACGTTCAGTTTTTTGCGGTCCGTATACGGACTGCATATGGAACCATTCAGTTCAATGGATCCGCAAAAAAACGGAAGGTACTCCGTATGCCTTCTGTTTCCGTATTTCCGTTCCAAGATAGAACGTGTCCTATTATTGTCCGCATAACGGACAAGGATAGTACTGTTCTATAGGGGGCCAGCTGTTCCGTATTTTGTGCGGATTCGTTTTTTTGCGGACCGCAAAATACTGAAAAAGCCATACGGTCGTGTGCAAGAGTCCTAACTCATAAGCATATGAACATAGATCTTATATCAGATGAGAAATTTCGTATTCTTGATTCAATCCCCTGGGTTGCAATGTCCCCAGGGTATGAATCCAGAACGCCTCTCTGCGCAACAGTTGTGTTTTAATATCACCTCCTCTTCTATGTTGTCTAACTTGTTCCAAGACCTGGAACCTAAGTTGAGAGATCGAATTAGGTGATTTATGGAAGTGAGCTGACAATGGTAACAGCAAGTTGTCAGTACGTATGTTTGACTTGTGTTTACATCGATTGTATCGTTTCCCCTATGTAAGCCAAGCCACACGGGCACTTGATCATGTATACTACATCAATGGAGTGGTTCACTACCATAGCAACTCATTATCACAGTCAGCTGTGGGTGTTTTATGTCAGAGAGGAGACATTTGGATAGGTTTTTAAGGCTACACATTACTCTGTTTGTAATGAGCTGATGAAGGCTGGACGGGCCGATACGCAACCTCAATATGTATCTGCACTGATGAAATAAAGAAAGAGATGTTTTGAAGACAAAGAGCGTCCGCTGGGAATTTTTGCTACAGTCATATTGGATGGACATTTATGGCATATCCTGTGGATCCAACCAGGGCCATATTAACACTGGTGCAGTTGGAGCACCTGCTCTAGACCATGCTTTCCAAGTTGCTTGGGGGAGGGCCAGAAAACCCAAAAAGCACTGGTATTAGAATATCTTTGCCAGCGTCCACAGCAGGGGATCACACAGACAGCAGATAACTTGTCTGCACTGCCACCACTGTTGAAGAGTCAGCAATGTCACTTTGCCTGCCTCATAGACCTCCCAGCAGGCCTGGACTGGTGGCCTAGTCTGTTCACTTACATGACTTAAATGAAACTGCACTGATCATGCAGGTGACCAGAAACGGGTTCACTGATGCCACTTTAATGCAGTGACAGGGTCAGATGGATAATATATCCTGAATTTGTTTGTGACACCAATTGCAGCGTGCGCATGGTACTATACCAGGGCCCTTCAAAGGTGTTATAGGTGCACGTCCCACATTAGGAATGCCAGAGTGGTGTAATAGCCTATAATGTCTCTGTAGGATAGTGATAATTGTGTCATGGTGTCTCCTACCTGGGTACGGCTGGACTCCTGGCTCACTTGCAATAAATTTAAGTGTAGTCATAGTTGGACCAATAGAGGAATTTTGCAAAAGAAATGATGTCCAGACCTTTAGATGAAGTTCAAACATTTCTTTACTTGGGCTAACTTTCATCCAAGCAGTATACAGCTTTGGTCTCTTGGTCCCAGCAGGTTTTGGCAATCATTGGCAGAAATGAATGCTTCTGCTTTAAATGTGGAGCTTGCAGGATAAAACGTCTGCTTGGTAGCTCTGTAATTGAGGCAGGGTTAGCTTCTGCACTTATCTGGTACCTTTTGCTGTATGGGGACAGCTTCTCCTAGGCACTGAACTTCTCTCACAGATGGATTCTCAGGGGATGCTTTCTTCCTGGAACTCTGGAGGTTGTCTGTAGTTTTCTGCTTTCTTTATCCAGCTGAGCTGAAGGTGCTCAAGCTGGGTATATGGCAAAGTCTCAGCCGAGACTAGTTCCTTGCTGTCTTCCCTAAGAAGGGGTTCTCCTGAATACTATCACACAGCTTTCCCCAACAGGGGTGGCTGGTACACTGACCCTAACTTCCTTCTCCACCCATGCTGCAGGATGTGGGACCAGCCCACCTCTCCACAGAGGGGGAGCTAACCTGGAATAATCAATTCCAGCTCAGATACACTAGACTGTGACTTGTACCTGTCAATGTGTTGCTGCCACCTACTGGTAACCAGGAAAATTACATGAACAATTACTTTTAACATAGATTTATATGCACATTTGTGGAAGACATAATATAAATTACATCTGATGACAGTATAAAGGCTCTTAGGAGATAGTAGCGGGGTAGAGGCGTGTACTAACACAACTCTGGGGTGTTACACAAGACCTACTGGAGATGTTTGGCCCTGTCATCAAGTGGCAGGGGGAGCGTCCTCCGCTTCGGGGACACCCCGCCGCAGGTGCAGGACACTGCTTGATGGAGCTAGAGCTAGGATTACATTCACCACCTAAACCCTGTTATTCCCCTATATAAAAGGTATAACTTTGCAGCATGCTAAGCTCAAACTAAATATTGGTGGTGGTAAATTATAGGACTCCATTGAATGTGCCGTTCTAGGAACTCCTTTGATCTTCCTTCTACACCCCAAAACCATCCTCTAAATTTGGATAGCTTTAAATCTACTACTTCAGCAAGTAGCATTTATCATGTAGAAAAAGTTAATACCAGGCACTTACTAATGTATTGTTATTGCCCATATTACTTCCTCTGCTGGTGGGATTAATTTTTCCATCACATTATACACTTCTCATTTCCATGGTTATGACCACTCTGCAATACAGCATTGGTGACCGTGCTTTCACACTATAGAAAAAAGCGCCAGCCTTTCTGGTGGCCGGGACCATAGGAGTGCACATAGGCCAGTGCTTTTTCCTATAGGGTGCAAGCACGGCCACCAATGCAGGATTGCAGAGTGGTCGTAATCCTGGAAACGCGCAGTGTATAATATAATGGAAAAATGAATCCAGCCAGCAAACGGAAGCAATATAAGTGGCTTGTATTAACTTTGTGTACATGATAAGCCCTTTAAGCTTACTAGAGATATTCTCTACCTCATGGGTATAGTTCCATTTTCGCCTCTTCCTATATACTAGCTAAGCTTCATTATCCCAGGGATAAATCGTTCTACACGGGAACATGAAGGCATGCAGAAAATCAGAGATAAACTAGATAAGATGCGACTAAAATCCAGCTCAGAGATGGCAAGGCAATGCCGCACACTCCAGCACGGATACGCGGTGAGTTCGCAAAAAAAAGGAACTGGATCCAGTGAGTAAAAATCAAAAATTTTCTGTATTCCATATTAAATATTAAAATAACGTACATAGTCAGTGACCAGCAGTCTGATGCGTTTCGATTGAAAGACCTTACTCATAGACTAAGGTCAGTAAGGTCTTTTGACCGAAACACGTCAGCTTGCTGGACACTGACTCTCTGTGATTTTCTAATATTTGATATGGAATACAGAAGATTTTAGATTTTTACTCCCTTGATCCAGTTCCTTTTTTTTTGCTTGGATAAACTTGATAGCCCTGTTTGCATAAGTTCTCAGGATTGGCCATCACTATCTGATCGGTGGGAGTGTGATACACCATACCCCCCACCAAGCGGTTGTTCTGCAGTAGCTCCAATGCTGGAACCATCCATTGTGCAGTAGACGGAGCTGGATACCACTTTGATGACGCAACCAGCTCCATTCATTGCACAACGGATGGAGATGATTAGTTCCAGTGTTACAGCTGTTTGACAGGGGTGGCAATCAGTGATGACCTGTCCCAAAGATAGGCCAATTCTTGTAAAGGATTGCACATGCCCTCTGGGGAATCTAACCTCAATCTCGCCCTTTTCCAAAAACAGCTTACCTTTTTTATTCACTGACTTCTTCTGCCAAAGGGGGAATCTCTTCAATTTAGGAAGTGTTTTGGACATACTTGCCTATTCCCCATAGAAGAATGAGGCGAGCCCCATCTTGGGTTAAAAAAAAAAGTCTCTAAAGGCATTCTACACTGGGAAGTTGGTAGGAATATCCTCCTCTGCTGGTATATCTTTGACTCAGTGGTGGCATCAGCCATATTCTATGGTGTGGTTTGTTGGGGGAGCAGCTTATCTGTGGCTGAGAGACAGAGATTAGTTAAGCTCATTAACGAGGCCAGCTCTGTCCTAGGTTGTTCCCTTGATCCAGTGCAGGAGGTGGGTGACAGAAGACCTCAAGCAAAATTAACATCACTGTTAGGCCTCATGCACACGACAGTATTTTTTCACAGTCCGCAAAATGGGGTTCCGTTGGTCCATGATCCGTGACCGTTTTTTCGTCCGTGGGTCTTCCTTGATTTTTGGAGGATCCACGGACATGGAAAAAAAAGTTGTTTTGGTGTCCGCCTGGCCGTGCGGAGCCAAACGGATCCGTCCTGACTTACAATGCAAGTCAATGTGGACGGATCCGTTTGACGTTGACACAATATGGTGCAATTGCAAACGGATCCGTCCCCCATTGACTTTCAATGTAAAGTCAGGAGTTAATATACCATAGGATCAGAGTTTTCTCAAATCCGATGGTATATTTTAACTTGAAGCGTCCCCATCACCATGGGAACACCTCTATGTTAGAATATACCATCGGATTTGAGTTACAGCATGAAAACTCATATCCGACAGTATATTCTAACACAGAGGCATTCTCATAGTGATTGGGACGCTTCAAGTTAGAATATACTACGAACTGTGTACATGACTGCCCCCTGTTGCCTGGCAGCACCCGATCTCTTACAGGGGGCTGTGATCAGCACAATTAACCCCTCAGGTGCTGCACCTGAAGGGGTTAATTGTGCGTATCATAGCCCCCTGTAAGAGATCAGGGGCTGCCAGGCAGCAGGGGGCAGACCCCCCTCCCTCCCCAGTTTGAATATCATTGGTGGCCAGTGTGCGCCCCCCCCCCCCCGGCCCCCACTCCCTCCCTCCCTCTATTGTATTATCATTGGTGGCCAGTGTGCGCCCCCCCTCCCTCCCTCTATTGTATTATCATTGGTGGCCAGTGTGCGCCCCCCCGGCCCCCCCTCCCTCCCTCTATTGTATTATCATTGGTGGTCAGTGTGTGGGAGCTCCTCCTACTGGTAAGTGACAGATCATTAAGCAATGCGCCGCACAGACCTGTCACTTACGAGTAGGAGGAGCTCCCGGCCGGTCACAGACAGCGCAGCAGGTAAGTATGATGCGTCTAATATTGCAAAGTAACCATGGCAACCAGGACTGCAGTAGCATCCTGGTTGCCATGGTTACCGATCAGAGCCCCAGCGATTAAACTGGGACTCCGATCGGAACTCTCCGCTGCCACCAATGATCGGGGGGGGGGGGGGGGAGAGGGGAGGCCGCACACTGGCCACCAATGATATTAATACAATAGAGGGGGACAGGGGCGCACACTGGCCACCAATGATAATACAATAAAGGGAGGGAGGGGGGCCGGGGGGGGGGCGCACTGGCCACCAATGATATTAATACAATAGAGGGAGGGGGGCCGGGGGGGCCGCACTGCTAGAGGGAGGGGGGTCTGCCCCCTGCTGCCTGGAAGCCCCTGATCTCTTACAAAGGGCTATGATACGCACAATTAATCCCTTCAGGTGCGGCACCTGAGAGGTTAATTGTGCGGATCAAAGCCCCCTGTAAGAAATCGGGTGCTGCCAGGCAGCAGGGGGCAGTCATGTACACAGTTCGTAGTATATTCTAACTAGAAGCGTCCCCATCACTATGGAAACGCCTCTGTGTTAGAATATACTGTCGGATTTGAGTTTTCACGAAGTGAAAACTCAGCTCTGAAAAAGCTTTTATGCAGACGGATCTTCGGATCCGTCTGTATGAAAATAGCCAACGGACACAGATCACGGACACGGATGCCAATCTTGTGTGCATCCTTGTTTTTTCACGGTCCCATTGACTTGAATGGGTCCGTGAACCGTTGTCCGTCAAAAAAATAGGACAGGTCATATTTTTTTGACGAACAGGATACACGGATCACGTAGGCGGATGACAAACGGTGCATTTTCCGAGTCTTCAACGGACCCATTGAAAGTCAATGGGTCCGCAGAAAATCACGGAAAACGGAACAACGGCCACGGGTGCACACAACGGTCGTGTGCATGAGGCCTTAGACAATGTCCTCCTTCAGTGACAGACTGCTGCATCCTAGGTGCACGAAGGAACGTGATCGGAGGTCCTTCCTCTCAGCAGCGGTTAGGATTTATAACCACCACTGTTCCCAGAAACCCAGTAGTGAATTTTTTAAGTAAATTCTGTGTTATGTTTTTCTTGTATTTTTACTCTTTAATTTCTAATTACTCTTATTTTTGCTCCTGTTGTGAATGTGATTGCTGCTGTTATGTCAACATTTCCCCACTGAGGGACAATAAAGGGATTTTCTTCCTCTTCTTCTTTCTTCTTCTTCTTCTTCTATATCATCACTTCTAGAATTGCTAAATCAAGTAATCGATGCTCGGAGTTCTACCGGCCAAAACTGAACTTTTCTATTTGTGGTGGAGCTGTCCTATAGTTTAATCTTTTTCAGTCTGACTTCTTTGCATTTATTTCTCAGGATGGCCATACACATTAATCTCAAGTTATTCAAAACGATCAATTTCGACAAAAATAATCAACAATGAAATTTAGCAACAAACTAACATTTCAGCTGACCGATCCTTTATCGGCTGAAAAGAAGCCGCGCCTTTCTTATGAAAGTTGAATAAAAGTTAAAATAAAAATCTTTTGTTCAAAGAAAGATCATTCACGGACAAAAGATCTTTAAGGGAAAGAGCTTCCCAGAAAGATCTTCTGTCCATTGCCTGGTGACATTGGATATGTATGGGCAGTTTGGACAACTGTACCGGCCAACATGGACTAAAATGTGTATGGCCGTGTTTGCGAAACGATCGTTGTTTGTTCAACTGCTCTTCCACCAACTTCTGTCTATTATGTATGGCTACCTCATTCAGTTGGCTCTCTTACAGAATAGTAGAAAGTCATATTTACTGGTGACTCACTTCATTATTGCCGATCAATGGAAATTCCTAGACGTCACATCGGCTTCGGAGCTCTCCTATCTAATCTCTTACACGTACTCCCTGGAATTATTATATGCCATTGTAACACATAAAGAAGTCTAGCTCCCATGGAAGGACTATCAGCATGTAGCACAATGCAATATTGTTTTGAATTTGCTTCACACATCTTGTGTGAACTTGGAATGGCTGCACTGTTATATTGTGGCAACCCCTCAGCTGTGAAAAAGCATCAGGTCAGAATGGGTTTTCAGCCTCTGGATGTAAATATTATTTGCACTCACTGACAGCAAGCATTTTCAGTACACAATTCAACTTTATTTCCCTCCTCTGTGTCTTATAATGTTCTAACAGATGCTTGGTGACCACCACTAATGGCTGCCATGACAGTGTCCATGGGGAAGGGCGGGTCACCCAGTTGTCTATACTGTATGTATACAGACTATATAGACTCTCCATAATCACAAGAATGGGGGAGTCCTGACCCTGTTTCCATGGGGGATAGCTGAACAAGCGCACCTCTGCTCCATTCATCCCTATGGGAACGTTGGCTTGGCTATCTCTGACAGTCTAATGGGCTTTGAATAGAGCAGGTCTCTGGATGAGTGGAGGTCCGAACATTAGGACCCCCACAATCTTACAGTTTTCCCTTATCCTGTAGATATCCTGCAGATTTTGAGAAAGAATATGCTCTAAAATCTGCACAGTGTTTTTCCTTTACTTTTTATGGCTTTTCATCTTTTTTTATGGGACCAGATGTTACTGTAAAGTGTATAGTACATTATCAAATGCAATACTTAAAGAGGACCTTTCACTAGAATAAAGCATCTAAACTCACTATACAGACATGGAGAGCGGCGCCCAGGGATCTCCCTGCACTTACTGTTATCCCCGGGCGCCGCTCCGTTCTCCGGTTATAGCCTCCGGTATCTTCATAGTTAGGCTCCACCCAGGGGAACCTGCTGGCGTCTCATTCTCCCATGCTGTAGCGCTGGCCAATCGCAGCGCTCAGCTCATAGCCTGAGAGAAAAAAGAGCCTCTCAGGCTATGAGCTGAGCGCTGCGATTGGCCAGCGCTACAGCATGGGAGAATGAGACGCCAGCAGGTTCCCCTGGGTGGAGCCTAACTATGAAGATACCGGAGGCTATAACCGGAGAACGGAGCGGCGCCCGGGGATAACAGTAAGTGCAGGGAGATCCCTGGGCGCCGCTCTCCATGTCTGTATAGTGAGTTTAGATGTTTTATTCTAGTGAAAGGTCCTCTTTAAAGTTTTTAGTAACGATTTGTATGCAGAAAATCTGCAAAACCACACAGAAAAATGCACATAAACCTGCACTATTTATCGCTCTTTTTATGCATTTTTTATGTTTGTGGTGCGGATTTGATGTCGTTTTGCAGCAGATCTCACCCTGTCATTGAAAAGGGTGAAATCTGCGCAGGAAAAACGCAACACCAGTTGACATGATGGCAGATTTCAAAATCCGCACAGCAGGTCAATTTCCGCACCTAAGAAAAAAAGTAAAGTGTACATCAGATTTGTCTAATCTCATACATTTTGCTGGTACTGTATTACACTGCGGTACCTCCAGATACCCATTGACTATAATCTGGCAGTGATCCAGACTCTTTTCCAGGATAAATGCAAGGTTTTCGCCAAACAAATACCGCTACATGCTGGCTTTTATGCCGACACAACCCGTCGGATCAGGCTCCCAAATACTGTAAACGTAGCTTTAAGGTGTTTGAAAAAAAATACTGATAAAAAAAAGCTAAAAAAAACCAAACAAATGATGGTAAAAAAAAAAGCACCCAAAAAAATATGTATAAAGGAAGCCAAATATTGCATTTTTCACAGCTTTTTCTTTCCATCTAACACTTTAAATATCTCTTCTTTTTTTTTTGGTGTTTTTCAAAGCCTGGCTAAAAATCCTGATTGCCTGATGAGGGTGGTTCGCATCTGTGTTCTGGATTCCATTATGGTTTTCCGTTATAACATGGTTATAACGGAAAATAACGGAATCCATAAGACAGAAGTAAAAACGGAAGCCTTTAGAGGCATTCCGTTTTGATCCGTCTTAATAGAAGTCTATGGAAATCATAATGTATCCATCTGGTTCCCGTCATGCAAGACGGAAAACAAAGTCCTGTCGACAGGACTTTTTTCTCCGTTCTGCATAACGGAAACCAGACGGATCTGTTATGATTCCCATAGACTTCTATTAAGACGGTATGCCTTTTAAAGGCTTCCGTTTTGCATTCCGTCATAATACAAGTCTATGGGCAGCAGAACGGATCCGTCCTTCCGTCTTATGGATTCCGTTTTTTTCCGTTATAACGGAAAGCCATAACGGAATCCAGAACGCAGATGTGAACCCACCCTAATTCGCGGCAGTATTAGGGCGGGTTCTCACCAACGTTATAAATTCCGTTATAGTGTTTTGTTATAAAAGGGTGATAATTGAATATAACAGAATTTTAGGACGGAATGCAAAATGGAACCCTTTAAGAGACATTCCGTTTTGCTTCGTCCTAATATATTTTTATGGGCACATATGACGTTTACGGTTTTTCCGTTATGCATAATGGAGAAAAACGGAATCGTTATTTGAGCTCATAGAAATATATTAGGACAAAGCAAAACAGAATGCCTCTTAAAGGGTTCCATTTTGCATTCCGTCCTAAAATTCTGTTATATTCTGTTATAACTCTCTTATAATGGAACCATATAACGGAATTCCTAGCGCTGGTGAGAACCTGCCCTTACACTGCTAGATCATTGCTAACGAGCGTTCCTACAAATGCTTCTTAGCGATAATCTGCCAAACCATCGGCCAGTATAATACAGCCTTAGGGCTCATTCACACGAACGTGTGCTGCCCGTTGCCGTATTGCGGACCGCATTTGCGGATCTGCAGTACACGGGCACCGTTCGGTGTACATTCCGCATCACGGATGCGGACCTATTCACTTCAATGGGTCCGCAAATCTGGAGATGCGGAACAGTGCGGAACGGAAGCACGGAACAGAACACTACGGAAGCACTACGGAGTGCTTCCTGGGGTTCCGTCCTGTGCCTCCATACCGCAAAAAGATAGAACTTGCTCTATCTTGTTGCGGAACGGACGGATCGCGGACCCATTCAAGTGAATGGGTCCGTGATCCCCATGCGGCTGGGCCACGGTCGGTGCCCATGCATTGCGGACCGCCATTTGCGATCTACAGCACAGGCATGGGCTTCGCAGCGGACAAGAAGAAAGAAGAGAGACGGCACGTGTGCACTGCGCGCTCCATCTCCGCATACAGCTGATCGGCGGGGGTGTCAGAGTTAGACCCCTGCCGATCTGATATTGATGACCTATCCTGAGGTTAAGTCATCAATATTAAAAGCCTGAACAACCCCTATAAGACTGGATTCACACACTGCATTTTTGTAAAAAAAAATTAAAGGCCCCTCCCTATACACAAATTTGCAGTTTTGTTTTTTATTTTGTAAAAATGTCAGAATAACTACACATGTTTATTTTTTTGTGGTGTTTTTTGCAGGGATTTTTGTGGTGTTTTTTTGCAGGTCTTTTTTTTTTTTTTCTTACCACCAGTGTTCCCTTTATGGCATTTTTCCTCTATAGTAAAAGAGATCCAGCATGCTGCATTTTGGAAAAGACTCAAGAAAAAAAACGGTGCCTTATGAATAAGAACACTAGTATAAAAAATAAAATAAAAACGCTTGTGTGCCCTGCCCTATTTATATTTCCTACAGACCTCCAACTAACTTCTGGAGCTGGCGTTTTTACAGCAAAAAATGCAGGTGCAAAAAAAGCCACTAAAAACGCAAATGTGCAGAAAAACACCAGCAAAAAGCTACGTGTGAACCCAGTCTAACAGTAGTTTTTGTGGTCAAAACCCCTTGGGGTCAAATTTCTATAGTAAATTACTGAAAACTCTACATACAGAACAGTTTTGGAATATTTCTAGCAATTTTCGTGGCAAGAAAAACACACCCCAAAAATGTGTCATAGATGAAAAACACCATAAAATTATACACTAAATTAATGCAGTTTTTATGAGACAAAAACCTGCAAAAAGCTGCAAGAAGGAAACCAAAATTAGATAATTTATCTACTAAATAATTTTAAATAAAAAAGGGTAACAATCACATATAATAGGGTCTATATAACAGCATAACAGAACAATCTTTAGACGAGATTCTAGCTTTAGTAATAATGGAAAGCAAAAGCATTACACAAAGATGTAGCAGAGTTGGGATTGTAACTGAATTGTTTCTTTTGTGACAGATAATGTAGTGTTGTCCTTACTGGAAGCAGATGATATCGCCATGTGCTAAATGACAGTCAAGGTCGGGCTCTAATGCATTGGTCAAACTCAGCTCTGCTACATCTGTATACTAAGTGACAGCAATGTACAGTCAACTGACATGGTGCAGATGATAACATACCTGCTGGCTGCCCTGGATATGTCACATTCACACATCCCGTGGCTTATATACTTTCCTGTGAGGGCAGAAGCCAATGGGTTAGAGGCTGCATACCTGAAGAACAGGTGTAGCTAGACACATGCCGCAGTCACTGAGAATGTTACACATGGGAGGGGTACGGGACCAAAAGGACTTACAAAGAAGAGGTAAAGGAAACTCCAAGGAAACTGATATAAATAAAAAATATTAGGAGAGAGAAAAAGAAAAAAAAAATCAGATAAAAAAATAATCCAAAAAGTTGCGGACCTGGATTGGTCGATGACGTCTGTTCTTAACAATATTTTACGAGGAACCCTTGGATTTACAGGTTGTTCATTACCACTGCCGTCGCTACGCGTGAGTGAAGCCGAGGTAGAAGGAGCAGGTGGAAGACATGAAGTAATGACATGCCAAGTTATTAAGTGATCTTATGGCATATAAATCTGACCAGCCCCTGTAGATATCAGTGTAGGTACACATTGAAATGTATGTGCAATGTATAGGTCTGTATATATGCATGTATACGCAAGGGCGGATTGTCCATAGAACTTACACCCAAGCCCTCCTCTAATATGGAGTTGGTCGCCCCTTTAGTCTTCTAGGAAGACTTTCTACAAGGTTTTAGGGGGTGTATGTGGGAATTTTTGTCCATTTATCCAGGAGAGCATTGGTAAGGTCAGTGTCATGCCCTGCTCAGGCTAAGTGCGGAGGTCTGCCAGGTTAGCAGCAACTGTGTAGCCTTTTGTTTTTGTTTTGGAAGTGAGCTATATCCGCCTCCCTTCAGGTGCACTGGGTGGGGTCATTGGTTTGAGTTTAGATTACGCCCACTCCCAGTGTCCTGTGCGGGTTATAGCTTCTGTCTGGCTCAGAGGAAGGAAGGATCTGCTGTTCCTGCTCAGTAGAAGATAAGTTGGTTTTGTTTATCTTGTGGTTGTCTGTCTAGACTGTTAGAGAGACACCTGCCCCCTCCAGGTCTGAGGATGCAGGCTGCCTCTTTTCCCCTTTCACCATCTTAGGTATTTTAGGGAATCTTCAGCCTAGGCACTAGGACACGTTTATTCCCACCTTCAGGGTCTGAACGTGGGCATAGAAGTCTAGGGAGAGCTGGTAGGGATTTGTCAGGAGGTGACCTTATCCCCAGCTTCTTGCCTAGACACTTGTTTGTTGATTTTCTGTGTATCTTGTATCCTGTCCGCCGTGACAGTCAGACACTGATGTTGGAGGAGAGGGACTAGCTCACAATCTTCATGCTAGTTCAGCAGTGGCCTTGGGTGGGGAGGGGGGTGGCAGGGGGGTAGTTGCCCAGGGACCCAAACTGCCGGGGGACTCTCAGCAGCCTGAAATGACTTCACATTAACTGCACTGATGACACAAACCCTGTATCCTTAGTGCAGTTCCAAGCCTTAGAAAGCTAAAGGAACTGTGATGAAATCATCACAGGTTCTGAACTGTATAGGAGTAAAGGTACTGCATTGACAATGGTGTAGTTCCTAGGTACAGCAGGTGCAGCTGCAGGACCTGTGATGACATCATTAAAGGTCCTTCACCCCCTGATTATAGAACTGCAGGGTTGAGACTAGAATGGAGTGGATACAAGGAGGTCCTCCCTTTTTCTCTCAATGTGCCTTAACCCTAAAAGTATCCATAAGGCCTCTTTCAGATGAGCGCGTGCAGTCTGAAAATCACGCTCCGTGTAGGAGTGTGATCCTTTGTTCTGGACACTGCTTGTCTTGCAGCAGCACACGGCATTATTCTGACTTATAATACTGTGTGCCTCTGCATGACCCTCCTTCTACAGGATCATACTGACATAAAGCTGTTACCATGATTCTTTAGCAGTAAAGTCATGCAGAGGTACACAGCATTATAAATCAGTATAATGCCGTGTTCTCCCGATGGGCAATGTGTAGAATGGAGGATCACGCTTACACATAGAGCGTGTTTTCTGGACTGCACATTGTCGTGTGAAGCAGCCCTAACATTAATAGTAAACCTAACTTTAAGCCAAACTACAACCCCCAATACCTCATGTACCTCACACAGTGACCATAATATATGACTGTCCATGGTTTATTACCGCTTCTGCCGTCTTTTTTGCTCGGTGCATAGGGCAACGGAGAAAGTTGTTGTGGGCAACGGAGAAAGTTGTTGTGCAACTTTGCCCAGTTGAATCAAAGGTCACGTGTCACAGGTTAGTGGGAGCAATACATGCCCAGGGTGCTGGTAACACATGTTACTTCACTGAGGTCAGGGCTCTTTGCGGCCAGAGTGACCATTGGTCATCTCTCTTATTAAAGAGGACCTTTCACCATAATAAAACCTCTAAACTAACTATACAGCCATGTAGAGCGGCGCCCAGGGATCCCCCTGCACTTACTGTTATACCTGGGCGCCGCTCCGTTCTCCGGTTATAGCCTCCGGTATCTTCATAGTTAGGCTCCACCCAGGGGAACCTGCCGCCGTCTCTTTCTCCTATGCTGTAGCGCTGGCCAATCACAGCGCTCAGCTCATAGCCTGAGAGAAAAAAAACCTCTCAGGCTATGAGCTGAGCGCTGCGATTGGCCAGCGCTACAGCATAGGAGAAAGAGACGGCGGCAGGTTCCCCTGGGTGGAGCCTAACTATGAAGATACCGGAGGCTATAACCGGAGAACGGAGCGGCGCCCGGGGATAACAGTAAGTGCAGGGGGATCCCTGTGCACTGCTCTACATGGCTGTATAGTTAGTTTAGAGGTTTTATTATGGTGAAAGGTCCTCTTTAATGCTGTTCTCCCTCGATTACATAGTTTGGTTCGGCACCCATCTCTAGGAAGATTGGTTGTTCCAGACTTCTTCAATTCAATAATTATGGAGGCCACTGTGATCTTGAGAGGTTTCTGTGCAGCAGAATTTTTTCAACAGAGGAGTACAACGCTGAACGGCAAATATATTTTTATTTCGCCACTAATACATGGCAAACAGAGCTTCAGAATGTATCACTGCACCGCTGAGCAGCAAATATATATTTTCTCTTTCCACTAAATCACGAAAAAAAGGGCTTTAAAACAGATAACTGCACCGCTGAACGGCAAATATATTTTACTTTTGCCACTAATACACAACAAAAAGGACTGTAATTTTCGCTCTTCACCACACAATGGCTAATAAGCGCTTTTTAACCACTAATACAAACCAAAAAATGCTTTAGAACATATAACTGCACTGCACAAGGGCAAATAAATCGTAGAAATATTTCCTTGTAATAAACCCTGTTGAAGCCTGTATCAAACAACACTTGCACCCCAATAAGAACGGTTTGCTGGAATTACAGAGCTGTATAATGGCAATTTAGATCCCCAGTCAGTGCAGCAAGGTGTAATAGGATTGTTCCTATTACCCAGGCTGTAACCTCCCCTACTGAACCCTGTTCAACAGAAACGCTTTTGAATGATTCCTCCCTATCCTTTCCCTACACCTTGAATAATCTTTTCCTGCACTTTTAAATCTTTTTTTTAGCACAAATGAAGTCTTTTTAAAAAAAAAACAACAATCAAGTCTTTCCTATCACTGTCCCTAGCGCCTGCAGATAAGTCTCTCCCTTCACCAAGTACGCTGGTGAATGGCAGTATCTAAGATGGCTGCCGTATTTATAGGGCTGTGACATCACAGGGCTGGCTGCTGATTGGCTGCATGCTT
Organism: Bufo bufo; assembly: GCF_905171765.1. NCBI lineage: Eukaryota > Metazoa > Chordata > Amphibia > Anura > Bufonidae > Bufo > Bufo bufo. The sequence continues at coordinate 39,368,892 of NC_053389.1, forward strand.
GTCAGTATGAGTGATCCCGCCTTCCCAGAGTTCCTTGCTCCATGTCCCCCAGCCATTTTAGGAAAAAATGTGATTTGTTACCACGAAGCACGAGGAAATTCGCATTCGGTGCAAATCAAATTTTTCCAGAAATTCGGATCGAACTCCACTTCGTCAGCTTCGATTCGTTTCTTGCTTGTGGGCCAATGAGAAGGCTTCAATATCTTTGTCTGAGCTTTGCGACATCCCTAGCAACCAATAGAAAAGTTGCCTACCCCTTACTATATAAGAAACTCCCCAGCAGCCATTTTCTGCATTTTTTTTTGCATTTCTGAGAGAGAGAGAGCAGTGACATTGTTGTGCTCTTTGCTTTCATCTGGATCCTATTCCTTATCCAATTACATTAATATATATATATAAACCTTGAAAAACGAGGATGCAGCACACTATAAATGCGAGGGGTGCACGTCCGGCCAGTGAGGACCAGCACCTAGGTCCGATTAACTAGAAATGGAAAATCAGCCAGCAGCACTCCAGATTAGCAAAGAAAACGTGTAGTTTATTGACCCAAAGTCAAGCTTGACTTTGGGTCAATAAACTACACGTTTTCTTTGCTAATCTGGAGTGCTGCTGGCTGATTTTCCATTTCTATATATATATATATAGTTAGTGGGAAATAGTCAGTGTAGGTTTGATAGTGATATAGTGTAGCTGATCGGTTCCAGTGCGGGGTGTTAGGTAGTGTGATAGGAATTACTGTGCTGTGATAGGGATTAGTGTCTTTGTCTTTGGAGAAAAAAAAAAGTCATTTGCTGTCTGTTTTTCTGAATCCCTATTTTATTAGATTTTTGCCACATTGCAATATGCACATATCACATTGTCGATTTTCGCAATCAAGAAAATAATGACTGGAGATCACGAATTCTAGAATTTAAGAATTTCTGGCGAATATTAGGCCAAAAATTTGCGAAATATCGCGACAACGAATATTGCCTATGCTGCTCATCACTACTCATTATGAGGTATTGAGTGCAGAAAGCTGAAAGATAACAAAATGTGTAAAAAGTGAAAGTGCCTGAAGACGTTCTGAATACATTGTATATGTTTACATATACTGTATGTATATGTGTATGAATACTGTCTGTATATATGTATGTATACTGTATGTATATGTGTATGTATACTGTATGTATATGTGTATGTGTACTGTCTGCATATGTGTATGTATACTGTATGTGTATAAATACCTACAAAGAACTACCAGACCACATGAACAAATATATATATATTTATTGTCAAAATTCATGAAAAAAGTAACAATAAAACAAGTGCAGGGATAAGGCGAAATCTACCAGAGGGAGACACAATGGTAACTAATTCATACTCCGAAGTGTAATATTGATTAAAGTGCAAATACAAGTGCAAACAACGCATAAATTACAAAAGGCAGAATCAATTACCCATAATGTGCCTCCTCCGGGATGGCACCAACCCCAGACGAAGGTTGGCCGAAACGCACTTGCACTTTAATCAATATTACACTTTGGAGCAGTATGAATTAGTACCATTGTGTCTCCCTCTGGTAGATGTCGCCTTATCCCTGCACTTGTTTTATTGTTAAATTTTTCATGAATTTTGTCAATAAATATTATATATATATCAATTTTTATGTGGTCTGGTAGTTCTTTGTAGGTAGTTATATAAGTCTTATACCATAGGCATGTGTACTTGGTAAATGTGGGCTATTCTTTTGTCGCGGAGTTGTCCCTTTTTGCTTTTGTGGTATAGATACTGTATGTGTATATTGGTGCAAGGCAAATGTTGTGCCCATATTCAAAAAAGGATCTAGGTCCTCCACAGGTAATTATAAACTAGTTAGTTTAACTTCTGTTGACGGAAAACTGTTTGAAGGACTGTTAAGGGACTGAATACAAGAGTATGTGACTGTAAATAATATTATAAGTGATAACCAACATAGGTTCACTAAGGACAGAAGTTGTCAGACTAACTTGATTTGTTTTTATGAGGAGGTGAGTAGTAGCCTGGACAGAGGGGCGGCTGTCGTTGTAGTTAGAGTTGAGCGGACACCTGGATGTTCGGGTTCAACGGGTTCAGCCTAACTTCACAAAAAAGTTCGAGTTTGGGACCCGAACTTGACCTGAACTTAAACCCGAACCCCATTGAAGTCAATGGGGACCCGAACTTTTGAGCACTAAAATGGCTGTAAAAATGTAATGGAAAGGGCTAGAGGGCTGCAAATGCCATCAAAATGTGGTTAAGAGCATGGCAAGTGCTCTGCAAACAAATGTGGATAGGGAAATGACTTCAAATAACATAAAATACTTAAAAATATAAAATAATATTCTTGATCTAGGAGGACGAGGTCCATATGGAGTAGGAGGTTGAGGAGGCGGTGGATGTGGCGGTGTAGGTGGATGTGGCGGTGTAGGTGTAAGCGGCGGTGGAGGAGGAGGTGGCCTACACTGCTTTTTGGTTTTAAATTTTTTATTTAAAAACAAAATTAGGGTACACCCCAAAACATTGGGAAATATAACCTGTGATATAACCCCCTCCAATCATGCTAAACACACGTTCAGACAATACACTGGCTGCATGGCAAGCCAGCACCTCCAAGGCGTAAAGTGCAAGATCAGGCCATGTGCCCAATTTAGAGACCAATCAGTCAGTTTGTGTAGGCGTGTGCACACATACTGCCCCACCATGTCGCACGTCACCGTGACGTCCACGATTCATTTGCATATCTTCTCTATCAGCTTTCGATGTTCTTTTCTGAGCCTACCATGTTGATCACGGTTATCAGCGAATCAGGGTTCCCCTCCGGAGAGCGAGCGTGAGAAAGAGAAACCACATCCAAGGGAGATCAATGGATGAAATTTTATTGTGATCGAGCGGAAATATGGGAAAAGTTATTAAAGCAGAAAAATCAAAGGAAAGGAAAGGAGGGGGCGCGCGGCAATTACCCACTCCCGACTTGGGGAGGTAGTGATGATAAATAACAATACAGGACTCTTAAGATGCCCTGTTATTGGAATGATTAATAAAAAATTATAGGGAATGTCACTGGGGTATTTAGGATTTGGAAACATTAGACAGGAGAGGCCCTGCTGCCGCTTTGTTGACTCTAGATAACTTCTGCCTGATCGCATGTCACCGTGACGTCCACGTGACGTCCACGTTGCATTTGGATATCTTCTCTATCAACTTTCGATGTTCTTTTCTGAGCCTATGTTGATCACGGTTATCGGCGAATCAGGGTTTCACGCCGGAGAGGGAGCGTGAGAAAAAGAGACCACATCAAAGGGAGGTAATTTTTTTTAAATTAAATATGATCAAGCATAAAAGTGGGACAAATTATTGAAGCGCAAATGTGGGACAAGTTCTTAAAGTTTAAGCATTGAATGAATGGAGGGGGGCGCGCATCAATTAAAGAAGAATTTTTGAAATTTAATTCCATGTCACCTATGCAGAGCAGAGGTCTTGTACAGTATACGGCAAAATTGGTAAAATGTCACCTTGTAACAGACGATTTTTTTAAATTTAGGTCCCTATCAGCTATGCAGAGCAGGGGTTTAATCATGGCAAAAATTGTCAAATGTCACCCAAGAATGTAACAGAAAAATTTGTGAATTTTTTTACCTGTCTACTAGGTATAACAGTGGTATATCACACCTAAAAATTGGTGAATTTCATCCGAATATGTAACAGACAAATTAGTGAAATGTTACCTGTCTACTAGGTAGAGCAAGGGTATATCACACCCAAAAATTGTTCAATTTCACCCAAATATGTATCCGACAAATTAATGATTTATTTTTTTACCTGTCTACTAGGTAGAGCAGTGGTATATCACACCCAAAAGTTTGTAAATTTCACCCTAAAATGTAACTGAAAAATTTGTGTTTTTTTAACCTGTCTACTAGGTATAGCAGTGGTATATCACACCCAAAAATAGGTGAATTTCACCCAAAAATGTAACAGACAAATTAGTGAATTCTTTTTACCTGTCTACTAGGTAGAGCAGTGGTATATCACACCCAAAAATTTTAGAATTTCACCCTAAAATGTAACAGACAAATTAGTGATTTTCTTTTTACCTGTCTACTAGGTATAGCAGTGGTATATCACACCCAAAAATTTTTGAATTTCACCCTAAAATGTAACAGAAAAATTTGTGATTTTTTTTTTTACCTGTCTACTAGGTATATCACACCCAAAAATTGGCAAATTTCACCCGAATATGTAACAGACAAATTAGTGAAATACGTACAAAAAAAATAAATATAGATTTATGATGTGGAGGTCCATATGGAGTAGGAGTTTGAGGAGGGGGTGGACGTAGCGGCGTAGGTGGAAGCGGCGGTGGAGGAGGACGAGGTAGCCAACACAGGTTTTTGGTTAAAATTTTTAAAATTTTATATATTTTTTTAAATTAGGGTACACTCCAAAAGAGTGTGAAATATCCAAAATACAAGAATGAGCAATTGTGCTGTAGTATAACAATGGCTGGTTAAGGCCGGTATAGATGTCTATTCTGCACAAGGTACGGACAAGTCCTGTGGGATCCATGCCTGGTTCATTTTAATGAACGTGAGATTGTCCATATTGGCTGTGGACAGGCGGCTGCGCTTGTCTGTGATGATGCCCAGTGGCATACATGCAGGGGTCGCAGTTGCCCGGCACTCCAGGGGCCCTGGGCCCAGTCGCCTGTCGACCCCCCTGGCCCCTGCAGTCAGTGTTCCCTTACGTCTAAGTGGCGCGGGTGAACGGCCGCGCAGCCATATCGCGCCGCTCAAGCTGCTTGCAAAATGTCTGTCATGCGCCTCCTGCCCCGTCTGTCTGCTCCTTCCACTTTATGAATGAAGCAGGCAGGCGGGGCAGGAGGCGCATGACGGAGGGAGAGATGTCACGCACAGGCAGCACAGAAGCAGAAGGGCGGGCAGCGGCGCTCTAGTTCGGCTGCCCACTGCCAGCCATGTGAGTAGTAGTGGAGTGCTGAAGCGGCCGCCGCTCAGGAGACTTGTGGAGCAAAATGTCCTGCAGCAGAATTAACTCCCAGAAGGTAGGAGCTGCCCCCGGTGTGTGCACAGCGCCGGGCACTGCACCGGCCCCGCCGCAAGTGTCCCTGCCTCCTCACTTCCCCCCACTAATACAGGGTGGGCCATTTATATGGATACACCTTAATAAAATTAGAATGGTTGGTGATATTAACTATCTGTTTGTGGCACATTAGTATATGTGAGGGGGGAAACTTTTCAAGATGGGTGGTGACCATGGCGGCCATTTTGAAGTCGGCCATTTTGACAAGAAAAACAATGGTGTGCTTGGTTTTAACGTAACTTTATTCTTTCATGAGTTATTTACAAGTTTCTGACCACTTATAAAATGTGTTCAATGTGCTGCCCATTGTGTTGGATTGTCAATATAACCCTCTTCTCCCACTCTTCACACACTGATAGCAACACCGCAGGAGAAATGCTAGCACAGGCTTCCAGTATCCGTAGTTTCAGGTGCTGCACATCTCGTATCTTCACAGCATAGACAATTGCCTTCAGATGACCCCAAAGATAAAAGTCTAAGGGGGTCAGATCAGGAGACCTTGGGGGCCATTCAACTGGCCCACGACAACCAATCCACTTTCCAGGAAACTGTTCATCTAGGAATGCTCGGACCTGACACCCATAATGTGGTGGTGCATCATCTTGCTGGAAAAACTCAGGGAATGTGCCAGCTTCAGTGCATAAAGAGGGAAACACATCATCATGTAGCAATTTTGAATATCCAGAGGCCTTGAGGTTTCCATTGATGAAGAATGGCCCCACTACTAGGGTGTCTTGCATTGAAATCTGCTGCAATGACCCGGTTACTGCGTTCACCAGACATCAACACAATTTCTATCCGCTCCTTACGTGTTAACCTCGGCGACATGTCAATGGCTGTAAACAAAGAGAAACTTGTAAATAACTCATGAAAGAATAAAGTTACGTTAAAACCAAGCACACCGTTTTTCGTGTGAAATTCCCAATAAGTTTGATGTGTCACATGACCCTCTTCCTATTGTAAAAACAAAAGTTGGATTCAAAATGGCCAACTTCAAAATGGCCACCACGGTCACCACCCATCTTGAAAAGTTTCCCCCCTCACATATACTAATGTGCCACAAACAAGTTAATATCACCAACCATTCCCATTTTATTAAGGTGTATCCATATAAATGGCCCACCCTGTACATTACTTTACTAGAAGGCACTTATGGGGATATCTGTGGAGGGCACTGTTGTGGGGGGATCTGTGGAGGGCACTTTTGTGGGGGGGATCTGTGGAGGGCACTGTTGTGGGGGGATCTGTGGATGGCACTGTTATGGAGATATCTGTGGATGACACATATATAGCATAAGATGCTATATATGTGTCATCCACAGATATCCCCCATAAGTGTCATCCACAGATATCCCCCATAAGTGCCCTCCACATATATCCCCCATAAGTGCCCTCCACAGATATCCCCCATAACAGTGCGTCATCCACAGATATCCCCCATAACAGTGCGTCATCCACAGATCCCCCCATAACAGTGCGTCATCCACAGATCCCCCCCATAACAGTGCGTCATCCACAGATCACAGTACAGAAGGATTGCCATCCAAAATCGGCCTGTCCCGCACAAAGCGGTACTGTTGGGAGGCATGTTGGGTAATTGGTAGGGGAGGTAGTGAGGGGGGGCAGCGGCGGGTTGGGGGATGGAGGGGGCCCCATAGATCAGTTTTGCACTAGGGCCCCATAGAATGTGTGTACGCCACTGATGACGCCCCCTGCCGTGCTAAACACACGTTCAGATAATACACTGGCTGCAGGGCAGGCCAGCACCTCCAAGGCGTAAAGGGCAAGTTCAGGCCATATGCCCAATTTGGAGACCCAGAAGTTGAAGGGGCAGACCCGTCATTCAGTCCGTGTAGGCGTGTGCACACATACTGCTCCACCATGTTGGTGAAATGCTGCCTCCTGCTAAGACGTTCCATATCAGCTGGTGGTGCTGGTTGTTGTGGCGTGCTGATAAAGCTTTTCCACATTTCGGCCATGCAAACCCTGCATTCTGAGGTGCTGGCAGTGCCCCAGCTGCGTTGGCGACCTCTTCCTCATACTCTGCCTTCGCCTTGTGCTTTCACTGTGCCCTCGCTGTCAGGTGGGAATGCCACCAGCAGCGCGTCTACCAGCGTGCGCTTGTACTCGCGCATCTTACGATCACACTCCAGTGAGGGAATAAGGAAGGTACATTGTCCTTGTAACGGGGATTCAGCAGCGTGGCCACCCAGTAATCAGCACAAGTTAGAATGTGGGCAACTCGGCGGTCATTGCGGAGACACTGCAGCATGAAATCGCTTATGTGTACCAGGCTGCCCAGAGGCAACGAAAAGCTGTCCTCTGTGGGAGGTTTATCGTCTGTGTCCTCTGTTTCCCCCCAGCCACGCACCAGTGATGGCCATGCGCTGGTCTGGGTGCCACCCTGCTGTGAACATGGTTCCCCCTACTCCATCTCCTCCTCCTCATCCTCCACTTTGTCATCCATTAGAACTGTGCCCTGGCTGGACAATTGTGTACCTGGCGTTTGTGGGTGCAGGAACCCACCCTCGGAGCCACTTGTGAATGACTGGCCAGAAACCCTATGAAATGATCCCTCTTCCTCCTCCTCCTCCTCCTGTGCCACATCCTCTTCCATCATCGTCAGCAGCGTTTGTTCAAGTTGGCATAGAAGTAGGATAGTAATGCTGAGAACGGCGTTATCGGCACTGGCCATGTTGGTGGAGTACTTGAAACAGCGCAACAAGGAACACAAGTCTCGCATGGAGGCCCAGTCATTGGTGGTGAAGTGGTGCTGTTCCGCAGAGCGACTCACGTGTGCGTGCTGCAGCTAAAAACTTTACTATCGCCTGCTGCTGCTTGCACAGTCGGGCCAGCATGTGCAAGGTGGAGTTCCACCTTGTGGGCATGTCGCATATGAGGCGGTGAGCGGGAAGGCCAAAGTTACGCTGCAGCTCTGACAGGCGAGCAGCAGCAGGGTGAGAACGCTGAAAGCGCACACAGACTGCCCGCACTTTATGCAGCAGCTCTGACATATCGGGGTAATTTTTAAGGAATCTCTGCACCACCAAATTCAGCACATGCGCCAGGCAAGGGATATTCATCAAATCGGCTAGTCCCAGAGCTGCTACGAGATTTCGCCCGTTATCGCACACCACCAGGCTGGGCTTGAGGCTCACTGGCACAAACCACTCATCGGTCTGTTGTTCAAGGCCCGTCCACAGCTCCTGCGCAGTGTGGGGTTTGTCCCCCAAACAGATAATTTTAAAACTGCCCACTGTCGTTTACCACTGGCTGTGCTGAAGTTGGTGGTGAAGGTGTTACGCTGACCGGATGAGGAGCCGGTAAAGGATGAGGAAGCGGAGTTGGAGGAGGAAGCAACAGGAGGCAAACTGAAGCGCCCTGCAATCCTCATGGTGGAAGGACATGCGCCAAACTGCTATCTGGCTCAGGCCCAGCCGCCACTGCATTTACCCAGTGTGTTGTTAGGGAGATATAACCTCCCTGACCGTGCTTACTGGTCCACGTATCCGTAGTAAGGTTCACCTTGCCACAGATGGCGTTGCGCAGTGCACACCTGATTTTGTCCCCCACTTGGTTGTGCAGGGAAGGGATGGCTGGGCACGACTTAATGTGGGACAGTCACCGCCATAAGGCTTTTAAAGCTCTCCGTCTCCACCAAACGGAATAACAGCATTTCAAAGGCCAGTCATTTTGAAATTTTTTCATTCAGGGCCAGGTATCGTGGGTGCGTAGGGGGGTACTTCCTCTTCCGCTCCAGTGTTTGGAGGATGGAGAGCTGAACGCTTCAGTGGGATATTGTGGAGATGCTTGCTGACCCAGGTGGTGGTGTTGCTGACAAATCCTCTGTTTGCAGGGTGGCAGGTGCCACTGTCACTCCAGAGGTGGATGAAGAAGCCGAGACTGCAGCAGAAGAGGAAGCAGGAGGAGCCAGAGACCTTTCTTTGTTTTTGAGGTGTCTACTCCACTGCAGCTCATGCTTTGCACTTAGATGCTTGGTCATGCAGGTTGTGCTCACGTTTATGCCTTGCTTCAGGCTCTGATTGCACAGCGTGCAAACCACTCGTGTCTTGTCGTCAGCACATTGTCTGAAGAACTGCCACGCAGGGAACTCCTTGGAGCTGGCTTTGGTGTGCTCGGTCCCTTGCTGCGGTGGGCAGTAGCAGGCGTACTGTCTAGGGGACGGCCGCTCCGCTTTTGCACCCTGCTCCTTCTGCTGTGCTGGTGGCTCTGTGGGACCACCTCCACTTCCTCCGAACTACACAGGTCACTCGCATGACCTTGATTCCATGTGGGGTCGAGGACCTCATCATCCTCCACATCATCTTCCACCCAGTCTTCACCCCTGCCCTCCTTGTCGGTCTGCACACTTTCGAAAGCCCCAGCAGTTGGCACCTGTGTTTTGTCATCATCCGGGATGTGCTGCGATGGTCCTCCCATGTACTCATCTTGAAACATAAGTGGTTGGGCATCGGTGCACTCAATCTCTTCCACTTCTGGGGCAGGGATAGTTGGATGGCCCTGGGAAACCCTGCTAACAGAGTCATCAAAAAGCAGAAGAGACTGCTGCATGACTTAGGGCTCAGACTGCTTGGCTGATTTGCAAGGGGGTGAGGTGAAAGACTGATGAACATCGGCTGCAGGTGCCAACTCTGATCTTTCAGCAGAAGACTGGGTGGGAGACAATGTGAAGGAACTAGAAGCACTGTCAGCAACTCAATCTACTATCGCCTGTACTTGTTCTGGCCTCACCATTCGTAGAGCCGCATTAGGCCCGACCAAATACCGCTGCAGGTTCTGTCGCCTACTCGCACCTGAGGAAGGTGTTTCACTTGTGCGTGTAGCTGGCACAGATCGACCACATCCTCTAACTGCAACAGGAGCTCCACCAGCAGCACCACGACCGGGGCCACGTCCCTTATTTGATGCTCTCCTCATATTTCTCAAATTTAGGATCTTGCCCTAAATGTGTGTTTTTTTAATAGCAGAATAGAACGATAGTATCTAAAGAGTGTATCTCACAATGACATATGCAGCAAAGGCTGCAAATTAAGATTTTTGCCCTAAATGTTTTTTTTCTAATAGCAGAATAGAACAACAGTATCTAAATGGTGTATCTCACACGTACAGATGCAGTCTAGGCTGCAAATTAAGATTTTTGCCCTAAATGTTTTTTTTCTAATAGCAGAATAGAACAACAGTATCTAAATGGTGTATCTCACACGTACAGATGCAGTCTAGGCCGCAATTTAAGATTTTTGCCCAAAATGGGTGTTTTTCTAAAAGCAGAATAGAACAACAGTATCTAAAGGGCGTATCTCACAATGACATATGCAGCAAAGGCTGCAAAATTAAGATTTATGCCCTAAATGGGTGTTTTTCTAATAGCAAAATAGAACAACAGTATCTAAATGGTGTATCTCACACGTACAGATGCAGACTAGGCCGCAATTGAAGATTTTTGCCCAAAATGGGTGTTTTTCTAATAGCAGAATAGAACAACAGTATCTAAAGGGTGCATCTAACAATGACATATGCAGCAAAGACTGCAAATTTTATTTTTTTGCCCAAAATGGGTGTTTTTTTTAATAGCAGAGTAGAACAAAAGTATGTAAAGGGTGTATCTCACAATGACAGATGCAGCAAAGGAAGCAATAATAAGTATTTTGCCCAAAAAGGTGTTTTTTTACTAACAGAATATTACAGCTGTATATAACGCTTGAATTTCACACGTGCAGATGCAGCAAGGGCTGTAAAATTGTGTATTTCGCCCAAAAAGGGAGTTTTTTTAAAACCCTGAAAATTATAGCTGTATTTCTAGCTTAAATTGCCCACTGACTAATGCGGTTGAGGCCAAAGATAAGGGTTATTTCCAAAAATGGGTGTTTTTTTTAATAGCAGAGTAGAACAACAGTATGTAAAGGGTGTATCTCACAATGACAGATGCAGCAAAGGAAGCAATATTAAGTATTTTTCCCAAAAAGGTGTTTTTTTACTAACAGAATATGACAGCTGTATATAACGCTTGAATTTCACACGTGCAGATGCAGCAAGGGCTGTAAAATTGTGTATTTCGCCCAAAAATGGAGTTTTTTTAAAACCCTGAAAATTATAGCTGTATTTCTAGCTTAACCACTTCAGCCCCCTTAGCTTAAACACCCTTAATGACTAGGCCATTTTTTACACTTCTGACCTACACTACTTTGACTTGTTTATTGCTCGGTCATGCAACTTACCACCCAAATGAATTTTACCTCCTTTTCTTATCACTAATAGAGCTTTCATTTGGTGGTATTTCATTGCTGCTGACATTTTTTGTTATTAATCAAAATTTAACGATTTTTTTTGCAAAAAAATGACATTTTTCACTTTCAGTTGTAAAATTTTGCAAAAAAAACGACATCCATATATAATTTTTTCTCTAAATTGATTGTTCTACATGTCTTTGATAAAAAAAAAATGGTTGGGTAAAAAAAAAAAATGGTTTGGGTAAAAGTTATAGCGTTTACAAACTATGGTACAAAAATGTGAATTTCCGCTTTTTGAAGCAGCTCTGACTTTCTGAGCACCTGTCATGTTTCCTGAGGTTCTACAATAGACAGACAGTACAAACACCCCACAAATGACACCATTTCGGAAAGTAGACACCCTAAGGTATTCGCTGATGGGCATAATGAGTTCATAGAACTTTTTATTTTTTGTCACAAGTTAGCGGAAAATGATGATTTTTTATTTTTTTCTTACAAAGTCTCATATTCCACTAACTTGTGACAAAAAATAAAAAATTCTATGAACTCGCTATGCCCCTCATTGAATACCTTGGGGGTGTCTTCTTTCCAAATTGGGGTCACTTGTGGGATAGTTATACTGCCCTGGCATTCTAGGGGCCCTAATGTGTGGTAAGTAGTTTGAAATCAAAATCTGTAAAAAATGGCCTGTGAAATCCGAAAGGTGCTCTTTGGAATGTGGGCCCCTTTGCCAACCTAGGCTGCAAAAAAGTGTCACACATGTGGTATCTCTGTACTCAGGAGAAGTTGGGAAATGTGTTTTGGGGTGTCATTTTACATATACCCATGCTGGGTGAGAGAAATATCTTGGTCAAATGCCAACTTTGTATAAAAAAATGGGAAAAGTTGTCTTTTGCCAATATATTTCTCTCACCCAGCATGGGTATATGTAAAATGACACCCCAAAACACATTGCCCAACTTCTCCTGAGTACGGAGATACCACATGTGTGACACTTTTTTGTAGCCTAGGTAGGCAAAAAGGCCCACATTCCAAAGAGCACCTTTCGGATTTCCCCGGCCATTTTTTACAGATTTTGATTTCAAACTACTTACCACACATTAGGGCGCCTAGAACTCCAGGGCAGTATAACTACCCCACAAGTGACCCCATTTTGGAAAGAAGACACCCCAAGGTATTCAATGAGGGGCATAGCGAGTTCATATAATTTTTTATTTTTTGTCACAAGTTAGTGGAATATATTTATCTCACCCAGCATGTGTATATGTAAAATGACACCACAAAACACATTGCCCAACTTCTCCTGAGTACGGAGATACCACATGTGTGACACTTTTTTGCAGCCTAGATGCTCAAAGGGGCCCACATTCCTTTTAGGAGGGCATTTTTAGACATTTGGATCCCAGACTTCTTCTCACGCTTTAGGGCCCCTAAAATGCCAGGGCAGTATAAATACCCCACATGTGACCCCATTTTGGAAAGAAGACACCCCAAGGTATTCAATGAGGGGCATAGCGAGTTCATAGAATTTTATTTTTTTTTGCCACAAGTTAGCGGAAATTGATATATATATTTTTTTTCTCACAAAGTCTCCCTTTCCGCTAACTTGGGACAAAAATTTCAATCTTTCATGGACTCAATATGCCCCTCAGTGAATACCTTGGGGTGTCTTCTTTCCAAAATGGGGTCATTTGTGGGGTGTTTGTACAGCCCTGGCATTTGAGGGTCTCCGCAATCATTACATGTATGGCCAGCATTAGGAGTTTATGCTATTCTCCTTATATTGAGCATACGGGTAATGAGATTATTTTTTTTCCGTTCAGCCGCTGGGCTGAAAGAAAAAATGAACGGCACAGATTTCTTCATTCGCATCGATCAATGTGGATGAAAAAATCTCTGCCAAAAAAAAAAAAAGAAGGGGAAAGGCGTCTGCCAGGACATAGGAGCTCCGCCCAACATCCATACCCACTTAGCTCGTATGCACTGGCAAACCAGATTTCTCCATTCACATCAATCGATGTGGATGAATAAATCAGTGCCGGGATTTTTTTTTTTATATATACAAAGTGTTTGCCAAAGCATATGAACACCGCCACCTCCTCAGCTCATATGCCTCGGCAAACGTATCTTTTACTGCAGAGGAGAAATCTCGTCTTGCAGCGCCGCATACACCGACTTTTGTGTAATCTGACAGCAGCGCAATGCTTCTGTCCGAATGCACATCAGTGCTGCAGCTGGTTCATCGGTTGGTCCACCTGGAAGGTAAAAAAAGCAAAACAAAAAAGAAAAAAACAGGCCGCAACGCAATAAATTTATTAACTTTATAATAACTTTTGAACAGAACATAGAAACTTTATTTAACTTTTTGAACTGAACGTTAACTTTTTTACTTACCCGTGATTTTTTTATTTTTTTTTTACCTTTATAGGACAAACCTCTCCTTCCCCATGGGACAATGTGCAAAGCGCAAATCGCCCAAAGATGTGGCGAAGTACATTATGCACTTTATCCCAGGTGAAAGGAGAGGTTTGCAGCAGCTGTGAGTAAAAGGGCCCTAATAGCCCTGTGTGCCTGTCCTGTGAGATGCAATCCCTATGCTAAGTGTACCTGTGTGTGGTACTTCCGGAAACACTCTCCTAAGCATAGGGCAGGGTGGTCAGGGCAGTCAGGACAGAAATAGCGGGTGTCACGCCTTATTCCACTCCTGCTACAGACACAACATTTTTTTCGGGGTGACGGTTGGTTTGAGGTACCAGCAACGACATTGGGGAAATGTCGCTCGTGTAGACGGCTAACTACACTGGTGGATGGGGCCACGGAACCTCCTGGATACAGAAGGTTCTCGATGATCTCTTCCTGAAATTTGAGGAAGGATCCTGTTCTCCCAGCCTTACTGTAGAGAACAAAACTATTATATGCAGCCAATTGAATCAAATATACAGACACCTTCTTATACCAGCGTCTGGTACGTCGGGAAACTAAATAGGGAGCCAACATCTGGTCATTGAAGTCCTTCCTCCCATGAGCGCATTATAGTCGTGGACTGAGAGGGGCTTTTCAATGACACGGGTTGCCCTTTCAATTTGTATTGTCGTGTCTGCGTGAATGGAGGAGAGCATGTAAACGTCACGCTTGTCTCTCCATTTCACTGCGAGCAGTTCTTCGTTACACAAGGCAGCCCTCTCCCCCCTTGCAAGACGGGTGGTAACGAGCCATTGGGGGAAGCCCGCGCGACTAGGTCGCAAGGTGCCACGGCAGCCAATCTGTTCTAGGAACAAATGCCTGAAGAGGGGCACACTTGTGTAAAAATTGTCCACATAAAGATGGTACCCCTTGCCAAATAAGGGTGACACCAAGTCCCAGACTGTCTTCCCACTGCTCCCCAGGTAGTCAGGGCAACCGACCGGCTCCAGGGTCTGATTTTTTCCCTCATAGATCCGAAATTTGTGGGTATAGCCTGTGGCCCTTTCACAGAGCTTATACAATTTGACCCCATACCGGGCGCGCTTGCTTGGGATGTATTGTTTGAAGCCAAGGCGCCCGGTAAAATGTATTAGGGACTCGTCTACACAGCGTGCAAACCACTCGTGTCTTGTCGTCAGCACATTGTCTGAAGAACTGCCACGCCAGGGAACTCCTTGGAGCTGGCTTTGGTGTGCTCGGTCCCTTGTTGCGGTGGGCAGTAGCAGGCGTACTGTCTAGGGGACGGCCTCTCCGCTTTTGCACCCTGCTCCTTCTGCTGTGCTGGTGGCTCTGTGGGACCACCTCCACTTCCTCCGAACTACACAGGTCACTCGCATGACCTTGATTCCATGTGGGGTCGAGGACCTCATCATCCTCCACATCATCTTCCACCCAGTCTTCACCCCTGCCCTCCTTGTCGGTCTGCACACTTTCGAAAGCCCCAGCAGTTGGCACCTGTGTTTCGTCATCATCCGGGATGTGCTGCGATGGTCCTCCCATGTACTCATCTTGAAACATAAGTGGTTGGGCATCGGTGCACTCAATCTCTTCCACTTCTGGGGCAGGGGTAGGTGGATGGCCCTGGGAAACCCTGCTAACAGAGTCATCAAAAAGCAGAAGAGACTGCTGCATGACTTAGGGCTCAGACTGCTTGGCTGATTTGCAAGGGGGTGAGGTGAAAGACTGATGGACATCGGCTGCAGGTGCCAACTCTGATCTTTCAGCAGAAGACTGGGTGGGAGACAATGTGAAGGAACTAGAAGCACTGTCAGCAATCTAATCTACTATCGCCTGTACTTGTTCTGGCCTCACCATTCGTAGAGCCGCATTAGGCCCGACAAAATACCGCTGCAGGTTCTGTCGCCTACCCGCACCTGAGGAAGGTGTTTCACTTGTGCTTGTAGCTGGCACAGATCGACCACATCCTCTAACTGCAACAGGAGCTCCACCAGCAGCACCACGACCGGGGCCACATCCCTTATTTGATGCTCTCCTCATATTTCTCAAATTTAGGATCTTGCCCTAAATGTGTGTTTTTTTAATAGCAGAATAGAACGATAGTATCTAAAGAGTGTATCTCACAATGACATATGCAGCAAAGGCTGCAAATTAAGATTTTTGCCCTAAATGTTTTTTTTCTAATAGCAGAATAGAACAACAGTATCTAAATGGTGTATCTCACACGTACAGATGCAGTCTAGGCCGCAATTTAAGATTTTTGCCCAAAATGGGTGTTTTTCTAATAGCAGAAAATAACAACAGTATCTAAATGGTGTATCTCACACGTACAGATGCAGACTAGGCCGCAATTTAAGATTTGTGTTCAAAATGGGTGTTTTTCTAAAAGCAGAATAGAACAACAGTATCTAAAGGGCGTATCTCACAATGACATATGCAGCAAAGGCTGCAAAATTAAGATTTATGCCCTAAATGGGTGTTTTTCTAATAGCAAAATAGAACAACAGTATCTAAATGGTGTATCTCACACGTACAGATGCAGACTAGGCCGCAATTGAAGATTTTTGGCCAAAATGGGTGTTTTTCTAATAGCAGAATAGAACAACAGTATCTAAAGGGTGCATCTAACAATGACATATGCAGCAAAGACTACAAAATTTATTTTTTTGCCCAAAATGGGTGTTTTTCTTTTTTTTTTTTTTATTAATAATTTTTATTTTCATAAAAAACATACATGTAGAAAGAACATATAACATGTAACAATACAGGTACACATATCTCATGCACAAAATGGTTTTAAGAGAATTCAGTGAAGTAGAGATGTTATCATCTGTATACTACTACAGTAGTACTGGTGGGTCAGATATTGAAGAAACAGCACAATACGTATAAGTCGGTCGACATAGTGATCAAGAGGAGGGGGGGGGGTGAAAGGGGAGGTATGAAGAATAGACAGGGGGACGGGGGGAGGTAAGGGGAGGCAATTCTATGGTAAGAGATATCACACACTCATTTGAAGAACATTATGAGAAATGTCTGAACTCCTTCCAAGGGTTCCAGATTTTTAGAAAAACAGATCTTGTTCTCAGTTCCCAATGGGAGATTTCCTCCATTCTATATATTTGGTCTATCTTAGCAAACCAACTCTCGTGGCTGGGATTATCTTGTGTAAGCTATAGTTTTGGGAGAAGTAGTCTAGCTGCGCTTAACATAAGTAAGAAGAGAGAGGCTTTATATTTAGGGATTTTCTGGACTCCCAGAGAGAGAAGGGTTATTTCCGGGGTACAGGAAATATTTGTCTGGCATATTTTGTTGATGGTCCTCAGAATCTCTTCCCACCATCCCTTGACTACACCACAAGACCACCACATGTGGAAATAAGAACCCTTCTCTGGTTGACATCTCCAACAGAGATCTGAAGAGTCCTTGCTGTATAGGCAGGTTTTGTCTGGGGTTTTATACCAGCGTGATAAAATCTTATAGCTATTTTCTTGGGCTCGGGTACATCTAGAGATTTTATGTGGGGAGATCAGCATGGAGGAAATTTCAGCTTCTGATAGGGAGCGTTGTAGATCTCTCTCCCATAGGCCTACTATAGCTGGTTTGGGATCAGAAACTGGGCTTTTTAGATTCCTATATATTGTGGAGATAGTCTTGGGAGGGTATAGCTTAGTATTTAAAAGTTTTTCAAACCAGGAGAGTTCGGTATGGGTCGGAGTGCTTTTGAGTAAAGAGAGAGTTTCTGCTTTCAAGAAGCTCAGTGTGATGGTGTTGCTGAGCTTAACTTTTAGGAGGTCACATAACTTTTGGTCAGGTAGCAAGGTCCCCTCTGTGTCCACCAGTGTCTCTATAGGGGAATCAGAGGCGCGCAGGGAGGGGGGAAAGCTATCTCTAAGTTCTTTCGGAGCAAGGGAGATTATGTCTTTAATAAGTAGCAAGGGGGAGGGGAGGGACATGGAACTTTTATTAGTTATAAACCAGTTCCAGGTTTTTAAAGTATTCCTAATCACACTATTAGGAATAGAGCGCAGGCCAGGGAGAGGTTTTCCTGATAATAATAGGGCCCTTAAAGGAGTGGTTAGGTATGAGTTTTCCAGTGTAACCCATGTTTTGGAGGGGGGGGGATCTAATCCAATCTATAATCCTACAGAGGAGAATAGATCTCATGTATATTTCAGGGTCAGGCAACCCTATTCCTCCAGCTTTTTTTGGTTTGGAAAGGGTAGATAAGGAGATACGGGGAGCCTTGCCATGCCAAATAAACTTACGTATTAGTTTGTTCAGGAGATTAAAGAATGACCTAGGCAATTCTATAGGGAGAGTCTGCATTAGATATGTAAGCCGTGGCATAATGAGGGACATTAGAAGGTTTTTTCTCCCAAACCAAGATAGAAAGGGGAAGTCAAGTGAGTCTAATTGGGCAGAAATGGATGATAATAAGGGTTTAAAATTTAAGGTGCAAAGGTCGGTTAAAAAAGGGGTAAGTTTAACACCCAAGTATGTTAATTGCTGGGTATTCCAGTTAAAGGGGGTGGAAGCTTTGATGGAGGAGAGAGTCGCGCGGGGCAGGCCCATGTGAATCACCTGGGATTTAGTGGGGTTAACTTTAAAGTTGGATATGGACCCAAATCTGCTCAAAAGCGAGAGAATTATGGGCATGGGTTTCAAGGGGTTAGTAGTGATAATCAAGAGGTCGTCCGCGAAGGCAGCCAACTTAAACTCCAGTCCCCCTACATGAAGGCCTCGGATGTCTCTCTCCTGCCTCAAAGCCTGCAGAAGTGTCTCCATAATAAGGACAAAGATAAGAGGGGAAAGAGGGCATCCCTGCCTAGTCCCATTGCTAATTGGGAAGTTAGATGAGAGGATTCCATTGACCGACACGGACGCCGAGGAGTGGGTATACATCGAGAAGACTGAGTTGACAAAAGAGTCTGAGAATTGAAATTTTTGCAGAGTGAGACGGATATATGACCAGTCCACCCTGTCAAAAGCATTCTCAGCGTCCGTGCCGATCAAGGTTAAGGGCGAGGATCTGTAAGAGGCTTAGAAAAGGGAATTCAGGACCTTGGCAGTATTGTCCTTGCCCTCTCGGCCCTTAACAAAACCAACCTGGTCCGGATGGATCAGTAAGGGAAGGTAGTTGTTCAAACGAAGGGCGAGCATTTTGGCTAAAAGCTTCAAATCCACATTAAGTAGGGAAATGGGACGATAGTTGGAACAGGAGGAGGGATCCTTCCCGTCCTTAGGGATTATAGTGATGGTGGCCCTAGTCATGTCGGAGGATACTGGCTTACCCTCCAGAGAGGAATTGTAGATTGGGAGAAGGAAGGGGGTCATAATGCTCTGAAAAGCGGAATAGTATGGAATCGGGAGGCCATCCGGACCTGGGCATTTCCCATTGGGGGTAGATTTTATGGCTGATTCTAATTCCTGGGTCGAGAAGGGCCTAGTGAGAGACTCTTTCTGGGAGGGGGTTAGGGTTGGGAGAGTGAGGGACTCCAAAAAGTGGTTGATATGGGGTATTTTCTCCTCAGGGGAATATTTTAGCTCTTGGGAGGGGAGATTATATAGTGACTCATAAAAGAGCTTAAATTGGTCCGCGATTTCCTCAGATTTAAACAAGGACGAGCCCTGGGGGTTTTTAATGCATTGAACAAATCGAGACTCCCTCCTCTGTTTAATCCTCCTCATCATGTACTTAGAAGCTTTATCGCCATGAGCGTAAAACTTCTGCTGGGATGATAAGAAGTATTTAGCAGAGCGTTCATTCAGGAGGTTCTTAAGCTCAGTCCTTAGAGAAAGGAGTTCCGATAGGTGCAAGGCAAGGTGAGATTGTTTGTGTTTCTTCTCAATAGTGTGGATCTGAGACAGAAGGAGATTCAATTTTTTCTCTGTTTCTTTTTTGAGGAATGAGCAGAGGCTTATGAGTTTGCCCCTGATATAGGGCTTGTGGGCATCCCATAACGTTTGGGGCGATATATCCGGGGTGTTATTAATGGAGAAGTACTCTTCAAGATGGGAGGCTATCTGGTTTTTATGAGAGGTATTGCTAAGTAGCGATTCATTAAATCGCCAGACTGGGGATCTAGGAGGGAAGGATAGAAGATGCAGTTCACATGAGATTGGGGCATGGTCAGATAATGTAATGTCACCAATCTTGGCTAGCTTGCATAGTTGCAGTTTTTCTTTAGGTAGGAAGATATAATCAATCCTGGTGTAGGTGTCATTTGCTGCCGAGTAGAAGGAGAAGTCCAATTCGTCTGGGTGTAAACACCTCCAGACATCTACCAGGCCCAAATTAAATATTTTGACTTGAAGGGATCTAAGGCTTTTATGAGAGATTGAGGACTTTTTAGAAGAGGAATCCAAAAGTGGATTTAGGGTAAGGTTAAAATCTCCTCCCAAGATTAAAGAGCCCTCAACATGGACCTCTATTAGGTTAATAAGGGAGAGAAGCCACTCCACCTGTCCTGAATTTGGGGCGTAGACATTCACCAGGGTGACAGTTTGCTGCCCAATTGTGCCCTTCAGGATAAGGTATCTACCTTCTGGGTCCAAAATTTGTGAAAGGAGGGTGAAAGGAAAATTTTTACGGAAACCTATGCTCACACCCCTCGAGGCAGCACCACCGGCCCCACAATGGAACCAAGTAGGATATTTGGCATAGGAGAGATTGGGATAGTGGCCGTGTTTAAAATGGGTCTCCTGGAGGAAAATAATAGAGCCATTAGCTTTTTTCAATAGTGAGAATATTCTACATCTCTTAGAGGGGGATCTCAGTCCCTTGACATTGTAGGAAATCAGGTGGACGTCCGACATCATCATTTATAAAGCGAGGTAAGGGAAAGATTAAAGGACGCCAACCTGGTTCCCCCAATAAGGGTGCTGCCTGTCAAGGCGAGGGGCCAAGGACCAGCAAATAAAACAAAAACGACCTGTTTGAAGAGGAAAGAAGTCCCTGGGTATGCAGCAGTGTTCTGGAACCTTGCATCTACAAGGCAGCACCGGGCTATCCTGTGATTAGAGAAGGAGTACCTGTCAGAAAATAAAAAATTGAGAACAAATAACAGAAAACACAACAAAAGCCTGAGATCAAGCCTAAACCTGAGATTACTGTTAACGCATAATAGAGCAAAATACAGTAATTTTAACAGAGACATTGACGTCAGGGGGGGAATTAGACTAAACATCATGTAATTATGTAGATAATACCCTTAGAGGGCCAATAGTACTGGATAGCTAGGTAATAGGGGGAGGACAGGTAATTATTTATCTGGCAGAGAGAGTCTCTTGGGGGTAGAAGCAGGATAGTTCTTCTTGGTCTTATGCGCTCTTGGGGTGCGCAAGGTCTCCCAGGAAGATATCACAGGTAGTGAGGTTAAAGGTGGAAGGCTCTGGACCATCTCCCAATTTTCTATTTCCAGAGGAGGAATTTTCAAATGGGCATAGACCTTTTCTAAGTCCCCATAGGAGGAGATGTTGACCCGTCGTGCTTCGTATGCAAAAGACAGACCAAATGGAAAGGTCCATCTGTATATGGTGTTATGTTGACGGAGCCATTCCGTTAGTGGCTTCAGGGAACGACTTTTCTTCAAGGTAGACTGTGATAGGTCTTGAAAGACTGATATATGGTTATTTTCCCACCTCAGAGGTTCAGCTTGCCTGGCTCCGGATAAGATGGCCTCCTTGACAGGAAAGTGCAGAAATTTGCAAATGACGTCTCGGGGAGGCTCAGAGGCTTGTGGCTTGGGACGCAGGGCTCTGTGGGCTCTCTCTATAATCACTTCATGGACCGAGTCTGGGCCCAGGATTTGCAGGCAAATTTGGATGACTGTGTGTGGCACATCTACTGGGGACACAGACTCAGGGATCCCACGAAATCGCAGGTTGTTCCTCCTCCCTCTGTTTTCCTGATCCTCAATGGCTGCATATAGGGAGTTGAGGTGGTTCTGGCATATCGTGAGGCTATTTGCTGCCTCCGATTGGTGACTGATGATGACCGCCTGATTTTCTTCTAGGCCCTCCACTCTTCTGCCTATGTGGCGGATGTCCTCCTTGATGGAGGCTAAATCCAGGCTGATGGGGCCCAGGGCGTCTAGTAAGGCTTCTTTAAGATAGGAGCGGGATATGGGGAGGCTATCGTGGTCAGGAGAATCATCTCTTACCCCATCAGATTCGGCCGCCTCTCTGGCTGCTCTGTTGTTGCCGCTCCTAGGAGTGCCGGGCGCCATCTTGGGCTCTCTGTTCACAGCAGCAGCCGCTGCTTTCCTGATAAACCGATCCATATCGCAAGGTTGACTGGCGGAACGAGCTTGACCTGCTTGGGCAGAAGGCTTTTGGTCACCAATCTTGACCATTCTGGCTATCAGTGAAGCAGTAAAACCAGGCTTTTAGGGTATATCTGCAGGAGAGCAGCGCTTCACATGTCCGCTCTGTTTCGGCGCTAGCTCCGCCCACCTGGGTGTTTTTTTTAATAGCAGAGTAGAACAAAAGTATGAAAAGGGTGTATCTCACAATGACAGATGCAGCAAAGGAAGCAATATTAAGTATTTTGCCCAAAAAGGTGTTTTTTTACTAACAGAATATTACAGCTGTATATAACGCATGAATTTCACACGTGCAGATGCAGCAAGGGCTGTAAAATTGTGTATTTCGCCCAAAAAGGGAGTTTTTTTAAAACCCTGAAAATTATAGATGTATTTCTAGCTTAAATTGCCCACTGACTAATGCGGTTGAGGCCAAAGATGAAGGTTATTTCCAAAAATGGGTGTTTTTTTTAATAGCAGAGTAGAACAACAGTATGTAAAGGGTGTATCTCACAATGACAGATGCAGCAAAGGAAGCAATATTAAGTATTTTGCCCAAAAAGGTGTTTTTTTACTAACAGAATATGACAGTTGTATATAACGCTTGAATTTCACACGTGCAGATGCAGCAAGGGCTGTAAAATTGTATATTTCGCCCAAAAAGGGAGTTTTTTTTAAAACCCTTAAAATTATAGCTGTATTTCTAGCTTAACCACTTCAGCCCCCTTAGCTTAAACACCCTTAATGACTAGGCCATTTTTTACACTTCTGACCTACACTACTTTGACTTGTTTATTGCTCGGTCATGCAACTTACCACCCAAATGAATTTTACCTCCTTTTCTTATCACTAATAGAGCTTTCATTTGGTGGTATTTCATTGCTGCTGACATTTTTACTTTTTTTGTTATTAATCGAACGAAATTTAACAATTTTTTTGCAAAAAAATGTCATTTTTCACTTTCAGTTGTCAAATTTTGCAAAAAAACGACATCCATATATAATTTTTTCTCTAAATTGATTGTTCTACATGTCTTTGATAAAAAAAAAATGGTTCGGTAAAAAAAAAAATGGTTTGGGTAAAAGTTATAGCGTTTACAAACTATGGTACAAAAATGTGAATTTCCGCTTTTTGAAGCAGCTCTGACTTTCTGAGCACCTGTCATATTTCCTGAGGTTCTACAATAGCCAGACAGTACAAACACCCCACAAATGACCCCATTTTGGAAAGTAGACACCCTAAGGTATTCGCTGATGGGCATAATGAGTTCATAGAACTTTTTATTTTTTGTCACAAGTTAGCGGAAAATGATGTTTTTTTTTTTTTCTTACAAAGTCTCATATTCCACTAACTTTATGAACTCGCTATGCCCCTCATTGAATACCTTGGGGTGTCTTCTTTCCAAAATGAGGTCACTTGTGGGGTAGTTATACTGCCCTGGCATTCTAGGGGCACTAATGTGTGGTAAGTAGTTTGAAATCAAAATCTGTAAAAACACCCCAAGGTATTCAATGAGGGGCATAGCGAGTTCATAGAATTTTTTATTTTTTGTCACAAGTTAGTGGAATATATTTATCTCACCCAGCATGTGTATATGTAAAATGACACCACAAAACACATTGCCCAACTTCTCCTGAGTACGGAGATACCACATGTGTGACACTTTTTTGCAGCCTAGATGCTCAAAGGGGCCCACATTCCTTTTAGGAGGGCATTTTTAGACATTTGGATCCCAGACTTCTTCTCACGCTTTAGGGCCCCTAAAATGCCAGGGCAGTATAAATACCCCACATGTGACCCCATTTTGGAAAGAAGACACCTGTCATGGTCTTACCTGCTTGCTGCTCTCCTTCGTTTGACATGTGCTGGCGGCCATCTTGGTTTCTGGGTTTCTTGTAGCCTTCCACCCTGCGGCTCCTCCTTCCCCTGGGAGGAGCTGGATGCCTAGCTCATATATATAGGAGGTCTGTGGCTTCAGTTCCTTGCTTGGTCCTCTTGTGTTCACATGCTTCTAAGACTGCTGCTGCTTCTGGTTCCTGATCCTGGCTTCGTCTGACTACCCTGCTGGTTCCTGATCCTGGCTTCGTCTGACTACCCTGCTGGTTCCTGATCCTGGCTTCGTCTGACTACCCTGCTGGTTCCTGATCCTGGCTTCGTCTGACTACCCTGCTGGTTCCTGATCCTGGCTTCGTCTGACTACCCTTCTGGTTCCTGACCTCTGGCTTCGCAAAGACTCTGCTCGGTTTCACCATCCATTTGGACTTTTGCTTTACAGCTTTATTTTCAATAAAGCCTTCTTATTTTCACTTATCTCTTGTTGTACGTCTGGTTCATGGTTCCGTGACATTAGGACCAAGCCATGAATTCTGACGGTACAGGGCCATCCTCGCTACCCACGCTGGTTGCCAGACTTGATCAGCAGGATCACCTGTTGGGTCGGTTCGCTGTGGCGTTGCAAACCCTGCTTGAACGCACGGCTCATTTCGCTCCCGTTGCCGATGGGTCGGTTGTCGCTCCTGGGCTCGCTCCTACTGCCGCTCCGGTTGTTGCGCCAGAGTCTACCCCGACACCTGTTGTTGCGCCTGCGGTGTTTCGGGGTATGACCGGTTCTGCCCCTCTTCCACAGCGCTTTGGGGGAGAGCCAACCCAGTGCCGAGGTTTCCTTAACCAGGTGGGCATTTATTTCGAGTTGCTGCCACATGCCTTTCCTACTGAGAGATCAAAGGTGGGCTTCTTGATCTCGCTGCTCTCGGACAAGGCCTTGGCCTGGGCCAGCCCTTTATGGGAGAACAACAATCCGGTGGTTGCCGAGTTTTCCGGTTTTGTTGCTTCTCTTCGGAAGGTATTCGATGTGCCGGCTCGTGCTGCCTCTGCTGCGAAGCTCCTTATGTCCATCAGACAGGGTTCACGATCCGTAGCTGAATACGCCATTGAGTTTCGTACCCTGGCAGCAGAGGTGGGCTGGAATAATGAGGCTCTGGTCGCTGCTTTCTCTCATGGTCTCTCGGATGCCTTGAAGGATGAGGTTGCAGCTAAGGACCTACCAGCTGAGCTCGAGTCTCTTATTTCTTTCCTGATTTTGATTGACACCAGACTCAGGGAGAGACCTTCCTTTAAGGAGAACCTGCGGAGGTCTTCTAACAGATTGGTGCCTACGTTTGCTGTCCCACCCGTGCCTCCCTCTCCTCCCACGCCTCCTGGGAATGACTTGTCTGGGGGTGAACCCATGCAGCTGGGGTTTGCTCGCCTGTCCGAGGGGGAGAGGGCACTCCGGAGACGCGAGGGCCGATGCATGTACTGTGGTCTCGGTGGGCATTTTCGGTTGGCATGTCCGAACCGTCCGGGAAACGCTCGTACCCTGAGATCCTGTCGGGGGCAGATCTTGGGTGGAGTCTCCTCGTCCCCGGTTTCCCGTGTTGACAAACCACTGATCACTGTTGTCCTCTCCTGGGTCGGGGGCTCGGTGACGACCCAGGCGTTGGTGGACTCTGGTGCTGGTGGTTTGTTCATTGATAGTGTGTTCGCTGCCGCCAATTCCATTCCTCTGCAGGCTCGAGGTTCCCCACTGGCTCTTGAGGCAATAGACGGCAGACCCCTTCTGCCGCCACACGTGACTCATGAGACCCTTCCAGTGGGGATAGCCATTGGTGCCGTTCACAGAGAGTCGGTCTGCCTCCAGGTTATTTCGTCTCCACACTACTCGGTGGTCTTGGGGTACCCCTGGCTCCAGAAGCATAATCCGACTTTCGATTGGAGATCGGTCGAGATCCTCTCGTGGTCACCGCAGTGTGGGGCTAGTTGCATCCATGGGTCTGTCAAGTTGCTGTGTACTTCCTCGGACTCTCTGTTGCCTCCTGAATACGAGGAGTACCGGGATGTATTCGATAAGGTGCGCGCGGTTGCCCTACCTCCGCACCGCCCATACGATTGTGCCATAGAGTTACAATCTGGTGCCGTTCCTCCTCGTGGCAAAGTCTATCCACTGTCGGTAGCGGAGAATGAGGCCATGGAGGAGTACGTGAGGGAGGCGCTTTCACGCGGACACATTCGCAAATCTTCGTCCCTGGCAGGGGCTGGATTTTTCTTTGTGAAAAAGAAGGGCGGTGAGTTGAGGCCTTGCATCGATTACAGGGGTCTCAATCGCATCACGATCAAGAACGCTTACCCGATACCCTTGATTTCCGAGCTGTTCGATCGCCTTAAAGGGGCCACGGTCTTTACCAAACTCGACCTGAGGGCGGCATATAACCTGGTAAGGATCAAGGCGGGCGATGAGTGGAAGACCGCGTTTAACACCAGGACCGGTCATTACGAATCCTTGGTTATGCCCTTTGGGTTGTGCAATGCGCCCGCAGTCTTTCAGGAATTCATCAACGATGTTTTCCGTGACCTGTTGCAGCAGTGTGTGGTAGTCTATTTGGATGACATCTTGGTATATTCTGAATCCATGGAGGCCCACATTCTGGATGTCAGACGAGTGTTGCAACGGTTACGAGAGAACAAGCTGTTCGGTAAGCTTGAGAAATGCGAATTTCACCGATCCCAGGTAACCTTCTTAGGTTACATCATTTCCGCTGAGGGGTTCTCCATGGATCCTGAGAAGGTTTCGGCTGTCTTACAGTGGCCCCAGCCCAGTGGTCTTCGTTCCCTGCAGCGCTTTTTGGGCTTCGCCAATTATTATCGGAAGTTCATCAGGGACTTTTCCATGCTGGCCAAGCCTCTCACGGATCTGACCAGGAAGGGCAGTAATTCCCAGGTCTGGCCGCTCGAGGCCATCCGAGCTTTTGAGGCCCTAAAGTCCGCCTTTGTGTCGGCTCCGATTCTGTCGCATCCCAACCCTGGGTTGCCCTTTGTCCTCGAGGTGGACGCGTCTGAGACGGGAGTAGGCGCCCTTCTGTCTCAGCGTAGAACACCAGAGGGTCCTCTGCTTCCTTGTGGGTTTTACTCCCGGAAACTGTCTTCCGCGGAGTGCAACTATCAGATTGGTGACAGGGAGTTATTGGCCATCGTGCAGGCCCTTAAAGAATGGAGGCACTTGCTCGAGGGTTCGGTGGTTCCGGTTCTCATCCTGACGGATCACAAGAATCTGACCTACCTTTCTGAGGCCAAGAGATTGACACCACGTCAGGCCAGATGGGCTCTGTTCTTGTCACGTTTTAATTACGTGGTCTCCTACCTACCCGGTTCCAAGAACATCAGGGCGGATGCCTTATCACGGCAGTACTCCGAGCTGTCCAGGGAGGAGTCGATTCCGACTTCGGTCATACCTCCGAATCAGATCCTGGCCGCCATTCGCACCAGCCTGACCTCTCCCCTGGGTGAGCAGATTTTGGCGGCTCAATCTGGTGCTCCCTCTGGGAGACCCAACGGCAGATGTTTTGTGCCTGAGGAGTTGCGCACTCGGTTGTTGCGAACCTACCATAACTCCAAGACCGCGGGGCATCCTGGAAAGAATCAGCTGTCCTGGGCTGTTTCACGTCTGTTCTGGTGGCCTTCCCTACGTTCCGACATCGCCGCATATGTAGCGGCATGCTCCGTTTGTGCCCAGAGTAAGTCCCCTCGGCACCTTCCGTTGGGCCTTCTGCAACCCATAGCCACCGGGGAGCGCCCATGGTCACACCTGGGGATGGATTTCATTGTGGACCTCCCTGCATCCCGAGGCCATACGGTCATTCTCATGATTGTGGATCGGTTTTCCAAAATGTGCCACTGTGTTCCTCTCAAGAAGTTACCCTCTGCACAAGAGTTGGCCACGATTTTTGCCAGGGAGGTCTTCCGGTTGCACGGTTTGCCTAAGGAGATTGTGTCGGATCGGGGGAGTCAGTTTGTGTCCAGGTTCTGGCGCGCCTTTTGCTCCCAGTTGGGGATTCATCTCTCCTTCTCCTCGGCCTACCACCCTCAGTCCAATGGGGCCGCAGAACGATCCAATCAGGCCTTGGAGCAATTCCTTCGTTGCTATGTCTCCGATCACCAAGACAATTGGGTTGACCTCCTGCCTTGGGCTGAGTTTGCCAGGAACACGGCGGTGAACTCTTCCTCTGGGACGTCTCCCTTCATGGCCAATTATGGGTTCCAACCTGCCGTGTTACCGGAGGTATTCTCTCCCCAGGATATTCCGGCTGTGGAGGATCACCTTTCCGTCCTACGTGCTTCTTGGGTACAGATCCAGAAGTCCCTTGAGGTCTCTGCGCAGCGCCAGAGACTCCAGGCTGATCGCAGACGAGCGCCTGCTCCTTCCTACCAGGTCGGAGACCGTGTATGGTTGTCCACCCGCAACCTCAACCTTCGAGTGCCCACTCCCAAGCTGGCGCCTCACTTTGTTGGTCCCTTCCGAGTGCTTCGCAGGGTAAACCCGGTAGCCTATGCCCTTGCGCTTCCTCCTGGCATGCGGATCTCCAACGTGTTTCATGTCTCCCTGTTGAAGCCACTGGTGTGTAATCGTTTCACTTCCTCGGTTCCTCGGCCTCGTCCGGTCCAAGTGGGCAATCGTGAGGAATATGAGGTGAGCAATATCCTGGACTCACGCCTGGTCCGCGGTCGGTTGCAGTTTTTGGTCCATTGGCGTGGTTATGGTCCAGAGGAGCGTTCCTGGGTTCCCTCCGCAGATGTCCATGCTCCTGCCTTGCTCCGAGCCTTCCACGCACGCTTCCCTCAGAAACCGTTTTGTGCTCCGCGGAGGAGGGGCCCTTGAGGGGGAGGTACTGTCATGGTCTTACCTGCTTGCTGCTCTCCTTCGTTTGACATGTGCTGGCGGCCATCTTGGTTTCTGGGTTTCTTGTAGCCTTCCACCCTGCGGCTCCTCCTTCCCCTGGGAGGAGCTGGATGCCTAGCTCATATATATAGGAGGTCTGTGGCTTCAGTTCCTTGCTTGGTCCTCTTGTGTTCACATGCTTCTAAGACTGCTGCTGCTTCTGGTTCCTGATCCTGGCTTCGTCTGACTACCCTGCTGGTTCCTGATCCTGGCTTCGTCTGACTACCCTGCTGGTTCCTGATCCTGGCTTCGTCTGACTACCCTGCTGGTTCCTGATCCTGGCTTCGTCTGACTACCCTGCTGGTTCCTGATCCTGGCTTCGTCTGACTACCCTTCTGGTTCCTGACCTCTGGCTTCGCAAAGACTCTGCTCGGTTTCACCATCCGTTTGGACTTTTGCTTTACAGCTTTATTTTCAATAAAGCCTTCTTATTTTCACTTATCTCTTGTTGTACGTCTGGTTCATGGTTCCGTGACAACACCCCAAGGTATTCAATGAGGGGCATAGCGAGTTCATCGAATTTTTTTTTTTTTTACCACAAGTTAGCGGAAATTGATATATATATTTTTTTCTCACAAAGTTTCCCTTTCCGCTAACTTGGGACAAAAAATTCAATCTTTCATGGACTCAATATGCCCCTCAGCGAATACCTTGGGGTGTCTTCTTTCCAAAATTGGGTCATTTGTGGGGTGTTTGTACAGCCCTGGCATTTGAGGGTCTCCGCAATCATTACATGTATGGCCAGCATTAGGAGTTTCTGCTATTCTCCTTATATTGAGCATACGGGTAATGAGATTTTTTTTTTCCGTTCAGCCTCTGGGCTAAAAGAAAAAATGAACGGCACAGATTTCTTCATTCGCATCGATCAATGTGGATGAAAAAATCTCTGCCAAAAAAAAAAAGGAGGGGAAAGGCGTCTGCCAGGACATAGGAGCTCCGCCCAACATCCATACCCACTTAGCTCGTATGCACTGGCAAACCAGATTTCTCCATTCACATCAATCGATGTGGATGAATAAATCAGTGCCGGGATTTTTTTTTTTATATATACAAAGTGTTTGCCAAAGCATATGAACACCGCCACCTCCTCAGCTCATATGCCTCGGCAAACGTATCTTTTACTGCAGAGGAGAAATCTCGTCTTGCAGCGCCGCATACACCGACTTTTGTGTAATCTGACAGCAGCGCAATGCTTCTGTCCGAATGCACATCAGTGCTGCAGCTGGTTCATCGGTTGGTTCACCTGGAAGGTAAAAAAAACAAAACAAAAAAGAAAAAAACAGGCCGCAACGCAATAAATTTATTAACTTTATAATACCTTTTGAACAGAACATAGAAACTTTATTTAACTTTTTGAACTGAACGTTAACTTTTTTACTTACCGGTGATCTTTTTTTTTTTTTTTTACCTTTATAGGACAAACCTCTCCTTCCCCATGGGACAATGTGCAAAGCGCAAATCGCCCAAAGATGTGGCGAAGTACATTATGCACTTTATCCCAGGTGAAAGGAGAGGTTTGCAGCAGCTGTGAGTAAAAGGGCCCTAATAGCCCTGTGTGCCTGTCCTGTGAGATGCAATCCCTATGCTAAGTGTACCTGTGTGTGGTACTTCCGGAAACACTCTCCTAAGCATAGGGCAGGGTGGTCAGGTCAGTCAGGACAGAAATAGCGGGTGTCACGCCTTATTCCACTCCTGCTACAGACACAACATTTTTTTCGGGGTGACGGTTGGTTTGAGGTACCAGCAACGACATTGGGGAAATGTCGCTCGTGTAGACGGCTAATTACACTGGTGGATGGGGCCACGGAACCTCCTGGATACAGAAGGTTCTCGATGATCTCTTCCTGAAATTTGAGGAAGGATCCTGTTCTCCCAGCCTTACTGTAGAGAACAAAACTATTATATGCAGCCAATTGAATCAAATATACAGACACCTTCTTATACCAGCGTCTGGTACGTCGGGAAACTAAATAGGGAGCCAACATCTGGTCATTAAAGTCCACCCCTCCCATGAGCGCATTATAGTCGTGAACTGAGAGGGGCTTTTCAATGACACGGGTTGCCCTTTCAATTTGTATTGTCGTGTCTGCGTGAATGGAGGAGAGCATGTAAACGTCACGCTTGTCTCTCCATTTCACTGCGAGCAGTTCTTCGTTACACAAGGCAGCCCTCTCCCCCCTTGCAAGACGGGTGGTAACGAGCCATTGGGGGAAGCCCACGCGACTAGGTCGCACGGTGCCACAGCAGCCAATCTGTTCTAGGAACAAATGCCTGAAGAGGGGCACACTTGTGTAAAAATTGTCCACATAAAGATGGTACCCCTTGCCAAATAAGGGTGACACCAAGTCCCAGACTGTCTTCCCACTGCTCTCCAGGTAGTCAGGGCAACCGACCGGCTCCAGGGTCTGATCTTTTCCCTCATAGATCCGAAATTTGTGGGTATAGCCTGTGCCCCTTTCACAGAGCTTATACAATTTGACCCCATACCGGCGCGCTTGCTTGGGATGTATTGTTTGAAGCCAAGGTGCCCGGTAAAATGTATTAGGGACTCGTCTACGCAGATGTTTTGCTCAGGGGTATACAAATCTGTTTGAAGTGGTCTATGAGGGGCCGAATTTTGTGGAGCCGGTCAAAAGCTGGGTGGCATCTGGGACGAGAGGTGCTGTTCTCACTAAAGTGCAGGAAACGCAGGATGGTCTCAAAACGTGTCCTGGACATAGCAGCAGAGAACATGGGCATGTGATGAATCGGGTTCGTGGACCAATATGACCGCAATTCATGCTTTTTAGTTAGACCCCTGTTGAGGAGAAGGCCCAGAAAAATTTTAAATTCGGAAACTTGGACTGGTTTCCACCGGAAAGGCTGGGCATAAAAGCTTCCCGGGTTGGCAGATATAAATTGAGTGGCATACCGATTTGTTTCTGCCACGACTAAGTCCAAGAGCTCCGCAGTCAAGAACAGCTCAAAAAATCCCAGGGCCGAACCGATCTGAGCTGTCTCAACCCGAACTCCAGACTGGGCGGTGAAAGGGGAATCTACAGGTGCGGCTGAAGTTGGTGACTGCCAATCAGGATTTGCCAGCACCTCAGGGACTCTAGGGGCTCTACGGGCCTGTCTGTGCGGTGGCTGCGACGGGGTAACTTTTGCACGTGCCACCGTACCAGCTTCAACTTCCCTTCTGTTGCTCGCCACTTCACCAGGTTGTACGGCAGTGCTGGTACTAGGTCCAGGATGGGCTGCGCTGCTGGTGTATGCCTCACCACGTAATCCGACAGCGCCAGCCCCACTCTGCTGCCCTTGAAACGGATCCTGCACAACCTGTGGTCTAGCGACACGGGGCCGGGTACGCCTGGTGCTATCAGGGACCTCAACCTCCTCGTCCGAACTTTGGGTCAGACTGCCACTGCTCTCTACAGGTTCATATTCTGACCCGCTAGATTCGTCAGATGAGGGTTCCCATTCCTCATCCGACTGGGTCAGAATCCTGTAGGCCTCTTCAGAAGAATACCCCCTGTTTGCCATTTGGACTACTAAATTTAGGGGTATTCCCTGAGACTACCCAAGAAAAAAAGCAAGCCTGTCTTACAAAGGGGAGGCTAGCGAAGTATCGGAGGCCGCTGCGGTGGATAAAAAATATCAAAACTGATTTTTTTTATCGCCGCAGAGCTTGTAAAGTGATTGTGCAGTGATCAAAAAAATAATAATTTTTGTCACTGCGGTGGGGCGGGCGTGGGTGAACGCACGTGTGGGCGACCGATCAGGCCTGATCGGGCAAACACTGCGTTTTGGGTGGAGGGCAAACTACTGTTACACTAATACTATTATAGATCTGACTGTGATCAGTTTTGATCACTTACAGATACTATAAAAGTACAAATGCTGATTAGCGATACGCTAATCAGCGAATAAGTGACTGCGGTGCGGTGGGCTGGGCGCTAACTGACGCTAACTACCTACCAAAGGGACCTAAACTATCCTAAACCTAACAGTCAATACCAGTGAAAAAAAATAGTGACAGTTTACACTGATCACTTTTTTCCCTTTCACTAGGTGATTGACAGGGGCGATCAAGGGGTTAATTCAGGTGATGGGGGTGATGGAGGGTGATCTGGGGCTAAGTGTGGTGTTGGTGGGTACTCACTGTGATGTCTGAAGAAGAGAGAAGCCATTTAACACCTTATATTTACAAATATAAGGTGTTAGATGGCTTGTGATTCGATTTTTTAAAAATCAGCAACCTGCCAGCAACGATCATTGGCTGGCAGGTTGCTGACGAAATACTCCTCTAACTTTTGCCGGCCCGCGATGCGCATGCGCGGGCCGGCTCTGACCGAAATCTCGCGTCTCGCGAGAGGACGCGTATATGCGTCCAGGAGGAATGAATCGACCGCCTCCAGGACGCGTCCCTGCATTCGGCGGTCCGGAGGCGGTTAAATTGCCCACTGACTAATGCGGTTGAGGCCAAAGATGAAGGTTATTTCCAAAAATGGGTGTTTTTTTTAATAGCAGAGTAGAACAACATTATGTAAAGGGTGTATCTCACAATGACAGATGCAGCAAAGGAAGCAATATTAAGTATTTTGCCCAAAAAGGTGTTTTTTTACTAACAGAATATGACAGCTGTATATAACGCTTGAATTTCACACGTGCAGATGCAGCAAGGGCTGTAAAATTGTGTATTTCGCCCAAAAAGGGAGTTTTTTTAAAACCCTGAAAATTATAGCTGTATTTCTAGCTTAAATTGCCCACTGACTAATGCGGCAGAGGCCCCAGATGGAGGGTATTGGTTTTTAACAATAACAGATGTAGCAAAGGCTGCAATATTAAGTATTTTGCCCAAACAGAGTGTTTTTTTACAAACAGAATATGACAGCAGTATATAACACTTGAATTCCACACGTGCAGATGCAGCAAGGGCTGTAAAATTGTGTATTTTGCCCAAAAAGGGTGGGGTTTTTTTAAACCCAGAAAATTATAGCTGTATTTCTAGCTTAAATTGCACACTGACTAATGCGGCAGAGGCCCCAGATGGAGGGTATTGCCATAAATGGGTGTTTTTTCAAAGCCAGAAAATTATTGAAGTATTTCAAGCTTGTTTTTAACAATAACAGATGCAGCAAAAGCTGCAATGTTAAGTATTTTGCCCAAAAAGGGTGTTTTTTTCTATCAGAATATGACAGCAGTATATAACGCTTGAATTTCACACATGCAGATGCAGCAAGGGCTGTAAAATTTTGCCTAAAAAGGGTGTTTAAAACCCAGAAAATTATAGCTGCATTTCTAGCTTAAATTGCGCACTGACTAATGCTGCAAATGCACCAGATGTAGGATATTGCCAAAAAAGGGTGTTTTTTTTTAAACCAGATTATTATTGCAGTATTTCAAGCTTGGATTTGAATGTCACTAAAGCACAGATGCTGGGCTGATGCACTGAGCTTGAATAAAATTGCCGCCGCCGCCCACCTAACTAACAGATGGATAAAAGTTATTTTTCTCTGTCACTGGGCTCAGGGCAGGGTAAAAAGATTGTGCACTGCACCCACACAACTAAATCTATGTAGATCGCTGAGTTTAATTGGAGTTCTGATTAAAGATTCTGTCCTATTCTCTCCCTCACAGCAGCAGCATACTAGCCCTACACTAATCAGAGCAGAGTGACGTGCAACGCTACGTGACTCTAGCTTATATAGAGGCTGGGTCACATGCTGCACTGGCCAATCACAGCCATGCCATTAGTAGGCATGGCTGTGATGGCTTCTAATGGCACACAGTGAAACGCTTGTTGATTAGCTGCTTTGCAGCCTTCCAAAAAGTGCCAAGAAATCGCTGAACACCGAACCCGAACTTTTACGGAAATGTTCGAGTTTGGGTCCAGGGTCCAAAAATCCTAAAGTTCGGTACGAACCCAAACTTTACAGTTCGGGTTCGCTCAGCCCTAGTTGTAGTGTTTATAGATCTTGCAAAAGCTATTGATACTGTCCCTCATAGAGGTTTAATAGGTAAAATAAGGTATATAGGCTTGGAAAGTGTACTGTAGTTTGTAATTGGATTGGAAACTGGCTGAAGGACCATGTCCAGAGAGTTGTGGTCAATAATTCCTATTCAGAATGGTCCCGGGTTATAAGTGGTGTACCACAGGGTACCGTGCTGGGTCCTCTATTATTTAATTTATTTATTAATGATATCGAGGATGGGATTAAGAGCACCATTTCTATTTTTGCAGATGACACTAAGCTGTGTAGTACTGTACAGTATATGGAAGATGTCCATATACTACAAGCTGACTTGAACACTCTAAGTGATTGGGCATCAACTTGGTAAATGAGGTTCAATGTGGATAAATGTAAAGTTCTGCATCTTGGTAGTAATAATCTCTGTGCTTCATATGTCCTAGGTGATGTAACACTGGAGGAGTCACTTATAGAGAAGGATTTGGGTGTCCTTGTGGATGGTAGAATAAATTATAGAATACAATGTCAATCAGCTGCTTCTAAAGCCACCAGGATATTGTCATGCATTAAACGAGGCATGGACTCGCGGGGCAGGGATGTAATACTACCACTTTACAAAGCGTTGGTGCGGCCTCATCTGGAATATGCATTCAGTTCTGGGCACCAGTCCATAGAAAGAACGCACTGCAGCTGGAAAAAGTACAGAGGAGAGCGACTAAACTGAGAAGGAGCATGGAGGGTCTTAGTTATGAAGAAAGATTAAAAGAATTGAATGTATTTAGTCTTGAGAAGAGACGTCTAAGGGGGGACATGATTACCCTGTACAAGTATATAAATGGGCCATACAAAAAAATACGGAGAAAAACTGTTCTATGTAAAATGCCCTCAAAATACAAGGGGGCACTGCCTCCGACTGAAGAAGAAAAAGTTCAGTCTCCAGAAGCGTCAAAGCTTCTTTACTGTAAGAACTGTGAAGCTGTGGTATAGACTTCCTCAGGACGTGGTCACAGCAGGAACAGTGGACGGTTTTAAAAAGGCTTTAGATGAATTCTTAAAAGTAAACAACATTAATGCTTCTGAAAACGTGTAGAAATCTGAGACTCACTTCCTTCTGGGATTCGCGTCCCCACCTATCCCTTGGTTGAACTTGATGGACTTATGTCTTTTTTCAATAGTATTAACTACAGTCAGGTCCATAAATATTGGGACATCGACACAATTCTAAGATTTTTGGCTCTATACACCACCACAATGGATATGAAATGAAACGAACAAGATGTGCTTTATCTGCAGACTGTCAGCTTTAATTTGAGGGTATTTACATCCAAATCAGGTGAACGGTGTAGGAATTACAACAGTTTGCATATGTGCCTCCCACTTGTTAAGAGACCAAAAGTAATGGGACAATGGGCTTCTCAGCTGTTCCATGGCCAGGTGTATTTTATTCCCTCATTATCCCAATTACAATGAGCAGATAAAAGGTCCAGAGTTCATTTCAAGTGTGCTATTTCATTTGGAATCTGTTGTTAACTCTCAAGATGAGAAAGAATTGTCACTATCAGTGAAGCAAGCCATCATTAGGCTGAAAAAAACAAAACAAAACCATCAGAGAGATAGCAAAAACATTAGGGGTGGCCAAAACAACTGTTTGGAACATTCCTAAAAAGAAGGAACGCACCGGTGAGCTCAGCAACACCAAAAGACCCTGGAAAACAACTGTGGTGGATGACCTAAGAATTCTTTCGCTGGTGAAGAAAACACCCTCCACAATAGTTGGCCAGATCAAGAACACTCACCAGGAGGTAGGTGTATGTGTGTCAAAGTCAGCAATCAAGAGAAGACTTCACCAGAGTGAATACAGAGGATTCACCACAAGATGTAAACCATTGGTGAGCCTCAAAAACAGGAAGGCCAGATTAGAGTTTGCCAAACGACATCTAAAAAAGCCTTCACAGTTCTGGAACAACATCCTGTGGACAGATGAGACCAAGATAAACTTGTACCAGAGTGATGGGAAGAGAAGAGTATGGAGAAGGAAAGGAACTGCTCATGATCCTAAGCATACCACCTCATCAGTGAAGCATGGTGGTGGTAGTGTCATGGCGTGGGCATGTATGGCTGCCAATGGAACTGGTTCTCTTGTATTTATTGATGATGTGACTGCTGACAAAAGCAGCAGGATGAATTCTGAAGTGTTTCGGGCAATATTATCTGCTCATATTCAGCCAAATGCTTCAGAACTCATTGGACGGCGCTTCACAGTGCAGATGGACAATGACCCAAAGGATACTGCAAAAGCAACCAAAGAGTTTTTAAAGGGTTTCTACCACCAGAAATACTGTTATGTAGCTGACTGATATAGCGATGCGCTAATGTCAGCACTACATAACAGTATGTTTCTAACATTACTCCCTGCAGCTGTTTTTGTTAAAAAAGCACTTTTATTATATGCTAATGAGCCTCTAGGTGCTATGTGGGCGTAAAATCAGCACCTAGAGGCTCCGTCCACTCACGCTTTATACTGCCCAGGTCCCCTGTTCTGCCCGCCCAGCTCCTCTTGATTGATGCCACTGTTCCCTGCATCGTTGGCGAAATCCCGCGCCTGCGCCGTTCACTTCTGTCTTCGGTGCAGGCGCAGTGAGTGAAGGCCGCTCTCCTGATGCCGGCTTCCTCACTGTGACGTAGTCGGCGCAGGCGCAGTGAGGAATCCGGCGCCAGGATCGCATCATTCACTCACTGCGCCTGTGCCGAAGACAGAAGTGAACGGCACAGGCGCGGGATTTCACCAACGATGCAGGGAACAGTGGCATCAATCAAGAGGAGCTGGGCGGGCAGAACAGGGGACCTGGGCAGTATAAAGCGTGAGTGGACGGAGCCTCTGGGTGCTGATTTTACGCCCACATAGCACCTAGAGGCTCATTAGCATATAATAAAAGTGCTTTAACAAAAACGGCTGCAGGGACTAATGTTAGAAACATACTGTTATGTAGTGCTGACATTAGCGCATCGCTATATCAGTCAGCTACATAATAGTATTTCTGGTGGTAGAAACCCTTCAAGGGAAAGAAGTGGAATGTTATGCAATGGCCAAGTCAATCACCTGGCCTGAATCCGAATGAGCATGCATTTCACTTGCTGAAGACAAAACTGAAGGGAAATTGCCCCAAGAACAAGTAGGAACTGAAGACAGTTGCAGTAGAGGCCTGGCAGAGCATCACCAGGGATGAAACCCAGCGTCTGGTGATGTCTATGCGTTCCAGACTTCAGGCTGTAATTGACTGCAAAGGATTTGCAACCAAGTATTAAAAAGTGAAAGTTTGATTTATGATTATTATTCTGTCCCATTACTTTTGGTTCCTTAACAAGTGGGAGGCACATATGCAAACTGTTGTAATTCCTGCACCGTTCACCTGATTTGGATGTAAATACCCTCAAATTAATGCTGACAGTCTGCAGGTAAAGCACATCTTGTGGTGGTGTATAGAGCCAAAAATGTTAGAATTGTGTCGATGTCCCAATAATTATGGACCTGACTGTATGTGTATGTATACTGCATGTATATGCATTTGTATACTGCATGTATATGTACATTGTATGTATATGTATACTGTATGTATATGTGTATGTATACTGCATGCATATGCGTATGTGTACTGTATGTATATGTGTATGTGTATGTATGTATATGTATGCATACTGTATGTTTATGTGTATGTTTACTGTATGTATACTGTATATATGTGTATGTGTACTGTATGCATATGTGTATGTGTACTGTATGTATATGCGTACTGCATGTATGTGTACTGTATGTATGTGCATGTATACTGTATGTACAGTACAGACCAAAAGTTTGGACACACCTTCTCATTCAAAGAGTTTTCTTTATTTTCATGACTATGAAGGCATCAAAACTATGAATTAACACATGTGGAATTATATACATAACAAACAAGTGTGAAACAACTGAAAATATGTCATATTCTAGGTTCTTCAAAGTAGCCACCTTTTGCTTTGATTACTGCTTTGCACACTCTTGGCATTCTCTTGATGAGCTTCAAGATGTAGTCCCCTGAAATGGTCTTCCAACAGTCTTGAAGGAGTTCCCAGAGATGCTTAGCACTTGTTGGCCCTTTTGCCTTCACTCTGCGGTCCAGCTCACCCCAAACCATCTCGATTGGGTTCAGGTCCGGTGACTTTGAAGGCCAGGTCATCTGGCGCAGCACCCCATCACTCTCCTTCATGGTCAAATAGCCCTTACTTTCAAAGTTTTCCCAATTTTTTGGCTGACTGACTGACCTTCATTTCTTAAAGTAATAATGGCCACTCGTTTTTCTTTACTTAGCTGCTTTTTTCTTGCCATAATACAAATTCTAACAGTCTATTCAGTAGGACTATCAGCTGTGTATCCACCTGACTTCTCCTCAACGCAACTGATGGTCCCAACCCCATTTATAAGGCAAGAAATCCCACTTATTAAACCTGACAGGGCACACCTGTGAAGTGAAAACCATTTCAGGGGACTACCTCTTGAAGCTCATCAAGAGAATGCCAAGAGTGTGCAAAGCAGTAATCAAAGCAAAAGGTGGCTACTTTGAAGAACCTAGAATATGACATATTTTCAGTTGTTTCACACTTGTTTGTTATGTATATATTGTGTTAATTCATAGTTTTGATGCCTTCAGTGTGAATCTACAATTTTCATAGTCATGAAAATAAAGAAAACTCTTTGAATGAGAAGGTGTGTCCAAACTTTTGGTCTGTACTGTATGTGTACTGTATGTATATATGTACTGCATGCATGTGTATGTGTACTGTATGTATATGTGTAGGT
This sequence comes from Bufo bufo, assembly GCF_905171765.1. NCBI lineage: Eukaryota > Metazoa > Chordata > Amphibia > Anura > Bufonidae > Bufo > Bufo bufo. The sequence continues at coordinate 39,408,500 of NC_053389.1, forward strand.
GTACTGTGTATATGTGTATGCATACTGTGTGTATGTGTATTTGTACTGTATGTATGTGTACTGTATGTATATGTGTACTCTATGTATATGTGTACTGTATGTATGTGTACTATATGTATGTGTACTGTATGTATGTGTACTGTTTGTATATGTGTATGTGTACTGTATGTATGTGTGTACTATGTGTATGTGTACTGTATGCATATGTGTATGTGTACTGTATGTATATTGTATGTATATGTGTACTATGTGAATGTGTACTGTATGTATATGTGTACTGTATGTATACTGTATGTACGTGTACTGTATGTATATGTGTACTGTATGTATATGTGTACTGTATGTATATGTGTATGTATACTGTATGTATATGTGTATGTGTACTGTATGTATATGTGTATGTATGTGTACTGTATGTATATGTGTATGTATACTGTATGTATGTGTACTGTATTTATATATGTACTGTATGTATATGTGTATGTATACTGTATGTATGTGTACTGTATGTATATGTGTATGTGTACTGTATGTATATGTGTACTGTATGTATATGTGTATGTATACTGTATGTATATGTGTATGTGTACTGTATGTATATGTGTATGTATGTGTACTGTATGTATATGTGTATGTATACTGTATGTATGTGTACTGTATTTATATATGTACTGTATGTATATGTGTATGTATACTGTATGTATGTGTACTGTATGTATATGTGTATGTGTACTGTATGTATATGTGTATGTATACTGTATGTATATGTGTATGTATATTTGTATGTGTACTGTATGTATATGTGTATGTGTACTGTATGTATATTGTATGTATATGTGTATGTGTACTATGTGTATGTGTACTGTATGTATACTGTATGTACGTGTACTGTATGTATATGTGTACTGTATGTATATGTGTACTGTATGTATATGTGTATGTATACTGTATGTATATGTGTATGTGTACTGTATGTATATGTGTATGTATGTGTACTGTATGTATATGTGTATGTATACTGTATGTATGTGTACTGTATTTATATATGTACTGTATGTATATGTGTATGTATACTGTATGTATGTGTACTGTATGTATATGTGTATGTGTACTGTATGTATATGTGTACTGTATGTATATGTGTACTGTATGTATATGTGTATGTGTACTGTATGTATATGTGTATGTATACTGTATGTATATGTGTATGTATATGTGTATGTGTACTGTATGTATATGTGTATGTGTACTGTATGTATATGTGTACTGTATGTATATGTGTATGTGTACTGTATGTATATGTGTATGTATATGTGTATGTGTACTGTATGTATATGTGTATGTATACTGTATGTATATGTGTACTGTATGTATATGTGTACTGTATGTATATGTGTATGTGTACTGTATGTATATGTGTATGTATACTGTATGTATATGTGTATGTATATGTGTATGTGTACTGTATGTATATGTGTATGTGTACTGTATGTATATTGTATGTATATGTGTACTATGTGTATGTGTACTGTATGTATATGTGTATGTGTACTGTATGTATATGTGTACTGTATGTATATGTGTACTGTATGTATATGTGTATGTATACTGTATGTATATGTGTATGTGTATGTGTACTGTATGTATATGTGTATGTGTACTGTATGTATATTGTATGTATATGTGTATGTGTACTATGTGTATGTGTACTGTATGTATATGTGTACTGTATGTACGTGTACTGTATGTATATGTGTACTGTATGTATATGTGTACTGTATGTATATGTGTATGTATACTGTATGTATATGTGTATGTGTACTGTATGTATATGTGTATGTATGTGTACTGTATGTATATGTGTATGTATACTGTATGTATGTGTACTGTATTTATATATGTACTGTATGTATATGTGTATGTATACTGTATGTATGTGTACTGTATGTATATGTGTATGTGTACTGTATGTATATGTGTACTGTATGTATATGTGTACTGTATGTATATGTGTATGTGTACTGTATGTATATGTGTATGTATATGTGTATGTGAACTGTATGTATATGTGTATGTGTACTGTATGTATATGTGTACTGTATGTATATGTGTATGTGTACTGTATGTATATGTGTATGTATATGTGTATGTGTACTGTATGTATATGTGTATGTATATGTGTATGTGTACTGTATGTATATGTGTATGTATACTGTATGTATATGTGTATGTGTACTGTATGTATATGTGTATGTATACTGTATGTATATGTGTATGTGTACTGTATGTATATGTGTACTGTATGTATATGTGTATGTATACTGTATGTATATGTGTATGTGTACTGTATGTATACTGTATGTATGTGTACTGTATGTATATGTGTATGTATACTGTATGTATGTGTACTGTATGTATATGTGTATGTATAGGTCTTTGACTTAACTACAGTTCTTCACCTTTGATGACTGTGAAATGTCTTTTTGATTATAATATCTTTATAAGGGTAAAGGTTGCTCTATAAAACACTACAGCTCATCCAGAGAACTTTAATAGGCAAGGCAATACAGATTTCCCTTTTAATCCATATTTTATTTTATTGGTATCAGAAAAATCACAAATAAGTACAACTTTGGGGCAGAGTTTCCCCTTTGCTCTGGACAAAAAGCTGCATTTTTGGGTCACTTGTATTATTTGAAAAAAACCTATTGTTTAAATCAAGTTTTTATTGTTAAATCATTTTGGGTGGTTATTGCTATCTGCTATTGTGGCCATTCACAACTTATCTTCTCCCTCCTGACCTCTGCACATGTCCCAGAGCATGCCTTGAAAAGTCAAGGAGGTCATCTCCCACCCATTGTGTGTCAACAACAGCTCAGCCAGTATGTCACAGGCAAAGCGGAATGCAAAGTGCAACACCCAAGATTTCTGTTGAATTTTCAAATTGTCATTAAAGAAAAAACTTCGGGAACAGAAGTTCAGCACTGGTCCCCATTCCACCTGGGCCTCAAAGCAGTTGAGTGGTCTGTCTCCATCAAAGGTACACTACTGTACCCCCCATGATAGATTTCCCACTATGTTTAATTCTAGCCTAAAATGTTACTGTTCAAAAATTCTTAAACTTTTTTTTTAAACCTTGATGGCATTGAGCTCCATGACAAAAGTGCCAAGGACTGCAATGGGACCGGGGTCAGGTAAGAGGTTTGTAGAAGTGGGAAAGGGCCTGAACTTTGTATTAGTAAAGGGGTGTTAGAAGGAAGGGGTGTTTTTTAGATGCCACAGCTGGCAGATTTTGTCCTTGCCTAGAAAAATATCCTGATGGTACCTACCGGGGCCGGTGTAAGCCACTAATGCGCAGGAAAACTCACCGGAAAATTGTACCAGGCATGGGATAAATATGCTGAGACATACCCTCACCAATAAACTTTTTACTTGAATAGCAGATTTAGGCCCATATGTGAATCAGGCAATAGTTCAGCTGCACAATTTGGGCAGCACAAGTTTTTAAAGGCATTGTGCCATATGGACATATGTACATTATATGGCATAGCGATATGCTTCTATCTAAGAAATGGAGGTTAAACCATGCATTGGGAGCAGCTTGATTCCCATTCAGTGCAGGTCCCTGTTCTGGAGATAGGAGGTGGGACTCTCATGTATTGTACATTTATGATATATCCTATTGACATGCCATAATTGTCCAGATGGGAAAACCTCTTTTACTCTTAGGGTCCATTAGGACGTCCACATGATGGGTCCGGATCCGTTCCTCAATTGTGCGTTCCGCGTGCCCATTCATTTTCAATGGGGACGGAAAATATCCATGTTGGTTTCAGCAGTAAAGGAAGCTTTAAATGTGGTCATGGCAGATGCATCTGCTGGGACCACATGCTGGTTACCAACCGATTTAAATCTGCTGCCAATGACAAAGAATTTGCGATCAAATCCTACCTCAACTGCAACACTAAAAATGCTATTTATCTGATTACATTGTATGGAGTGTCGGTTGCAGTATGTGGGATGTACATCCAATCGGATAAAAGCCAGAGTACGCAAACACATTTCTGATGTGCCCCATCATGAAAACCGCAATGTATCTGCGGCTAGTCTGCACTTTGCGGTTTGTCATGGTGGGGACACTTCTAAGTTGAGAGCGCAGGGCATAGAGAGAGTAGAGGTCCCTGTTAGAGGAGGAGATTACAGAAGAAAGCTGTTAAACAGGGAGGCATACTGGATATTCCATTTCGCCACACGTTACCCGCAGGGGTTAAATAAAAGACACAATGTTATTTTGCAGTATTAGGTTATGTGTCATATATCCCTTAGGGTACCACTTATGAGACAGCATTTAGCAACAATTGTTTCAATGATATCAATTGAATGTATTTATTTCACGATTCGATGTTGATATATTTTTAAATATCGCATGTTGTCCTCATGGTCAGGTGTGGGTGGGGCATATATAGTGCAATCTTTGGAGCTTTTTTTATGTCATGATGAAGGACCTATATTGAGAGTGGTCTGAAACGCGTTACAAGTATATCCTTGTATTGGAAGTTTTAAAACCGCTGGAATAAAGTTTCTTACCTTGCATACTGAAGCTGGACTTGCAAAGTTTTTTTAATGTCCTATGCTTGTCTGCAACTGCGGACAAGAATAGGCATTTCTATTGGGGTGCCGGCCCGGTGTTTTTGTGGATCCGCAAAACACTGCGGACGTGTGAATGGACCCTAAGTGGAACTGAGAAGTTCAAGCAAATATAGCTATATTTCTGGAAGCCTACTGACAGCTCTTCCCTACAGAAGCCTGCTGCTGTGATGCCCACACCAAAAATACTACAATTGCTTTTTTTTCTTGGATATTTGTCTGGGGTGTGTATCTCCTTTGCGGGTCTGGATTAGGGTCTGTTGTTATTTAGGAAGCCTTAGGCCAGTGTAATAATTTTGGGAAATGTATTAATTTATTTAGGTCTGGGTTGGGGTCTGTATTATTTGTTTTGGGAGTCTTTATTTATTTAGAGAGTCTTGTCTGGGGTATATGGTTATTTGGGGGGTTTGATCTAAGGGTCTAAATTTATCATTGGGTACATATCTTTCAGGGATCTGTATTTTGGGGTCTAATCTGAGGAATGTATTTATGTTGGGTTCTGTATTCATTTAAAAGGTCGGGTATTGGTTTTGTAGATGTTTTTGGGGTCTGTCTTTATTCTGGAATCTGTGTTTATATGACATCCACAGTTATTCAGGAGTAGAGTTGAGCGAACACCTGGATGTAGAGTTGAGAGAACCCAGGCAGAGGAGAGAGGACCCGTAACAGAGAATCTGGCCTTATGTCAGCACAGAATCAGTCTTCATGTCATAGCAGAGAATCAGGCTTCACGTCACCCACCACTGGAACAGGCAACTGTCACATATTTAGGCCCCGGCACCCAGACAGAGGAAAGAGGTCCTGTAACAGAGAATCTGGCCTTATGTCAGCACAGAATCTGTCTTCATGTCATAGCAGAGAATCAGGCTTCACGTCACCCACAACTGGAACAGGCCACTGTCACATATTTAGGCCCCGGCACCCAGGCAGAGGAGAGAGGACCCGTAACAGAGAATCTGGCCTTATGTCAGCACAGAATCAGTCTTCATGTCATAGCAGAGAATCAGGCTTCACGTCACCCAGCACTGGAACAGGCCACTGTCACATATTTAGGCCCAGGCACCCAGGCAGAGGAGAGAGGTCCCGTAACAGAGAATCTGGCCTTATGTCAGCACAGAATCTGTCTTCATGTCATAGCAGAGAATCAGGCTTCACGTCACCCACCACTGGAACAGGCCACTGTCACATATTTAGGCCCCGGCACCCAGACAGAGGAGAGAGGTCCCGTAACAGAGAACACCTGGATGTAGAGTTGAGCGAACCCAGGCAGAGGAGAGAGGACCCGTAACAGAGAATCTGGCCTTATGTCAGCACAGAATCAGTCTTCATGTCATAGCAGAGAATCAGGCTTCACGTCACCCACCACTGGAACAGGCAACTGTCACATATTTAGGCCCCGGCACCCAGACAGAGGAGAGAGGTCCCGTAACAGAGAATCTGGCCTTATGTCAGCACAGAATCTGTCTTCATGTCATAGCAGAGAATCAGGCTTCACGTCACCCACAACTGGAACAGGCCACTGTCACATATTTAGGCCCCGGCACCCAGGCAGAGGAGAGAGGACCCGTAACAGAGAATCTGGCCTTATGTCAGCACAGAATCAGTCTTCATGTCATAGCAGAGAATCAGGCTTCACGTCACCCAGCACTGGAACAGGCCACTGTCACATAATTAGGCCCAGGCACCCAGGCAGTGGAGAGAGGTCCCGTAACAGAGAATCTGGCCTTATGTCAGCACAGAATCTGTCTTCATGTCATAGCAGAGAATCAGGCTTCACGTCACCCACCACTGGAACAGGCCACTGTCACATATTTAGGCCCCGGCACCCAGACAGAGGAGAGAGGTCCCGTAACAGAGAATCTGGCCTTATGTCAGCACAGAATCTGTCTTAATGTCATAGCAGAGAATCAGGCTTCACGTCACCCACAACTGGAACAGGCCACTGTCACATATTTAGGCCCCGGCACCCAGACAGAGGAGAGAGGACCCGTAACAGAGAATCTGGCCTTATGTCAGCGCAGAATCTGTATTCATGTCATAGCAGAGAATCAGGCTTCACGTCACCCACCACTGGAACAGGCCACTGTCACACATTTAGGCCCCGGCACCCAGACAGAGGAGAGGTTCATTCAACTTTGGGCTGCCCCGCAATATAATGGTAAAATGAAAATAAAAATAGTATTGAATGAGGAAGTGCCCTGGAGTAGAATAATATATTGTTAAGGGGAGGTAGTTAATATCTAATCTGCACAAGGGATTGACAGGTCCTGTGGGATCCATGCCTGGTTCATTTTTATGAACGTCAGCTTGTCCACATTGGCTGTAGACAGGCGGCTGCGTTTGTCTGTAATGACGCCCCCTGCCGTGCTGAATACACGTTCAGACAAAACGCTGGCAGCCGGGCAGGCCAGCACCTCCAAGGCATAAAAGGCTAGCTCTGGCCACGTGGACAATTTGGAGACCCAGAAGTCAGTACGTGGAGGGGTGTGCACAGGTACTGTTCCACCATGTTAGTGAAATGTTGCCTCCTGCTAACACGTTCCGTATCAGGTGGTGGTGCAGTTAGCTGTGGCGTGGTGACAAAACTTTTCCACATCTCTGCCATGCTAAACCTGCCCTCAGAGGAGCTGGCCGTGACACAGCTGCGTTGGCGACCTCTTGCTCCTCCTCTGCCTTCGCCTTGGGCTTCCACTGGTTCCCCTGTGACATTTGGGAATGCTCTCAGTAGTGCGTCTACCAACGTGCGCTTGTACTCGCGCATCTTCCTATCACGCTCCAGTGTAGGAAGTAAGGTGGGCACATTGTCTTTGTACCGGGGATCCAGCAGGGTGGCAACCCAGTAGTTCGCACACGTTAAAATGTGGGCAACTCTGCTGTCGTTGCGCAGGCACTGCAGCATGTAGTCGCTCATGTGTGCCAGGCTGCCCAGAGGTAAGGACAAGCTGTCCTCTGTGGGAGGCGTATCGTCATCGTCCTGTGTTTCCCCCCCAGCCACGCACCAGTGATGGGCCCGAGCTGCTTTGGGTGCCACCCCGCTGTGAACATGCTTCATCCTCATCCTCCTCCACCTCCTTCTCATCCTCGTCCTCCTCGTCCTCCAGTAGTGGGCCCTGTCTGGCCACATTTGTACCTGGCCTCTGGTGTTGCAAAAAACCTCCCTCTGAGTCACTTCGAAGAGACTGGCCTGAAAGTGCTAAAAATGACCCCTCTTCCTCCTCGGCCACCTCCTCTTCCATCATCGCCCTAAGTGTTTTCTCAAGGAGACATAGAAGTGGTATTGTAACGCTGATAACGGCGTCATCGCCACTGGCCATGTTGGTGGAGTACTCGAAACAACGCAACAGGGCACACAGGTCTCGCATGGAGGCCCAGTCATTGGTGGTGAAGTGGGTCTGATCCGCAGTGCGACTGACCCGTGCGTGCTGCAGCTGAAACTCCACTATGGCCTGCTGCTGCTCGCACAGTCTGTCCAGCATATGCAAGGTGGAGTTCCACCTGGTGGGCACGTCGCATATGAGGCGGTGAGCGGGAAGGCCGAAGTTACGCTGTAGCGCAGACAGGCGAGCAGAGGCAGGGTGTAAACTCCGGAAGCGCGAACAGACGGCCCGCACTTTATGCAGCAGCTCTGACATGTCGGGGTAGTTGCGAATGAACTTCTGCACCACCAAATTCAGCACATGCGCCAGGCAAGGGATGTGCGTCAAACCGGCTAGTCCCAGAGCTGCAACGAGATTTCGCCCATTATCGCACACCACCAGGCCGGGCTTGAGGCTCACCGGCAGCAACCACTCGTCGGTCTGTTGTTCTATACCCCGCCACAACTCCTGTGCGGTGTGGGGCCTGTCCCCCAAACATATGAGTTTCAGAACGGCCTGCTGACGTTTACCCCGGGCTGTGCTGAAGTTGGTGGTGAAGGTGTGTGGCTGACTGGATGAGCAGGTGGAAGAAGTGGAGGAGGAAACTGAGTAGGAGGAGGAGGAGACAGGAGGCAAAGAATGTTGCCCTGCGATCCTTGGCGGCGGAAGGACGTGCGCCAAACAGCTCTCCGCCTGGGGCCCAGCCGCCACTACATTTACCCAGTGTGCAGTTAGGGAGATATAGCATCCCTGGCCATGCTTACTGGTCCACGTATCTGTGGTTAGGTGGACCTTGCCACAGATGGCGTTGCGCAGTGCACACTTGATTTTATCGGACACTTGGTTGTGCAGGGAAGGCACGGCTCTTTTGGAGAAGTAGTGCCGGCTGGGAACAACATACTGAGGGACAGCAAGCGACATGAGCTGTTTGAAGCTGTGTGTGTCCACCAGCCTAAATGACAGCATTTCATAGGCCAGTAGTTTAGAAATGCTGGCATTCAGGGACAGGGATCGAGGGTGGCTAGGTGGGAATTTACACTTTCTCTCAAATGTTTGTGAGATGGAGAGCTGAACGCTGCCGTGTGACATGGTTGAGATGCTTGGTGACGCAGGTGGTGGTGTTGGTGGTACATCCCATGTTTGCTGGGCGGCAGGTGCCAACGTTCCTCTAGAGGCGGAGGAAGAGGCCGAGGCGGCGGCAGCAGCAGCAGCAGAAGAGGCCGAGGCGGTCGCAGCAGCAGAAGAGGCCGAGGCGGCAGCAGCAGAAGAGGTAGCAGGGGGAGCCTGAGTGACTTCCTTGTTTTTAAGGTGTTTACTCCACTGCAGTTCATGCTTTGCATGCAGGTGCCTGGTCATGCAGGTTGTGCTAAGGTTCAGAACTTTAATGCCTCGCTTCAGGCTCTGATGGCACAGCGTGCAAACCACTCGTGTCTTGTCGTCAGCACATTGTTTGAAGAAGTGCCATGCCAGGAAACTCCTTGAAGCTGCCTTTGGGGTGCTCGGTCCCAGATGGCGGCGGTCAGTAGCAGGCGGAGTCTCTTGGCGGCGGGTGTTCTGATTTTGCCCACTGTTCCCTCTTTTGCTACGCTGTTGGCTCGGTCTCACCACTGCCTCTTCCTCCGAACTCTGAAAGTCAGTGGCACAACCTTCATTCCATGTGGGGTCTAGGACCTCATCGTCCCCTGCATCGTCTTCCACCCAGTCTTGATCCCTGACCTCCTGTTAAGTCTGCACACAGCAGAAAGACGCAGCAGTTGGCACCTGTGTTTTGTCATCATCAGAGACGTGCTGAGGTGGTATTCCCATGTCTTCATCATCACGAAAAATAAGTGGTTGTGCGTTAGTGCATTCTATCTCTTCCACCCCTGGGGAAGGGCTAGGTGGATGCCCTTGGGAAACCCTGGCAGCAGAGTCTTCAAACAGCATAAGAGACTGCTGCATAACTTGAGGCTCAGACAGTTTCCCTGATATGCATGGGGGTGATGTGACAGACCGATGGGCTTGGTTTTCATGCGCCATCTGTGCGTTTTCTGCAGAAGACTGGGTGGGAGATAATGTGAACGTGCTGGATCCACTGTTGGCCACCCAATTGACTAATGCCTGTACCTGCTCAGGCCTTACCATCCTTAAAACGGCATTGGGCCCCACCAAATATCGCTGTAAATTCTGCTGGCTACTGGGACCTGAGGTAGTTGGTTCACTAGGACATGTGGCTGTGGCAGAACGGCCACGTCCTCTCCCAGCACCAGAGGGTCCACTAACACCACCACGACCATGTCCACGTCCGCGTCCGCGTCCCTTATTAGATGTTTTCCTCATTGTTCCTGTTCACCACAATTTTGAGAATGGCAAATTTGGGAATAGTTTTTCAACCCAGAACGAAAAATGTGCTTTTACGGTCACTACAAATAACTTGACCAGCTAAAACAGTACAGATTTGGTTGAATAGAAATGTGAGGCCTATTTTTTTTTGCGCTGTGTGACAGGTATAGGTTTAATCACAGAATTAGACTTGTATCTGCACGGTAGCGTGTGTGTTAAATTTTTCTGAATGACACTATCAGCACCTTCAATGTAAGATATCCTTTTTGGGATAGATTTCAAGTAGGCCTCATATAGCAGAAACTAGTTATTTTGAGAATGGCAAATTTGGGAATAGTTTTTCAACCCAGAACAAAAAGTGTGCTTTTTACGGTCACTACAAATAACTTGACCAGCTAAAACAGTACAGATTTGGTTGAATAGAAATGTGAGGCCTGTTTTTTTTTGCGCTGTGTGACAGGTATAGGTTTAATCACAGAATTAGACTTGTATCTGCACGGTAGCGTGTGTGTTATGTTTTTCTGAATGACACTATCAGCACCTTCAATGTAAGATATCCTTTTTGGGATAGATTTCAAGTAGGCCTCATATAGCAGAAACTAGTTATTTTGAGAATGGCAAATTTGGGAATAGTTTTTCAACCCAGAACAAAAAGTGTGCTTTTACGGTCACTACAAATAACTTGACCAGCTAAAACAGTACAGATTTGGTTGAATAGAAATGTGAGGCCTGTTTTTTTTTGCGCTGTGTGACAGGTATAGGTTTAATCATAGAATTAGACTTGTATCTGCACGGTAGCGTGTGTGTTAGGTTTTTCTGAATGACACTATCAGCACCTTCAATGTAAGATATCCTTTTTGGGATAGATTTCAAGTAGGCCTTATATAGCAGAAACTAGTTATTTTGTGAATGGCAAATTTGGGAATAGTTTTTCAACCCAGAACAAAAAGTGTGCTTTTACGGTCACTACAAATAACTTGACCAGCTAAAACAGTACAGATTTGGTTGAATAGAAATGTGAGGCCTGTTTTTTTTGCGCTGTGTGACAGGTATAGGTTTAATCACAGAATTAGACTTGTATCTGTACGGTAGAGTGTGTGTTAAGTTTTTCTGAATGACACTATCAGCACCTTCAATGTAAGATATCCTTTTTGGGATAGATTTCAAGTAGGCCTTATATAGCAGAAACTAGTTATTTTGAGAATGCCAAATTTGGGAATAGTTTTTCAACCCAGAACAAAAAGTGTGCTTTTACGGTCACTACAAATAACTTGACCAGCTAAAACAGTACAGATTTGGTTGAATAGAAATGTGAGGCCTGTTTTTCTTTTGCGCTGTGTGACAGGTATAGGTTTAATCACAGAATTAGACTTGTATCTGCACGGTAGCGTGTGTGTTAGGTTTTTCTGAATAACACTATCAGCACCTTCAATGTAAGATATCCTTTTTGGGATAGATTTCAAGTAGGCCTCATATAGCAGAAACTAGTTATTTTGAGAATGGCAAATTTGGGAATAGTTTTTCAACCCAGAACAAAAAGTGTGCTTTTACGGTCACTACAAATAACTTGACCAGCTAAAACAGTACAGATTTGGTTGAATAGAAATGTGAGGCCTGTTTTTTTTTGCGCTGTGTGACAGGTATAGGTTTAATCACAGAATTAGACTTGTATCTGCACAGTAGCGTGTGTGTTAAATTTTTCTGAATGACACTATCAGCACCTTCAATGTAAGATATCCTTTTTGGGATAGATTTCAAGTAGGCCTCATATAGCAGAAACTAGTTATTTTGAGAATGGCAAATTTGGGAATAGTTTTTCAACCCAGAACAAAAAGTGTGCTTTTACGGTCACTACAAATAACTTGACCAGCTAAAACAGTACAGATTTGGTTGAATAGAAATGTGAGGCCTGTTTTTTTTTGCGCTGTGTGACAGGTATAGGTTTAATCATAGAATTAGACTTGTATCTGCACGGTAGAGTGTGTGTTAGGTTTTTCTGAATGACACTATCAGCACCTTCAATGTAAGATATCCTTTTTGGGATAGATTTCAAGTAGGCCTCATATAGCAGAAACTAGTTATTTTGAGAATGGCAAATTTGGGAATAGTTTTTTAACCCAGAACAAAAAGTGTGCTTTTACGGTCACTACAAATAACTTGACCAGCTAAAACAGTGCAAATTTGGTTGAATAGAAATGTCAGGTCTATTTTTTAGGCGCTGGGTGACAGGCTCAACTTGCCCCTGATGTAGTATATGGCCAAAAAAAAAACACACTATTGATGGTTAAATGCACTTGGGTGACACAGGCTCTGCGTGCACCAGATGTAGTATATGGCCAAAAAATAGCCAGACTGTTGATGGTTAAATGCACTTCGGTGACACAGGCTCAGCCTGCAGCTGATGTAGTATATGGCCAAAAAATAACCAGACTGTTGATGGTTAAATGCACTTCGGTGACACAGGCTCAGCCTGCAGCTGATGTAGGATATAGCAAAAAATAACCACACTATTGATGGTTAAATACACTTGGTGATAGCTTGTGCTGGCGCACCACAAGCCACAAAATGGCCGCCGATCACCCCAGAAAAAAGTGATCTAAAAACGCTCTGGGCAGCCTTAAAAAAGTGAGCAAGTCGATATTAGCACTTCAATGATCCACAGCTGCAGATCGATCACAGAATGAAGTCTTTTGGAGGAGTTAATCTGCCTAATCTCGCCCTAACGTCGCAGCAGCAACCTCTCCCTCTGCTTGAATCAGCAGAGTGACGTGCAGCGCTACGTGACCCAAGCTTATATAGAGGCTGGGTCACATGCTACACTGGCCAATCACAGCCATGCCAATAGTAGGCAAGGCTGTGATGGACTCTTGGGGCAAGTAGTATGACGCTTGTTGATTGGCTGCTTTGCAGCCTTTCAAAAAGTGCCAAGAAAGCGCCGAACACCGAACCCAAACCCGGACTTTTACGAAAATATTCGGGTTCGGGTCCGTGTCACGGACACCCCAAAATTCGGTACGAACCCGAACTATACAGTTCGGGTTCGCTCATCCCTATTCAGGAGTCTGTATTCTGAGGACTGTATTTTTTAGAGAGTCTGACCAGAGGTTTTTATTGTATTATTTATATTATTTAGATACTCTGGTCTGGGGTCTAGATTTGTTTAGGAGGTCTGAAGTTATTTAGTGATTCTGGTCTCAGATCCAGATTTGTTTAGGAGTTCTCTATTTAAAGAGTCTTGTCTGGGGGTCCAAAATTGTTTAGGATGTTTGTATTTGTTTAGAGATTATGATCTGGGGTCCATATTTTTTGCGGAGTTCTCTATTTAGAGAGTCAAGTCTGGGGTCCAGATTTGTTTAGGATGTCTGTATTTATTTACAAAGTCTGATCTGGGGTCCAGATTTGTTTAGGAGGTCTGTATTTATTTCACTCTGGTCTGAGGTCCATAAGAGAGCCTGGTCTGGGGTCCAGATTTGTTGAAGAGGTCTGTGTTATTTAGAGAGACTGGTCTGGGGTCAAGATCTATTTTGGATGTCTGTATTATTTAGAGAGTCAGATCTGGCGTTCAGATTTGTTTAGGAGGTCTGTATTATTTATGGAGTTTGGTCCGGGGTCCAGATCTATTTTGGATATCTGTATTATTTTGAAAGTCTGGTCTGGGGTCCAGATTTGTTTAGGAGGCTTGTATTTATTTAGAGAATCTGGTCTGAGGTCCAGATCTGTTTAGGAGTTTTCTATTTAGAGAGACTGGTCTAGGGTCCACATTTGTTTCGGATGTCTATATTTATTTAGAGAATCTGGTCTGTGATCCAGATATTTTTAGGAGATCTGTATTATTTAGAGAGTCAGGTCTAGGGTCCAGATTTTTTTAGTTCTCTATTTAGAGAGTCTAGTTTGGGGTCCAGATTTGTTTAGGAGCTGTCTATTTAGAGAGTCTGGTCTGGGGTCCAGATTTGTTTAGAATGTCTGTATTTATTTAGAACGTCTGGTCTAGACTCTGTAATAATTTTGGGGTCTGCTCTGGAATCTTTATAAATTCTGAGGTTAGGGAGCCAGACCTGGTGCATTTATTTAGGAGCTCTGGGATTTTTATTTACTCTGTGTTCTGATCGGAGGTCTGTATTTATTTAAGGACATGGTGCTGTTTTGTATTTTAGGGTTTTGTACTTATTCGGGGATCAGTTGTTTCTGGGATTTGGCCTGGTGTCCTTATTAATATCAAGGTGTGATGGAGAATATACAGTATTCATACTTGAGATATGAAAGCAGTAGGTTGGTGGAGTTTTGGGGGCATGGCAATGTAATCGGCAAGCATATAGTAAAACATGTCGGGCAATATTTACCACACTTTGTCCTGGAATCTCAGAAACTGATGTCACTTCTCAAAAGTGGCCAACTATATAATAGAATCCCTGCCTCAGAATATTTAGTCCTGGCTCCTTTACCTACAGTGTCTGACTGTTAATTTATTAGGGTACCTTTTTTTGGTATGTTTACTTAGGTGGGGTTTAAGTTTGGTCCATGGAGTCTCTGGTGGATGCCAATAAATGAAAACATATATATATATATATATATATATATATATGCACACAGTGGGTATAAAAAGTCTACACACCCCTGTTAAAATGTCAGGTTTCTGTGATGTAAAAAATTGAGACAAATCATTTCAGAACTTTTTCCACCTTTAATGTGACCTATAAACTGTACCACTCAATTGAAAAACAAACTGAAATCTTTTAGGTGGAGGGAAGAAAACAAAACAAAACTAAAATAATGTGGTTGCATAAATGTGCGCACCCTCTTATAACTGGGGATGTGTTCAGAATTAAGCAATTACATTCAAAATCATGTTAAATAGGAGTCAGCATACACCTGCCATCAATGAAAGTGACTCTGATTAACCCCAAATAAAGTTTAGCTGCTCTAGTTGGTCTTTCCTGAAATGTTCTTAGTCGCATCCCACAGCAAATGCCGTGGTCCACAGAGAACTTCCAAAGCATCAGAGGGATCTCATTGTTAAAAGGCATCAGTCAGGAGAAGGGTACAAAAGAATTTCCAAGGCATTAGATATACCATGGAACACAGTGAAGACAGTCATCATCAAGTGGAGAAAATATGGCACAACAGTGACATTAACCAAGAACTATTGAGAAAGGTGGTTGAGCGGCACTCCTTTAAATGGTGGGCGGTGCTCAGTGGTAAAGGTGCATATAATTTGTATCAAGAAACCACGGCACTCTATAGCTGCTTTTAAGTTGCTTGTTTTATTTCATTATATATCTTATTTTCATTTTTATATATCCGTCCAAAAATTAGCCACTGGCCAACGTTTCGGTCTAGTCTTAGACCTTGTTCACGGCCTAATGTACAAACAAGTAAACGTTTAAATTAATGTTTTAAATTAATATATATATCAATAGAAAATAGTTATTTATCAGGTAACATATAATATAGTTGACCATGTATTTATAAGTATATCATTATTTTGAAGAAAATCTCTAACATATAGGAGAATACATAGCGGACCAAAATCATATAAGCATATGTATAGGTACATTCAGGTGATCTATCAACAACACAGTATGGCACAGGGTGAGAGCAGTAGTCTAAATTGGGATGCTGTGATAGAAATGTCCAGATAGCGGTGACAGGATGTACGTAGGGTATCTGCGGAATCCAAACAGTATAATATTAGGTAGAGACTAAAACAGTATTCCTATCATGTAGGTAATACAAGTGATATAGTTCAGACCACTTAGGTATAATGCCAGTAGACTTAGATATAGATATAATGCCAGATTTACAGATAAAGGTAACAGCTAACTAACATGATTCCTAGTTTTTGGACATAAACACAGATAATAGCAGGATCCTTAGTCATTAATTGTAGGAGCGCACATACCTTAGTCTGCATAGTAAGGAGTCTCTGGGATGGTGTAGGGATGCTAATAATCTGTATGGTTTATAAAGGTAGCGAGGGGAGGCGTGGGGAGGCGTGTCTAGCGCCAGTTAGCTGGCGTCATAAGCGTGCGCATATGTAAAGTGAATCAATAGTGTTCACTCATACCACGTCAGGTGAATGGCGTCGCAAGCGGACGCATGAGCAGAGCGACTTGATAGTATCAGGGGCGGGGAGTAGCTCGCGCCGGATGGATTGTGTGCGGGCGCATGTGCAGTAGAGCTCGCTGATCTAAAAAGGGAACTAGTAGGACGTAGGCACTTATTAAGGGATGAGCACATGCACAATGGCAATCGCGAATCTAATAGAAAGAATGTAATGGCTTAAAGAACATATAGCCAGCATTTATCACATGGGAATTGCTCATGTTAGGACATAGTAGCTATCTATTTGTTAAAGATAGGAATATATGTTAAAACTTAGATATTGGCTAGTCTAAGGTAATAAATAGGTATACCTATATATATCCTTACATATATACACTGCTCAAAAAAATTAAGGGAACACAAAAATAACACATCCTAGATCTGAATTAATTAAATATTCTTCTGAAATACTTTGTTCTTTACATAGTTGAATGTGCTGACAACAAAATCACACAAAAATTAAAAATGGAAATCAAATTTTTAAACCCATGGAGGTCTGGATATGGAGTCACACTCAAAATTAAAGTGGAAAAACACACTACAGGCTGATCCAACTTTGATGTAATGTCCTTAAAACAAGTCAAAATGAGGCTCAGTAGTGTGTGTGGACTCCACTTGCCTGTATGACCTCCCTACAACGCCTGTGCATGCTCCTGATGAGGTGGCGGACGGTCTCCTGAGGGATCTCCTCCCAGACCTGGACTAAAGCATCTACCAACTCCTGGACAGTCTGTGGTGCAACGTGACGTTGGTGGATAGAGCGAGACATGATGTCCCAGATGTGCTCAATTGGATTCAGGTCTGGGGAACGGGCGGGCCAGTCCAAAGCATCAATGCCTTCGTCTTGCAGGAACTGCTGACACACTTCAGCCACATGAGGTCTAGCATTGTCTTGCATTAGGAGGAACCCAGGGCCAACCGCACCAGCATATGGTCTCACAAGGGGTCTGAGGATCTCATCTCGGTACCTAATGGCAGTCAGGCTACCTCTGGCGAGCACATGGAGGGCTGTGCGGCCCTCCAAAGAAATGCCACCCCACACCATTACTGACCCAATGCCAAACCGGTCATGCTGGAGGATGTTGCAGGCAGCAGAATGTTCTTCACGGCGTCTCCAGACTCTGTCACGTCTGTCACATGTGCTCAGTGTGAACCTGCTTTCATCTGTGAAGAGCACAGGGCGCCAGTGGCGAATTTGCCAATCTTGGTGTTCTCTGGCAAATGCCAAACGTCCTGCACGGTGTTGGGCTGTAAGCTCAACCCCCACCTGTGGACGTCGGGCCCTCATATCACCCTCATGGAGTCTGTTTATGACCGTTTGAGCAGACACATACACATTTGTGGCCTGCTGGAGGTCATTTTGCAGGGCTCTGGCAGTGCTCCTCCTGTTCCTCCTTGCACAAGGGCAGAGGTAGCGGTCCTGCAGCTGGGTTGTTGCCCTCCTACGGCCTCCTCCACGTCTCCTGATGTACTGGCCTGTCTCCTGGTAGCGCCTCCATGCTCTGGACACTACGCTGACAGACACAGCAAACCTTCTTGCCACAGCTCGCATTGATGTGCCATCCTGGATAAGCTGCACTACCTGAGCCACTTGTGTGGGTTGTAGACTCCGTCTCATGCTACCACTAGAGTGAAAGCACCGCCAGCATTCAAAAGTGACCAAAACATCAGCCAGGAAGCAGAACCACTTCTTTATTGGGGGTGTCTTGCTAATTGCCTATAATTTCCACCTGTTGTCTATCCCATTTTCACAACAGCATGTGAAATTGATTGTCACTCAGTGTTGCTTCCTAAGTGGACAGTTTGATTTCACAGAAGTGTGATTGACTTGGAGTTACATTGTGTTGTTTAAGTGTTCCCTTTATTTTTTTGAGCAGTGTATATATCACTATAGTATATTATGGCAGTGGCATGATACTACCTGTGTGAAAGTGGTCATTTCACCTGTGGAAAATAAAGAGGAGGGGGGGGGGGAAGAGGAGAATTAATATCTGGAAGCATATCTCATTTTTATCTCTAATATACAGTATGTTAAACAATGAGTTGTAATAGAGGAAGGAATAGATTGCTAGGACGTAGACATATGAATCCAGGAGAAACAAGATCAAGAAATACAAAAAACAAGAATCAAGAAATACAGAAATCAAAGTCTCTTTTTAAACCACGAGGGGCCAGGGTGTTAAGTTCGAAAATCCAGTATGCCTCCGCGTCTTGCCGATCCTACTTGTTCAAGGATTTGGAATTTTAATTGGTAGATCTGGCGGTTAGCAGAGATGAAATGGTGTGGTACTGGTAGTTCGGTTTTATGGCAACGGGATTCCGATTTGTGCTTAGAGATGCGGTCCCGCGCACATTGGGTGGTTTCACCCACATATGCCAGTCTGCACGGACAACGGATTAGATAAACAACGTATGAAGATGCGCATGTGTAAAAACCTTTTGGGTGGTATATTTTGCCTGAGTGTGGGTGAATGATCCTGTTACCTCGAATGACGTTATTGCATTAGGTGCAACTGAGGCATGGATAGGTTCCTCTTTTTGAAGGTGCCAATGTGGTTTGTCTTAAGGAGGGTTTCATAGGACCAATGTCTGCTTTCACTAGTCTATCTCTCAGATTTTGGGGTCTTTTGTAACACATGCGGACTGGAGACTGGAATTCTGGAATATCTGTATATGATTGTGTAAGGATTGGCCAATGTTTTTTTTATAATTGTTTGAATTTTGGGCATGATGGGATGGTATGTCACCACTAACGGGAGACGGGGAGGCGATGGAGTGGTATTGGAAGAGGAATTCAGGCGTACAGGAAGAGTCTGTTTTCGTGTCAGTAATGAAAGTGGATAACGTCTGTCCTGAAATTTTTGTGACATTTCTTCTAGTCTTTGTTTGCAAAGTGTGGGGTCCTTGACTATTCTAGATACTCTTTGGAACTGTGATCGGGGTAAGGATTGTTTAGTGGTACGGGGATGACAGCTTGAATAATGGAGGAGAGTGTTCCAGTCCGTCGGTTTACGGTATAAGTCCGTGGTCAGTGTGCCATGGAGTGTCTTAATAACGACCGTGTCCAGGAAGCTGATAGATTGTGGATTGGTATGCGCTGTCAATTGCAGGTCAGGGTCAATGCTATTGATGTGTAGTAGGAAGGTAGAAAATGTAGTCTGGTCACCTCTCCATATACAGAATATATCGTCGATATATCGGTGCCATGATATTACATGTGTTTGGAATAGGTCGTTGGAGTAGATCCAATCTTCCTCAAACTGGGCCATAAAGGCATTAGCGTAGGGTGGCGCCACATGTGCGCCCATTGCGGTCCCTTTCCTCTGAATGTAGAAGTTATCACCGAACATGAAAAAGTTATGTTGAAGGACAAATTGTAATAGATGTATACAGAAGGTCTGTGCTAATGGGGAGAGTTCGGAAGTTCTCAGTAATACTGTGACAGCTTCAATTCCTTTGTCATGTGAAATTGAAGTGTATAAACTATTTACATCTAATGTCACAAGTAAACTATCTGGGGGCAGGTCTTGAAGGTTTGAAATGATAGATAGAAATTGTGACGTATCCAGTAAAAATGATCGTGTTTGTTTAATGAGCGGAGTAAGTATTTTTTCTAGGAACTTTGATAGTGGTGAAAGTAGGGAGTCAGTGGAGGCTACTATTGGCCTGCCCAGTGGATGAGTGAGATTTTTATGAATTTTAGGTAGAATGTAAAACACTAGAAGAATAGGATTGTTATTCAGAAGAAAAGTATGTGTGGGTTTGTCAATAGTGTTGAGTTGGAGATGATGGTCTAGGAATGTGGTAATGTCCTTAGTCAATTGAAAAGTGTGATTGTATTGGACTTGCTCATAGGTGGTAGTATCAGATAGTTGTCTTTGTATTTCTCGAATATAGAATGAGGTATCCATTATGACTATCGCACCCCCTTTGTCAGCTGGTTTAATCGTGATTGTTTTGTCTGACTGTAGAGTGTTGAGAGCAATGTGCTCCTCACTTTTTAAATTGGGCGAAACATGTAAATCTCCATTTTTTAGGGCGGTGGTACTGGTTTTAATATCACGATTTATAAGGTCAATATATGCTTCAACGCCATGATATGTTTTGGGGGGCATGTAGTTGCTTTTGTTTTTAAGGCCCATTGTTTTGATAGATAGAAGAGTGGGTGATGTGGTTGTTAATGGCGTTGTAGTTCGTTGTGCAAAGTGGGTCTTGAGTCTGAGGGTTCTGTAAAACCTGTTAAGTTCCTTCTCCAGAGGGAAGAGTCTTAGATTGCCGTATGGGCAAAATGAGAGTCCCTTGGATAAGACATTCAGTTCGGCTGGTGAGAGGGTTCGTGAGGAAATATTCACTATGAGGTTCCTACCTGTGAGCGAGTCTGGATTCCTGTTGGTTTCGGATCGATGGGTGCCTCTTCCTCGGCGTATGTGCTTCTTCGGCGTTGTCGGTAGCCGCGCCTGGGAAAAAAACGTTGGGAACGGTATGTTGTGGATCTCTTGCTGCCTGAAGAGGACGATGCGTAGCCTGTATAGGGGGTATATCCATATCCTGTTCGTGAATCTTGCCATTGCCATCTGTAGACCTTGTTGAGTTGATAATCTTCTGTCACGGATGAATTTGGTGCGTTTGGTATTCTCCAGATATTTTCGATGTTCATCCAATATTTTATCTGTCTTCTTCTTTAATTCCGACTATTTGGAGGTGGAGGTAGTTGAGAGTAATTGGCTTTCAATAGCCGCAAGTTTCTCTTTGGAATCTTTGATTGCTTGTTGAAGATGTTCAATACTGAGGACTATTATATCCAAGGAACATTTGTTGATAATAGTTTCAAACTTGGTACAGTATTCTGTATTTGAAGGAAATAAGGTTGGTCGAAGGTGAACTCTTAGTTCCCTGGGGATCCTCTTATTTTTATAGTATTCTGCAAGAGTTGCGCAGTGAAGTTCCGAAGAGATTTGTTTTTTCGATTCCCAGTCACGTGTACGGTATTCGTTGTGAGGTACGTGTAAGAAGTCACTTGATACTGTGACCTCAGAGACAATTTTCTCCGCTGCTGTAGAGTCGTACGCGAAGGTAGTCATCTGGAGGGTGCTCAAGCTCAAAACGTTTGTCAAATATTGAGAAAGGTGGTTGAGCAGCACTCCTTTAAATGGTGGGTGGTGCTCAGTGGTAAAGATGCATATAATTTGTATCAAGAAACCACGGCACTCTATAGCTGCTTTTAAGTTGCTTGTTTTATTTCATTATATATCTTATTTTCATTTTTATATATCCATCCAAAAATTAGCCACTGGCCAACGTTTCGGTCTAGTCTTAGACCTTGTTCACGGCCTAATGTATAAACAAGTAAACGTTTAAATTTATGTTTTAAATTAATATATATATCAATAGAAAATAGTTATTTATCAGGTAACATATAATATAGTTGACCATGTATTTATAAGTATATCATTATTGGGAAGAAAATCTCTAACATATAGGAGAATACATAGCGGACCAAAATCATATAAGCATATGTATAGGTACATTCAGGTGATCTATCAACAACACAGTATGGC
The DNA here is from genome assembly GCF_905171765.1 of Bufo bufo. Taxonomy (NCBI): domain Eukaryota; kingdom Metazoa; phylum Chordata; class Amphibia; order Anura; family Bufonidae; genus Bufo; species Bufo bufo. The sequence continues at coordinate 39,430,485 of NC_053389.1, forward strand.
ACAGGGTGAGAGCAGTAGTCTAACTTGGGACGCTGTGATAGAAATGTCCAGATAGCGGTGACAGGATGTATGTAGGGTATCTGCGGAATCCAAACAGTATAATATTAGGTAGAGACTAAAACAGTATTCCTATCATGTAGGTAATACAAGTGATATAGTTTAGACCACTTAGGTATAATGCCAGTAGACTTAGATATAGATATAATGCCAGATTTACAGATAAAGGTAACAGCTAACTAACATGATTCCTAGTTTTTGGACATAAACACAGATAATAGCAGGATCCTTAGTCATTAATTGTAGGAGCGCACATACCTTAGTCTGCATAGTAAGGAGTTAAAAAAGTTTTTTTTTTGTCACCTTTCATCACAAAAATAGTAATAGCAAGTGATCAAAAAGTCATATGCCCCCCGAAATAGTGCCAATAAAACCGTCTTCTCATCCCGCAAAAAATGAGCCCCTAACTAAGATAATCGGCTAAAAATTTTTAAAAAATTACAGACTATGGAGATACTAAAATGTTTTTTTCTTGTTTATAAAAAGATAATATAGTGTAAAACATAAATAAATTTAAAAAAAGTAGACATATTAGGTATTTCCACATCCGTAAGAATCTGCTCTATAAAAATAAAATAAAAACGGTGCCAAAAAAGCAATTTTTTGTCAAATTTTCCATTTTAATCCTTTTTTTTCCAGTAACAAAGCAGGGGTTAACAGCCAAACAAAACTTAATATTTATTACCCTGATTCTGCAGTTTACAGAAACACCCCATATGTGGTCGTAAACTGCTGTATGACCAAACGGCATGGCGCAGAAGGAAAGGAACGCCGTATGGTTTCTGGAAGGCAGATTTTGATGGCCTTTTTATTTTGGCACCATGTCTCATTTGAAGCCCCCCTGATGCACCCCTAGAGAAGAAACTCCATAAAAGCGACACCATCTAAGAAACTACACCCCTCAAGGTATTCAAAACTGATTTTACTAACTTTATTAACCCTTTAGGTGTTCCTCAACAGTTTATAGCAAATGGAGATGAAATTTCAGAATTTCTATTTTTGGTAACCTTGCCTCACAAAAATGTAATATAGTGTAGAAAGGCACAAGGGACCATCATAGATGCAAGATATGTGTCCCGAGGTTCCTGGCCTCGGTGAAGTAGGAGCCAGTAGTGCATATGTCCGCAGCAGTTGCTGATGGACACTTTGATAGTTAGCATAGCTGTGAAAAGCTATTCCGGGCCGGCTCTTACTGGGAGCAGCCAAAGTGCAGGGTGGGTGGCTGTTCCCCATGGTCCAGGCCGGGTTTTGACGGGCTTACAAAAAGTCAGCCAGCAGGGTCAGGGGTGTGATTACCTGGCTCCTGGTGGAGCTCGTGTAGCTGTGTGTTTTTGGAGCCGAGTTAAAACCAGAGGGTCTCTGCCGAGAGGACAAAGCAAGGTTCCCATCCACTCCGTGGGGAGTACGGTACTGTGCCCTAAAACTTCCTATGTGATTGTTCAGATTCAAGACTGAATTATTTTTCTTTAAGTGTCAGCTGAAGTAAGCTGATCACTACCGCCTGTTGAATTGTGGTGTGCCAACAATAAAAGACATTTATTACTTTGATTTCCACCACTAAAAGGCTACTGTGTATTTATCTGAAGGCTACCATTTGGGGAATCCCTACAATAGAAAAACAAAAAATCATATGTACCCTAAAAATAGTCCCAGCAAAACTGCCACCTTATCCCGTAGTTTCCAAAATGGGGTCACTTTTATGGAGTTTCTACTCTAGGGGTGCATCAGGGGGGCTTCAAATGGGACATGGTGTAAATAAACAGGTCCAGCAAAATCTGCCTTCCAAAAACCACACGGCGCACATTTCCCTCGAAGCCCTACTGTGTGCCCGTACAGTAGTTTACGGCCACATATGGGGTGTTTATGCAAACTACAGAATCAGGGAAATAAATATAGCATTTTGTTTGGCTGTTAACTCTTGATTTCTTACTGAAAAAAATTGATTAAAATGAAATTTGAGAATTTACATTTTTTGGCAAATTCTCCATCTCTTGTGCAACACCTAAAGGGTTAACAACGTTTGTAAAATCAGTTTTGAATACCCTGAGGGGTTTAGTTTCTTAGATCGGTTCACTTTTATGGAGTTTCTACTCTAGGGGTGCATCAGGGGGGCTTCAAATGGGACATGGTGTAAATAAACCAGTCCAGCAAAATCTGCTTTCCAAAAACCATACGGTGCACCTTTCCCTCTACGCCCTACTGTGTGGCCGTACAGTAGTTTACGGCCACATATGGGGTGTTTCTACAACTACAGAATCGGGGCAATAAATATAGCATTTTGTTTGGCTGCTAACCCTTGCTTTGTTACTGGAAAAAATGGATTAAAATGGAAAATTTGCCCAAAAAATTTAATTCTCAAATTTCATCTCCATTTGCCATTAACTCTTCTGCAACACCTAAAGGGTTAAAAAAGTTTGTAAAATCTGTTTTAAATACCTTGAGGGGTTTAGTTTCTTAGATGGGGTCACTTTTATGGAGTTTCTACTCTAGGGGTGCATCAGGGGGGATTCAAATGGGACATGGTGTAAATAAACCAGTCCAGCAAAATATGCCTTCCAAAAACCTCACGGCGCACCTTTCCCTCTACGCCCTACTGTGTGGCCATACAGTAGTTTACGGCCACATATGGGGTGTTTCTGTAAACTACAAAATCGGGGCAATAAATATAGTATTTTGTTTAGCTGTTAACCCTTGCTTTGTTACTGGAAAAAATTGATTAAAATGGAAAATTTGCCAAAAATCGAAATTCTGACATTTTATCTCCATTTGCCATTAACTGTTGTGGAACACCTAAAGGGTAAACAACGTTTGTAAAATCAGTTTTGAATACCTTGAGGGGTGTAGTTTCTAGAATGGGGTCATTTTTGGGTGGTTTCTATTATGTAACCCTCACAATGTGACTTCAGACCCTAACTGGTCCCTAAAAATTGGGTTTTTGAAAATTTCTGAAAACTTTCAAGATTTGCTTCTAAACTTCTAAACCTTGTAACGTCCCCAAAAACTAAAATGTCATCCCCAAAATGATCCAAACATGAAGTAGACATATGGGGAATGTAAAGTAATAACTTTTTTTGGAGGTATTACTATGTATTAAAGAAGTAGAGAAATTAAAACTTGAAAATTTGCAATTTTTTTTCAAAATTTTTGGTAATTTTTTTTTTTTTTATAAATAAAAATGATTCTTTTTTTTTTACTTCATTTTACCAGTGTCATGACGTACAATATGTGACGAAAAAGCAATCTCATAATGGCCTGGATAAGTAAAAGCGTTTTAAAGTTATGACCACTTAAAGTGACACTGGTCAGATTTGCAAAAAATGGCCTGGTCCTTAAGGTGAAATATGGCTGTGTCCATAAGGGGTTAACAGTGACTTTCACAGTGACCGCCCCTTTAACATTGACCGCTCCTTTAACAAAGACCGCCCCTTTAACAGTGACAGCCCCTTTAACAGTGACTTTCACAGTGATCGCCCCTTTAACAGTGACTTTCACAGTGACCGCCCATTTAAGAGGGACCTTCATAGAGCCCGCCCCTTTAATAACAGTGACCTCCACAGTGCCCACCCATTTAATAACAGTGACCTCCACAGTGCCCGCCCATTTAATAACAGTGACCTCCACAGTGCCCCACCATTTAATAACAGTGACCTCCACAGTGCCCGCCTCTTTAATAACAGTGACCTCCACTGTGCCTGCCCCTTTTAAGCAGAAAAGAAAAATGGTTGGGTTGTTATGGAAACCTGGAGTAAAACTGTGTTTATAGCAGTTGGGATTTGAAGAGAAAGACTTGCAGGCTTGTATATATATATATATATATATATATATATATATATATTTTTTTTATATATATCTAAGGAACAGTACGTCCTAGAGAGCTGAGATCTGGTCTAAAACCTTCCCAGGCACCTGATGTACCTGAGTGCCAAATTTGGTGAAGATCGCATAAAGAACATCCAGACAGACGTCTAGACAGACAGATAGACAGAAACTCATTTTTATATATATAAGAGATAATGAATTTCTTAACTTTATTTTCAACTTTTTTATATTTTTTTGTCCAATTAGAGGACTTGAACCTGCAGTCTCTTTATTGCTTGTACTAATATTACAACTTGCACGCTGCAGGATGTAATAATACCCTGAAAGCGGCCGGCCTGGTGCCCTTCAGAAGGACCCTGGTTGTCATGCCAAGAACTCTGCACCCTTATGCATTTGTAGTGCGCCGATCAGGGGACAAAGGAAGCTTCCTCTGTTTTTCTAACCGTTCAGATGTTGCAGTCGCTATTGACCGCAGCATCTAAGGGATTATGCATCTGGGTTATGTCCAACCATGAAAGCGGGAGTTGGGTGCTGTACAGTACTACTGGTATGTGCAAGAAATGGCGTGGACATCACCATGATCTAGTATTATGGCACAAAAAAAATTAAAATTATGTGTCTAGTCAGGAATGGATTTAAAGGGCTGGTCTTCACCTTGTTCAAAAAAGGTAACAACCACCCTCTAGATAAGGATCTGTAGATAGGAATCTGTCATTTGTTTGCTATGTAATTATAATTTTTCTGTCCCCAAAATGTATAGTTAGTTGAGATGTGTAGTTTGTAACACCCCAGAGTGGTGTTACCACTCCTGCACCCTGCTACTATCTCTAATGGTCTAACCTGTATGTCATATTTTGTATTTTGTTCCAGGTCCTCTCCATATTGTGCATTGATAATTTTGTTATATAACTGTTTATTGCATGTAGTGTGCCTGGTTCACCAGCAGGTGGCAGAAAATATGGCAGAGCTATAGTTAGATAGAATGGAACTCACCATTCCATTCTCTCCCCTTTTGGGCAGAAGTGGGCCAGTCCTGCTTGCTACCAGAAGGAGGTGTGGCGGCTATAGTTTGGGCAGGTTTAGACTCCATGTTGGAGCTGACAGGACATTAACCTGTTCCTTGGCTGAAATTAAGTCAGACTAAAGCGTGGAGTGCAGCAAAAAAAGAAGGAATCAAAGTTACTAAGCTAGCTTGTCAGCAAAGCAGAGATAAAGAGATAAAGCAGATTTGAGTTTGCCTGCTAGTTCATGCTAAAGCCTGCTGGAACCAAGACAAAGCCTGAAAACTGTTTGAAGATTCGTTTATTCAAGTAAAGCTGCCATTGAACTTCATCTCAAGGTCTGGACTCAAGTTATTCTTTCAAATCCCTCAATTATTCCCCCTATTTATTGCTTCGGAGCCAAAGCCTGGGGTCCAGCTGTATCCAGGTAGGAGCACCATGACACATAAAGAGACATTTAGGCTGCACTACACCACTCGGCGTTCCTACTAAACCTGGGGAACAATATAGAGGGCCCTGGGGCGAGGCGCACATTGCAAGTTCAGGGCACCTTATCACGGGTGAGTCACAGAGAGTCCATGCTGCTCTTAAAAGGAATGAGCCTATCAGCTAAACTGAAACTGGCCCAGCTGCCTGGGGTAACATAGCCTGTAATGCCACAAATGAGAGCTGCAGGGCGGACTTCAGGTTCTGAGACTCACTGCATGCAATTTCTTAGCATTGTACAAAAATCTTAACTCACAGGCCCTGATTTATCATTGCAAATTTTTTAAACACCACTTGCACAAACATTTTTGAGCAGTGCCATTTCTCCACATCCTCCATTTTCCCTTTTAGTGCCCCAAAAGTGCTGCCCTTTTAGTGTCCAGTTCAGTAGTGCTGCCATTTTAGTGTCCAGTGCAGTAGTGCTGCCCTTTTAGTGTCAATTCCCATAGCGCTGCCTTTTAAGTGTTCAGTCCAGTAGTCCTGCCCTTTTAGTGTCCAGTGCAGTAGTGCTGCTCTTTTAGTATTCAGTCCAGTAGTGCTGCCCTTTTAGTATTCAGTCCAGTAGTGCTGCCCTTTTAGTGTCCACCCCAAAAGTGCTTCTCTTTTAGTGCCCCAGTCCAGTAGTGCTGCCCCTTTAGTGTCCAGCCCAATAGAGCTGCCCTTTTAGTGTAAATAGATAAAAATGCAATACTGACCTAGCAGCCTCCTTTCTCTGTAAGTGAACATCCTGCGCTCTCAAGCTATGGCATTCAACTGTATCTGTTTATTCGCTGATACAATTGAGTGCAGGGGCGCCCGGAAACCGGGTGAATCTTCCCAGTGACCGGGAAAGGGACCTAAATGATGGCCCTTCAGGATTCCAGGGAAGTAGCCCCTGTACAGTAAAGATGTTGCGAACATAAAATTTTCCGTTCGCGAATGGCGAACGCGAATTTCCGCAAATGTTCGCGAACGGGCGAACCAAGCGAACCGGGCGAACCGCCATAGACTTCAATAGGCAGGCGAATTTTAAAACCCACAGGGACTCTTTCTGGCCACAAGATGGAAAAGTTGTTTCAAGGGGACTAACACCTGGACTGTGGCATGCCGGAGGGGGATCCATGGCAAAACTCCCATGGAAAATTACGTAGTTGACGCAGAGTCGGGTTTTAATCCATAAAGGGCATAAATCACCTAACATTCCTAAATTGTTTGGAATAACGTGCTTTAAAACATCAGGTATGATGTTGTATCGATCAGGTAGTGTAAGGGTTACGCACGCTTCACAGTGACAGACCAAACTCCCCGTTTAACGCACCGCAAACAACCGCAAACAGTCCATTTGCACAACCGCAAACTCCCCATTTGCACAAGGTTGAATACCAAGCTAGCCATGTCCCGTTTCTTGTCCTCACTGACGTCATTGAAGGTCTCTTCCTCCACCCAGCCACGTACAACACCAAGGGTCCCCGAAAGGTGACAACAAGCCCCCTGGGATGCCTGCTATGGTTGGTCTTTAACCACCTCAAAGCCACCTTCCTCCTCTGACTCCTCTTCTTTAGACTACTCTCTCTGCATTGCTGCAGGTCCAGCAATCGACGACGACAAGGCTGCTTCTGGTGGTGATGGTGACCACAACTCTTCCTCTTCATGCTCATCTACGGCCTGATCCAGCACTCTTCGCAGGGCAAGCTCCAGAAAAAAAGCATATGGGATGAGGTCGATGATGTTGCCTTGGGTTTGACTGACCAGGTTTGTCACCTCCGCAAAAGGATGCATGAGCCTACAGCCATTGTGCATGAGCGTTCAGTAACGCGGCCCAAAAATACCCAGCTCCGCAGAGGCTGTCCTCTTTTTTTTTAATTAAAAAAAATCTGTTCTTAACAGTTTAATCTCTGTTTTGTCCCCTATCAGGGGCCGGTGTATGGAATAGATTTTAGGAACCGGGAGATGGAAAAAGATGCTTAGTCGGTCCTCTTACTTCCAATTTGGGGCACTGCGCATACGCCTTGCAATGTACTGTGCCACCAGATATAAGTGGTGTGTTTAAGTAGTACTATTCCTATCAGTTTAATCCCTGTTACGTCCCATATCAGGGAACGTGTATGGAATAGATTTTAGGAACCAGGAGATGGAAAAAGATGGTTGGTCGGTCCTCTTACTTCCAATTAGGGGCACTGCGCGTGCGCCGTGTAGTGTACTGTGCAATCCCAATATGAGTGGTGTGTTTAAGTAGTACTATTCCTATCAGTTTAATCCCTGTTACGTCCCCTATCAGGGGACGTGTATGGAATAGATTTTAGGAACCGGGAGATGGAAAAAGATGCTTAGTCGGTCCTCTTACTTCCAATTTGGGGCACTGCGCGTGCGCCATGTAATGTACTGTGCCACCAGATATGAGTGGTGTGTTAAGTAGTAATATTCCTATCAGTTTAATCCCTGTTACGTCCCCTATCAGGGGATGTGTATGGAATAGATTTTAAACAACCGCAAAGAGTTGTAAATAGTTGACACACTCATGGCATAAATTTTATTCCTCTATGCGTCAATCTTGGTGTAGTGATGACTGTACTCATGCGCACTTTTGGGAGATTGCAGGCGATGGGGGTTTTTCAAAGCCTATGGTCGTGCTGAGGTAGTTCAGTGACAGTTAAGTGACCCAGAAAACAATGATTCTGCAGTGTGGGCCCATTGTTGGCCTAGTAGGCTTTAATGATCACCTTAGATGATCACCTTAGATGATCACCAAGAAAATTCATGTTTTTTCTATGCAAAATTATCCAGCCGATCGCTTTTGGTCTGTTCACAATGAAGCAACGACCTTATCATCTGGGGTGTGCCAACATTGCCATTGCCAACACACTCATAGAGGTGGTCGCTTCATTGTGATACGCAAGCCCCTTCACCACAACAAGGTAACGATCATGAAGGGGAATTGACACATGTATGTGCCGTTTTTTTTTGGCAGCCACAGTGCAGCACCAGAGGCCAGAAAAATTAGGCATGTACACATGCCTGAAAAATTAAATATTGTTGTAGCCGCTGCTGTAGCAGCGGCCATAAAAATGTATGTTTTCCAGGCAGGCAGAAAGTGCACTAAAACATTTTGGCTTGAACCCTAGTTGGTGGCAGATAAGTCACGCAAGTCATCCGGCATGCAGAGATAAAATACAGCAGCGTGTGGACCATTTTTAGCCCAAGGCAGCTCATCTCATCACCAGGCCTTTATTAGTCAAATGTATCTCCCACTGTCAGTCCCTTCGGGATCCATTCCTCATTCATCTTAATAAAGGTGAGGTAATCTAGACTTTTTTGACCTAGGCGACTTCTCTTCTCAGTGACAATACCTCCTGCTGCACTGAAGGTCCTTTCTGACAGGACACTTGAAGCGGGGCAGGCCAGAAGTTCTATTGCAAATTGGGATAGCTCAGGCCACAGGTCAAACCTGCACACCCAGTAGTCAAGGGGTTCATCGCTCCTCAGAGTGTCGATATCTGCAGTTAAGGCGAGGTAGTCTGCTACCTGTCGGTCGAGTCATTCTCTGAGGGTGGACCCCGAAGGGCTGTGGCGATGCGTAGGACTTAAAAAGCTCTGCATGTCCTCCATCAACATCACGTCTGTAAAGCGTCCTGTCCTTGCCGGCGTGGTCGTGGTAGGATGATTACTTTCACCTCTTCCCCTGTTAGATTCCTGTTGTGCTGTGACATCACCCTTATACGCTGTGTAAAGCATACTTTTTAATTTATTTTGGAACTGCTGCATCCTTTCCGACTTGCGGTAATTCGGTAACATTTCAGGCACTTTCTGCTTATACCAGGGGTCTAGTAGCGTGGCCAACCAGTACAGGTCGTTCTCCTTCAGCCTTTTTATACGAGGGTCCCTCAACAGGCACGACAGCATGAAAAACCCCATTTGCACAAGGTTGGATGCCGAGCTACTCATGTCCCGTTCCTCGTCCTCAGTGATCTCACTGAAAGTCTGTTCTTCCCCCCAGCCACGTACAACACCACGGGTACCAGATAGGTGACAACGAGCACCCTGGGATGCCTGCTGTGGTTGGTCTTCCTCCTCCTCCTCAAAGCCACATTCCTCCTCTGACTCCTCTTCCTCACACTCCTCTTCCAGCGTTGCCGCAGGTCCAGCAAGCGATGCTGATAAGGCTGTTTCTGGTGGTGATGGTGACCACAACTCTTGTTGTGACGCTCAACTACGGCCTGTTCCAGCACTCTTCGCAGGGCACGATCCAGGAAGAAAACAAATGGGATGATGTCGCTGATGGTGCCTCCTCAAAAGGACACATGAGTCTATAGGCATTGCGCATGTGCATCCAGTAACATGGCAAAAAAATTCCCAGCTCCGCTGAGGCTGTCCTAGCACCCCGGTCATACAAATACTCGTTGATAGCTTTTTCTTGTTGGAGCAGGCGGTCGAACATTAGGAGTGTTGAATTCCAACGTGTCGGGCTGTTGCAAATCAAGCGCCTCACTGGCATGTTTGTAGCAATGGTCTGTTGAGACCTGAAATCCCTGTAGGGGTCCCTAACAAATGTTAAAATTTTTGTCTTTATTATTTAATGGACAAAACGCACTGTAAAGAAAAGCAATTCACTTACAATTATCAGTGTATCAGTGTATATATATACCCCGCATCCCCTGACGAAGCCACAACTAGTGGCGAAACATGTCGGGAGGGGTGGTATAGAGCGGCACATCTTTTAGCACAGTGCACAGTGAAAGGGAAATTGTTACTAGCATGCGGCGGTAATTAGCCGAGTAGACAAGGAGAGTGTGACAGTATAGGAACTTGACTACAGCGGTAATTGATGCCTCTATGAGACAGCAATAGAGGACGGAGTGCAGTCTGAATTCAGTGTAAGAGAGGAGGAAAACAGTGGCTAGGGAGACTGGTGACATTATGTTAGCCCTGCGGCTGAGACAAACAGCCACTAAACACAGAGGATTAGTAATCTTGCTAGCTGCTTGGTAACCTTGATATAGGGACCAGATAGCAGTGAACATTGGCAGGAGAGACACATTCACCAGTGCTCCTGTAGGTGATCCACTGTTAGTAATTTGAACTAGTAACTGCCAGTGGTAATACCATCCCATACCAGTAGGTGGGATGAGGTATACCCTATCAAGGGATCCCATCAAATTACCGTATATGTAATCACACCTTGCAAATGTAATCACACTACACCGGCACAATCCCATATATACACTGATACACTGATAATTTTAAGTGAATTGTTTTTCTTTACAGTGCGTTTTGTCCATTAAATAATAAAGACAAAAATTTTAACATTTGTTAGGGACCCCTACAGGGATTTCAGGTCTCAACAGACCATTGCTACAATTATATAAATATCCCGAGGGTCTCTAAAAGGGACTTTAATTGAATATATTCACTGGCATGTTGTTTCGCCGCTGGATATCTGAAAAGTGCGCCATGGCCATGTAGGAACGCCTGAAATGGCCACACACCTTCCTGGCCTGCTTGAGGACGTCCTGTAAGCCTGGGTACTTATGCACAAAGCGTTGTACAATCAGATTCAACACATGTGCCATGCACGGCACATGTGTCAATTTGCCCAAATTCAATGCCGCCAACAAATTGCTTCCGTTGTCACACACCACTTTGCCGATCTCCATTTGGTGCGGAGTCAGCCACAGATCCACCTGTGCGTCAGGGCGGACAGGAGTGCTGGTTCGGTGTGACTCTCTGCTTTCAGGCAAGTCAACCCCAAGACGGCGTGACACTGTCGTATCCGGGATGTGGAATAGCCCCTGGGGAGCTGTAGGGGTGTCGTTGATGTGGAGCAAGACGCAGCAGCAGAAGAGGACTCAGCCGAGGAGGTTATGGAAGAGGATGGAGTAGGAGGAGTAGAGGAGGTGGCAGCAGGCCTGCCTGCAAGTCGTGGCGGTGTCACCAACTCCTCTGCAGAGCCACGCATTCCATGCTTGGCAGCCGTCAGCAGGTTTACCCAATGCGCAGTGTAGGTGATATACCTGCCCTGACCGTGCTTTGCAGACCAGGTATCAGTGGTCAGATGGACCCTTGCCCCAACACTGTGTGCCAGACATGCCATGACTTCCTTTTGCACAATCGAGTACAGGTTGGGGATTGCCTTTTGTGCAAAGAAATTTCGGCCGGGTACCTTCCACTGCGGTGTCCCAATAGCTACAAATTTTTTGAAGGCCTCAGACTCCACCAGCTTGTATGGTAAAAGCTGGCGGGCAAGTTCCGACAAGCCAGCTGTCAGACGCCGGGCAAGGGGGTGACTTTGTGACATTGGCTTCTTACGCTCAAACATGTCCTTGAAAGACACCTGACTGTGGGCAGATGAGCAGGAACTGCTCAAGGCGAGAGACTGAGTGGCGGATGGTTGAGAGGGGGCAAGGAGGACAGCAGTGGTTGACGTGGCTGAAGATGCTGGACCAGGAGGAGGATGGCGGCTTTGAGTTTGTGTTCTGCTTGTGCTCATGTGTTGATCCCATAGGCGTTTGTGATGTGTGATCATGTGCCTTCGCAAAGCAGTTGTACCTAGGTGGGTGTTGGACTTCCCATGACTCAGTTTCTTTTGGCACAGGTTGCAAATGACATCGCTGGTGTCAGAGGAAGACACACAAACAAAATGCCACACTGCTGATCTCTGCAATCACATCATTCTGGTGGTGGCAACAGCATGCGTCGATTGGCGTGCTGTCTGGCTGACCCCGGGTGCCGATACATGCTGTCTGACTGTGCCACTAGCTCCTTGCGACGACCTCCCCCTGCTTCCAACTCGTCTCCTGCTCCTCTCTATCTCCCCATCTGAACTTTCCCCCTGTTCTTCTTCTCTTCAAGCGGGCACCCACGTGACATCCACGGACACATCGTCATCATCAACCGCTTCACTTGTATCTGACAACTCAGCAAAGGAAGCAGCAGCGTGTACAACATCATCATCATCACACCGTACGTCCATGTGTGTAATGCTGCCTGACTGAGACATATCCCTGTTATCTACATCCTTTGGCAATAATGGTTGTGCATCACTCATTTCTTCCAACTGATGTGTAAATAACTCCTCTGACAGATCAAGTGAAGCGGCTGTGGTGCTAGTGTTGGTGGTGGCGGCAGGCGGGCGAGTGGTAACTTGAGAGGTGCCCGGAGCTGAGCTGGAGGAGGATGGTGCGTCAAGGTTCCGAGCGGAAGCTGTAGAAGATTGGGTGTCCTGTGTTAGCCAGTCAACTATGTCCTCAGAACTTTTCGAGTTCAGGGAACGTGGACTCTGAACACTGGGCATTATTCTAGGGCCAAAGGGAATCACAGTACCACAACCACGACGGCCCCTGCGGGGTGGCCTGCCTCTGCCTGTCATTTTTTTTAGATTCGTTTAGTTGTACTATGCGTGCAAGCTACTGTGACACCAGATATGAGTTGCGCTGGTGACACTATGCACTTGCAGGAGGGCCTTAAACACACAAACACGTGCAGGCAACTGACTGCTATTTATTCACAGTCAAAATTGTTGTTTTTCTTTAAATGTAATCTACTGTAACACCAGATATGAGTTGCGCCGGTGGCACTATGCACTTGCAGCAGGGCCAGTGGAGTAACTAGGAATAACTGGACCCCACAGCAAATATTTGAACAGGGCTCCCTCCAGCAACTTCTGCGCATGCCCCCTCCTGTGCAACCGCCGCTCCTGTCGCTAGTCAAGATCGCTATCAGATCAGGCCAGGCAGCCGCTCTGTCTACAAATATATACTTTCCTGACCTCTTCGATAGAAGCCGTAACATGGGCATTATTGTACATTGCAAACCAACATTGTTTCAGGAAGAAATCAATGTTTATTAAGCCTGGTTCGTCTTGTGGTGATCAAGCCAGAAATTCGGAAAGACCTGTCTTGATGGCTTCGTCTGAGTAATAATGAACAAGGTAGATTTTTCTGGCCATTCCAATAACTCTGGTCAGGGCGTACACTTCCACATTCTTTGAGTTCAAGGGAGATTGTTTACTCAAGTAATGTATCTGTGATCCAATATCAGAACAATATATCTGGCTCTTCATTTAGGGCAGGCTCAAGAATCAGTCAGTGGTGGAGCAAACAGATAATCAACAATTGGCACAGGACTCGCTCTGATCCACGGTACAGTCAATACAGTCAAATTATGACTTGGGCAGTGGAATGTCAAACCGTGGACAGCCATCCACATTCAAGGTATTCTGAGTTGAAATCTCAGCGTCTGTATTTTTAACAGATTGTGTGCAGATGGGGTACCCCCAGGGCCGGCTCCACCCATAAGCAAGGTAGGCCACCACGTAGAGTGCACTCTTGCTGGGCGCCGCTCTGGCCGCAATAGAAGTCACAGCGCTCTGACTCTACACCGGCCCCGCCGCTCACAGGAGTATACATTTATAAAGAGTGCACTCTTGCTGGGCGCCGCTCTGGCCGCAATAGAAGTCACAGCGCTACTCTACACCGGCCCCGCCGCTCACAGGAGTATACATTTATAAACTGTAATCCGTATCCTGCAGTAACTTTAACTTTAAATCAGCGCTCATCTCTTTACTACCTTACACTCAGCTCCGGTAACAGGCAGTGCGGGTGGCGCTCACTCACTGACGTCACGTGCCAGCTCCTCCCACTAGTAAAGAGATGAGCGCTGATTTAAAGTAAAGTTACTGCAGGATACGGATTACAGTTTATAAATGTATACTCCTGTGAGCGGCGGGGAGGGGGATCTGTGGATGACACTGTTATAGGGAGGGGGATCTGTGGATGACACTGTCATGGGGTGGATCTGTGGATGACACATATAGCATAAGATGCTCTATACGGTATGTGTCATCCACAGATTCCCCCCCATAATAGTGTCATCCACAGATCTCCCATAATAGTGTCATCCACAGATCTCCCCTAATAGTGTCATCCACAGATCCCCCATAATAGTGTCATGCACAGATCCCCCATAACAGTGTCATCCACAGATCCCTCATAATAGTGTCATCCACAGATCCCCGATAACAGTGTCATCCACAGATCCCCATAACAGTGTCATCCACAGATCCCCCATAACAGTGCCATCCACAGATCCCCCATAATAGTGCCATCCACAGATCCCCCATAACAGTGCCATCGACAGATCCCCCATAATAGTGTCATCCACAGATCCTTCATAATAGTGTCATCCACAGATCCCCATAACAGTGCCATCCACAGATCTCCCATAACAGTGACTGGAGCAGACCTGCTGATAAACACACCTAGGCCACCATCATTCAAGGTAAAAACTTACAGTTGTCAATAATGTAATGTAGTGTAGGGGATCATGTAATGTTTTGAGGCCAAAATGGCACAGATGACCACCAAGAATATCTAGAATATCTAAAATTAGCTGGTCAAGTAAAATGTTGCATGCAACAATTATTAAATAGGTGGCCGACAAAAAAGGGGCGGGTCAAAGCGCGTGGTAAATGGGCTGAGTCAAAGGGGGCGGCAAAATTAGCTTTAGCCTAGGGTGGCAAAAATCCTTGCACCAGTCCTGGGTACCCCCATTTAGAGCCTCCAATGCAAAGCTCAAGAAGTTCTGCTCCCTGAATCCAGTGGATCCACCAGAAAGAATAGATGGCCTTTCTTTCAGTTGGGAAGGAATTTTTTATCCAAATTTTTCTCTATTTCCACTCATATCCTGAGTGCTCAGGAAAATGAGAAGGAAGTGTCAGCCACAGCCATAGTGCTCATCTGGCCAGGAGGGCATGATCCCTCACCGGCTACAACTTTCCAGAGGAAATTATTGGAGATACAATCTAGCTGAATCGTCTGGTTCAAGCAGGCCTACTGAAGCCACTGGAGATGTTTCAGCTTGCAGTCTGCAATCTGACGGTTCAGGACTGAGGAAAGGCCTGTAAGATGAAGTGGTGGAAACTTTGCAGATTCCTGATCTGTCTGAAGTCTTACATACGTTTTTCATTTTTACAGGAAGGTTTCTAGTTTGGGTTAAAACCTAACACTGTAAGAGTGCATTTCACGGCTGCCACTGCTCGCTCGATTTTAAGGTTGATTCCCTATATCCTACCAAAGGTCTCAATTAACATAAATGTAAGTTAAGAAATTCTTCAGATTCCCCAATCAGCTGAACAAGACAAGCTTCATTTACTGGTCAATGGAGAACCAGG
Source organism: Bufo bufo (assembly GCF_905171765.1). Lineage (NCBI taxonomy): Eukaryota > Metazoa > Chordata > Amphibia > Anura > Bufonidae > Bufo > Bufo bufo. The sequence continues at coordinate 39,445,992 of NC_053389.1, forward strand.
GTCCTTCAGGTCGGCTGACCAGAAGTATAACAGCCAGCAAGCCTACACTGCTTGGATTAAGAATACTATTAAAGTCTGCTTCTAAATTCCGAGTACTCCAGTTACATCACACTCAACTCGGTCCACTTAGTCGCTTGGGCAGAGAAAAGAGGGAAGGGAAAAAAAAGCATTGGATCAAATATGCAGGGCCGCTACATGGTCTTCTCCCTGCAACTTTATAAAACAATATAAGTTGGATGTATCTGGTGTTTGTGATTCAGCCTTTGTAAAGTCACAAAAAATAATGCACTATAGCAGTGATGCCGAACCTTTTAGAGACCGAGTGCCCAAACCGCAACCCCAAAACCCCCTTATTTATCGCAAAGTGCCAACGCGGCAAGTTAACCAGAATCCTACAGTCCAATATAGTATATCTTTCATGTACTTTATCATGTAGTAGCTATAATAGCCTGTCTACATTTAGTGCGCTGCCTGTTCATGGTGTGTCCTGCGCTGATGAATGGCAGGAAAGGTCTAAGGCATATTGGTACAGTCAGACTTTTTCCAGGGTGTGGGTGCCCACAGAGAGGGCTCCGAGTGCCGCCTCTGGCACCGGTGCCATAGGTTCGCCACCACTGCACTATAGTAATAGATGCAAACATAACATATGGACTAAGTCCTTACTCTAGTAATAAAATCTGAGTCTCTTAGCCAATACAGTTTGATCAAAATACATCTGTGCCCACCTGGTGGTCTCAGTTCAGGCAGGTCCTATGCTAAACCTACCTATGCCGTTATGCATCTATGTTCAGGAGCGCAGACCCTGCACATATAGTGTTTTGCTCCTAGTTACCTCTATGTGCATCAGCAACTGGTGAGAGGAGGAGCGCACACACCTATATATACCACCTTAATCAAGGTCGCCTCTTAGATAGGTTGGGCAAAAGTGCACATGAATGCTACTCCCAGAGTAGGAGCGCATTCACACCTGAAGGGGCCACTCCTTCAAGACAAGTCAAACAAATCATGAAAGAAAAGGGGATACAAAACATCCTGCACGATATGATACTAAATATGCGGATGTACATGGCTGCATTGATAAAGTCACTGAGAATAATGCACTATAATAATAGATGCAAACATAACATATGGACTAAGCCCTCACTCTAGTAATAAAATCTGAGACTTTTTTTTCATGATTTGTTTGACTTGTCTTGAAGGAGTGGCACCTTCAGGTGTGAATGCGCCTTTACTCTGGGAGTAGCATTCATGTGCACTTTTGCCTCACCTATCTTGATTAGGTGGTACATATAGGTGTGTGCGCTCCTCCTCTCACCGGTTGCTGATGCACATAGAGGTAACTAGGAGCAACACACTATACAGGGAGTGCAGAATTATTAGGCAAATTAGTATTTTGACCACATCATCCTCTTTATGCATGTTGTCTTACTCCAAGCTGTATAGGCTCGAAAGCCTACTACCAATTAAGCATATTAGGTGATGTGCATCTCTGTAATGAGAAGGGGTGTGGTCTAATTACATCAACACCCTATATCAGGTGTGCATAATTATTAGGCAACTTCCTTTCCTTTGGCAAAATGGGTCAAAAGAAGGACTTGACAGGCTCAGAAAAGTCAAAAATAGTGAGATATCTTGCAGAGGGATGCAGCACTCTTAAAATTGCAAAGCTTCTGAAGCGTGATCATCGAACAATCAAGCGTTTCATTCAAAATAGTCAACAGGGTCGCAAGAAGCGTGTGGAAAAACCAAGGCGCAAAATAACTGCCCATGAACTGAGAAAAGTCAAGCGTGCAGCTGCCAAGATGCCACTTGCCACAAGTTTGGCCATATTTCAGAGCTGTAACATCACTGGAGTGCCCAAAAGCACAAGGTGTGCAATACTCAGAGACATGGCCAAGGTAAGAACGGCTGAAAGACGACCACCACTGAACAAGACACACAAGCTGAAACGTCAAGACTGGGCCAAGAAATATCTCAAGACTGATTTTTCTAAGGTTTTATGGACTGATGAAATGAGAGTGAGTCTTGATGGGCCAGATGGATGGGCCCGTGGCTGGATTGGTAAAGGGCAGAGAGCTCCAGTCCGACTCAGACGCCAGCAAGGTGGAGGTGGAGTACTGGTTTGGGCTGGTATCATCAAAGATGAGCTTGTGGGGCCTTTTCGGGTTGAGGATGGAGTCAAGCTCAACTCCCAGTCCTACTGCCAGTTTCTGGAAGACACCTTCTTCAAGCAGTGGTACAGGAAGAAGTCTGCATCCTTCAAGAAAAACATGATTTTCATGCAGGACAATGCTCCATCACACGCGTCCAAGTACTCCACAGCGTGGCTGGCAAGAAAGGGTATAAAAGAAGAAAATCTAATGACATGGCCTCCTTGTTCACCTGATCTGAACCCCATTGAGAACCTGTGGTCCATCATCAAATGTGAGATTTACAAGGAGGGAAAACAGTACACCTCTCTGAACAGTGTCTGGGAGGCTGTGGTTGCTGCTGCACGCAATGTTGATGGTGAACAGATCAAAACACTGACAGAATCCATGGATGGCAGGCTTTTGAGTGTCCTTGCAAAGAAAGGTGGCTATATTGGTCACTGATTTGTTTTTGTTTTGTTTTTGAATGTCAGAAATGTATATTTGGGAATGTTGAGATGTTATATTGGTTTCACTGGTAAAAATAAATAATTGAAATGGGTATATATTTGTTTTTTGTTAAGTTGCCTAATAATTATGCACAGTAATAGTCACCTGCACACACAGATATCCCCCTAAAATAGCTAAAACTAAAAACTACTTCCAAAAATATTCAGCTTTGATATTAATGAGTTTTTTGGGTTCATTGAGAACATGGTTGTTGTTCAATAATAAAATTAATCCTCAAAAATACAACTTGCCTAATAATTCTGCACTCCCTGTATGTGCGGGGTCTGCGCTCCTGAACATAGATGCATAACGGCATAGGTAGGTTTAGCGTAGGACCTGCCTGAACTGAGACCATCTTGGCGCTGGGTAGGTGGGCACAGATGTATTTTGATCAAAATGTATTGGCAAAGAGTCTGAAATTTTATTACTAGAATGAGGGCTTAGTCCATATGCTATGTTTGCATCTATTACTATAGTGCATTATTTTCTGTCACTGTATAAATGTAGCCATGCACATCCGCATATTTAGTATCATATCGTGCAGGATGTTTTGTATCCCCTTTTTTTCATGATTTGATTCAGCCTTTGACAGACAAATTATTATTAAGGCTGCGATTTCTACTCCCCCCCCCCCCTCCTGTTTAATACTGCTTTTCAGATCCCTTTGTGTTGTGCTGCCTAAAGGACGATAAGGAAAGTCAAAATTTGCTTACCGAAATTTGTCTTTCCTTGAGTGCAAAGGCAGCACATACTGTATATCCCTCACTGATAAAGACATTGCTTGGAGAAAACACGTCTGCCTAGTGGGTGTGCCCTCCTTTATAGGGGGGTTAATTAGTCTGATTTACTAATGATTTATCTTCTGTCCTAGACGTGAGGAGCAAGACATTAACCCTTTGTGTTATGCTGCCTTTGGACTCAAGGAAAGATACATTTCGGTAAGCAAATTTAGACTATCTATCTCATATCTGTTTATTTATCTGTCCGTCTGTCTATAATCTTGGAGCATTGTTCTATCCTGCAGATATTACTCACATGATGGAAACATTGTTGCATTACATTACAAATAGACTTTCGTGTTATTATGAATAGATGGAACAATCCCCCCTTTTCTGCATTGTATGAGAGAGTCTTTACCCTCTTGCCCCATTCACCTCGTCCCCACAGGCTCGCTCTTCATTCTTGTATAAATCCTTTATACACCTCACAATCTTTTAGACAACACCCGTCAACACAGAAACTGCATCTGCTCTATGTGTCTTGGCCGGCAGCCAAGTGTGATCTTTAAACACAGGGAATCACCACTGGGCCATATGTTTATAGTGGTTATGACTGGGAGGGACCCGGCCAAGGGCCTTCGAAAAATTCCTCATAAAACCCACACATGAGCCTCGTGTTTACCTTCTAGGTGGACAGAAAAGGAATATTCTTCATAATTTACCACGCAATGACATCAGACCCCCCCCCCCCCCTCATCACAGCAATTCACTACCTGCGTCGGGTACACAGATTGAGCTGTCAAGCTAGTGTATCCAAGCCTACCATGTGTGATACTGGCCGCTCAGCTGTTGTATCCAAGCCTGTTATGTGTGCCATTGTCTATTGAGCAACTGTATTTAACCGATTCATGTGTGATACTGCCTGCAGAGCCATGTACCTAAGCTTATCATGTCTGATGCTTTTTGATGAGTTTCTGTATCAAAGCCTATCATGTACGGTACCATCTGCTGAGCTATGTGTCTAAGGCTACATTCAGACACCGGCCCGTATGCTTTTCGCAATTTGTAGACCGCACATGGCCGGCAGTATGATACAAATGCCTATTCTTGTGCCGCAATTGCAGACAAGAATAAGACATGCAAACGCAAAAACACAAATGCAATAGCACTCTGCAACCAGAACTCTGCCCTGCCTCTATGCTGGATGTTGAATAAGGCATTGGTGTACATTTTGGCCAAAGCGTAATAAGCCACTCACCACGTCAAGGTCGCCTCTATGAGTGGTCCCTAATACTAGTACCTACCTGTTATGGGCCATGATAGCCACACAAAGTCCAGGGAGCGCAGGTACAGCATGCACGCCAGGCACACTCTGCTTTTAACCCCGTCCGGTGCCGTGACAGCTTTCATCGGATCCAGGGATGCAAGTACCAACATGCATGCTGAGCCCACCATATACTTCTCCTGGAGCCAAATGGCTACTGGTAGGTTCTATATAAGCAGACTCAGTTTTATACTGACTTTAAAACCAGCCTCCAGGGCAGACTAACTGGTCAGGTGTGCATGACTGCATGGAGATCGCCACGCCTCCAATATATACTACAAAGAAAAAATGTGGGGGGTTCAGTCAGCACAACCCTGTATGCAGGTGCACATCGCTATGGCGAAATACACAAAAAAACGCAAAAACACAGATGCAATAGCACTCTGCAACCAGCACTCTGCCCTGCCTATATGCTGGATGTTGAATGAGGCATTGGTGTACATTTTGGCCAAAGCGTAATAAGCCACTCACCACGTCAGGGTCGCCTCTATAAGTGGTCCCTGACACTAGTACCTACCTGTTATGGGCCATGATAGCCACACAAAGTCCAGGGAGCGCAGCTACAGCATTTGGCTCCAGGAGAAGTATATAGTGGGCTCAGCATGCATGTTAGTACTTGCATCCCTGGATCCGATGAAAGCCGGACGGGGTTAAAAGCAGAGTGTGCTTGGCGTGCATGCTGTACCTGCGCTCCCTGGACTTTGTGTGGCTATCATGGCCCATAACAGGTAGGTACTAGTGTTAGGGACCACTCATAGAGGCGACCTTGACGTGGTGAGTGGCTTATTACACTTTGGCTAAAATGTACACCAATGCCTCATTCAACATCCAGCCTAGAGGCAGGGCAGAGTGCTGGTTGCAGAGTGCTATTGCATTTGTGTTTTTGTGTATGTTTGTGTATTTCGCCATAGCGATGTGCACCTGCATACAGGGTTGTGCTGACTGAACCCCCCACATTTTTTCTTTGTAGTATATATTGGAGGCGATCTCCATGCAGTCATGCACACCTGACCAGTTAGTCTGTCCTGGAGGCTGGTTTTAAAGTCAGTATAAAACTGAGTCTACTTCTACAGGGCCTACCAGTAGCCATTTGGCTCCAGGAGAAGTATATAGTGGGCTCAGCATGCATGTTGGTACTTGCATTCGTGTTTTTGCGTTTGTATGTGTATTTTGCCATAGCGATGTGCACCTGCATACAGGGTTGTGCTGACTGAACCCCCCACATTTTTTCTTTGAAGAATAAGACATGCTTTATCTTTTTTGCGGGGCCGTGGAACGGAACTATGGATGCATCTTTTACAGCCCCATTGAGATGAATGGGTCCGCACCCGTCCCGTAAAATTGCGGAACGGATGCGGACCCATTCATACAGTCGTCTGAATGAGCCCTAAGTCTATCATGTGTGATACACATGCAATATTCTCCTCGCATGTGTGATACTGTCTGCTGAGTTAGGGCATCTACCATAACTCTTTTTATATGTGATACTGTTTACAGAGCGGTGTATCTAAGCTTATAATTAGAGATGAGCACATTTTTTAAAAATTCGATTTGGCCGGTTCACCGAATTTTTGGATAACATTTGGTTTGATACAAATTTATTCCCAGCGAATTGCGTTAAAAACGGCTATTTCCTGGCTGCAGAGAGCCTTTATAATGGTGTAGAACACTGTGCCTTGCAGTAACACGCATAGGGAGTCTGCTGTGGTAGTGAAACAAGTAGTAAGTGAGAAAGTAGTGAGTCAGTATGACATGCAGATGACAGGCGTCGCTCTTAGAATCACTGCACGCTTCACTTATTTGGGCAGTCACGGGGCCAAAACTGACCAAATAACTCAAGTATGAACTCAGCCTTACAGATCGATGTTAGCGCCAAGAAGAAGCGCACTCCTTTTACACCGTCGTCTGCTGATTCCACATAGATGTCTACAGAACCTGTTCTATTTAACACTTATACAAGTAGAGCCCCCCGACAGAGTGGAGAGGGTGTCAGCAGTAAGTTTGTGTTGACGTCACTGATTATTTTGCCCTTCCTCTGATCCGTCAGAGCAATAACCCCCAAAAAACGGATACTGTCTATGGAGCATCCGCCTTCACTCGGTCAGTATTTGGTCAGTAATCCATCAGTATTGCTGCTAATGCCATAAAAACAGGAGTGGATCCAAAACAGAGATGACCGAGTCAACCATTCAAGAACTGCTGGGTTGCTGGTCAAGACACGACCGCTAGATGACACCGGGAGCTCAGGCCTCTCGCTGGGACTCATGCTGCCACGTCCCCTTACTCTGCTGTGACCTCTGCCTGCGCCAGAAACATTTAGGCCTCTGCCACTCCTCTGTGCAGGGCCTGGCACTTCTCTGTCTGACATACTGTTAGATCAAATAAATAAATAAAAAGGAAATGAACACCCCCAAAAAGTCTGTAATTTTCTCACTTCACCACACAACGGCTAATAAGCTCCTTTTTTCCCACTAATACAAGCCAAAAAATGCTTTAGAACAAATAACTGCACCGCACAAGGGCAAATAAGATGTAGAAATATTTCCTAGTAATAAACTCTGTTAATGGCTGTATCACACAGCACTTGCCCCCCAATATCAAGAACGGCTTGCTGGAATTACAGAGCTGTATAATGGCAATTTGGATCCCCAGTCAGTGCAGCAAGGTGTAATATGATTGTTCCTATTACCCAGGCTGTAACCTTCCTACAGAACCCTGTTCTGCTTCAATACTGTGGAATGATTCCTCCCTATCCTTTCCCTGCACCTTGAATAATCTTGCCCTGCACTTGTCTATCTATTTTTTTAGCACAATAAAGTCTTTCCTACCACTGTCCCTAGCGCCTGCTGACGTCTCTCCCTGCACTAAGTCCACTGGAAAATGGCAGAATCCAAGATGGCTGAGGCTATTTATAGGGCTGTGACATCACAGGGCTGGCTGGCTGCTGATTGGCTGCATGCATGGCATTGTGGGTGATCCCGCCTTCCCAGAGTTCCCTGCTCCATGTCCTCACACATGCAGCAGACATTTTAGAAAAAAATGCGATTCGTTACCACGAAGCGTAAGGAAATTCGGATTCAGTGCAAATCAAATTTTTCCGGAAATTCAGATCGAATTCCACTTCGTCAACTTTGATTTGCTTTATCTCTGTGTGATACTGTCTGCAAAGCTGATGAATGTAATCCTACATAATACTTTTTGCTGAGCTCATGTATCTAAGAGTATAGTATTATAATGTCTTTTGTTGTCATATCTTACCCTATCATGTGTGATACTGTGCTGTTCAATCGGTGTATCTAAACCTATGCTGAACAATGTATAGTATTTAAGCCCATCATGTGCCATACTGTCTGCTGAACAAGTGTAAGTAAGCCTATCATGTTTGCTACTGTGTGCTGAGCCATCTGCCTAAGCTATCGTGGGTGATACTGTTTGCAACTGTATCTAAGCCAATCTGTATCTAAGCTAATCATGTTTAAAACTGCTGCTGGGCGCCGCCATCTAACTATAACATGTACAATACAGTCTGCTGAGCTGATGTATCTAAGCCTGTCATGAATGATAATGTCTGCAGATAAGCCTATCATTGTGCGATACCTTGCTACTGAGCCGCTGTATCTAAACCTGACCACTGAACTATGTATCTACGCCTATACTGCGTGATACGCCTATACTGCGTATATGTCTATGTAAGGATTAATGACTGTATCTATGCGTGTTGTTCGACAACATTTTTGCCAACCAGCAGATTAACCATTCACATGCCTCCGCTACGCGCCTAATCCATTACAATCACAAAACGGAGGAAAAGCTCAAAAAATGACAAGACTGATGACATTTTTAAAGATGACAGATGGGAACGGCCGGTGAGCGGTCACAGAGATGAATGATCTTGAGGATGGAGGGGTGCAACAGGCGCACCTGTATGAGTCACGCAACACAATATCACAACGTATAGCAGAAGTCCTCCGAGAGAAGGCAATCAAGATGGTCATGTGACTTTGAGCTGGGAAAATGTAACAGAAATGAAATGAAAGTCCCCGAAACGCAATCCAGGTCACATGACTGATCGGATTGATATAGGTTGAGGAGGAAAGCAGTGAAGTGTATTAGTGTAAGTGGGAAGTGCAGCTCTGGAGCACAAACTGCTGAATGTCACAAACTTACCTGTCCGATCTCCAGCTTCGGCCCGGCTGTGGCGGGAGAGACGCACTGCTAAGCCACGCCCCCTGATGATGCGACAGAATACTTATGAACAGGATGCAATGCTCTGTTTCTCCCTACAGCGGGCGTGTGCTGAAGGAGATTAGATTAGCAGTGGGATGATTGCTCAGCTGATCTATTCCTGTGTGCTAGTGTTCTGACTAATGGAGCGGAGAGTCATGACCTATTAGGTTCTGACCCTGGGACTCTATTTGAAGTCCTTCCTGGCCTTATTCTAGTGCTAGTGATAGTCTCTGACTCACTAGCTGTGTTCCTTGTTCCTGTGCTTATTGGACGGCTCCTTCCTCTAAGCTCGGCTTGTCTACTCTCTGTCTCACCTGATTTGTACCTTGCATCCCGTCTGGTTCTGACCTCAGCTTGTCTTTTGACTTCTCTCTGTCTCCTGTTTTTGTACTGCATTGTCTGCCTGGTTCTGACCCATTTACGTATGACTATTCTTGTGCCTTGTGTTTGTCTATCTCTGCACCTTAATAGTATAGGGCTGTGATGTCTAACCTCCGGCACTCTTGCTGTGGTAAAACTATGACTCCCTCACTTGCTCGGCTGTTCTCAGAACTCCATAGAAGTGAATAGAACATTCTGGGAGTTGGAGTTTCACCACAGCTGGAGTGCCAGAGGTTAGCCATCACTGGTATAGGGAATGTCGACCAGTTGCGGTATTGCTATCTAGGGTTTGTACTGCAAGTAGGTAGGGAAAGCGGGCTGAGTTCCAGGGCAGGGCCTAACTGCCCATTTCTGTCCCTATCTACAAGTGTTACAGCGTAGAAGAAAAACATGAAAGGGTCTATTATTCAGCTGGAAAGACAGCTGAGACCTTCGGCCACTGTCCTTTGTTTTCACATCTAAAGGGATATTTCTCAAGAAGAGATGCCATCAGGTTGGCTGGAGTCCCACCCCCACTACTCCACCAAGCAGGGAGAACTGATGAAGAATCTCTGGTGGGCATATGCTCTTGGTAACTTTATATCAAGAAGAGATGCCATCAGGTTGGCTGGAGTGCCACCCCCACTACTCCACCAAGCAGGGAGAACTAATGAAGAATCTCTGGTCGGCATATGCTCTTGGTAACTTTGGGACATTTAAACCCCACCTAGGAATGCAACAAACATGCTAGGAAGACCCATCTATGGACAGAGATAAGTTCCACCCATTTTAGCCCAAGATGGCCCACATTTTTCTCAAAAAACTAAGCGCAATCCTTGCAAATTAAGGACTGTTGGAAAATATGGGTGGGATTTCTAGAAGTCACACATTTAAAATAAATGCTCACTGTTTCTGTCATATACCATAAATGGTTAGAAGGTTTCAGGCTGATTCATTTTTTTCATGCATCTATATAGCGAACAGAGCTTCAGTTTTCTGTAAAACTACTGTAAAAATAGATGTAAAAATAATTTTTGTTTGAGGCCTGTAGCCCCTACAAGAGGGAGCTCAGGAGCTGACTGCATACTCTTTATACACTGAACTCTATATTAACATAGTATGCAGTAAGTTGCAGTTAGTGTGTTATCATGTAAGGGATTTGGAGATATGGATGAGAAAAATGGAGTTCCAACCTCAAATGAATCTGCATATGGTTTGTGACCAAAATGACATGAAAGGCGGGTTTCCCCTTTCTGACTCTGCCATGATGTTGTTATTTGAGTTGGTGCTTCCCTGTTTGGTTACTATTTGTGTAGTCAATTCTGCACTCCACATTTTATTGTATTTACCCCGGGTTCTAATATTTGCATCAGATGAATATGCAACCAAGACAGAAGGTCAGAAAAATGATCCAGAAGAGTTGATTTTACGATCTGTATCACACATGTATAGAAATAACTGCAGTGGGGGGGTGGAGCCTGACCGCTAATGAAGGAAGACGTGTGAGAGATGTGCTCCTCCGCAGCAGTCCCTATCTACAGCTTCCAGAACCAGCACTTTAGCCCAGACATGGTGAAATATGGCAAAGACCGACTCTCTGAGACCACAAATGTCCCTCAGCATGCAAAACACTCGTCGGACATCCATAAATACCTGCAACAACGATCCTCCAGCTCCCTGCATAAGCCTCTCAAGATGGTGCCTGGAGACTCAGCAACGCCAGACAGCGAGGATGACTCTGACCAGCATACCAGCGGCATAAATGAACAGGGTGAGTCGGACCTTGCAGCCACATCTAAAGCCTTTTTTAAAACTATCATTACACAAGCCTTACGCCTGTTCCTCTCCGAACGTTCAGAAATAAAAACTGAGATTAAGCACGTGGGTGCCAGGGTAGAAGGCCTTGAGACCTCATGCGCCGCCATGATATCGCACTCCTCAGCCCTGGAAGCTAGATCCAATGAACATCTTGCCCACATTAATAAGGCGCTGACCCTAATAGAAGACCAGGAAAATAGAAACAGGAGGCGCAATGTACGGATTAAAGGACTACCTGAATCCTGGTCAACTGATTCTCTCCAGAAAGTGGCCCTGGAGGCATTCGCAGGGTTAATAGGTTAAACTGCCGTCCAGGAGGTGGTTATTGAAAGGGTACATAGGTCTCTCAGACCCAAACCATCATCCTCTGACCCTCCAAGGGTCTTGATATGTGGCTTACTCTCCTATGTTGATACAGCCAAAATCTTAAAAGCTTCTAGAGAGAAGTCCCCGGTGACATATGCTGGAACAGAGATTGCATTGTATAAAGATATAGCTCCATCTATACTGGCCAAGCGGAGAATACTCCGTCCACTACTTGAACAACTGCGTCAGAAGAACATTGCTTATTCATGGCTCTACCTGTACGGGCTCTCCATACTACATAATGGGAAACGCATAGATATACATACACCTGGGGACCTTATCAAAGCATGGTCGCTCCTAGATATGGAGCAACTCGAGAGCCCTTCCTGTTTGCCAGTGGATACCGCCACCGCCATGCCGCCATTACCGACGCCAGAACCATGGCTGTCTGTGCCTAGGGGCAAGCGACAATGTCAGGGTCAGAGAGCTTCACAGGACACTCCAGATCCTACCTGAATAGTGCTTTTTATGTTTAATACAGATATTCTTTGAAGGTCTAACCTGATCTAGGATATAGACCATCTATTGCATTCTTTGCACCAAGAGGGGCGCCCAGCTTCATTATGTTGCCCACCGGGCCGCACTCTCAGATCTGCAGATTCCTATTAGCAGATCTTTGAGGCACTCCACTGTAGATGCACTATATATTAGACTGTAGAGCAATTTGAAAAAGCTTTTTTGAAAAAGTCTTTTTTACTTTATGCTCTCTTTCACTATGTTAGTGGTTTTCTCTTTCTTTTCCCATACTGGAAAATATATCTGCTGGGTTAGATGCCACTACCTGACAGTGAATTAGCTCATGTCATAAGATAAGTACCCGCAATCCGGTGAACAACAAGTTACCCCTTTTGCCATAGGTGACCAAAGGCTTATTGCCCTCATGAGGTACCCCCTCAGGGAACCTACCCGTCCTGTGTTGACCAGATTGTGGGGTACTAGTTCCTACTATTTTAGCTTTCTTCTACAAGTTATGTTATACTATTCACTGTCTCATAAGGTTGATGACTTTACAGGTTTTCGTTTTGTTTTTTTTCTCACCTCCCATGTCTACTCTATAACAAAAACTGTAGATACACTGATGGTCAGGACAGTTTATGGTCTTTGCTTATACTTCCTCCCCACCCACTCTTCTACCACCCTTACATTCCCACCTTGCTTCTATAATCTGAAGTATGGGGGCTTACCCCCCTTTTTTTTCTAAAATTTCTCTTCTTCTCCCCTCTTACTTTTGAAGAGAACCTGTCATCAACTTTATGCTGTCCATACTAACGGCAGCATAAAGTAGAGACAGGTGAGTTGATTTCAGCGGTCTATCATTTAAAAGTTAAAAGTAAGTGGTTGCCGAGAACCAACATCACAATCATTGCAGACTGGGCCTGGAAAAGAGTCACGGCCACCTGAGAAGAGTCATGGTTATTCATAAATTCCTGTTCTCCTGCCCACCTGCTGATGACTGACTGGCTTCTACCTAGTTTTCTCCCTTTCTCTCTAGGACAGAACTGCCAGTCATCAGCAGATGGGTGAGAGTGCAGGAGATCATGAATAACCATGACTCTTCTCAAGTAGATTTGACTCTTTTCAAGGCCTGTGCTGCAATGATTAAGATGCTGGTTTTCAGCAGCCACTTACTTTTAGCTCATGAGTGACATCAGCATTTCTGTCAATAGTTTATGCTGTCCTCAGTGAGGTCAGCATAAAGTTGATGACAGGTTCTCTTTAAATCTCTTCCTTATTACTCCCTATCTCCACCTTCCATCCGCCATGACATACTCACACCACTCCCGCCTTCCTCCACAAATGGATTACACCATTACCACCTTCAATGTAAAAGGCCTCAATTCCCCCAATAGGAGAAGTCACATTTTTCTCTTGCTACGCAAGATTAAAACCAGCATCTAGGGATGAGCGAACCCGAACTGTATAGTTCGGGTTCGTACCGAATTTTGGGGTGTCCGTGACACGGACCCGAACCCGAACATTTTCGTAAAAGTCCGTGTTCGGGTTCGGTGTTCGGCGCTTTCTTGGCGCTTTTTGAAAGGCTGCAAAGCAGCCAATCAACAAGCGTCATACTACTTGGCTCAAGAGGCCATCACAGCCATGCCTACTATTGGCATGGCTGTGATTGGCCAGTGCACCATGTGACCCAGCCTCTATTTAATCTGGAGTCACGTAGTGCCGCACGTCACTCTGCTATGATCAGTATAGGGAGAGGTTGCAGCTGCGACGTTCGGGCGAGATTAGGCAGATTAACTCCTCCAAAAGACTTGATTATGTGATCGATTTGCAGCTGTGGATCATTGAAGTGCTATTATTGACTTGCTCACTTTTTTGAGGCTGCCCAGAGCGTTTTTAGATCACTTTTTTTCTGGGGTGATCGGCGGCCATTTTGTGACTTGTGGTGCACCAGCACGAGCTATCACAAAGTGTATTTAACCATCGATAGTGTGGTTATTTTGTGCTATATCCTACATCAGCTGCAGGCTGAGCCTGTGTCACCCAAGTGCATTTAACCATCAACAGTCTGATTATTTTTTGGCCATATACTACATCAGCTGCAGGCTGAGCCTGTGTCACCCAAGTGTATTTAACCATAGATAGTGTGGTTATTTTGTGCTATATCCTACATCAACTGCAGGCTGAGCCTGTGTCACCCAAGTGCATTTAACCATCAACAGTCTGATTATTTTTTGGCCATATACTACATCTGGTGCAGGCTGAGCCTGTGTCACCTAAGTGCATTTAACCATCAACAGTCTGATTATTTTTTGGCCATATACTACATCTGGTGCAGGCTGAGCCTGTGTCACCCAAGTGCATTTAACCATCAACAGTGTGGTTATTTTTTGGCCATATATTACATCAGGGGCAAGTTGAGCCTGTCACCCAGCGCCTAAAAAATAGACCTGACATTTCTATTCAACCAAATCTGCACAGTTTTAGCTGGTCAAGTTATTTGTAGTGACCGTAAAAGCAGACTTTTTGTTCTGGGTTGAAAAAGCATTCCCAAATTTGCCATTCAGAAAATAACTAGTTTGTGGTATTTGAGGCCTACTTGAAATCTATCCCAAAAAGAAAATCTTACATTGAAGGTATTGATAGTGTGATTCAGAAAAACCTAGGACACACGCTAGCGTGCTGATAGAAGTGTCATTCTGTGATTAAACCTATAACTGTCACACAGCGCAAAAAAATAACAGGTCTCACATCTCTATTCAACCAAATCTGCACAGTTTTAGCTGGTCAAGTTATTTGTAGTGACCGTAAAAGCAGACTTTTTGTTCTGGGTTGAAAAAGCATTCCCAAATTTGCCATTCTCAAAATAACTAGTTTGTGGTATTTGAGGCCTACTTGAAATCTATCCCAAAAAGAAAATCTTACATTGAAGGTATTGATAGTGTGATTCAGAAAAACCTAAGACACACGCTAGCGTGCTGATAGAAGTGTCATTCTGTGATTAAACCTATAACTGTCACACAGCGCAAAAAAAAAACAGGTCTCACATCTCTATTCAACCAAATCTGCACAGTTTTAGCTGGTCAAGTTATTTGTAGTGACCGTAAAAGCAGACTTTTTGTTCTGGGTTGAAAAAGCATTCCCAAATTTGCCATTCTCAAAATTACTAGTTTGTGGTATTTGAGGCCTACTTGAAATCTATCCCAAAAAGAAAATCTTACATTGAAGGTATTGACAGTGTGATTCAGAAAAACCTAAGACACACGCTAGCGTGCTGATAGAAGTGTCATTCTGTGATTAAACCTATAACTGTCACACAGCGCAAAAAAAAAACAGGTCTCACATCTCTATTCAACCAAATCTGCACAGTTTTAGCTGGTCAAGTTATTTGTAGTGACCGTAAAAGCAGACTTTTTGTTCTGGGTTGAAAAAGCATTCCCAAATTTGCCATTCTCAAAATAACTAGTTTGTGGTATTTGAGGCCTACTTGAAATCTATCCCAAAAAGAAAATCTTACATTGAAGGTATTGATAGTGTGATTCAGAAAAACCTAAGACACACGCTAGCGTGCTGATAGAAGTGTCATTCTGTGATTAAACCTATAACTGTCACACAGCGCAAAAAAAAAACAGGTCTCACATCTCTATTCAACCAAATCTGCACAGTTTTAGCTGGTCAAGTTATTTGTAGTGACCGTAAAAGCAGACTTTTTGTTCTGGGTTGAAAAAGCATTCCCAAATTTGCCATTCTCAAAATTACTAGTTTGTGGTATTTGAGGCCTACTTGAAATCTATCCCAAAAAGAAAATCTTACATTGAAGGTATTGACAGTGTGATTCAGAAAAACCTAAGACACACGCTAGCGTGCTGATAGAAGTGTCATTCTGTGATTAAACCTATAACTGTCACACAGCGCAAAAAAAAAACAGGTCTCACATCTCTATTCAACCAAATCTGCACAGTTTTAGCTGGTCAAGTTATTTGTAGTGACCGTAAAAGCAGACTTTTTGTTCTGGGTTGAAAAAGCATTCCTAAATTTGCCATTCTCAAAATTACTAGTTTGTGGTATTTGAGGCCTACTTGAAATCTATCCCAAAAAGAAAATCTTACATTGAAGGTATTGATAGTGTGATTCAGAAAAACCTAAGACACACGCTAGCGTGCTGATAGAAGTGTCATTCTGTGATTAAACCTATAACTGTCACACAGCGCAAAAAAAACAGGTCTCACATCTCTATTCAACCAAATCTGCACAGTTTTAGCTGGTCAAGTTATTTGTAGTGACCGTAAAAGCAGACTTTTTGTTCTGGGTTGAAAAAGCATTCCCAAATTTGCCATTCTCAAAATTGTTGTGAACGGGAACAATGAGGAAAACATCTAATAAGGGACGCGGACGTGGACATGGTCGTGGTGGTGTTAGTGGACCCTCTGGTGCTGGGAGAGGACGTGGCCGTTCTGCCACAGCCACACGTCCTAGTGAACCAACTACCTCAGGTCCCAGTAGCCAGCAGAATTTACAGCGATATTTGGTGGGGCCCAATGCCGTTCTAAGGATGGTAAGGCCTGAGCAGGTGCAGGCATTAGTCAATTGGGTGGCCGACAGTGGATCCAGCACGTTCAAATTATTTCCCACCCAGTCTTCTGCAGAAAGCGCACAGATGGCGCATGAAAACCAAGCCCATCGGTCTGTCACATCACCCCCATGCATATCAGGGAAACTGTCTGAGCCTCAAGTTATGCAGCAGTCTCTTATGCTGTTTGAAGACTCTGCTGCCAGGGTTTCCCAAGGGCATCCACCTAGCCCTTCCCCAGGGGTGGAAGAGATAGAATGCACTAACGCACAACCACTTATTTTTCCTGATGATGAGGACATGGGAATACCACCTCAGCACGTCTCTGATGATGACGAAACACAGGTGCCAACTGCTGCGTCTTTCTGCAGTGTGCAGACTAAACAGGAGGTCAGGGGTCAAGACTGGGTGGAAGACGATGCAGGGGACGATGAGGTCCTAGACCCCACATGGAATGAAGGTCGTGCCACTGACTTTCACAGTTCGGAGGAAGAGGCAGTGGTGAGACCGAGCCAACAGCGTAGCAAAAGAGGGAGCAGTGGGCAAAATCAGAACACCCGCCGCCAAGAGACTTCGCCTGTTACTGACCGCCGCCATCTGGGACCGAGCACCCCAAAGGCAGCTTCAAGGAGTTCCCTGGCATGGCACTTCTTCAAACAATGTGCTGACGACAAGACCCGAGTGGTTTGCACGCTGTGCCATCAGAGCCTTAAGCGAGGCATTAATGTTCTGAACCTTAGCACAACCTGCATGACCAGGCACCTGCATGCAAAGCATGAACTGCAGTGGAGTAAACACCTTAAAAACAAGGAAGTCACTCAGGCTCCCCCTGCTGCCTCTTCTGCTGCTGCCGCCTCGGCCTCTTCTGCTGCTGCCTCGGCCTCTTCTGCTGCTGCTGCCGCCGCCTCGGCATCTTCCTCTGCCTCTGGAGGAACGTTGGCACCTGCCGCCCAGCAAACATGGGATGTACCACCAACACCACCACCTGCGTCACCAAGCATCTCAACCATGTCACACGGCAGCGTTCAGCTCTCCATCTCACAAACATTTGAGAGAAAGCGTAAATTCCCACCTAGCCACCCTCGATCCCTGGCCCTGAATGCCAGCATTTCTAAACTACTGGCCTATGAAATGCTGTCATTTAGGCTGGTGGACACACACAGCTTCAAACAGCTCATGTCACTTGCTGTCCCACAGTATGTTGTTCCCAGCCGCCACTACTTCTCCAAGAGAGCCGTGCCTTCCCTGCACAACCAAGTGTGCACTGCGCAACGCCATCTGTGGCAAGGTCCACCTAACCACAGATACGTGGACCAGTAAGCACGGCCAGGGACGCTATATCTCCCTAACTGCACACTGGGTAAATGTAGTGGCGGCTGGGCCCCAGGCGGAGAGCTGTTTGGCGCACGTCCTTCCGCCGCCAAGGATCGCAGGGCAACATTCTTTGCCTCCTGTCTCCTCCTCCTCCTACTCAGCTTCCTCCTCCTCTTCTTCCACCTGCTCATCCAGTCAGCCACACACCTTCACCACCAACTTCAGCACAGCCCGGGGTAAACGTCAGCAGGCCATTCTGAAACTCATATGTTTGGGGGACAGGCCCCACACCGCACAGGAGTTGTGGCGGGGTATAGAACAACAGACCGACGAGTGGTTGCTGCCGGTGAGCCTCAAGCCCGGCCTGGTGGTGTGCGATAATGGGCGAAATCTCGTTGCAGCTCTGGGACTAGCCGGTTTGACGCACATCCCTTGCCTGGCGCATGTGCTGAATTTGGTGGTGCAGAAGTTCATTCGCAACTACCCCGACATGTCAGAGCTGCTGCATAAAGTGGGGGCCGTCTGTTCGCGCTTCCGGCGTTCACACCCTGCCGCTGCTCGCCTGTCTGCGCTACAGCGTAACTTCGGCCTTCCCGCTCACCGCCTCATATGCGACGTACCCACCAGGTGGAACTCCACCTTGCATATGCTGGACAGACTGTGCGAGCAGCAGCAGGCCATAGTGGAGTTTCAGCTGCAGCACGCACGGGTCAGTCGCACTGCGGATCAGACACACTTCACCACCAATGACTGGGCCTCCATGCGAGACCTGTGTGCCCTGTTGCGCTGTTTCGAGTACTCCACCAATATGGCCAGTGGCGATGACGCCGTTATCAGCGTTACAATACCACTTCTATGTGTCCTTGAGAAAACACTTAGGGCGATGATGGAAGAGGAGGTGGCCCAGGAGGAAGAGGAGGAAGAGGGGTCATTTTTAGCACTTTCAGGCCAGTCTCTTCAAAGTGACTCAGAGGGAGTTTTTTTGCAACACCAGAGGCCAGGTACAAATGTGGCCAGACAGGGCCCACTACTGGAGGACGAGGAGGACGAGGATGAGGAGGAGGTGGAGGAGGATGAGGATGAAGCATGTTCACAGCGGGGTGGCACCCAAAGCAGCTCGGGCCCATCACTGGTGCGTGGCTGGGGGGAAACACAGGACGATGATGATACGCCTCCCACAGAGGACAGCTTGTCCTTACCTCTGGGCAGCCTGGCACACATGAGCGACTACATGCTGCAGTGCCTGCGCAACGACAGCAGAGTTGCCCACATTTTAACGTGTGCGGACTACTGGGTTGCCACCTTGCTGGATCCCCGGTACAAAGACAATGTGCCCACCTTACTTCCTACACTGGAGCGTGATAGGAAGATGCGCGAGTACAAACGCACGTTGGTAGACGCGCTACTGAGAGCATTCCCAAATGTCACAGGGGAGCAAGTGGAAGCCCAAGGCGAAGGCAGAGGAGGAGCAAGAGGTCGCCAATGCAGCTGTGTCACGGCCAGCTCCTCTGAGGGCAGGGTTAGCATGGCAGAGATGTGGAAAAGTTTTGTCACCACGCCACAGCTAAGTGCACCACCACCTGATACGGAACGTGTTAGCAGGAGGCAACATTTCACTAACATGGTGGAACAGTACCTGTGCACACCCCTCCACGTACTGACTGATGGTTCGGCCCCATTCAACTTCTGGGTCTCCAAATTGTCCACGTGGCCAGAGCTAGCCTTTTATGCCTTGGAGGTGCTGGCCTGCCCGGCGGTCAGCGTTTTGTCTGAACGTGTATTCAGCACGGCAGGGGGCGTCATTACAGACAAACGCAGCCGCCTGTCTACAGCCAATGTGGACAAGCTGACGTTCATAAAAATGAACCAGGCATGGATCCCACAGGACCTGTCCATCCCTTGTGCAGATTAGATATTAACTACCTCCCCTTAACAATATATTATTCTACTCCAGGGCACTTCCTCATTTAATACTATTTTTAATTTCATTTTACCCTTATATTGCGGGGCAACCCAAAGTTGAATGAACCTCTCCTCTGTCTGGGTGCCGGGGCCTAAATGTGTGACAGTGGCCTGTTCCAGTGGTGGGTGACGTGAAGCCTGATTCTCTGCTATGACATGAAGACAGATTCTGCGCTGACATACGGCCAGATTCTCTGTTACAGGACCTCTCTCCTCTGCCTGGGTACCTGGGCCTAAATGTGTGACAGTGGCCTGTTCCAGTGGTGGGTGACGTGAAGCCTGATTCTCTGCTATGACATGAATACAGATTCTGCGCTGACATAAGGCCAGATGCTCTGTTACGGGACCGCTCTCCTCTGTCTGGGTGCCGGGGCCTAAATGTGTGACAGTGGCCTGTTTCAGTGGTGGGTGACGTGAAGCCTGATTCTCTGCTATGACATGAAGACAGATTCTGCGCTGACATAAGGCCAGATTCTCTGTTACGGACCTCTCTCCTCTGCCCGGGTGCCTGGGCCTAAATGTGTGACAGTGGCCTGTTCCAGTGTTGGGTGACATGAAGCCTGTTTCTCTGCTATGACATGAATACAGATTCTGCGCTGACATAAGGCCAGATTCTCTGTTACGGGACCTCTCTCCTCTGCCTGGGTACCTGGGCCTAAATGTGTGACAGTGGCCTGTTCCAATGGTGGGTGACGTGAAGCTTGATTCTCTGCTATGACATGAATAGAGATTCTATGCTGACATAAGGCCAGATTCTCTGTTACAGGACCTCTCTCCTTTGTCTGGGTGCCGGGGCCTAAATGTGTGACAGTGGCCTGTTCCAGTGGTGGGTGACGTGAAGCCTGATTCTCTGCTATGACATGAAGACAGATTCTGCGCTGACATAAGGCCAGATTCTCTGTTACGGGACCTCTCTCCTCTGCCTGGGTGCCTGGGTCTAAATGTGTGACAGTGGCCTGTTCCAGTGGTGGGTGACGTGAAGCCTGATTCTCTGCTATGACATGAAGACAGATTCTGTGCTGACATCAAGCCAGATTCTCTGTTACGGGACCTCTCTCCTCTGACTGGGTGCCGGGGCCTAAATGTGTGACAGTGGCCTGTTCCAGTGGTGGGTGACGTAATGCCTGATTCTCTGCTATGATATGAAGACAGATTCTGTGCTGACTTAAGGCCAGATTCTCTGTTACAGGACCTCTCTCCTCTGTCTGGGTTCCGGGGCCTAAATGTGTGACAGTGGCCTGTTCCAGTGGTGGGTGACGTGAAGCCTGATTCTCTGCTATGACATGAAGACAGATTCTGTGCTGACATCAAGCCAGATTCTCTGTTACGGGACCTCTCTCCTCTGACTGGGTGCCTGGGCCTAAATGTGTGACAGTGGTCTGTTCCAGTGGTGGGTGACGTGAAGCTTGATTCTCTGCTATGACATGAATACAGATTCTATGCTGACATAAGGCCAAATTCTCTGTTACAGGACCTCTCTCCTCTGTCTGGGTGCCGGGGCCTAAATGTGTGACAGTGGCCTGTTCCAGTGGTGGGTGACGTGAAGCCTGATTCTCTGCTATGACATGAAGACAGATTCTGCGCTGACATAAGGCCAGATTCTCTGTTACGGGACCTCTCTTCTCTGCCTGGGTGCCTGGGCCTAAATGTGTGACAGTGGCCTGTTCCAGTGGTGGGTGACATGAAGCCTAATTCTCTGCTATGACATGAAGACAGATTCTGCGCTGACATAAGGCCAGATTTGCTGTTACGGGACCTCTCTCCTCTGACTGGGTGCCTGGGCCTAAATGTGTGACAGTGGCCTGTTCCAGTGGTGGGTGATGTGAAGCCTGATTCTCTGCTATGACATGAAGACTGATTCTGCGCTGACATAAGGCCAGATTTGCTGTTACGGGACCTCTCTCCTCTGCCTGGGTGCCTGGGCCTAAATGTGTGACAGTGGCCTGTTCCAGTGGTGGGTGACGTAATGCCTGATTCTCTGCTATGACATGAAGACAGATTCTGTGCTGACATAAGGCCAGATTCTCTGTTACAGGACCTCTCTCCTCTGTCTGGGTTCCGGGGCCTAAATGTGTGACAGTGGTCTGTTCCAGTGGTGGGTGACGTGAAGCCTGATTCTCTGCTATGACATGAAGACAGATTCTGTGCTGACATGAAGCCAGATTCTCTGCTATGGCATGAAGAGACTGATTCTGTGCTGACATGAAGCCAGATTCTTTGCTATGGCATGAAGAGACTGATTCTCTGCTGACGTGAAACCAGATTCTCTGCTATGGGACCTCTGTCCAATTGATATTGGGTCATTTTTTTTTATTTTTTTTTAATTCATTTCCCTATCCACATTTGTTTGCAGGGGATTTACCTACATGTTGCTGCCTTTTGCAGCTCTCTAGCTCTTTCCTGGGCTGTTTTACAGCCTTTTTAGTGCCGAAAAGTTCGGGTCCCCGTTGACTTCAATGGGGTTCGGGTTCGGGACGAAGTTCGGATCGGGTTCGGATCCCGAACCCGAACATTTCCGGGAAGTTCGGCCGAACTTCTCGAACCCGAACATCCAGGTGTTCGCTCAACTCTACCAGCATCCTCTTCCTACAGGAGACCCATTTTAAGACCAATCGCATCCCCAAACTCCCTAGCTCACCCTTCTCGCAATGGTTCCACAGCTTCAACACCACATCAGCCTCTAAGGGAGTATCAATAGCTATACACAAGTCAGTTCCCTTTGTATTCAAACAAGTATATCAAGATACAGGAGGGAGAGTTCTGATGGTCAAAGGAGAGTTAGGGTCACAGATGTACACGTTAGCCAACTTTTATGCACCTGGCCAAATACCATGGTTACTAAAGGCATTAGATACCCTGTTTTGTTTGCAGAAGGAATAATAATACTAGGATCTGACGTAAATGTCACTCTGGATCCGAATGTGGATTCTTCTTCATCCAGGTCCCAGACCCCAGCCAAACTCTTAAACAAACTCAAAGACAAACTCAGGGACGTGCATCTGGGAGATATATGGAGTCTCAGCAACCCATCCACGAGAGACTATACATTCCATTCCATCCCTCATAACTCCATCCAACGTCTAGATTATATATTTGTCTCAACTTTTGCTCTCTCCCTCTTCTCCTCAGCCCAAATAGGTCCAATCACCATCTCAGATCATGCCCCATGTTCAGTGCCATGCCTCTTTTCACAACTTCCCCGTGTTGAATGGATATGGCGAATGAACGAGTCTCTATTGGACTCTGAAGCTCGAGACTTAAAGGTCAGACAACAACTCCAACTATTTTTTGAAGAAAACTCTTCCCCCCAAACATCCCCTTCATTATTATGTGATACTCACAAGGCTTATATAAGAGGGGTTCTTGTCGCAATTGGCTCGAGAGTAAAAAAGGAGAGACAGCTAAAGATAGACTGCCTCCTAGACCAAATAGCGAACATGGAACGACTCAATAAAGACTCATTCTTGCAGAGTAGACAAGAGGAACTGTTATCCCTCAGACGACAACTCCAACAGATATTAGACCTTAGAGCAGCAAAACAACTTGTATTTTAAACATAAGCTATATGCACACGGGGACAAGGGAGGCAAACTCATGTCCTCTATGATCAAAAAGTCAAGAGACAGGACATATATCCATAAAATCTGAGAGTCCCAAGGGCCACTACTCACACAAAAGCCTGGTATAGCCAAAGCATTTCAATCATACTATACTGGCCTATATAACTTGACTAACTCTCTAGATTCCTCCCAGCCCTCACATCTCAAATCCTTCCTGAATTCACTAAAATTGCCCACAATTGCCCACAGAAGAAGCAGCTGCTTTAATATCCTAAGTACCGCAGAAAAAGTACAAACCGTGCTTTGTAGCTTTCTCCCTGGGAAAAGTCCTAGCCTGGATGGTCTTCCCCTTCTTTATTTCAGAAAATTCGAAGACATCTTATTACCACACTTAGTCTCTCTTTGTAACCATCTGCTTTCAGGGGGCAACCTCTTCCCACAAGCACAGGAGGCACATATTACACTAATCCATAAAACGGGTAAAGATCCACAATCATGCAGTAATTATCGTCCTATCTCTCTCCTAAACTTAGACCTGAAGATTTGGGCCAAATTGTTGTCTACCCCTTATTAGCTCTTTACTTCCACGTCTTTTTGGGAAAGAACAAGCAGGATTTATCAAAAACAGAGAGGGAAGAGACAACTCTTGTAAGCTACTTCATGTCATACATCTTGCCCACAAACGCAGTATACCTCTGGCTCTGCTAGGAATAGATGCTGAGAAAGCGTTCGACCGAGTCAATTGGGCTTTTATGGCAGCCACCCTTCACAATTTTCATTTACCCCCTGAATTGATTTTGGCCATATTCACCCTTTATGCACAACCTTCAGTCCGTATTAAAATAAATGGAACCCTATCCCCCCCCCTTTTAAAATCACAAACGGGACGAGGCAAAGTTGCCTACTCTCCCCCTCCTTGTTTATTTTAGTTCTGGAGACCTTGATTCAGAGTATCCGTCAAAACCCCTCCTTTGCAGGTTTTAAGGTAGGCTCTTCACAATTAAAATGTGTCGCCTTTGCAAACAACCTACTATTGCTACTCTCTAAACCGGCCACGGACCTCCCATTGCTCACACGTTTACTAGAAGACTTTGGTAGATTATCCAATTCCAAAGTGAATGTAACCAAGTCAGAGGTACTTAATGTCTCCATTCCAATAAGAGAAGTAGCCATAGCTAAACAATACTCTCCCTACCCCTGGGCATCTACATCACTCAAATATCTAGGGATCCAACTACCTACCAGGTTAACAGACCTCTACAAACTCAACTTTCTCCCCCTTCTAACCGAACTAAAACACCTTTTGACTTTGCCTTTATCTCGTGGATGGGTTTGCAAAAACCTACTAAAAACTTATATAGTACCAAAGATCTTGTATACCCTATCGATGATACCTATGCACTTACCTACAACCTTCTTTAGCACTGTCAAAGCCTCTCTCTCCAGGTTTCTGTGGAAGGAGAGTAAACCTAGGCTGCTCTCTACCTTACTGGTCAAGAAGCAAGAACATGGAGGGTTAGGGCTGACTGACATCTTGTCATATTATAAAGCTATTCACCTTTACAGATGGATAGAATTACTCAAACCCAGTAAGCAATTAGATATTGAAGCTATAGCTCAACAATCTCTGGGTTCACTACTGTCTAAAACCATCTGGATGCCAAATGCAAGTACCATCAAGCGGCCCTATTTTGATCCGCTATTAAGAGGCACATGCTCTGTCTGGCTATCCGTGAGAGATGTCATGGCTCCTACCCCTTCTCCCCTACTCCCCTCGAGTCTAATTCCAATGGTTCTTACAAAGCTAGACTCCCCATACCTAGACCTATGGAAAAAACCTTGACCCTATTCCGATAATGGAACTATTCCACTCTGACAAAGCACCTTCTATCGAGAAAATACAGACTTTAAAATATGTGCACCTCACTCCACTTCATGTAGCACATTTCCAAAGGGTTACTGTGAGGTTTCTGAATGCTTTCTATTATAAGATACAATTAACCCCATTTGAGTCGGCCCTTTCCACATCAGACCCGTTACTGAGGAAAGTGGGAAGGCTCTACTCTTTAATCTTATCCCCTCCATCTATCACGAAACCTGCCTTTATCTCTTAATGGGAGAAGGAGCTGAACATCTCACTGTCAGACGATGAAGTTCAAGCCATTCTAAGCTCGTCCCATGGATTTTCCCCATGTGTAATGTTGCAGGAAAGTCACTATAAATTGCTAACACACTAGTACATAACTCCAGAGTTTTTATTTACCCACAAACTTTCGCCTGACAAAAATTGCCGGAGATGCAGGGAACAAGTAGGCTCCTTCTCTCACATATAGTTCAAATGCCCTCTCATTGTGCTATACTGGAACCAGATAGAGAAAACCATTCAACTAATATGCAATACTACTTTTACTCTGAAGATTGACCAGGTTGTCTTAGCTAGAGCGAGCTCGACGTATAAGCCGCCCAAAACTAATTTAGTTACCCATCTACTGGCAGCTGCCAAAGCTCTGATTCCTCTGCATTGGCTCAGCCACTCTTCACCATCTCATGGAGAGTGGGTGGCGAAAGTCAACCAGATCTGTCACTTTGAAAAACTCAATAGCATGACCAACGGAAACAGAAATAGATATTTCAAAATATGGTCTCCCTGGCAGAGATTCCGAGATAGGCCAACATCACAATAATGTAATCCAATACCCCCACCCCTCTCTCCCCCCACTTCCCTCTCTGAATTTAAGTTTATACAACATGTTATCATGACTCAGTGTTGTGAGTCGCATATTCAGTTACTTATGTGATACTCTTATACTTTAGGTCAGCTGCGACTGATCTTGTTTTTCTCATGCTTTGATGTATTATTCAAAAATGAGACTATACATTGCGTTTATATGACTTTACTATAAAAGAAGAATAAAAAAAAAATTATAAAATTTTTTTAAATAACTGCAGTCATTCTAGCTTAGCTGTATTGTCTAATGGAGCCTGAGCTCCACTTCCAGTGTCGCGTGCTACTCTGTCCCTCCCTATGTTTTACATTGCAGTTCTGATTATTAGGTTATAGCAAGGATCATTACCTCCGGCTAAGCTGCATTGTCTAATGAAATCTAAAGTAGTCTGGACGGCTTCTCTTGACCTTTTTTAAGCTCAGAGGGCTGATCCGTACCTCTTCCATGCTTTATACTTCAGCTCTGCTTGCTTAGGGGGGTTGCTGTAAGTCCACTACATGTCAGTTCATATTTCCATACAGAAGCTAAATCAACAAATTCTCCTTTCCAGTGGGTTATGAAAAAGAGGGGACAGTTAGAAGCGAACTAAGAACGACTGTGGGATCAGACTACGCTGTATTTGTAGTCTGTAACCATGGAAACATAAGAATACATAGCAGCTATAAAAACAAAATCAGTAGGTGATTTTTAACCCAAACTATTTCTGAAATTGCTTCATTTATTATTCGTTTATTCATTGGAGCAATATGGGGGAGAGAGCTAGAAGAGAATAAAACACGGCTGTAGGATCAGACTACACACAATTTGTACACAATTGACATTAACCATGGAGACACGTAAGTTTTCATAAGCTCTATAGACACAAAACAGGAGGAGATTTTTTTAACTCAAATTATTATTATAGCAATAAAAACATGCTTGCAAAAGTGTTCACGCATTTTTGGAACTGTGCCAATTCTTCTTGGTTGTCCAGGATTACCCAACCGACACCTAATGGGCTATCAATCATAGGCAGGCCGTTCTGGACTAAGAAATGCTTGCTTACAGATTTATTATACTTCTTTTATTATTTTTTTCCTAGAAGCTTCATATTTCAATTTATTGCTGCAGCTCTAACTATATTTTCTACCCACTATCATAAATGACAGTTCTGATTATCTAGAAATACCAGTTTTATTTCAAGTTAAGCGACTTTTAAATGACTTGCCCCAGAGCAGTTTGGTGGCAGCTTCCTCCCTTCTCCCTTGAGAAGCATGCTTCAGAAACAGAGATCTCATTTCCACACCCAGTATGACAATGAAGTCAAAGATTTTTGGTGGCCCTTGGGCCCATTCTTTAGCTTGTATCTTACACAGCCAGGCTCAACCCTTTTAAAGATGCAGCTAAATAACACTGATTGGTTCTCCTAGGATTGGATTGCTGACTTGCCAGATTGTTAGGGTTGCCAACTTTCCCTTATTTTCCTTTAAAAAAATACCGGCTGAGTGCACGCAATTAAAAATGGGGTTGTGATTTGGAGCACGGATTAATGCAGGGTTTTAATTGACACCAATGGCTTGTTCATAGTAAAGCCACATAATCAGGGGTCTGTTGGATTGTCATCAAACACATTAGGATGGCCATATACTTTCAACAGCTGTCCTTCCGACTCCCCCATACACATACACGTTCCTCTGAGTCGGTTAAAGGGGAGAAAGCTCACACTTCTAGTGACAGCTTATCTTCAGGAAGAAAAAAAGGATGTGACAACATTCACTTCATCTGATCCTTCTCTCCCCCGATATCGTCTCTTGGGGGAAATTCCGAATCACACATTAGGTTGTCAGCCGAACCTGCTGTTCTCTGGTGGTTCAGCCGACATCATGTGAAGGGGAAAAGTTAAAGGTTGTTGGATTAATCAGGAAACACCTCTGGCCACTGTAGCACGCTAAAAACATTCCAAAATGTCACCTTCTTCAGCAGGGCCGGCCATAGGGGTGTGCGATCTGTGCAACTGTACAGTAGAGATGTCCCGAACTATTCGCTGGCGAACAGTTCCCGGCAAACATAGCTTGTTTGCGTTCGCCGCGGCGGGCGAACATATGCGATGTTCGGTCCGCCCCCTATTCGTCATCATTGAGTAAACTTTGACCCTGTACCTCACAGTCAGCAGACACATTCCAGCCAATCAGCATCATACCCTCCCTCCCAGACCCTCCCACCTCCTGGACAGCATCCATTTTAGATTCATTCGGAAGCTGCATTCTTAGTGAGAGGAGGGACAGTGTAGCTGCTGCTGATTTAATAGGGAAATCGATAGCTAGGCCAGTGTATTCAGTGTCCACTACAGTCCTGTAAGACTAATCTGATCTCTGCTGTAAGGACAGCACCCCAAAAAGCCCTTTTTAGGGCTAGAACATCAGTCTGCTTTTTTTTTTTTTTTCCTGTGTAATCTAATTGCAGTTTCCTGCCAGCGTGTGTGTCAGGCTCACAGCGTATACTGTGCCCACTTGTCCAGTGCCACCACTCATATCTGGTGTCACAGTAGCTTGCATTTAAAAAAAATATAACTTTTTTGACTGTAATATAATAGCAGTCAGTTGCCTGCACGCGTATGTGTGTTTCATGCCCTGCAAGTGCATAGTGTCACCAGCGCAACTCATATCTGGTGTCACAGTAGATTACATTTAAAGAAAAACAACAATTTTGACTGTGAATAAATAGCAGTCAGTTGCCTGCACGTGTTTGTGTGTTTAAGGCCCTGCTCAGTGGCATAACTACTGGGGAAGCGGCTGCTTCGGGGCCCGGCGCCCCGGCAGCATATGTGACAGTTTATTTTCAAGTTAGTTAAAAATGATCGATTCTTGTTGTTCAGGGAGACTTCTACTGTTGTAGCTGGCTAAGTGTACATCTATACACATGACAGCTGCCCCAACACACCCAGCACTGCTATATCTCTATATATGATAGCTGCCCCAACACACCCAGCACTGCTATATCTCTATATATGATAGCTGTCAAAGCACACCCAGCTCTGCTACATCTAATACACATGACAACCAGCACACTCAGCTCTACTATATCTCTATATATGACAGCTGCCCCAGCAAACCCAGCTCTGCTACATCTATACACATGACAGCTGCCCAAACACACCCAGCTCTGCTACATCTATACACATGACAGCTGCCCCAGCACACTCAGCTTTGCTATATCTCTATATATCTATCTACTGTATAGCAATACTTAGAGCTATATAGATGTAGCAGAGCTGGGTGTGCTGGGGCTGCTGTCATATATAGAGATATAGTAGTGCTGAGTGTGCTGGTGCAGCTGTAATGTGTATTAGATGTAGCAGAGCTGGGTGTGCTGGGGCAGCTATCATATATAGAGATATAGCAGACTGAGTGTGCTGGGACAGCTGTCATATAGAGATATAGCAGTGCTGGGTGTGTTGGGGCAGCTGTCATGTGTATAGATGTACACTTAGCCAGCTATAACAGTAGAAGTCTCATATTTTTTCAGTCATTGGCAAGGCTGCTCTTATGGTTTTGTGGTTAAGTGCTTTGCCTTTGATACAGAAGGTCGCGGGTTCGAATCCCAGCAGAAACTTTTCTGAAATACAAGCACTGACTCCATATATGGACATACAGGGCGGGACACAGGAAGAGGCTGCATCGCATCGCTGACATGGAGGTAAGTGGAAGTGTTTATATTTTTTTTTAATACCCAACTGTTACTGCCATGGGGGGAGCGGGAGGCACTTGATACTGGCACAATGGGGAGAGGGGGGTTGGCACCTGATACTGGCACATGGGGGGGAAGGGGGGTTGGCACCTGATACTGGCACATGGGGGAGGAGGGGGGTTGGCACCTGATACTGGCACATGGGGGGGGAGAGGCACCTGATACTGGCACATGGGGGGGGGGGTTGGCACCTGATACTGGCGCATGGGGGGGGAGAGAAGCACTTGATACTGGCACTTTTTTTGGGGGGGGGGAGATGGCACTATGATACTGGGACATGGGGGGGGAGAGAGGCACTTGATACTGGCACGTGGGGGGGGTTTGGCACTTGATACTGGCACATGGGTGGGTTTGGCACTATGATACTGGCACATGGGGGGGAGGCACTTGATACTGCCACTTATTTTGGGGGGGAGATGGCACTATGATACTAGGACATGGGGGGGGGAGAGAGGCACTTGATACTGGCACATGGGGGGGTTTGGCACTATGATACTGGCACATGGGGGGTGGGAAGGAGAGAGGCACATGGGGGGGGAGATGGCACTATGATACTGGGACATGTGGGGGGGAGGAGAGAGGCACTTGATACTGGCACATGATGGGGGGCATCTATGGGACACTTACTGGCACATTATGGGGGACACTAGGCCGGCAGCCTATCAGAGGCCGGACACTGAGGGGCATCTACTGGGGCACTATATATGGGGCATTTTATACTGGTACATTATGGGGGGCACTAGCAGGAAGGGGGGAGAGGAGCACTATGGGGGAATTTACTGGGGGCACTATATAGGGGTATTTTATACTGGCACATTATGGGGACATTAGCTCAACTGGAGGCATTACAAGGGAGTATTTCTTGCATTGTCACATTATAAGGAGAATTATTTCTACTGGGGGGGCATTATGGTAGGCTTTTTTACTCCCCCATGGTATGACCCCCTAGTAGAAGCACCAGCCTCTCCCTGCTCTGCTATCCCTCTGCCCTTTCTCCAAATCCTTATTATGAAATCTTTCTCATTAGGATAAAGCACAACATCAGCTCTGCCGAGCCCCCGGCCAAAGTGTTGAAGTGGTGTCCGAGATCCCCAAGGGGCAAGCCAAGTAACTGTAAGTTTTCATATGAAATATGTTTATGTTATACACATATAGCCTACACTGTGCCCCACAATATACAGTATACCGCTACACTGTGCCCCACAATATACAGTATACCGCTACACTGTGCCAAAGAAGTGGGGTTTACACAGGAGAAGGGATGTGCGAAGCGCGCTGGGTAGGGCCCTTACAAATATTTGCTGTGGGGCCCAGTCACTTCTAGTTACGCCCCTGGACCAAACACTGACACGTGAATGAGGCATAACTGTAACTCCTCAAATACTGCCCCCTATGATACCCTACTGGTAACTCTGACACTTTCAATATTGCCCTCTGTGGTACCCCACTAGTAAATCTGATACCTTCAATACTGCACCCTATGGTACACCATCAGTAACTGTGACACCTCCAAAGCTGCCCCTGTGGTACCATACTGGTAACTATGACCATTCAGTACTGCCCCTGGGGTACCTCACTGGTAACTGTGACTCCTCCAATACTGACCCTATGATACCCTACTGGTAACTGTAACACTTTCAATACTGCCCTCTCTGGTACCCCACTAGTAACTGTGACACCTTCAATACTGCACCGTATGGTATACTATCAGTAACTATGACACATCAAATTCGGCCCCTGTGGTACCATACTGGTAACTGTGACCCTTCCAGTGCTGCCAGCTGTGAATGTCTCAATGGTAACTGTGACACCTTCAATACCGCCCCCTATATTACCCTACTAGTAACTGTGACACCAATATGCTCTATGTGGTACACCACTAGTAATGGTGACCCCGACAACACTGCCCTTGTAGTACCCCACTTGTAATGGTGGCCATGTCTGGGTATGTACTGTTAACCATCTTCTGTTTTCTTTTACTGAACCAGTTACTTACCCACATACAGACATTTCAAGCATTCTCATCTTATGTACCCACTTATTATGTGGTAGGACAGTACACGGATACTGGGTCCACCAGAGGAACTTTATCTGAGGACCCTTCTATTATGCCTGTATATTCCACAATTGCTAGTACTGATTTAGTGGCCCCTAACCAGTGGCTTCTGGCTCCATTGCTTTGTGGGGTTATCTGTCTTAATTACACAAATAAGCCGGGAGCGATCATATAGGGTTGTGTAACCTCCTATATCCGTCTATAAAAGGCGGTAGCAGATCACTTCTGGATAAAGGAGATATTTGCAGACCCTAAACCACATTACAAAGTACACTGAGAAAAAACGTGACTTGGCCTCCTGTATTTGAGGTCTAGGAGAGGCCCCTGGGTGTTACGGCATCAGCTGACACATGGGGATTTCACACTATTCTTCATCCTGTAAAAGAGCAAATATCGGTCACAGTCACTTGCTTATCCTGAAATGATTCTGTTACTTTTTCTTTGTAAGAAATGTGAGTGCTATTATCGAGAACTATTAACTGGGCGGAGGGCTGATCTGGACAAAGATAAGCAGTTCCAGCATCTGATTCAACAAAAAGAAGTGGTAGCCTTAAGAAATGTAAAAGTAGGAAGAACAAGTAGCGGCACTCACCGTTGTATACACTTCGCAGCTTTATTGAAAGTTAGAAAGGTCGGACACAGGCGCTGCACAGAGGGTCAGGCAACAGATGTTTCACGCACCTCGCGCTTTGTCATGTCTACAATGATCGGGTGTGGACGTGGGATATACCTCACCTCCACTACTCCAGTCACGTGACCATGCACAGGTGAGTAATTAATATGGCAATACAAAACTATCATAAATCGTTAGATAAATACAAATTCATATATCAAAACATACTCATCTATAAAAAGAAATTAAACAAAGACAGCATGATTAAGGTATAGGTTGATACTCCGGGTCTCCACCATCACTTAGCCCCACCATTCCCATACCCGTCTACCCACCATTATCCCCCCAAAATAACCACACCACTCATTAAATGGATTTAATTGGCCACAGCAGCCATTTATTATTAATATAAATACATAACATATATAACATAAATAACATAACCGCAGACGAAGGAGGTCCTGGAAGCCCCAAATTGTCCACTTACAAACCACACGGCAAATCCACCTTGCCTCCAGCCGCAGTATACAAGCTCAGAGACACCCGGTGGTGGACGCCTCGCCAAACCGAACAGGTAAGCCCCACCATGAGAGTCCAGCCCCCACCATAAGGGGCCCTCTCAACCTCAAATCCTGATCCATAGTCCCAGCTTCCAGTACCTCCTACCGCCAACAACGCGCAACTTGACCCCCCACACCCCTCAAGCTTGCGCGTTCCGCCACACCCCCAACGCTCTCTCAATGCCATCCTGCAACCGCAGTGACCACAAATCTATGCCCACCGCATTTAAATGAACTCCATCCCTTCTCCAGAACTGCCCCACACCATCCTCCAACTCCCTATGCCTCACAGCAACTGCACCATGCTTCGCCACAAACTTCCCTATCGCTCTATTTACTTTAATCCTAGCCTTATTTATCCTCTCGACCGACCGTGCATCCCGCCATCTCTTACGGGGCACAATGTCAGACCATACCACCACTATCCCTGGAAACAACGACCACATCCTCAACAAATCGAATTTCACATCCCAAATCAAGTTACACACCGGCGTAACACCCAAATCATTCCCCCCACAATGCACTACCAACACATCTGGTGCTCGATCCAAACGCGCAAATTTATACACTTTCCGTAACACCCCCCCCATAACATGCCCCTAAACCCCAACCACCTCACTACCGCAACCTCCTCCGACAACTGCCGACCCTGCTTCCTGACGTCCGCCCTAAGCGCTCCCCACCAAACAAAGGAGTGGCCCAAGATCCAGACGAGAGCCGTCGAGTAACCTGAAACAACAAAAAACACATTAAGCATGAAAACCCACCAACCCCACTCACATCAAACTATCCAGCCTGACGTACGACCTGAACCTAACCGATTCCCATCTCCCCAATCTCATAATCTGCTCGTCACTCAACCCCAGCCTAGCTGCCTCAGTCGCAGCCCCAATCCTAAATGAATGACCAGAATACCTTGCAGGCTCCAAACCCAAAGCTGACAGACACTTTTTCAACACTGCCACAAATTGGTACCTCGACAAAAACAAGCCATCCTCATGCCTGAGCAACGGTCCCTCCACAAATTCAGCATACCTTCTAAAATCCCACAGGGTGGAGACCGGACACAACCCGCACCCAGGAACCGTAAATAAAGTAATCCTACAACCCCTGCCTTCCAAATCCGGAAGGATTGGACCCCGCAATCTGATCCAAACCCTGTCACCACCCAACTCTACGTCCTCCGCAGACAAACCCCCCGAACACCTCACACTCCTACCTACCAATTCGCCCACCCTAAACGCACCAAAAGATGCGAACGAGAAGGCCAACTTAAACAAACGCCGTTCTCATGCAGAAGAACACACAACCTCAACCTGCCTCCCAATGCCCAGCAATAACTCGAACGATATTGGCTTCCTGCCGTCCTGGTACCGCCTACCCTGCGTTCAACCCCTCAAAACCCGCTTAACCAAAAAAGTCTTAGACACATCCGCTAAACCTCGGAACTGGAACCCAAAAGCCAAACCAGCCATACACCTATTAACCTGAGCCACCGACCACCCTTCCTCCTTCATCTGCCCCAAAAATAACAACAAAGGAACCTCACCCCCGTCGACTCCCATCCCCAAGCCTGCACACCAACGCTCCCAACCGGCCCAAGCCCTCCCATAAGCCGCCCATGTTCTATCACTAAGAGATGCCCTAAACAGTCCTGCTACAGTACCTCCAAGATCTCCCACATTGACGCCGGACAAACCAAACCTTCCCGATCCGCCTCCGGTGCCAACTGCCGGAACCGCTCCCACTGCGAACGAGAAAGAGCATCGGCAATGGAATTAGACAACCCCATGACATGACACGCAACCACCCAAACATTCCTAGACAAACATTGTAACACCATGTGCTGCAACAAACGCACTACAGGAGGGGATGAGGCGGTCAGGGAATTGATCGCCTGCACCACCCCCAAATTGTCACAATGAAAACGAATTTTTTTATCCACAACACAACTGTTAACACTATCGGGAAAAGCTCCAATAACTCCAAGTTCCGCACCCATCCCTTGCTTATCCATGACTCAGGCCACCTACCCGCACACCAACGCCCCTGACAATACACCCCGAAACCCACCCCCCCCGCGGCATCTGAAAAAAGCTCAAAATCAAACGTATCAATCACCTCCTGCATGACTCTCCCAAACCTAATAAAATGATGCGGAGCCGTCACCCCCACCGTCGCCGCTGCCAACCGTCTACAAAATATTCTGCCCATCGGCATAATGCGACAGGCAAAATTCAGCTTCCCCAACAGCGATTGAAGATCCTTCAACCTTATCTTCTTAGCCCTCCCCGCCCTTGCCACCGTCTCCCGCAAATCCCAAACTTTTTCCACAGGGAGTCTACATTCCATCCTAACCGTATCGATAATGATCCCCAAAAAACTCAGTTCGGTCGTCGGACCAACCGTCTTATCCTTCACTAACGGAACCCTAAACGATGCAAAAATTGCCTGTAACGAACCTAACAACAACGCACACACCCGTGAATCCGCCGGACCCAAACATAAAAAATCATCCAAATAGTGAATGATGGATGAACAACCCGCCACGTCCATCACTACCCATTCCAAAAAAGAGCTAAACCTCTCAAAAAACGCGCAAGATACCGAACACCCCTTAGGTAAACACCAGTCCACGAAAAACTTCCCTTCCCAACAGCATCCCAACAAATGCAAGCTATCTGGATTCACCGGCATCAGGCGAAACGCAGCCTCAATGTCCGTTTTTGCCAATAGCGTCCCAGGCCCCAACTTCCTCACCCAACCCACAGCCGCATCAAATGACGTATAAACCACCGAACAAATATCGGGGTCAATACCATCATTGACCGACGCCCCTTTCGGAAAGGAAAGATGGTGTATCAACCGAAATTTATTCGGCTCTTTTTTAGGCACCACCCCCAAGGGCGAAATTCTCAAATTCACCAACGGAGGTGCATCAAACGGCCCATCCATCCTCCCCAACAGAACCTCACCTGCCAATTTCTCCGCCACCACGCGACCATGCTCAAATGCCGATCGCAAATTCTTACCCCCCCAAACCGCCGGCAGAGGATCTGATTGAATCACAAACCCAACAGTAAAACCCCCCTTCAACCATTCCGCCACCTCCCTGTTAGGATATCTATCTAAGAACGGGCCCATCTTTTCCACCCGCACTGGCGTCCGACCCTTTTCCAGCCCCATCCGCACCCCCTCTGTGCTTTGCCCCCTTAAAACATC
This sequence comes from Bufo bufo, assembly GCF_905171765.1. Taxonomy (NCBI): domain Eukaryota; kingdom Metazoa; phylum Chordata; class Amphibia; order Anura; family Bufonidae; genus Bufo; species Bufo bufo. The sequence goes on from NC_053389.1 coordinate 39,482,207, forward strand.
TGTTCGCCCCGTGATTCCCCCCGCAACTGGCACATTCATGTTTGAATCTGCACTTTGCGCCAAACTTACATCCCCCCTCATTAAACAAGAAACACTGTCCCTTTGCGGATGCGGACGCCAAGGTAAACTGCCCAGTCCCCCCTGCCTCACTCCGAAAGGGCTGCCCCTGTCTCCCTGGCGCCGTCACCCTCATCCATAAACCTATATCCTTATGGTCCCACCGCATATTAGGGCGGACCGCTTTCCTCTGCCTAAACTGTTCGTCATACCGTAACCATCCAATACCCCCGTACACACGGTAAGCTTCCCCTATCGCATCCATGTAACAGAACAACGCCGAGCAACACTCCGGATTCTTCTCCCCTTTAACACTCGCCAAGATTGCAAACGCCTGCAACCAATTCCCGAACGTACGCGGTATCAATCTGTACCGCCGTTTCTCATCCTCATCTTTCCTCTTCTCATCCTTCCTCCCCCTATCCAGATTAAAACGCTCCAGCGGGAGAAGCGAAAAATCTCCACGTATTCCCCTTTCCAAATCCTATCCCGCACCTCCTGCCTCAAGTGCGCCCCCAACGGCCCCTCAAAACATACATATACCTCCCCTTGAGCCGCATCACCCACCTTATCCCCTACCGCTTCCCCCCCCCCCGCCTGCGTCTGCACAGAAACCGACCCGCCATCCTGCGTCACCGCCTCGCCATTCCCCCCGACGTTCCCCGCCCGGACTCGCCCAACCTGCACCGGAACCCTGCCCGCACTCCCCAACCCCGCTACCAACCCCGCCAGACTACTCAAAAACTGGCCTAAACCCCCAGCTAACTCCCCCTGACCACCCCCCAGCCCGCTCCACCCTTGGGCACTCAACATAGAATTAAGGGATCCCCACGGGTTCTCACCTTGCTGCCAGGGGGCTGTGAACCCTGCAGCGGAAAATCCTGCATCCTGACGAACATCCTCCCTCTGGACCACCACGCTCCGTCTTGGGACTTCATTGCTGAAACTCTGCACCCCAGCAGAATCCATGCTGAGTGCACTCCTCTCAGAACTGCCGGCCACCAGAGGGCGCTGAAGCGACTCCAATCTTCCTGGCACATCTTCTTCCTGAGGCCTGCGCTCCCCACCATCTTGCAGCTGCGCAGCCTCGTGTGCCCCATGGCTCCTGTCATTCCCACGCTGAGCAGGCCTCCCAACCAGCGTACCAGTAAGGGATCCCGCCGCACCTGTTCCTGCTCCACCGCCGCTTGCAGGAGAGGGCAGAGGGAGGGACCTCCTGCCCTGCGCTGGGTTCCGCCTTGTTCTCGGATTCCTCCCACGCCGGGAGGACGCAGATGGAGGCTGCCCTGATGACTCCCAAGGTGGAGGGTCTCCGGAGGGGCTCCTAACGCGGCGCCGAACCCGGGGGTCTCTGTGGGACTCAGGCGCGCCGGCGGCCGTACCCGCCGCGTCCATCTGTCTTCCGGCGGTGAGCTGACAGTACTCACCGCCTCCCCCCTCAACATGCTAGCCATCTGCTCGCTGTCACGAGGGTGTCAAGAGTCACGCCTGACTCCGTTATACCCGGGGTCAGGAAGTCGCAGCGGGTGGCTGCGTGCTCTATGTAGAAAGATAGTGCGGTTTCTTAATGGTAGCTTTCTGGGTTTGCCTTGCAACCCTTTTTGGCTCACTCAGGGATCCGTAGCTCTTTCTCCTCAGCTGTTTCTTGTCCAGCACTCCCAACCTCCTTATATTCCCCTCTCCCACTTCTCTGGTTGCCAGATATAGAGCTTCCTGCCTGGACTTCTATACTGACCCACTGGAGCTGTGTAGCTGTGTTCCCTGGTTGTTGTTCCAGAACGTTACCCTCCGGATTCCTGTTGAGCCTTTGTGGTCTGCTGTTGTTGCCCACCTGGGATTATATGTTTGTCTGTATTGTCTGTCCTCTCCTTGGTGTTTTCCTCTTAGTGTCAGTGGTGCGGACTAGTGATCCCACCGCCCCGTTCACTACATAGGGCTCATCTTAGGGAAAGCCAGGGTTTAGGCACGTCATCGGCGTACGTGTGAGGAACCCGTCTAGGGACGTCAGGGCAGTCAGGTGCCAGCCGCAAGGTGAGTCAGGGGTCACCACCTTTCCCTCTCCCTTGGACAGGGCCTTCCCATTTCCCTCCCTTTGCGTGACGCCGGTCATTACATTATATCTGGCCCTTATTTTGTGTAGGTAAAAAAAAAAAATAATAATTCTTTCTACCTACTTAGAATCCAGTATGGATCCAATTGCTGCTTTGTCAAAGCAACTTCAAGGCCTGTCTTTGGAGGTGGCAGGATTGAAGGCGTCGGTCCTCCAGCAACAGCAGCAATTGCAACAGACCGCAAGCCCAGCGGTTGCTACGGGTAACCAGGTTGTTGCGGAACCCAAGGTTGCTCTTCCTGACAGATTTTCTGGGGGAAGGGACAAATTTGTGACGTTCCGTGAGGCCTGTAAATTATATTTTAAGCTGCGCCCTTACTCCTCTGGTAATGAAGAACAGCGGGTGGGGGTTGTTATTTCCCTGCTTCAGGGGGACCCGCAATCCTGGGCGTTCTCTTTACCCACTGATTCCCAGGCTCTCCGGTCAGTGGATGAATTTTTTGGGGCCTTGGGTCTCATATATGACGATCCTGACCGAGTCGCACTGGCTGAATCAAAATTACGGAGACTCCTACAGGGAGAGCGGCCAGTAGAGGAGTATTGCTCTGACTTCCGTAGGTGGGCTACGGATACCCAGTGGAACGACCTGGCTCTCAGGAGTCAGTTCTGCTCTGGGTTATCCGAAAGGATTAAGGATGCGCTTGCGCTGTATGAGACTCCCTTTTCCCTTGATGCGGTTATGTCCCTTTCTATCAGAATAGATAGACGTCTTAGGGACAGATTGAAAAATCCGGAGCAATTGGTAACCCCTCCCAAGCAGCAGTTAGTCTGTACGGACTTAGACGAGCCTATGCAGCTAGGAGGAACTACTCGTCAGGTCCATCCTCCTGAGTCTCGGCCGTAGTTTGTTTTTTTGTGGGGAGAGGGGTCATTTTATTAATGTCTGTCCTTCTTTCCTCAGAAACAAAAGACCGTCGGAAAACTACTAACCCCAGGCTGTGTGGAGGATGTCAGCCGGGGGGTATACGTTTTCTCCATACGAACATCGCAATTTGTGTTGCCAGCGGTTGTTGTTTTTGGCGTTAAGACGGAGACTATTTCTTTTTTTTTCTAGACAGTGGAGCAGGAGTAAATTTGATAGATGCCCATTTTGCCCACACTATGGGTTTGTCTCTCTGTACGCTACAGAGACCTATTCCCATATTCGCTATTGATTCTGCTCCTCTGTCTCAGAGAAACCTCACTCACATTGTCCATAACTTACACCTTCGGGTAGGGGACCACCATAACGAGTTGCTTTCATGTTATGTTCTGGAGGGGCTTCCCACTCCGGTGGTGTTGGGTCTTCCCTGGTTGGTAGCACACAATCCAGTGGTGGATTGGCAGTCCAGGGAGATATTGGAGTGGAGTGAGCATTGCAGAAAAAATTGCTTAAATAGCAATTGCTTAGTCGCCTCCATAGCTACCCTACCTACATTTGTTTCTGACTTTGAGGACTTTTTTTCTGAAAAGGGTTGTCAGAAGTTACCACCTCACCGTCCTTATGATTGCCCGGTTAACCTGATTCCCGATGCAAAATTACCCAAGACCAGGTTATATAATCTTTCGGGTCCGGAGAGACAAGCCATGAAAGATTATATCTCCGAGAGCTTGGCTAAGGGACACATCAGACCCTCTTCTTCACCCGTGGCTGCAGGGTTTTTCTTCGTTAAAAAGAAAGATGGGGGCCTGCGTCCTTGCCTAGATTTTCGCGAATTAAACCGGATAACCATCCGAGACCATACCCTCTTCCTCTCATTCCTGACCTGTTTAATCAGATTGCGGGTGCTAGGTGGTTCTCCAAACTTGATCTTAGGGGGGCCTACAATCTGATTCGTATCAAGGAAGGGGATGAGTGGAAGACAGCTTTTAACACCCCTGAGGGGCATTATGAAAATCTAGTCATGCCTTTCGGTCTGACCAATGCTCCTGCTGTCTTCCAACATTTCGTTAATGACATTTTTAGTCATCTTATCGGCAGGTTTGTGGTGATATACCTAGATGATATTTAAATTTATTCGTCTGATCTGAAAACACATGAGGTGCATGTCAGACAGGTACTGCAGGTCCTACGGACTAATAAATTATATGCTAAAATTGAAAAGTGTGTCTTCGCCGTTCAGGAAATACAGTTCCTAGGTTATTTATTATCTGCTTCAGGTTTCCGTATGGATCCTAGGAAGGTCCAGGCAATTTTAGATTGGGATCTTCCTGAGAACCTCAAAGCACTGCAACGATTCTTGGGCTTCGCAAATTTCTATAGAAAATTCATTTAAAATTATTCGGTGATTGTAAAACCCCTTACTGACATGACTAGGAAGGGGACTGATTTTTCTAAATGGTCTGACGCCGCTAAAATTGCTTTTTCCTCTCTAAAAGAGAGGTTTACCTCGGCACCTGTACTAATCCAACCTGATGTCTCCCAGCCTTTTATTGTTGAAGTAGATGCGTCAGAGGTGGGAGTGGGGGCTGTGCTATCTCAGGGTCCGTCTCCTGGCAAATGGCGTCCTTGTGCTTTCTTTTCTAAAAAACTATCTGCAGCAGAAAAGAACTATGATATTGGCAATAGGGAACTATTAGCTATTAAACTAGCGTTTGAAGAATGGCGTCACTTTTTAGAGGGGGCAATCCACCCCGTCACTGTGATTAGGGACCACAAAAACCTTCTGTACCTCGAATCTGCTAAGCGTCTCACCCCTAGACAAGCTAGGTGGTCGCTATTTTTTACCAGGTTTAACTATGTTATTACCTATCGTCCTGGGGCAAAAAATACCAAGGCAGATGCATTATCTCGTTGTTTCCCTGGAGGGGGTAATGTGAGTGATCCGGTACCCATTCTACAAAGAGGAGTGGTTGTCTCTGCGGTACACTCTGTTCTGGAGGGGAAGGTGTTAGAGGCTCAGGGGGACGCCCCGGTCTCTTGCCCCTCAGAGAAATTGTTTGTACCGTTGAACCTGCGTCTCAAATTATTAAAGGAACATCATAATTCGGCACTTGCTGGGCACCCGGGTAGTAAAGCAACCTTGGAGCTATTGTCTCGTCGTTTTTGGTGGCCAAGGTTGCGTCAGGATGTAATGGATTTTGTGTCTTCTTGTTCTACTTGTGCGCGCGTGAAAGTCTCTCATACACGTCCTGCAGGGTCTTTACTGCCACTTGTCATTCCCGATAGGCCATGGACACATCTGTCAATGGATTTTATCACTGACTTACCTTTGTCTGCGGGTAAGACAGTTATCTTGATAGTAGTGGACAGGTTTAGCAAAATGGTACACTTTATTGCGTTACCCGCACTACCTAACACTAAGACTCTTGCTCAGGTATTCATCAGTGAAATCGTGAAGCTTCACGGGGTCCCTTCCGATGTTGTTTCGGATCGGGGAACCCAGTTTATTTCTAAATTTTGGAAAGCTTTTTGTTCCCGTTTGGGGGTACACTTGTCCTTTTCCTCAGCTTTCCATCCTCAGTCGAATGGACAGACTGAGCGTACCAACCAAAACCTTGAGACATATCTAAGATGTTTTGTGTCTGAAAACCAAGAGGTGGGGTCATCATATTTACCGTTAGCCGAGTTTGCCATAAATAATCGCCGTCAGGAATCTACTGGTAAGTCACCATTTCTTGGTGCATATGGTTTTCATCCCCAATTCTGTACTTACAAAGAGGGGGGGGTCTTCTGGGGTTCCCGAAGAGGACCGGTTTTCGTCATCTCCTTCATCTGTATGGCAGAAGGTGCAAGCTAACTTGAAAAATATGGGAGGTAAATATAAATGCATGGCTGATAAGAGACGGTCGCCAGGTCCGGACCTAGGAGTGAATGACTATGTGTGGTTGTCTACTAGGAATATTAAATTAAAGGTTCCCTCTTGGAAACTGGGTCCTAGGCTCATTGGACCTTACAAAATAGTAGCCATCATTAATCCCGTGGCTTTTCGCCTGGAGCTACCTCAGACTTTTAAAATCCATAACGTCTTCCATAAGTCGTTACTCAAGAAATATGTTCCCCCTCTAGAACAGTTACCGCTGCCACCCCCTCCTGTTGTTGTGGATGGTAATCTAGAGTTTCAAATATTCAAAATTGTTGATTCTCGTCGGGTCCGCCGCTCTCTTCAATATCTGGTGCATTGGAGGGGTTACGGTCCCGAGGAAAGAATGTGGGTTCCAGCGTCTGAGGTAAACGCCGACAGGTTAGTTCGGGCTTTTCATGCCTCTCATCCTGAGAGACCTAGTCCTGAGTGTCCGGAGGCCCCTTCGTAGAGAGGGGGGTACTGTCACGAGGGTGTCAAGAGCCACGCCTGACTCCGTTATACCCGGGGTCAGGAAGTCGCAGCGGGTGGCTGCGCACTCTATGTAGAAAGATAGTGCAGTTTCTTAATGGTAGCTTTCTGGGTTTGCCTTGCAACCCTTTTTGGCTCACTCAGGGATCCGTAGCTATTTCTCCTCAGCTGTTTCTTGTCCAGCACTCTCAACCTCCTTATATTCCCCTCTCCCACTTCTCTGGTTGCCAGATATAGAGCTTCCTGCCTGGACTTCTATACTGACCCACTGGAGCTGTGTAGCTGTGTTCCCTGGTTGTTGTTCCAGAACGTTACCCTCCGGATCCCTGTCTGTCCTCTCCTTGGTGTTTTCCTCTTAGTGTCAGTGGTGCGGACTAGTGATCCCACCGCCCCGTTCACTACATAGGGCTCATCTTAGGGAAAGCCAGGGTTTAGGCACGTGATCGGCGTACGGGTGAGGAACCCGTCTAGGGACGTCAGGGCAGTCAGGTGCCAGCCGCAAGGTGAGTCAGGGGTCACCACCTTTCCCTCTCCCTTGGACAGGGCCTTCCCATTTCCCTCCCTTTGCGTGACGCCGGTCATTACACTCGCTCAGCCATTCATGTCCCCGCTCCGCTGCCGCCTCCCGCAGCCTGGACAGCATGTCTTCCACGGTAAGTGTCTGTGACATCTTCAGTTTTCTCTTTTCACAAAATGGCACCCCTCGCCTCAGTACACCCCCATAAATAGCCCCCCAAACTCCTCCCCACTAGAGCAACGCCCCCCACCCCACCATTCAATTCAAATCCCTTAACCCCTTAACCCCCAAGACCCTACAACCAAACCTAATCATGCTGGCCTACCCTTAGCTGCGCCCTAGTCCGGCCAAACTAGACCATTCTTATCGTTAAGTCCTAGTGGACCCATGGCATGGGTTTTTATACATTTCCTGTCCCCTCCTCTAACTGGCATGTGAACCACCTCTAATCCTGCACACTTTTGGACATGTTTATCACCTCCGTGTTCTTCATGTACATGGTTAATCAAACGTGTAGCTCCCAATCCTGTGTCGATAGATTTTTTGTGTTCCCTAAACCCAAAATATAGGGGTCTAAAGGTTTTGCCAATGTAGAATTTTCCACATGGGCAAAAAAAGGCGCACACCACATATTGCGTTTTACATGATATAAAACTTTTAACAGAATGCTGCACCCCCGCTATAATAAGAAATTTTGACTTATGCATAAATTTGCACATGGAACTGTCACGGGAGGTGAGGGAAGCAAAACAAACCAAACACAACTAACAGGCAACAAAACACCAGGCTAGGCCCCAAAGCTAAGGAACAGGGAATGGTCACCACCTGACAAACCATAAGCCTTTCCCTCACTGCTAACAACATGAACAAACCCCAATGGTAGAAGTGTTCATGCACTGGAACCTAATCTCTGCTGCAACTGAAACAGACCCTCAGCTAGGGAACAGGTGATAAGACAACCGGTTCCTTGCAAGAGATTAAGGAACTAGTGTCTTCCTAATGCCTAGCTAGGAAATACAACAAAAGGGAAGAAAAAATGACTTATATCAAGACGGACTGGGAGCAGGAGATCCACCAAGCACCAGCAGAGAACTCCAGAAGAAACTATAAACCGCAAGGGCTGTAGTGAGAGGTGGAGTTAAATAGCATTACTAACTGGCTAACGAGCAGAACCTGCTAGGAGGTGGGACCCTGCCCAACAACACAACAAAGCAATCTGCCAGATAGGCTCACAGGGCAGGGCATGACAGGAACACTTTCCACATGAAAAGTTACCATTGGGGACACATTTTCCCAACCAGTCAACATCATCTGTCTGTAAATTACTTCTAACAATGGTACTTCCTATAGTCCCACTTCTCCTGAAGCTAAGACGCTAGTGCAAATGCCACCATCCTTCACATTTATTTTGACATCCAGAAAATTATATTCACTACAATGTATCTGGCTAATGAACCTCATATTCATATCATTGGTGGTATTTAGAAACTCTATGAATTCACAGAACTGTGCTTTCGTCCCTGTCTAAATTATAAACACGTCGTCGATGTATATAAGAAATAACCTGATATATTGGACAAACAGATTATCAATTGTAGACACTGATTTTTCTTCAAAAGTAGCTAAAAATAAATTGGCAAAGGTGCATGAGACAGGTGTCCACATCGCAGTTCCTGATACTTGGCGATACCACTTACGATCAAATGTGAATGCATTATGTGTAAGAATAATATTTCAAAGCTTGCACAACAAAACCATTGTAGTCCTTACTACCACCAGCTCTCTCCAGAGCTCTACGGGTACACTTCACCCCTAGTTCCTGTGGGATTCTGGTGTATAAACTTTCAACATCTATGGATGCAAATAAGTATCCATCTTGCCACTCAACATCTCTCAAAACCTCCAATAGGTCACCGGTGTCCCCCAGGTAAGAAGGTATTCCCTTCAGTAATGGGTGTAACAGCCAGTCCAAAAACTGGGATAATGGCTCAATCACAGACCCAATTCCTGCCACAATTAGGTGTCCTGGAGGATCAACCAATGACTTATGGATTTTGGGAGTACAGTACCAAACTGGTGTAATTAGAAACTGGGGGTAAAGCTTCTGGGGGTAGAAAGCCAATGTCAACGTAATGCCACAAAAGGGATCTCAATTGCTGCTGGTACTTCAAACTAGGGTTGGATTGGAGGGGCTCATACGTGTCAGTATCATGTAACTGCCTCTCTGCCTCCTCAATATATGCATCCCCGTTCATCACCACCCTTATCCGCCGATTTTATTACCAGGTCACTACGCTGCTTAAGCCATAGTAAGGCCGCCTGCTCACCCGCAGTAAGATTAGACTTACACTCTGGATAAATTAAGGCTTTCATTTCCTTAAGTACTTGTTTTTGGAAAAGATCCAAACTACTACCTGCGGGCAAGGGCGGAGTGAAAGTGGATTTGACTCCTTTCATGAAGCGCTCATTCACACTAGACAGATCTTGCTGATGGTAACACTTACATCCCTGTAATTCTAAGAGTGTGTGTACTACATTTTTATCTGCCTGATCAAAATGCTCACCTAAGTGGAAACCTAATGCTCCAACTCTAACAGGTTGTTACGGGTATGTGTTATACTCTGCCACTCTCTCACGTGTGTTATTATAATACTTATGCAAATTCAACTGCCTTATTGCTTTAAACAAATCAACCTCAAAAGCCACTTCATCAAATTTATGTACCAAACTGAAATTGAGACCCTTAGCCAAAACAGACATACAATCGTGATCAAGCACCACATTTGTTAAAGGGGTATTATCAACATGACGTTTCATACTTACCTGCTCCCGGCGCGCTGTCCACTTCCTGGTTTCGGCACTCGGCAGGGGGCGGGCTCCATCTTGATTGAAGTCTTCTCCCGGCCAGACCGCGCGCTGGACTGAACGAGCACGCCTGGTGACTTCTTCCTGGCAATTATACTATACTGGCCAGGAAGAAATGACCATAGCGCATGCGCGGCCTCAGCGTGCGCTTTCGGGACTGCGCGCGGCCGGCCGGGAGAAGAGAAGAAGTTGTCTGCGCAAGCACGGCCACCGCGATTACTGAGAAGAGCGATGGCCGTAACCAGGGGAGACGGAAGACAACAGTCAGGTAAGTATATGTTTATTTTCTTCTAAGTGGTGGGAATTAGTTAACCGCTTGCCACACCCGTAATGTTGATAGGCGTCCGGGCAGCGGCAGTCTCAGGCTCAGCGACGCCTATTGGCATCATCTCGCGTGAGCCGAGATTTCCTGTGAACGCGCGCTCACAGAAGCGCGCGTTCACAGGATCGCGAAGTAAACAAGTTGATCTACAGCCTGCCAGCAGCAATCATTTGCTGGCAGGCTGTAGATGCGATTTTTTTTAACATCAGAAAGGTATATTAGACGCTGTTTTGTTAACAGTGTCTGATATGCCTGCTACCGGGTCCTCTGGTGGTTCCTTTTGCTTGGATCGACCACCAGAGGACACAGGACCCTTAGGCCCCATTCACACGTCCGCAATTCCGTTAAGCAAAATGCGGAACAGAATTGCGGACGTGTGAATGGGGCCTAAGGGTCCCTTATCACCGCCATTTAGTTAGCTACTTGTTAAGTAGTTAGCGCCCACCGCACCGCACCGCAGTCACTGATTAGTCGCTGATTAGCGTCATCGCTGTCGCTAATCAGCACTAGTACTATATAGTATCTGTAAGTGATCAAGACTGATCGCAATCAGATCTATATCAGTACATTAGGGTCACCTTAGGCTCTACAAAAAATGCAGTTTCGCCCGATCAGGCCTGATCTTGTGCGCACACTTGCGTTCAGTCCGCCCCACCGCAGTGACAGAATTTTTTTTTTCTGATCACTGCAAAAACACCGTAAAATCGCTGCAGTGCTATAAGGATCACTTTTGAGCTTTTTGGATCTTTATTAGCGATCGCAGCTTTTTTTTTTTTGCACATTTTTTGGCAGAGATTTTTTCATCCACATTGATCGATGCGAATGAAGAAATCTGTGCCATTCCTTTTTTTTCTTTCAGCCCAGAGGCTGAACGAAAAAAAAAAATCTCATTACCCGTATGCTCAATATAAGGCCTCATGCACACGACCATGCCGTTTTTTGCGGTCCGCAAACCGCGTATCCGCAAAAAACGGAAGGCGCCCGTGTTGACTTCCGCAATTTGCGGAATGGAATGGGCGCCGGGAATATAAATGCCTATTCTTGTCCGCAAAGCGTGGACAAGAATAGGACATGTTATATTTTTTTAGCGGGGCCGCGGAACGGAGCCACGGATGCGGACAGCACACGGAGTGCAGACCCAAACAACGGTCGTGTGCATGAGGCCTAAGGAGAATAGCAGAAACTCCTAATGCTGGCCATACATGTAATGATTGCGGAGACCCTCAAATGCAATACCAATACCAATATCAAATGCAACGGCAATACCAGATGTGTGACATTTTTTTGCAGCCTAGGTGCACAAAGGGGCCCGAATTCCAATGAGTACCTTTAGGATTTCACAGGGCATTTTTACGCATTTGGATTCCAAACTACTTCTCACGCTTTAGGGCCCCTAAAATGCCAGGGCAGTATAAATACCCCACAAGTGCCCCTATTTTAGAAAGAAGACACCCCAAGGTATTCCGTGAGGGGCATGGTGAGTTCATGTAAAAAAAAAAATTTTGTCACAAGTTAGTGGAATATGAGACTTTGTAAGAAAAAAATAATAATAATAAATTTCCGCTAACTTGTGCCAAAAAAAAAAATCTTTTATGAACTAGCCATGCCCCTCACGGAATACCTTGGGGTGTCTTCTTTCCAAAATGGGATCACTTGTGGGGTATTTATACTGCCCAGGCATTTTAGGGGCCCTAAAGCGTGAGAAGTAGTTTGGAATCCAAATGTGTAAAAATGCCCTGTGAAATCCTAAAGGTACTCATTGGAATTTGGGCCCCTTTGTGCACCTAGGCTCCAAAAAAGTGTCACACATGTGGTATTGCCGTACTCAGAAGAAGTAGGGCAATGTGTTTTGTGGTGTATTTTTACATATACCCATTCTGTGTGTGAGAAATATCTCTGTAAATTACAACTTTTTAATTTTTTTTTATATAAAGTTGTCAATTTACAGAGATATTTCTCTCACCCAGCATGGGTATATGTAAAAATACACCCCAAAACACATTGCCCTACTTCTCCTGAGTACGGTGATACCACATGTGTGACACTTTTTTGCAGCCTAGGTGCGTAAATGGGCCGAAAGTCCAACGAGTACCTTTAGGCTTTACAGGGTTGCTCACAATTTAGCCCCGCCCAAAATTCCAGAACAGTAAACACACCCCACAAATGACCCCATTTCGGAAAGTAGACACCCCAAGGTATTCACTGAGGGGCATAGTAAGTCCGTGGGAGATTTATTTTTTTTTGCCAGAAGTTAGCAGAAATGGAAACTTTATTATTTTATTTTTTTCCTCAGAAAGTGTCATTTTCCGCTAACTTGTGAAATTTTTTTTAATCATGCATAAACTCACCATGCCCCTCCGCGAATACTTTGGGGTGTCTTCTTTCTAAAATGGGGTCATTTGGGGGGTATTTATGCTATCCTGGAATTCTAGCACCTCAAGAAACATGACAGGTGCTCAGAAAGTCAGAGCTGCTTCAAAATGCGGAAATTCACATTTTTGTACCATAGTTTGTAAACGCTATAACTTTTGCGCAAACCAATAAATATACACTTATTGGATTTTTTTTATCAAAGACATGTAGCACAATAAATTCTGACACAAACTTATATAGAAATGTAATTATATTTGAACAATTTAACCAGAGAAAGTTAAAAATACACTTTTTTTGAGAAAATTGTGGTCTATTTTGATTAATATCAGAAAAACGAAAAATGTCAGCAGCAATCAAATACCACCAAAAGAAAGCTGTATTTGTGAGAAGAAAAGGAGGCAAAATTCATTTGGGTGCCAAGTTGCATGACCGAGCAATAAACCGTTAAAGCTGTGGTGTTCCGATTTGTAAAAAAGGGCCTGGTCACTAGGGGGGTATAAACCTGTGGTCCTTAAGTGGTTAAATTCACCACATCTCTCCCCCGTCGATGACACAGGCACCTGCCCCACGCTAGATGCTAACGCTTCCACGCTGCTTGTTTTCTCTTGAAGGTGCTTCTGTGCACCCTTCCTTATGGTTCTCCCCCTTCTAACTCTCCTTCTAAAGGGGGTTTAGACTGTGAGGGCTGCTCTTCTGAGATCTGCGCCTTTCTATTTGAACAGTCCCAGGTATATCTTCTGAGGCGCTGGAATCCGACTCAGTTGTCCAATACTCATGGGTGCATTGCTTCCCCTGGCGATTTCTTCTCTGAGGGCGCTTCTTAATCATCCAATCAAAGATCTTACCATTATCATAATCAGATTTATCCCGCAGGAACTTGTCCTTCTTTCTTTAATATCAGAATGCATAGGATTTAATCATTTTTCAAGTTTCTTCAAAAATGACTGTAGCCGACTTTCAGTCAATCTTGCCTTAAGTTGTACATTGGCCATGTTCAGATTAGCAACCAGTGAATCGTATTACTTGATGTTGCATTCGAGCACCAGCTGCATTATTCTAGTGTCAGTCATCGCTAATGTCAGTCAGCTGCATAACACAAATTCTGATGGTAGAAACCCTTTAAGAAATTAACCATTACAGGAGAATCTACGCCCACGGCAAAGACCCAATGTTCACTAATACTTAAGGTAAACAGAATCACCATCATTGGGTATCATGTCCTATTTAAAAATCACTGCCTGAAGAACGTATTAAAGAAAATAATAAAGTGTTTATTAAACTCTAGGTTAAAAAACGGCAAAGACTGTATATCACTTTCCGTGACTATCAGGCTTCCAGACTCAGGTAATGTAGTGTAGGAGTTTCATTGGATCCACAACACAGCCTAAGGTCTGGACAAAATCCCTATCCAGCTAGCACAATGGTGCCAATATATACTGGGGAGGGAATCAGGACACTGTTCATATATTTGAACCAGGCACAGGTGCGTGATCAGACCCCACTGGTATCCGACTACCTATTACGCTACAAGAGACCCGCAGTGGATCCCAAGTAGATGAACTTCAGGTTGTTAATTTGTCCAAATGTGAACTCTCTTCATCACAAATAGAGGTCCTTCAAAAGGGCTTATCTTTTGTACCCCTTCAAAAGTTTAACTTGCTCTACTGGATTAAAGATCTACAATTGTATGTGCGCAAGCTTAAGTGGAAGAAATTTTTCTCCATGCATAATAAACGACAGTGCCTTTAGTTGGGTATTGATGTATTTAATTGGGTATTTTAGATTTAGTATTCACAAATGGGAATTTGGTATATGATATTACTGTAGGGGAAAGCTTGGGATCTAGTGATCACCAGTCAGGGTGGTTTACTATAAGCTCAGTGACTAAGTCACACCACACAAAAACAAAAGTTTTAGATTTTAGAAAAACAGACTTTTCTAAAATTAGATTAGTGGTATACGAGTCCCTATCAGATTGGAACAGTTTCATTGGAGTCCAGGAGAAATGGGATTACTTAAAAGAGGCACTATTGAAGTCAACAGAAAATTGCATTAGGCTTGTCAGTAAAAGCAAAAAAAGGAAAAGACCACTGTGGTACTCAGCAGAAGTGGCCAAAATCATTAAAAACAAAAAGATAGCATTTAGGAATTATAAAAAAAAAAAAACGAGGATGACAGGCTAATTTACAAGATTAGGCAGAGAGAGGCCAAACAAGTTATAAGAGCTTCTAAAGCACAGGCAGAAGAGAAATTAGCTCAGTCAGGGGAAAAAGGCGATAAGGCATTCTTTAGATACATAAATGAAAAAAGGAAACTAAAACAAGGAATTACAAAATTAAAAGCAAAAGAAGGAAGGTTTATGGAAGAAGATAAAGAACTAGCTGACTGCCTCAATGAATACTTCTGTTCAGTCTTTACGAAGGAAAATGAAGAAAATGGACCTCAGTTAGGAAAGAAGTCTAATGAATATTTTGATGCATGTGTCTTTACAGAGGAAGAGGTCCTAAGTCAGCTGTCTAAAATCAATGCAAATAAGTCACAGGGGCCTGATGGGATACACCCAAAGCTATTAAAAGAGCTCAGCAGTGAACTAGCAAAACCATTAACAGATTTATTTAACCAATCACTGGCAACAGTAGTCGTCCCAGAAGATTGGAAATTAGCAAATATTGTGCCGATTCACAAGAAAGGTAGTAGGGAGGAATCGGGCAACTATAGGCCAGTAAGCCTGACATCAATAGTGGGAAAATTAATGGAAACCATACTTAAGGAGAGGATTGTGGAACATCTAAAATCCCATGGATTGAAAGATGAAAAACAGCAAGGGTTTACTTCAGGGAGATCATGTCAAACTAATCTTATTGATTTTTTTGATTTGGTGACTAAAACAATAGATGGTGGAGGTGCAGTAGACATCGCTTATCTAGACTTCAGTAAGGCTTTCGATACTGTCTCACACAGAAGGCTTATCAATAAATTGCAGTCTTTGGGCTTGGACTCCCATATTGTTGAATGGATTAGGCAGTGGCTGAGGGACAGGCAACAGAGGGTTGCAGTCAATGGAGTATATTCAGACCAAGGTCTTGTTACCAGTGGGGTACCTCAGGGATCTGTTCTGGGACCCATATTGTTTAATATCTTTATCAGCGAAATTGCAGAAGGCCTAGATGGTAAGGTGTGTCTTTTTGCTGATGACACAAAGATTTGTAACAGGGTTGATGTTCCTGGAGGGATACACCAAATGGAAAAGGATTTAGGAAAACTAGAGGAATGGTCAAAAATCTGGCAACTAAAATTTAATGTGGATAAGTGCAAAATAATGCACCTGGGGCGTAAAAACCCAAGAGCAGAATATAAAATCAGTGATACAGTCCTAACCTCAGTATCTGAGGAAAGGGATTTAGGGGTCATTATTTCAGAAGACTTAAAGGTAGGCAGACAATGTCATAGAGCAGCAGGAAATGCTATCAGAATGCTTGGGTGTATAGGGAGAGGAATTACCAGTAGAAAGAGGGAGGTGCTCATGCCGCTCTACAGAGCACTAGTGAGACCTCATTTGAAGTATTGTGCTCAGTACTGGAGACCATATCTCCAGAAGGATATTGATACTTTGGAGAGAGTTCAGAGAAGAGCTACTAAACTGGTACATGGATTGCAGGATAAAACTTACCAGGAAAGATTAAAGGACCTTAACATGTATAGCTTGGAAGAAAGACGAGACAGAGGGGATATGATAGAAACTTTTAAATACATAAAGGGAATCAACAAGGTAAAAGAGGAGAGAATATTTAAAAGAAGAAAAACTGCTACAAGAGGACATAGTTTTAAATTAGAGGGGCAAAGGTTTAAAAGTAATACCAGGAAGTATTACTTTACTGAGAGAGTAGTGGATGCATGGAATAGCCTTCCTGCAGAAGTGGTAGCTGCAAATACAGTGAAGGAGTTTAAGCATGCATGGGATAGGCATAAGGCCATCCTTCATATAAGATAGGGCCAGGGGCTATCCATAGTACTCAGTATATTGGGCAGACTAGATGGGCCAAATGGTTCTTATCTGCCGACACATTCTATGTTTATATGTTTCTATGTGGAGGATCTTCAAGATCTAAGCCTTTTGGTTTGCCTATCAGAGGAGGGGGATAGGAACATAGGTGATGGTCCATATACGGACCTGAAGAACCCATCAACAACATTCCCACCCCTTAATGACAACACTCCAATCAATACCTTTCTAAATATGGTAACTCGTGATCTCCGGAAACTTGATGGGGTATCTATGGGACACAATAATATGAACCACGAGGAAAGGATCGCCTTGGAGCAGTTGGAAAATGACAACAATATTGTCATTAAGCCCTCGGATAAGGGCGGCAATATTGTTGTCATGGACCAGGATAATTATCGGATGTTGTGTCTCAGACTCCTGGATGATAAAAAAAAACTATAATATCCTGGGTTCTGACCCTACATCTATTTTTAAGACCCAACTCATGACAATACTCAGTGATGCTATGCAGGAGACACTGATTAGCAAGGCAGAGTATGAATTTGTACTACCTAAATTCCCTGTTCTTTGCTACATTTTATAGTATGCCTAAGTTACATAAACAAGGCCCCCTCTTGAAGGGCAGACCCATTGTCTCGGGCATGGGCAGCCTCACTGCAAATATCAGTACGTATGTGGACATCATTTTGCGTCCATTTGTGGTGAGTGCCCTCGTATGCCCGTGACACCATGGATGTGTTACAGAGGCTGGATGGAATTTATTGTGATGAGGGAGTATGGTTGGCGAGTTTGGACGTCGAAGCCCTATACACCTCTATACCCCATGATCTGGGATGTGAGGCTGTGGGGACTTTCCTTCAACAGAGGGGTGATGAGTGTCGCCGCCATAATGCCTTCATTAGTAACACCAATGTGGTCAGCCTTTTCTTTACATCTGAAATGCAGGAGAGCCAGATCACGTTTCTAGACCTCAGCATCTCTATAGGTAGGGATAGGAGAATTAAGACCAAACTTTTTAGAAAACAAACCTCCACTAATAGTCTCCTACATTGGGAGAGTGGACATCCCCTGGCCCTGAGAAGTGGTATCCCGAAGGGACAGTATCTCAGGGCCAGGAGGAACTGTTCTGAGATAGGTGAGTTTAAGGTCGCAGCTTTGGACCTCAAATGTAGGTTTAAAAATGGAGGATACCCGGAATACACTTTGAAAAAGGCATACCACCACGCCATGAGTGCAAATCGGAGTGAATTGTTGGTCCCTAAAAGTAGGGACAATACCGATTCTGCTCCACGTATCCTAGCTAATTTTGACAAGGCCCACCGTCAAGTCCGTGAAATTCTGCAAAATCACTGGTCTATTCTCCAGTCGGATCCAGATATTGGACCATCTATATCCGACCGCCCATTGGTCACGTACAGACGTGGTTCTAATCTACGTGATCGATTGGTGCATAGCCTTTACACCCGGCCCACGCCTGAAACATGGCTCAAAAATACAGCAAAAGGCAACTTCCCCTGTGGTTCTTGCATTATATGCAAGTACATCATAAAAGGAGATTTCTTTACCAGTTCTTCTACTGGAGAGAGATACAATATTCGGTCCTTCATTAGATGTACCTCAGTGGGTGTAGTGTTCCTGATTACTTGCAAATGTGGCCTACAATACGTAGGTAAGACCAAGCGTGAGCTTAGGAGGAGAATAGGCGAACACCTGTCGGATATCCGCAACTCACGGGACACTACGGTGTCTCGTCATGTGCGTGAGGCACATGCTGGCAATCCAGATGTGTTGCGAGTTCAGGGGATTGTCATGCATAATATATCCAGACGTGGCGGAGATGTGGATATACCACTACTGCGCAAAGAAGCCATGTGGATCTTTAAGCTACAAACCATCCAGCCTAGGGGCCTGAATGAAGCGTTTTCCTATGCTTGCTTCATTTGAGCCAGAAGTATTAAATACCATGGTTACTTCCACATACCCTTGCGTTTATACATATACTGAATTGTGTGGTTGTCCTCTGATGCTTATCTTTTTCCAAAATTTCTTATCTGTTTGCTGCAAGTAAATGCAGTATACAGATATGTTAGGTAATAAGCGGGGAGTACTAGGGCAACACAATGTTAACTAATTTTGTTTTGTGTTTTTCCTTAATATGGTTTTATAATCGATGCATATATATACCATTCTGTCACCTGCTAGGGTTCCCTGTTATTCTGACACCAGAGTGAGGCGTTGAGGTGACATATACTGAGCTGCGATTTTCGATTCCCCCTTTACAGGAGCGCTTGTTGCGCTGGTAAGGAGGCGTGTACTGTGACGCGGGCACTGGGCGGATCAGGGGCGAATGTCAGTTGACGCGCCTCTGGCTGATTCGCTGAGTGCCAGCACACGCCCCCACTATAGGCGGGGCTTATCTGATATCTACTCGGCGTCTGAGCGGCCGCGTACGGCCATCATAGCACCGGAGCCTTGACACGCAAAAGTGTGAGGCTAGTTCTGCTCCACAGGCTACTTTATATAATAAGAGACTCTTGCTCCTGATGAGTTGTGGCTTACAGTGCCATAGTGAAACGCGTTGAGCCGGTGATCTATAATTAGGACACGGCTCTCTAGGCAGGGTACAGATAAATAGTCAAGCAGCGCAACAGCTGACTTGATAGTGTGTATGCGGTCTGAGACCGAGACCCAGTGTGTGTATACATGAATGGGTAGGCTGATGGAGGCAGCTGAGTGAGCGTCCACATATATTATAGCATCTTGTGGATGCTGTATACTGGATTGCCTTGGCAACCAGCTTAACTTTCACTCGAAGCTGCCTTATAATTTATGCTAGGTAGGACTGCTTCTGATCACGCACCTGTGCCTGGTTCAAATAAATGAACCGTGTCCTGATTCCCTCCCCAGTATATATTGGCACCATTGTGCTAGCTGGATAGGGATTTTGTCCAGACCTTAGGCTGTGTTGTGGATCCAATGAAACTCCTACACCACATTACCTGAGTCTGGAAGCCTGATAGTCACGGAAAGTGATATTCAGTCTTTCCCGTTTTTTAACCTAGAGTTTAATAAACACTTTATTATTTTCTTTAATACGTTCTTTCTTGCAGTGATTTTCATATATTTAGTGGACGTACTAATTAGTTCCGTATTCGTGTGAGTTAATCATGTCCTATTTAACCCAAAATCCTATGCTGAATTGTTTCATAATGGATTTTAATAATGGTTGGAACTCTGTTTTTTCTGATACAGAGCTCCAAATTCCCTGCCTACACATAGAATTATGTGGTGAAAATATAAATTCCTGCAGCCACCACTAGATGGGGCCTAGGGGCTTAATGCATACTAGTTAGACATTAAAGGTTTAGGTCCTTGTGTCGGCCACGGCTCGCATACCAGAACTAACTGTATCATGGTAATTTATTGTATAGTCAGTTTGCATCTGATTGTGGGGCTATTGCATTGTACTCGCATGATGATACAATAGACCCACCTTTCCCACCATCACATATTAACTGACTATCATAAATTACTATGATATAGTCAATTCAGGTCAGCAGAGCCGCAGACGTCCCGACAGATGCGGCCCACACCCGGACCGTGTTTCCTTAGCATAGTTGTGTGCATGAGCCCTAAACTGAATGAGAAAACAGCCATAAGCTCCCTCTAGTGGTGACTGCAGGTAGACAAAATTTTATCATTTAGCTCTATATCTGTGTAGAAGGTTTGAAGCTCTGTATCAGAAGTCTGAACCACTACAATATGAAACATTATATTATATGAGTGCGGAATTTGGGACCTAAAACTGGCATGGTGTTAAAAAGTTTTAGTGAACATGTATTGTACAGAGGGTGATTTTCCCAAATAGAGTTAATTAAGGGGGTCCAACTTCTTGGACCTTCATTGATTGGCTGTGATCACAAAAGGAAGTGACCACTGATCCATGGCTGGTCCCCAAGATTGACAGCAAATTTTTGTAGTGGCTCCACATTTGGGGGGAGGGGGAAACTTAGAAATTCCTACATTGATTATCCAAGAAACAAACTACTCTGTATGAATCTACCGTATCTATTTGCCATATACTCTTTTTAGAAATTGGATACTTAAACAAAACTCACCTTATATGCTACAGATAGATAACCTCCCTACCAGCAATTTCCCTAATCTCCAATCCCATGCAATTTTATTGAAAGACTAAGGCTAGCTTCAAATTTCATTCCGGCAGGCTTTTCCGTCAGAGAACAGCCTGACAGAATGAAGCGAATCCGGATGTGAACGGAATGTCTGCTGGCTCCGCTGCATGGAGCGGTTTGTGTATGGACGGTCCTCCGCTTGGCTGCTGGAACAGACTACCAGGACACTGCTACCGCATATGTAAAGGTATCCTAATTGAGAAACTGCAGCATCGCTCCCCTCTTTCCCCCTCCCTTTCCTCTCCTTCTTATCTTCTAGTTAATGCTTTACAACATATCAAATGTATAACGAATGCTATTGCGGCGGCTCTTTACTTTGCAGACAGGCAGTGAACAGAAAAGGCTTTAATTGTTTCACTCCGATAATGAGAGAGTATCTGGTTGTTTGCTGCATGAAGCTGTGTTCCAGCACTAGGGCTATATTTGTCTGCACAGTAACACTAATAGTAGATTACACGTTCTGGGTAAATATTGAAATCTCAGCCTGATTAGAACATTTAAATAAACAAAAAGTGCTAATTAACAAGCCACTAATTACTACTCTAACTGCATAAACTACCTAAGCTCAACAAACAAAGCCCCATGCGTCATCAGGAGCAAGGTTCTCACAGAGCAGTTTGTCAAGAATCACAGTACACCACTGATTTTGATTGAAAACGCCTTTATTACAATGAAATCGTCAACCATAAATACTTAGTACTGCGACGCAGCGCAGGCAACGAGGCAGCACTTAAATACTTACAATCGTCTTCTCCTAGCATGGTATTGTTATGTAACGCGGGGGCTAACCTACACTATACATCACAATGCATGCTACACTAGCATTCCTATTCAATCACAAATGAACACAAACCTTCCAACAAAGCATTTAGACAGTGATGAGGGGTGGGGGATGGGAAGGAGGGGGTAGGGAAGGGGAAATCACATGCCCGAAGTTTTATTGAAAGGACAGACACAAACGGGGAGAGGGGGAAGGAGAAGGGTTTAGTCCTCTCCTTGTCGTCGACGTCCAAGATGTTGTAGTCCCGCAACAGGCTGTGGATAAGCCTGCGGCAGTCCAGGACGGACATGCTCTCCCTCCTGAGGATAAGCCAGTTCCTGGCAAGCCATATAGTGTCCTTAAAACAGTTCATAAGGCGCCAGGCCTCCTGGATGGCCTCAACAGTATGAATCCCAGGAAATAGTCCGTGCAACACCGAGGTGTATTGCAGGCTGTTCCTGGGCACAGAGTCTTTGAGTTCATGTTCCAGGGCGTCCAACAGGCCCTGCTCAAAGGGGCACTCCCAAAACAGGTGTACACCACTGGTATCGTGTGAACTGTATGTGCCCTGCACTAGGATGGCCGTACGTGGCCGCTCCAGACGCGGGTCTAAATACAGAAAGCCCCAACCCCTATGGGCGTGCACCTCTGGCCGCTCTGCAAATCAGATGTGTGGGCGTGTCAACTGACTCCACCTCCTGATGTCAGAAGGCGGAGTCTGCACACACGGACTGCAGTACTGACACAGTCCAGAGTTGATAACTACCTTGTGATAGGGCTTTCCTCATTTTAATTTTTTTATTAGGTGGGGCCTCTCTTTGTATCAACCAAATTTGGCATCAAGGATCAAAACAGTGGTATGCATAGAAGAAAGGGGCCATTTAGCAACTATAAATATGAAGCCATTTCAGGAGCTGCTTGACACCAGCAATGCAGAGATCAGGGGTAGCTCGATACACTTTTGAATCTAGCTAAGTTGGCTTCTAAGGTTACTTTCACACTAGCCTTCAAGGCTCCGTTTGAAGGCTCTCACAAGCGGCCCCGAACGCATCCGTACTGCCCCAATGCATTCTGAGTGGATGCGGATCCGCTCAGAATGCATCAGTCTGGCAGCGTTCAGGCTCCGCTCCGCTCAGCAAGCGGACACTGTCCGCCTGGCCGTGCGGAGGCAAACGGATCCGTCCAGACTTACAATGTAAGTCAATGGGGACGGATCCGTTTGAAGTTGACACAATATGGCTCAATTTTCAAACGGATCCGTCCCCCATTGACTTTCAATGTAAAGTCTGGACGGATCCGTCTGAACAACTTTCACAGTTAGAATTTTTTCTAAACTATAATGCAGACGGATCCGTTCTGAACGGATCCAAACGTCTGCATTATAGGAGCGGATCCGTCTGTGCAGACACCAGACGGACCCGCTCTGAACACAAGTGTGAAAGTAGCCTAAGAAGATCTTCCAGCTGCTTTTGGCTATTCATGTCTTCATTTCTGTATATCATGCACTAAAGGGGTATCCTTTGTGCCCTCATATGATGGTAGTAAGGAGTCAATGAGCTGCTGGAAAAAGGTCCCCCAGGAATGAGCATGATGTGTAATATAGTAGTTTACGGCTGGAGGTCCTGCTTCTGGGACTCTCAGCAATCAGTTGTAATATGCTACAAGTGTTGAATTTCCCTGCAGAGCCACAACAGGATAAATGAATAATTAAGGGTTGTCTATACAATGCAGGGACTTCCAAAGTGAGAGATGCTCTGTGCACTTTAGTACTAGATCCGGTTCCTGATCATTAGACCTCTCTAATGACTCAGCTCAAGCGAAGCTAAAACAAAACAATTTCCTTTACTGTTTGAAATAGGGGACCTCTGTAGCTGTTTCGCGATACTACAGTATCTCCCATTCCTAGCTTGCTGGAGAAATTCGACATGGCCTTCAAGTTCCTCTTGTTTGCTCCTATTGTGGTCGCAAAAGACCTTTCAGCAGTAACATGGAAGGGGACCATCTCAGGTGGGTCCCCCTTTTTCAAGGGTTTTATGGCTTCATGGGATATCTCTTTGGGGAGTACAGAGAGGCTTGATCCAGGTCAGTATTTTACCTGCTTCCTGATGAACTGTTTCCTTCCAGAAGAAGAGAGGTCCATAGATCCCTCTACTTTGTGGCCCATAAGTTATTCCTAACAATGTTCCTTTACAAATCACTTTAAACGGAAACTTCACTTTTACAACAAAAAAAGGAAACTTGAAGGGGAACGTCTTTAATGTTCTTTAATTGAACATGAAATGTAATATATCTAATGGTGCAATAATAAAGCATTTGAGAGATGAGAGATATCCTTCAAGTATGAGGAGGCTTGGTTTGAAAACTTGGGGACAGACTGCAAACATTCTTTAACTGTCACTGATGATAGATAGCAATGTATTTTTTGCATAGTGGTTGAACAGCCCTGAAGCCAAGCTTCATTTCTACCCTCGGGCACTGACATCATTGGCCTGATGAAGTATGACAATTCTTCAGATCTGCACCATGCATCTCATAATCCTTCTGTAAACATCTACTTCCAGACCATGTTTATATAAAGTGTTGAGCGATTCAAAGTTCCCGAAGTGGACCTCCTCCATTTGCACGCAAAGAGTCCGCTGCGTCCATCTTGATTGAAATCTTCTGTGTGATGATGTATGACATCACCACTCTGTGCGAGATTTCACTCTGGATCTTCCATCAAGATGGCCACGGCAGGCTCTTCACGGTGAGTATTTTAACCCCTGACAGCCCTCAATGGTCATCTCAGATGCCATGATTAGTGATGAATGTGACATCTGAGGGGTTCCATGACAGTTCCATTACTATTCCCCGTCATTGCACCCTCTACTCACAAAGAAATGCACTTCGTGACAAAGTAATTCATCACAAAGCTAATTTCTTTGTGAAATTCGGTGAAGCAGACTAATCAAGTTTTTGAGAACCTCGCTCATCTCTAGTCATATACATAATTGAGTCACATTATTATGACCGATTCCTACTCTCAACGTTGGCAGAGCGTAGCTCATAAAAAATGTCATGTATCGCGAGCTGGCTTGTTGAGTATATAATGTGTGGGATAGGCTGTCTGCACACATATCCCTTGTTGCTATCATGGGTAAAAGGGATTTATCAGAGTGGCAAAAAGAATAATTGTTGACTTTCCCATTGATGTGAGGGGCGATCTTTGGCTATGAAGATGTGCGAGGGCATGATAAGCTATAGAGGAGCAGTTTACCACCAAAATTAATAAGGGGGCTGACAGACATGTGTCTAAACAGTTCAGCGAACCCTACTGCTATGGTGCTCCAAAGTAGATGGATAGGTGGATGGTTCATGCACCTCTGCTAATGAAGTTGCATTGGCAGAAAAGGATTACATTTTTGCAGCAATATCAGAATTGAAGCTCTGCTGATTGGAAAAGGGTCACCTACTTGAATGAGTCACATTTTCTGCTTTATCAAACGGATGCAGGTTGACATGTCAGGTAAGAAACATCAGAGAACAAACACACTGAAACCATTGGGGGAAGAACACAAGCTGATGGTGGCAGCATTGAGTTCTAGGGAATGTTTTTGTGCCGTTCTCTGGGCGCACTCATCCATGTGAAAGGCACTGTCAACTGATATGGTTATGAATCCATCCTTGCAGATCATGTACATGGAGTTTTCCAGCAAGACAATGCAACATGTCATACAACTAGAAATGTCTGACATTGTTTGGAGGAGCATGACCAAATACTACCCTGGCCCCCTAATTTCACAGACTTGAACCCAATTGATCATGTGTAGGACCACTGGGTTCGTCATGTTCACTCTATGAATCCTCCGCAGCTGCGGACAAGAATAGGACATGTTCTATTTTTTGGTGGAGCCGCGGTTCGGAAATGCGGATGCGGACAGCACACTATGTGCTGTCCGCATCTTTTCCGTCCCCATTGAA
Source organism: Bufo bufo (assembly GCF_905171765.1). Lineage (NCBI taxonomy): Eukaryota > Metazoa > Chordata > Amphibia > Anura > Bufonidae > Bufo > Bufo bufo. Next base: position 39,507,623 of record NC_053389.1, read on the forward strand.
AATAAATGGGTCCACATCCAACGGATCCGGACCCAAAGTGTGGACGTCTGAATGTAGCCTTACAGCCAGGGCTGGATCTGTATATATATATATATATATATATATATAAAGAAGGAAAAAATCCAAGGCAGCACACAAGTAATTCGTGAAAAAAGAGGGTGTTTATTGACCCATGTGGACAGCAACGTTTCAGCTCTCTCAATGGAGCCTTTGTCAAGCCATAGTGGTCAGTGCAACATCAGGTGCTTATAAAGCATACAAATTTACAACAATCTCATTACATGATTATACATCAATTATATCAAAACCTGTAAAATATTCCAGTGAACATGACATCATCAAGTGACATTGTGCACAGTGCATTCAAACACTGTATTATATATAGAACAGTGTCACAAATAATACTTGAAAAACATCCACCTACATAATTGTGATACATACATATCATAAGGCAATCATCAGTGCCAGGTGTCCCTAGTTGTGTTAATGACTAAACAGTAAAGATCTATAACATATTTACTTCTGGATGTCCCATGTGCAGCGGAAGATCGCAGGACCTGTTCGGCGTCCGGAACTCGGCACTGCGCATGCGCGAGACGAGCTTCCTCCCGCGAGATGTTCTGGGTATGCGGAGATCGGCGGCCCACATCCAAGATGGCCACACGGCAACACAGGCGAACTGGGCATGCTCATTCCCCACACTGGGCGGGTAGTCAAGCGGCATACACAGCGATCATGTGAGGAGTCACATGATATCATCACTAGGCAACGGACCTGTCAAACTTAGTTTAAAGAGCTACAGCAACGTAGCATAGGGGGGTACAGCGGACCGATCCAAATCTGTGGCACACACCACTTCTACATATTGCCGTCTCGTCCCCAAATGTTATACACGTTCAGGTCCATCTACCCTCTCCATTCACACTTCAGCTCTCCAAGTATGCGGCCTCCATATGAATGCAATCAGAGGCAGCAAAATATGGGGGATCTAGTGAACACAGGTGTGCCCATAAGTTAACACCTTGTCACAGCATCCCCAATAGGAGAACCAAGCTGATGCAGTCACACAATACATGAGTTCACCATCCCAACCGTACGTGTAAGGTGGAAATTCGCTGCCACAGAGCGCCTGCGTCACCAAGCACCACCCACAGGTGCGGGTCCCCGACGTCCGCCACTCCACAACCCAGCGATCAAAAAGCTCGTGTAGATGTTGAAACGCCGTTCCAGTCCTGCCGTCCTCCAGTGCCCAAACATGCCATCCATTGTAAAATAAAGTGTCACTTTGATCTACAAAGAAGTGATAAATATAAAAAATATAAAAACAATATTAGTTATTAGCTTAAACTATAGCAATTGCACTTGTATATGACCTTACACAAGAGAGACGAGGCCCAATTTCCCAGAACCCCACAAATAAGACAAAACATGGGGCACTACATATCACTCGGACAACCCACATCAACAAACATACATGTGGGGAAACAGACATACAACATAACCAGAGACATCAAACCACCCTAAAATCAACGTTGAGCCCTGCTGGTTTAAGAGTCTTCAACTCGTAAATCCAGTAGAGCTCCCTTCTTTTCAGACGTGTCGTCCTATCCCCACCCCGTCTGGGTAAGGGCACTTGTTCTAAAATCCTAAATTTTAAATCCCGTTCTTGATGGCCTACATCTGTAAAATGAATGGGATTGACCCCAGCGTCAAGTTTACCTTGATTCACTCACATGAGAGAATACAATTTCTTGACACTGAGGTGAGTATTCAGGGAGACACCCTGTCTACCGACCTCTTTGTGAAACCTACGGACAAAAACACGCTTGTCAGATACGAGAGCCACCACCCGCGGCCAATGATTAAGTCCCTCCCATACAGTCAGATGTTACGAGTGGCCAGGATAGTTGAGCCAGGTCCAATCAGGGACCAAAGGCTAGCCGAAATGGCTGAAAAATTTCGATCTAGAGGTTATCCTAAAAAGCTTGTTAGGGAAAGTATTACCAAAACTGAAGTGAGGATGAAGGATGGTGACCCAGTTAAGTCTAAGATTTCCACACCCAGGATACCGTTAGTTACAGACTATTGTACTAGTAGCCCTCGGTTATCCACTATTGTCAGAAAGCACTGGCCGATTTTGGCCAGTGGTTTTGACCATATAGACGAATTCAAGACACCGCCACTATGTTCCTTCCGGAGAAGCCGAAACCTAGGTGACAAATTGGTTAGAACAGATGTTGGATCTAGGAAGGTTGACTGCAGCACGTATTTCGGTTCCACACGAAGGGGCTGTTATCCGTGCTGTAGTTGTGTCAATTGCCCCTATATGATTAAGGGTGACTCTTTTGTCAATCCAGCTACGGGGAAAACAGTTTGTATTAAACAATACCTTACATGTGATTCATCCTATGTTGTTTACCTGCTAACCTGTCCTTGTGGACTTTGGTATGTCGGGGAAACAACCTGGGATGTCAAAACAAGGTTGAATCAACATAGATATACCATAAGGAAGAAGAGGCTGGACTTACCTGTTCCCAAGCATTTTACAGATGTAGGCCATCAAGAACGGGATTTAAAATTTAGGATTTTAGAACAAGTGCCCTTACCCAGACGGGGTGCGGATAGGACGACACGTCTGAAAAGAAGGGAGCTCTACTGGATTTACGAGTTGAAGACTCTTAAACCAGCAGGGCTCAACGTTGATTTTAGGGTGGTTTGATGTCTCTGGTTATGTTGTATGTCTGTTTCCCCACATGTATGTTTGTTGATGTGGGTTGTCCGAGTGATATGTAGTGCCCCATGTTTTGTCTTATTTGTGGGGTTCTGGGAAATTGGGCCTCGTCTCTCTTGTGTAAGGTCATATACAAGTGCAATTGCTATAGTTTAAGCTAATAACTAATATTGTTTTTATATTTTTTATATTTATCACTTCTTTGTAGATCAAAGTGACACTTTATTTTACAATGGATGGCATGTTTGGGCACTGGAGGACGGCAGGACTGGAACGGCGTTTCAACATCTACACGAGCTTTTTGATCGCTGGGTTGTGGAGTGGCGGACGTCGGGGACCCGCACCTGTGGGTGGTGCTTGGTGACGCAGGCGCTCTGTGGCAGCGAATTTCCACCTTACACGTACGGTTGGGATGGTGAACTCATGTATTGTGTGACTGCATCAGCTTGGTTCTCCTATTGGGGATGCTGTGACAAGGTGTTAACTTATGGGCACACCTGTGTTCACTAGATCCCCCATATTTTGCTGCCTCTGATTGCATTCATATGGAGGCCGCATACTTGGAGAGCTGAAGTGTGAATGGAGAGGGTAGATGGACCTGAACGTGTATAACATTTGGGGACGAGACGGCAATATGTAGAAGTGGTGTGTGCCACAGATTTGGATCGGTCCGCTGTACCCCCCTATGCTACGTTGCTGTAGCTCTTTAAACTAAGTTTGACAGGTCCGTTGCCTAGTGATGATATCATGTGACTCCTCACATGATCGCTGTGTATGCCGCTTGACTACCCGCCCAGTGTGGGGAATGAGCATGCCCAGTTCGCCTGTGTTGCCGTGTGGCCATCTTGGATGTGGGCCGCCGATCTCCGCATACCCAGAACATCTCGCGGGAGGAAGCTCGTCTCGCGCATGCGCAGTGCCGAGTTCCGGACACCGAACAGGTCCTGCGATCTTCCGCTGCACATGGGACATCCAGAAGTAAATATGTTATAGATCTTTACTGTTTAGTCATTAACACAACTAGGGACACCTGGCACTGATGATTGCCTTATGATATGTATGTATCACAATTATGTAGGTGGATGTTTTTCAAGTATTATTTGTGACACTGTTCTATATATAATACAGTGTTTGAATGCACTGTGCACAATGTCACTTGATGATGTCATGTTCACTGGAATATTTTACAGGTTTTGATATAATTGATGTATAATCATGTAATGAGATTGTTGTAAATTTGTATGCTTTATAAGCACCTGATGTTGCACTGACCACTATGGCTTGACAAAGGCTCCATTGAGAGAGCTGAAACGTTGCTGTCCACATGGGTCAATAAACACCCTCTTTTTTCACGAATTACTTGTGTGCTGCCTTGGATTTTTTCCTTCTTTATACCTCATTTGGACCAGGTCCGTGGCCCTTTTCAAGGTATTGCACCTGCTCATATATTGTGTGCTGCTCTTCTATTTTTTACTTTATATATATATATATATATATGTATATATACACTGCTCAAAAAAATAAAGGGAACACAAAAATAACACATCCTAGATCTGAATTAATTAAATATTCTTCTGAAATACTTTGTTCTTTACATAGTTGAATGTGCTGACAACAAAATCACACAAAAATTAAAAATGGAAATCAAATTTTTCAACCCGTGGAGGTCTGGATTTGGAGTCACACTCAAAATGAAAGTGGAAAAACACACTACAGGCTGATCCAACTTTGATGTAATGTCCTTAAAACAAGTCAAAATGAGGCTCAGTAGTGTGTGTGGCCTCCACGTGCCTGTATGACCTCCCTACAACGCCTGTGCATGCTCCTGATGAGGTGGCGGGAGGTCTCCTGAGGGATCACCTCCCAGACCTGGACTAAAGCATCTGCCAACTCCTGGACAGTCTGTGGTGCAACGTGACGTTGGTGGATAGAGCGAGACATGATGTCCCAGATGTGCTCAATTGGATTCAGGTCTGGGGAACGGGCGGGCCAGTCCATTACATCAATGCCTTCGTCTTGCAGGAACTGCTGACACACTCCAGCCACATGAGGTCTAGCATTGTCTTGCATTAGGAGGAACCCAGGGCCAACCGCACCAGCATATGGTCTCACAAGGGGTCTGAGGATCTCATCTCGGTACCTAAAGGGAGTCAGGCTACCTCTGGCGAGCACATGGAGGGCTGTGTGACCCTCCAAAGAAATGCCACCCCACACCATTACTGACCCAATGCCAAACTGGTCATGCTGGAGGATGTTGCAGGCAGCAGAACGTTCTCCACGGCATCTCCAGACTCTGTCACGTCTGTCACATGTGCTCAGTGTGAACCTGCTTTCATCTGTGAAGAGCACAGGGCGCCAGTGCCGAATTTGCCAATCTTGGTGTTCTCTGGCAAATGCCAAACGTCCTGCACGGTGTTGGGCTGTAAGCACAACCCCCACCTGTGGACGTCGGGCCCTCATATCACCCTCATGGAGTCTGTTTCTGACCGTTTGAGCAGACACATGAACATTTGTGGCCTGCTGGAGGTCATTTTGCAGGGCTCTGGCAGTGCTCCTCCTGTTCCTCCTTGCACAAAGGCGGAGGTAGTGGTCCTGCTGCTGGGTTGTTGCCCTCCTACGGCCTCCTCCACGTCTCCTGATGTACTGGCCTGTCTCCTGGTAGCGCCTCCATGCTCTGGACACTACGCTGACAGACACAGCAAACCTTCTTGCCACAGCTCGCATTGATGTGCCATCCTGGATAAGCTGCACTACCTGGGCCACTTGTGTGGGTTGTAGACTCAGTCTCATGCTACCACTAGAGTGAAAGCACCGCCAGCATTCAAAAGTGACCAAAACATCAGCCAGGAAGCATAGGAACTGAGAAGTGATCTGTGGTCACCACCTGTATAACCACTCCTTTATTGGGGGTGTCTTGCTAATTGCCTATAATTTCCCCCTGTTGTCTATCCCATTTGCACAACAGCATGTGAAATTGATTGTCACTCAGTGTTGCTTCCTAAGTGGACAGTTTGATTTCACAGAAGTGTGATTGACTTGGAGTTACATTGTGTTGTTTAAGTGTTCCCTTTATTTTTTTGAGCAGTGTATATATCCTTGAAGAAAATCTGGCAGCACTCCCTTCAAAACTGATATAGGGTGCCCGCGGTGGTGGAGTCAGAAAGGTGCTAGATATAGTCATTTCCCAAAAGATTGCCCCATTGTAAAATGGCGGAAAGAGCAGGTGAAGTGACGCTGGTGACTGTGATGACGGGCTCGCAGGCACGTGATGTGCGCCGACGCAGTATACTGGACGTCATGACACCTGGTCTCCGCCTGCTAGTGATGTAGAGCGGTTATGTACCGCCTAACAGGAGGGGTAAGAGGCTGACACATGCGCACTGACGAGGAATAGACGCGGAGATACGGCGTGCATCTATAGAAGCTAAGACGCCATCTCCTACTCCACAAACCCCCAGCATGGTATTGGATGTTAAGGAGTTTTTACAGCACCATGCACTTTATTATATGCACCTTAATATACGATTCATAAAAACTACGATTGATATTGGGGTTATAAATACACAATATATATGTAACACATTTGATATGTCTGTGTTCACGTGAACATGTGATGTTAAGGAATGAATTGTAACATGTCCATAAAAGGGGAGTGCACTTTTTTTGTATTGGTTGATGAAATAATTGGTAACAACCTGATGATGTATTTATACTGGCACTATTGCACTTTATGTTTCACCTGACTTGAGAAATGTTCTGTGAGAGAACCGAAACGTTGTCAACATTTGATATGTGTGAATAAAGAGCACATTTTATTTTTCAAGGAGTGCTGCGGATTTTCTTCATTATGTATATATATATATATATATATATATATATATATATTGATAAAGAACAAAAACAGGTCACAGCAGCACAAGACCGATGTAATGGGTGCAAGTAATCCTCACAGCCGCAGGCTCAAACGGCTATAGGTATAGCATCAAAAGGATGAGGCAGCACTCCAAATAAGGTGAAAAAATGGTGGATCTTTTATTCCCCTCTGCAACGTTTCAACCGCTCAATGCGGTCTTTCTCAAGAAAGACCGCATTGAGCGGTTGAAACGTTGCAGAGGGGAATAAAAGATCCACCATTTTTTCACCTTATTTGGAGTGCTGCCTCATCCTTTTGATGCTATATATATATATATATATATATATATATATACACAAACCAGATTCCAAAAAAGTTGGGACACTATACAATTCGTGAATAAAAACTGAATGCAATGATGTGGAGGTGCCAACTTCTAATATTTTATTCAGAATAGAACATAAATCACGGAACAAAAGTTTAAACTGAGAAAATGTACCATTTTAAAGGGAAAAATATGTTGAATCAGAATTTCATGGTGTCAACAAATCCCCAAAAAGTTGGGACAAGGCCATTTTCACCACTGTGTGGCATCTCCCCTTCTTCTTACAACACTCAACAGACGTCTGGGGACCGAGGAGACCAGTTTCTCAAGTTTAGAAATAGGAATGCTCTCCCATTCTTGTCTAATACAGGCCTCTAACTGTTCAATCGTCTTGGGCCTTCTTTGTTGCACCTTCCTCTTTATGATGCGCCAAATGTTCTCTATAGGTGAAAGATCTGGACTGCAGACTGGCCATTTCAGTACCCGGATCCTTCTCCTACGCAGCCATGATGTTGTGATTGATGCAGAATGTGGTCTGGCATTATCTTGTTGAAAAATGCAGGGTCTTCCCTGAAAGAGATGACGTCTGGATGGGAGCATATGCTGTTCTAGAACCTGAATATATTTTTCTGCATTGATGGTGCCTTTCCAGACATGCAAGCTGCCCATGCCACACGCACTCATGCAACCCCATACCATCAGAGATGCAGGCTTCTGAACTGAGCGTTGATAACAACTTGGGTTGTCCTTGTCCTCTTTGGTCCGGATGACATGGCGTCCCAGATTTCCAAAAAGAACTTCGAATCATGTCTCGTCTGACCACAGAACAGTCTTCCATTTTGCCACACTCCATTTTAAATGATCCCTGGCCCAGTGAAAACGCCTGAGCTTGTGGATCTTGCTTAGAAATGGCTTCTTCTTTGCACTGTAGAGTTTCAGCTGGCAACAGCGGATGGCACGGTGGATTGTGTTCACTGACAATGGTTTCTGGAAGTATTCCTGAGCCCATTCTGTGATTTCCTTTACAGTAGCATTCCTGTTTGTGGTGCAGTGTCGTTAAAGGGCCCGGAGATGACGGGCATCCAGTATGGTTTTACGGCCTTGACCCTTACGCACAGAGATTGTTCCAGATTCTCTGAATCTTTGGATGATGTTATGCACAGTTGATGATGATAGATGCAAAGTCTTTGCAATTTTTTGCTGGGTAACACCTTTCTGATATTGCTCCACTATTTTTCTGCGCAACATTGTGGGAATTGGTGATCCTCTACCTATCTTGGCTTCTGAGAGACACTGCCACTCTGAGAAGCTCTTTTTATACCCGTTCATGTTGCCAATTGACCTATATGTGTTAATTGGTCTTCCAGCTCTTCGTTATGCTCAAATTTACTTTTTCCAGCCTCTTATTGCTACTTGTCCCAACTTTTTTGGGATTTGTTGACACCGTGAAAATTGGAATCAACGTATTTTTCCTTTAAAATGATACATTTACTCTGATTAAACGTTTGATCTGTCATCTACGTTCTATTACAAATAAAATATTGACATTTGCCATCTCCACATCATTGCATTCAGTTTTTATTCACAATTTGTTTAGTGTCCCAACTATTTTGGAATCCGGTTTGTATACAGTTGCAAGAAAAAGTATGTGAACCCTTTGGAATGATTTGGATTTCTGCGCAAATTGGTCATAAAATGTGATCTGATCTTCATCTAAGTCACAACAATAGACAATCACAGTCTGCTTAAACTAACACACAAAGAATTAAATGCTACCATGTTTTTATTGAACACACCATGTAAACATTCACAATGCAGGTGGAAAAAGTATGTGAACCCTTGGATTTAATAACTGGTTGAACCTCCTTTGGCAGCAATAACTTCAACCAAACGTTTCCTGTAGTGCTTGCAGATCAGACATGCACAACAGTCAGGAGTAATTCTTGACCATTCCTCTTTACAGAACTGTTTCAGTTCAGCAATATTCTTAGGATGTCTGGTGTGAATCGCTTTCTTGAGGTCATGCCACAGCATCTCAAATCGGGTTGAGGTCAGACTGGGCCACTCCAGAAGGCGTATTTTCTTCTGTTTAAGCCATTCTGTTGTTGATTTACTTCAATGCTTTGTACTGTTGCAACACCCATCTTCTGTTGAGCTTCAGCTGGTGGACATGTCTTGATAAACTTGGAAATTCATTTTTCCTTCGATGATAGCAATCCGTCCAGGCCCTGATGCAGCAAAGCAGCCCCAAACCCTGATGCCCCACCACCATATTACACAGTTGGAATGAGGTTTTGATGTTGGTGTGCTGTGCCTCTTTTTCTCCACATATAGTGTTGTGTGTTTCTTCCAAACAACTCAACTTTGGTTTCATCTGTCCACAGAATATTTTGTCAGTACTGCTATGGAACATCCAGGTGCTCTTGTGCAAACTGTAAATGTGCAGCAATTTTTGGACAGCAGTGGTATCCTCCCTCTGTGGTATCCTCCCATGAAATCCATTCTTGTTTAGTGTTTTACGTATCGTAGATTCGCTAACAGGGATGTTAGCATATGCCAGAGACTTTTGTAAGTCTTTAGCTGACACTCTAGGATTCTTCTTCACCTCATTGAGCAGTCTGCGCTGTGCTCTTGCAGTCATCTTTACAGGACGGCCACTCCTAAGGAGAGTAGCAGCAGTGCTGAAATTTCTCCATTTATAGACAATTTGTCTTACCGTTGACTGATGAACAGCAAGGCTTTTTGAGATACTTTTATAACCCTTTCCAGCTCTATGAAAGTCAACAATTTTTAATCATAAGTCTTCTGAGAGCTCTTTTGTGCGAGGCATAATTCAGATCAGGCAATGCTTCTTGTGAAAAGCAAACCCAGAACTGGTGTTTTTTTTATAGAGCAGGGCAGCTGTAACCAACACCTCCAATCTCATCTCATTGATTGGACTCCAGTTGGCTGACACCTCACTCCAATTAGCTCTTGGAGATGTCATTAGTCTAGGGGTTCACATACTTTTTCCACCTACACTGTGAATGTTTACATGGTGTGTTCAATAAAAACATGGTAACATTTAATTCTTTGTGTGTTATTAGTTTAAGCAGACTGTGATTGTCAATTTTTGTGACTTAGATGAAGATCAGATCAAATTTTATGACCAATTTGTGCAGAAATCCATATCATTCCAAAGGGTTCACATACTTTTTCTTGCAACTGTAGTGACACAGTGAGGAGTTGTGTCTGGCAAGGCAAGTATTTTCCTCCCAGCATGTGCGGCTTGGCAGGTTTCCAGCCAGGTGAGGTCAAATACCGGATTGGAGTTTAAGTGCCAGTCTGGGTTTTGGCAGCACCTGACTGTCCTTAAATAGGCAGTTGGCTTAGCAGAGATGTCTTTGTTTTTGGGATGAGGCTTTGTGCTGTGCTGGAGGGCTGAGAGCTGCATGCTGGGGAAACAGGCCCCCTAAAACCTGCTGTGGACTACTGGAGGCAGAACTGCCAGCAAGGTGACTTGTGTTATATGAACTTTCCATTGTGTGTGATTTAACACCAAGACTGCAAAGTTACGTGCTGTTTTGTGCAATTGCCTCAAGTGTGAATAAACACTGACGTTTTGAGTTAAGAATTTGCATTTTACCTCTGTACTGCGCCCGCTTACCCTATCTACCAGAGCGAAACCCCACAATTGGTGGAGGATGCGGGCAAGAGCAGTGAGGCTGGCGTGAATGCCGATATTTTTGGTTTCTGCATTTTTCAGGCACGGTTGTATGTCGTACATTAAATCAGCGGTATTACAACCAGTGCCCCATGACAAAATGAAGGCTGTTGCGAGGCCCTCATGGAGGCTAATCTGCAGCAGCGAGAGACAAACCTGCAGCAACGCGATGCTAATATGCAGCAGCAGGAGACTAACCAGGTGCTGCTACAACAAGTGAATGGCTTGGCAGACAGCAGGAGCAACCCCGAGAGTCCACAATGCCCGGAAAGCAGTCCATGCCACGATTCCTAAGATGACCCCCGCAGACGACATCGAAACCTACCTGGCGATGTACGAGAAAGTGGCCATCAGGGAAAAGCTACCCCGTGACCAGTGGGCTGAAGTCGTTGCTCCATTCCTGGCATCCGATTCCCAACTATTTCAACTTGCTGGACAATCAAGCGTCCGACTACCAAAAAAGTAAAGGGTGAGATTTTGGCAAGACTGGGGGTGAATGTGTTGGTCTGGGCCCAGCAGGTACATCAGTGGGGGTTTAAGCTGGCTGAGCCTGCGAGGACCCAGTATTATGACTTACTCCAACTCTTGCAAAAGTGGCTACAGCCTGATGTGCTGAGTCCCACAGCTATGCTGGATAGACTATTGGCTGATATGTTCTGGAGGGCTCTGGCAGTCCCTCTCCTGCACTGGAACAGCCAGTTGTCTCCTGGCAATGCCCAAGAAATGGTGGACCTGGTGGAGCGCTACGAGGCTACTAAGACTGTTACAGGGAGTTCTTTTGGTAGGTGGGCAGTCAAACCCCTTAAATTTCCATCCCAGACTCAGTGAATTGTACCAACCAAATCTACCCAGGGTGTACCCTCTACAGATTTAGCTCCGATAGTCTGCTTGCGGTGTCAGAAACCTGGCCATGTAAGAGCTGACTGTCCCTATCAGGTGGAACCCATAGTTACAAACTATTGCTACCGTCAGTTGCTATATGCCAGGAAGCTGTGTGCAGCAGGTGTCCAAAAAACTCTAAACCACCTGTGCCAGGTGGAGGTAGGAGACACTCCAGCAGAGGCTCTTCCGGACTCAGAGAGTCTGGTGTCCCTAGTAAGGGCTCACCTGGTACAGTCAGCAGAGTATACTGGCCGGAAAGTCAGGGTCATGTGCATCCATGAAAACTTAAAAGTCTATGCCACCGCCCTGGTGTCTCTAACCACAGGGGCTGGCAGATGGACTCATGAAGTGGCAGTTGCCCCCAAATTAACACTACGATTTTATAATAGGGAGAGACTTCCCGGGCTTCCCGGCACTGTGGCCTGCTATGAGAATGACTGATACCCATGAGACAGGGGTAACCCTAGCAGAGTGGCCCGGCTCAGGGGGGAGACCAAAACCCTGGGACCTGAGACCGAAGGGCCAGCGGTAGGGGTGACCACTACTTTGGTGGAAGAGGGGTAGACAACCCTGCTAAGTGTGATGGTGGGAGACGTGATGGACTTGCCGCCGGGTCCTGAATTGGCAGACCTCAATGTCTCCGGGGATAATTTTGGTACCGCCCAACGTTGGGACCCAACCCTATCCCGCGCTTGGGAAAAGGTGTTAATAGTAGATGGTTAACCACAACAACCTGGGTAAGAGTCAGTGTTTCCCCGTTTTGTGGTTCATCAGGATATGTTGTATCGGGTAAACCAACTACGGGGTCAACCTATTGAACAGTTGGTGGTCCCCAAGGCGCATCACAGGCTTGTGTTAGATCTACTCCACCAACACGTTCTCAGGGGTGACCTAGGGCTGCAGAAAACTCAGGATCATATTCTACAGCGGTTTTACTGGACCAGCATATTCAAAGAAGTGGAAGAGTTTTGTAAGTCTTTCCCGACCTGCCAGATAACTAGCCCCCAGCCACATTTCCGTTGTCTCCTAGTACCTCTTCCGATTATCGAAGTACCGTTTGACCGAATAGCTATGGACATCATTGGCCCAGTACCGAAGTCCACCAGAGGGCATCAACACATCTTAGTCATTCTAGACTATGCCACTCGGTACCCGGAGGCGGTGCCACTGCGACATACCTCGACCAAACTCATAGCTAAGGAGTTAATAGAGATGTTTTCCCGAGTGGGACTACATAAAGAGGTTCTGACCGACCAAGGGACCCCTTTTATGTCCAAGGTGATGAGGGAACTCTGTAAGTTGCTGCACATAAAACAACTACGGACGTCCGTTTTTCCATCCGCAAAAGGACGGTCTGATAGAAAGGTTTAACATTAAAAAAACATAAAAAAATATGTTGAAAAAGGTAGTGTCTAAAGATGGGAAGGACTGGGACCTCCTTCTGCCCTATCTCATGTTCGCAGTGCGAGAGGTACCCCAGGCCTCTACTGGGTTCTCGCCCTTCGAACTGCTATATGGCAGACACCCTCGTGGTCTCTTGGACGTGGCCAAAGAGGCGTGGGAACAACAACCTACTCTACATAAAAGTGTCATTGAGTACGTTACCCAGATGCAAGATCGGATAGAGACAGTGTGGAAAATTGCTGACAGCCTCTCCTCTAAACAGACTTAGGAGGCCAGGGAGTTCATTAGTCTGAACACGGATGTGTTCTCGGACCTCCCTGGATGCACTTCCATAATCCAGCATGACATTGTCACTGAGCCTCAGGCAAAAGTCCGAATAAAACCATAACGGGTACCCGAGGCTCGGCGACAAGCCATATCGGAGGAGGTGCAGCTAATGTTGCAGCTAGACGTCATTGAGGAGTCAAAAAGTGAGTGGGCCAGTCCTATAGTATTGATACCCAAGCCGGACAGAACGTTGCGGTTTTGTAACGACTTTCGAAAACTTAACAAGGTTTCCAAATTCGATGCGTATCCCATGACCCGGGAGGATGAGCTCATCGAGAGGTTAGGACAAGCCTGGTATTTTTCTGTTTTGGAACTCATGAAAGGGTACTGGCAGGTGCCCTTAACGGAGGTTGCCTAAGAGAATACTGCCTTGATCACACCTGAGGGGCTGTATCAAAATAAGGTCTTACCCTTTGGCTTGCATGGCGCCCCCGCCACTTTTCAGCGACTAAAGGACATTGTGCTTCGTCCACATCATCGATATGCTTTGGCTTACCTGGACGATATCATCATCCACAGTACCGACTGGGAAAGTCACCTACCCAAAGTGCAGGCTGTAGTGGATTCCCTTCGTAAAGCTGGCTTAATCGCTAACTCAAAAAAATATTCGATAGGGTTAGAAGAAACTAAGTACCTGGGGTATGTCATTGTGCGCGGAGTCATCAAACCCCAAGTGAACAAAATAGAGGCGATACGGAATTGGCCCCAACCTGTCACCACTAGGCAAATAAAGTCATTCCTGGGAATGGTGGGCTATTACATGAGGTTTGTTCCCCACTTTTGCTACTCTAGCCGCACCCTTCACAGGGCTCTTGAAGGGATGAAAATCAGTGATGGTTTGCTGGGATTATCGGGCGGAAGAGGCTTTTGCCGCTTTGAAGTCGGCCCTGTGTGGGTGACCGTTTTGGTGACGCCCGACTTTAAGAGGGAGTTTGTGGTACAAATGAATGCCTCCGAAGTAGGCCTTGGTGCTGTACTGTACTGTCTCAACGGGGAGGAGCATCCCGATGTCTTCCTAAACTGCAAGCTCACCCCAGTCGAAACCAGGTACAGTATGGTGGAGAGAGAGTGCGTGGATATCAAGTGGGCACTCGAGTCTCTCCGCTACTATTTGTTGGGGAGAAAGTTCCGCCTGGTGACTGATCACTCTCCTCTCAAGTGGATGAGCCAGGCCAAAGACAGGAATGCCCAGGTCGCCCGATGTTTTTGTCTCTGCAAAACTTTAAGTTCTCGGTAGAACACAGAGTAGGCCGGTTGCAGGGAAACGCTGATGCCCTGCATTGTCTGGCGTGATTCCACCCCCTCAGGGTTGGACAAAGGGGAAGGGTATGTGAAACAGTGAGGGGTTGTGTCTGGCAAGGCAGGTATTTTCCTCCCAGCATGTGCGGCTGGGCTGGTTTCCCGCCAGGTGAGGTCAAATACCGGATCGGAGTTTAAGTGCCGGTCTGGGTTTTGGCAGCACCTGGCTTTCCTTAAATAGGCAGGTGGGCTCAGCAGAGATGTCTCTGTTTTTGGGATCTGAGGCTTTGTGCCATGCTGGAGGGCTGAGAGCTGCATGCTGGGGAAACAGGCCCCCTAAAACCTGCTGTGGACTACCAGAGGCAGAACTGCCAGCAAGGTGACTTGTGTTATATGAGCTTTCCATTGTGTGTGAATTAACATCAAGACTGCAAAGTTACGTGCTGTTTTGTGCAATTGCCTCAAGTGTGAATAAACACTGACGTTTTGAGTTAAGAACTTGTATTTTGCCTCTGTACTATGCATGCTTACCCTATCTGCAGCCAGCCAGTACCGCAGGGGCAACACGTGAGGTGCACGGTGGGCCTATGAGGGGCCAAATAATAACACACAGTTCATCAGTTTACTCACGGTTAGCAGAAAGCCTCCCTGGGCTGGCAGCACAGTGTTGAGGTGGACAGCACGAAATCCTCCGGGGCACACTCTGTGGTAGGGAAGCATCAGCCAAGATGGTGGTTGAGGTGCCCTTGATGTTAGGGGTGCTTAGGGTGCTTGTTGAGGCTGAGTCCCTTGATGGTATTTGTCGTGAGGCCAGTACCGTTAATGGTGGTGCAACCAATAGTAGTAATAATGAGGTAGACAGTGGTTCCAGTTGCAGTCGGTACATCAAACAAAATGCAGTCTTTTGTGATTTAAAAGGAATCCTGCTGATCCACTGTTAATAGGACTGGATGTATTTAGTTTAGCCTGAAGATTCGATATCAGTGTAATTTGGTGAGGTCTCCAGTTGCTATAGTATCCTTCACCATAATATCCAAAGGTCTTTTATGCCGGGTTTGTGGCTTTTATCCTTTGGATTTTTAGTCTTTTCTTTCCTTTGTCCCTTTCTGGACTAGACTTTCATCTGGGTAGGAGTGCTAGATCTGCACTCTCTCTAACTCAACAGCAGACTACTGACTACCAATTACTGTCTAATCTCCTCCAGCTAATCTCCACACACTAATCTGTGGTGTGAAGTTTTCACTCTGCATTATCTCTCCCACTAATCTGTCTAATCTCCTCTACTCATCTAATCTCCACTCACTAATCTGTCTCACTAGGCCTGACTTTAGGTATATATATGACCTAAGTACTATCCCCATCTAGTGTTGGGATGTATAAATTACACCAGACCAGCCTATGAACAGGGATACAACAGGTGTTGTAGTAAAAAATGACATACAGTATGAAAATACAGTTTTAAGCTATTTTGCAGTTCCCACGTGTCCTGAGTGGGACGCTGCATACCCCCATGGTAAAATATAAGTCGACCTTGACACATTCTTGACTCGATGCTGTATCTTCCTGTAAGATATAAGAAGGGGAAAAGCATGTATGCATAGGAAACAATACCATTCACTCCATTCTTGTACTACTTGTACCTGCAAGTAAAATGGGTTAGGCAAACATATCTCAGGCAACAATGAAATGTGACAAATGGGGTAACAATTTTTTTTTCTGAAGATGATGTACCAGAAACCAAAATAGTCCATAAAGATGAAGAAAAACAAAAATAAACATCTCAGGAGGCTCACAGGGTATGAGTCCGTTCCCTGGGCACAGGAAAAATGGCAAAGTAGTATATCACGGAGGCTCAAGTGCGTGAAAGTCTATCTCCGGGTGCAGGCTTGAACGTTGCAAAACAGACGATAGATGAACAGTTCCTTAAAAAGTTCTTTAAGGGAATAGAACAAGATAAACATGGATTAGTCCTCTTCTTGATCTCTGGAACTCCCGACAAGTTAAGGAAGTACTCAACGTTGAATTGGCAGAGTTAGAAGTTATCTTCTCGGCTGCTGGGGTAGGAAATCTCTGTAACGGACAGGTGGTTGTCCTCTTGTAATCCTGTTGGATCTACGAAGCAGCTGAGACTCTTCAGACCTTGCTTCAAGGGAACTTGATGTTTCCTGAGTTGCTCACTCACCCAATCAGTTTTTGGTAGAGGGTTGATTGCATCAGGAACTTGTACGCCCAAAGTGTGATCAGCAGGTAATGTACCTTGATGGCCAAACATAAGGTAATAGGCTGTATACCCAGTAGAACAGTGAATAGTGTTATTGTAGGTATACATCAATTGAGGCAATAAAGTAGGTCAATCATTTCTTGTAGCTGGTGGTACTGCTCTTAACATTTCAATTAGAGTTTGGTTCATTTTTTCGCAAAGTCCATTCCCTTGGGGATGGTATGCTGTGGTCCTAATTTTCTGACAGTTGTGAAAGGTACACAGTTCTTTGTAGAGTTGCGACTCAAAGGCAGATCCCTGATCTGTAAGGATTCTTTCTGGGCATCCATATGGTAACAAGAAATGTTTCCAGAAAGCATCTTCAGTTGTTTTTGCGGTCAAGTTTTTGACAGGCACGGCTACAACAAATTTAGTGTAATGATCAACGATAGCATATGTGTAACCTGAGCGACTTGGTTCCAACTTCACATGGTCAATTGCAATTATTTCTAACGGTGTTCGGCTTACTATGGAATGTAAGGGGGCTTTTTGGTCATGTTTCTCATTTCTTTCAAACGACACAGGTGGAACATTCTCGACACCATTTTTCAATGTCTCCTCTCATCCCAATCCAATAGAATCTTCTACGGATGGTGGCTTCTGTTTTCTGCACGCCAAAGTGTCCTGATTGATCATGATACATCTCAAGAACTATTCTTGCATCTCGGCGTGGTATTAGGATTTGATATAGACGATCCCAGGTAATTGGATCTAAAGTCCTTCTTAATAGTAGGCCCTTCTGTAGAAAGAGGTGTTTTCTGTGTCTCCATAATTTTGACAATTCTGGATCAGCATTCCTCCTGCGGATTCTTTCTGGTGTTCTTCCGCTAATGAAGAAATCTTTCAGTTCTCCTAACACTCTGCTTTCATTTTGCAGCTTGATCCATCTTTCTTTGTCCACTTGGAATTTTGGATCCACTTGTTGTTGAAGGTTAAGAACCTTTTTCCCTTTAACGGTGATGATGTCTTGGTGGGCAAAGTTTTTGTAGAAGGATGGCATCTCTACCTCTTCCCAAACAACTTCTTGTGTAGTGGGGTCTTCTTTGGTCGGCAGACGGGATAATGTATCCGCATTTTCATTTGCTTTACCTGTTCTGTATTTCATGGTGAAATTGTAGTTAGCAAGGCGTGAGGCCCATCTTTGTTCTAGAGCTCCTAACTTGGCGGTGTTAAGATGCGCTAGTGGGTTGTTATCTGTGAAGGCCACGAAGGGTGTTGCAGCAAGATAATCTTTAAATTTTTCTGTAACAGCCCACACAAGTGCGAGGAATTCTAATTTGAAGGAACTATAGATTTGGTCGTTTCTTTCAGTACCTCTAAGAGATCTACTAGCGTAGGAAATGACTCTTTCTTTACCTTCTTGTATTTGTGACAAGACAGCTCCCAGGCCTTTCTTACTGGCATCTGTGTAGAGATGAAATGGCTGTTGGTAATCCGGATAGCCTAAGATTGGTGGTTCTGTTAACTTCTTTTTCATGAGCTGGAAGGCAATTTCTCTTTCAGTGTTCCATTCAACTGGTATTAGAGATTTCTGATATATTTTACCATGTCCTCTCAGAAGTTCTAATATCGGTTCTGCAATTTGGGCAAAGTGAGGAATGAAACGTCTGTAATATCCTGCGAAACTGAGGAAACTTCTCACTTCTTTCACCGTAGTAGGAGTAGGCCAATTTCGGACTGCGGCTATCTTCTCTGGATCGGGTTTAACACCTTCAGAGCTGACGATATGCCCTAAGTATTTGACTTCTGGCTTCAGTAGATAACACTTAGATGGTTTGACTTTGAGTCCATTTTTAATGAGAACTTGAAAAACTTCGGCCAGATGTTTCAGGTGATCTTCATAAGATTTGGAGTAGATGATGACATTGTCTAAGTACAACAGGACAGTTTCAAAATGTTTGTGGCCCAGGCAACGCTCCATTAATCTCTGAAAAGTTCCAGGCGCATTGCAAAGTCCAAAAGGCATGCAGTTGAACTCAAATTGGTCCATAGGGGTGGTAAATGCAGTCTTCTCACGATCTTCAGGTGCCATTGGTACTTGCCAGTATCCACTGGTTAAATCAAGAGTGGAAAAGTAGGCTGAAGATCCTAAAGCTGTCAAGGATTCTTCTATGCGAGGTAAAGGGTAAGCATCTTTGTGAGTGATTTGATAGATTTTTCTGTAGTCCACACAGAATCTGATGCTGCCGTCTTTTTTTCGGACAAGGACTAGGGGTGCAGCCCATGGGCTATGGCTGTCTTTGATGATATTGGAGTCTTTCATCTCATGGATCAATTGTTTTACGGATTGGTACATAGTTGGTGGTATAGGCCGATACCTTTCCTTGATCGGTGGGTGTGAACCTGTAGGGATGGAGTGTTTAATAATATCTACTTCTCCATAATCTGTAGAATGTTTACTGAAGGCATGGTGATGTTCCTTCACAATTTTCAGTACTCTTTCCAATTGGTGTTCTGGTGTGGAAGCATCTCCCACATGAAGTTCTTTCCACCAGGGGGTGCTTAAGTTTTGGTCCTGTGGTACTGTTTCTTAGTAAGTTGCTCTTTGGTATCTGTAGACACACTGATGACATCTTGAAATATAACTTGGATCAGCTGTGCGATGGGATGGTATTTTGTCAATGTTACACTGTGATCACTCAAGTTTAGGAGATGAATAGGCACTTTACCTTCAGAGACGGTTACTAGGCTTCTTGCGGCTCTAACTAGAGGATAGTCTTCCAAGACAACAGGCTCTACCAAGGCTTGGTAGTCTTAACCTTGAATTCCAACTACAGCTCGGCACCACAAGAGGGTTTCGGTGTTGGGTTTGAGAATCACAGGTTGGTTATCACGAATGCGAACACAGCAGATTTCTCCTTTTTTATTGGCGAATCTCTGTTACGCATTTAGTACATGGATGGTTTGTTGGATTACCTTCTTAGAAGCAGAGGAGGCAGTAGGCACTGACTGGTGCAAGGCTTCCAGCATTTCAACATAACAATTCCTGAGGACATTCATGCCTAGGTCTATTTGAGGGTTATTGTTATTTTCTTTGACTTGTACTACAATAATGCCTTGTTGGGATAGTATAGTTCCTCCTACTTGAATAATAGGTTCCCAATAACCAAGTATTGGTACGGGTTTGCAGTTACTGGCTATGAGACTCAGCCAGGATTCTGGGGGCTGGGTAAGCTGATTCTGGTCCCAGTATTTTTTAAATGCTGTTTGTTGAATGATAGTGACTTGGGATCCTGTGTCAACTAGGGCAACAAAAAAAAACTGCATTTATTTGAAGTGTCACTTCTGGACGGGATCCAACATATCTTGGCATCCAATAGGGATCTTCTGGACCTATTGATTTACCTCCCGAGGGGTGGTCCTTGGCCTCGGGGGTCGCCCGTTTAACTGCCAGCAGGTTGCTTCAGTATGGCCTGGCTTGTGACAGTATGTGCAGATAGGCCGCTTAGGGGTACTAGTGTGGTCAGGTGGGCGTCCACCCGAATTTCTGGAATAAGTCTCTTTATAGTCAGGAGAGAAGAGCCTTCTGGACACAGGTTTCTCATCCTCCAGCAATAATGGTTTTTCCCATTGTTCCAATTTTTTGTGAACTTTCTCCAGACTTTTAGTCAGGAATTGGACTTGCTCAGTAAGGGCAACAACTGTGTCAGGAATTGGGGCTTGAGTTTCCTGACTGACAACAGGTAAAGGGTTCACAGGGGTGACCGGCTGTGTTGCTGGCACTACAGCGGATCTAACAGGTTCTGTTGGTGAACTTTATCCCAGTATACTGATAGCTAATTCTTTGAAGTCTAAGAAAGCAGCACTTGGATGCTGGGCGGCTAACATTCTTAGCTGGCTCTTTAAATTGTCCGTATTGACACATTCAATAAATTGCTCTTTCAGGGTTTTATCCTGATTCTCTGCCTCACGGGGGTCTACTTGAACAACAGCTCTAAGGGCTTCCTGCAAAGATAATGCAAAGTCTCTGAGTGACTCACCCGACTGCTGTTTCTTGCTGAAGAACCTCATCTTGACCTCTGACACGGTTCTGGGTTCAAAGGTGGTGTAGAGACGTTTAAATATCTGCTCCAGTGTCCTCCTTGCTGAGCTTGGCTAGGATTTCACTTCTCTGAGAGCAGCTCCTTCCAATTGTGCAAGGAGAATCTCCATCTGCTGTTCTAGGGATACAGGGTACAATCTGAACACAGCAAGAATTTTCTCTTTAAAGTCCCTTAAAGTGTGAATTTCTCCGGAATACCATGGGAACCAGGGGGCCCCAAAATAATAAGGCATAGTTAAATGCATTAAACTAGGTGCTGCAGCAGTTGGTATTGCGCTGGGACCGGCTGCGGCTGCCGCAGGGGGTCCGCTGAGGTTAGGCTGCACGTTATTTTCTTGTACAGACATGCTGACAATAAGTAGATTACAGTTAGATAAATCGGATGCAATTTGCGACAATTTTTCGCGGCGTTGCTATGGGCGACCGCTATTTTGCGGAGTATGGCCCTTTAAATGCTTGATACCGGCTGAATGCAATACTCAGGCAGCGCTTACTTGAGCTTCTGGTAGCACTCCTGTCTAGCGGTGCTCCTATTTGAAGTCGTAAGAGTAAGTTACAGTTCGTGATGGTTACTTGGGGGCAGACAGGCAATGCGATGATTCCTGTTTCGAGAATTTGCGTGCGAAATCTCGCTATGTTTTGGATACACGCATGTCACACTCTCCTTCCGTGCGGGGCATCTCGCTTTGATGTGGCTACAGACAGAGGAGGCGGCGCTGCGTTTGCATACAGGGTTCGGCCTCTCAGAGTCAACACAGTACAGGTAGGATGGGCATGACCAGACAATTTGCATAAGTGGGCGACACAAAATTCTCTCGCTCTTCAGGGGGTGTTACTAACTTGTCCACAGTGATGGCGCAGTATTTTTTTTCAAACAAGAACTCCGGCGGCCATCTTAAATGCATATAAACAGTCTATTCACTGACAGCAAGCCGTTTTAGTGACACACAAATGTCTGTTTTTCTCACTTTTAACACTGCGATTTTTATGCTGGGGACTAGTATAGCACTTCCATGCAATTTTCAATCAGTTTAAGCAGTTCTGTGGCCCAATACAGTGCGCAATAAGTAAAAGTCTCTCAATAAAGCAAAGGGGCTTATTCACATTCGACAGTCTCTCAAATATGGTGCAAGGGTTAATATCCTGTTCGTGACGCCAATAAAAGATATGCAGCCAGCCAGTACCGCAGGCGCAACACGTGAGGTGCACGGTGGGCCGATGAGGGGCCAAATAACACACAGTTCATCAGTTTACTCACTCGTTAGCTAGCAGAAAGCCTCCCTGGGCCGGCAGCACAGTGTTGAGGTGGACAGCACGAAATCCTCTGGGGCACGCTCTGTGGTAGGGAAGCATCGTCAAGATGGTGGTTGAGGTGCCCTTGATGTTAGGGGTGCTTGTTGCGGCTGAGTCCCTTGATGGTATTTGTCTTGAGGCCAGTACCGTTAATGGTGGTACAACCAATCTATACTAATAAAAGCCATGTGTACGTGCTCAGGGCTGTTGTCCGTGCGTGTGTGCCAAATAGTGAAGTGTGCATGCGTGGCGCACAAACCAATCAGCACACACTCCACACACACAGCAGTGTGTGACGATTATATACTATCGGATCGGAGTTTTCTCCAATCCGATGGTATATTTTAACTTGAAGCGTCCCTATCACCATGGGAACGCCTCTATGTTAGAATATACCATCGGATTTGAGTTAGATCGTGAAAACTCAGATCCGACAGTATATTCTAACACAGAGGTGTTCCCATAGTGATGGGGACGCTTCAAGTTAGAATATACTAAGAACTGTGTACATAACTGCCCCCTGCTGCCTGGCAGCACCCGATCTCTTACAGGGGGCTGTGATCCGCACAATTAACAGCACCTGAGGGGTTAATTGTGCAGATCATAGTCCCCTGTAAGAGATCAGGTGCTGCCAGGAAGCAGAGGGCCAGACCCCCCTCCCTCCCCAGTTTTAAATTCATTGGTGGCCAGTGCGGCCCCCCTCCCTCCCCAGTATTAAATTCATTGGTCTCCAGTGCGGCCCCAACTCCCTCCCTCCCCAGTATTAAATTCATTGGTGGCCAGAGCAGCCTCCCCTCTCCCCCCCAATTAAAATCACCCCCCCCCATCATTGGTGGCAGCGGAGAGTTCCGATCGGAGTCCCAGTTTAATCACTGAGGCTCCGATCGGTTACCATGGCAGCTAGGACGCTACTGCAGTCCTGGCTGCCATGGTTACTTAGCAATTTTAGAAGCATTATACTTACCTGCGCTTTCTTTGGCCGGCCGTGCGCTCATCCTACTGGTAAGTGACAGGTCTGTGCTATAAGCAATGTGCCGCACAGACCTTTCACTTACCAGTAAGAGGAGCGACCGGCCGGCCACAGACAGCGCAGGTAAGTATAAGCTAAATAACGGATCGGATATGCCGCTCTGCTGCCACCAATGATGGGGGGGTTGTTAGCCTGTGGCCACTGCCACCAATGCTTTTAATACTGGGGAGGGAGGGGGGCCGCACTGGCCACCAATGAATTTAATACTGGGGAGGGAGGGAGGGGGGCCGCACTGGCCACCAATGAATTTAATACTGGGGAGGGAGGGAGGGGGGGCCGCTGTGGCCACCAATGAATTTAATACTGGGGAGGGAGGGGGGCCGCACTGACCACCAATGAATTTAATACTGGGGAGGGAGGGGGGCCGCACTGGCCACCAATGAATTTAATACTGGGGAGGGAGGGGGGCCGCACTGGCCACCAATGTATTTAATACTGGGGCGGGAGGGAGGGAGGGGGGGCCGCACTGGCCACCAATGAATTTAAAACTGGTGCGGCACCTGAGGGGTTAATTGTGCGGATCACAGCCCCCTGTAAGAGATCGGGTGCTGCCAGGCAGCAGGGGGCAGTTATGTACACAGTTCTTAGTATATTCTAACTTGAAGCGTCCCCATCACTTTGGGAACGCCTCTGTGTTAGAATATACTGTCGGATCTGAGTTTAAACTCAGATCTGAAAAAGCTGTTATGCAGACGGATCCGCACTGAACGGATACCATCGTTTGCATTTATAGGTGCTGTAATGGATCGCCTCTTATTTGGGGGTCAGTCTCACAGATACGCCTTTAGGACACCAGGTTTCAGGTCCAAATAGTGCATTTATTATTCAACACCAGCAACAATAAAATGACAAAATAATAAACACTCGCCCGTCCAGGCTCTAACTAAACATAAAGTTTCCTGACTCACCTAGGTCCTAGTTCACACCTTGTGAACTCATGCGGCTTTGTCAGCCAATGACCCACAGCCTCCTGGCTGTACAGAGCACAGTACGCCCACTGTCTCCAGTTCACTGTTTCTTGTGGGGGATTGGGGCTCAGTAGTCTGCCTGACTATGGCCCTGCGACCCTCCCAGGAGTCGCTGCGTCCCCCAACTCCAGGCTATCTCCCAGCCTTGTGGTCCCTCAGCCTTGCCCAGCTGCGACCACACAGACAGAGCCTCTAGGCCTCTGTCCACAGGTAACACACTACCCCCTTTCTGACACTCTGGGAGGTGCCTTATGCCAGGCTGATTAACTCCAGCTTCTCTCACCTGTGGTGGAACAGGGGTGTGGACCGCACTATCCACCCCTTCCTTGCCTCTAACCTGAGTGAGACCTGTCACTGTCTCACAGTGCGGATCCGTCTGTGCAGATACCAGACGGATCCGCACCTAGCGCAGGTGTGAAAGTAGCCTAAAATAGGGACTCCTGACTTTACATTGAAAGCACCACGTGGCACTGCCAGTCGTCTCAGCCACCAGTCAGCGCCAGCTGTTTCAGCCATCAGCTGCAGTCTCAGCACCACCGGTCAGTGCCAGCAGTTCGTGCCAGCCATCCCAGGCACCTCAGGCACCAGTCACAGTGCCCACAGTCTCAGCACCACCAGTCATTCCTAGCAGTCAGTGCCAGCTGTATCAGCCACCAGTCACAGTGCCAGTGGTCTCAGCACCACCAGTCAGTGCCAGCCGTATCAGCCACCAGTCACAGTGACAGCAGTCTCAGCACCACCAGTCAGTGCCAAGCGTATTAGCCACCAGTCACAGTGACAGTGGTTTCACACCACCAGTTAGTGCCAGCTCTATCAGCCACCAGTCACAGTGCCAGTGGTCTCAGCACCACCAGTGAGTGCCAGCCGTATCAGCCACCAGTCACAGTGACAGCACTCTCAGCACCACGTGGCACTGCCAGTCGTCTCAGCCACCAGTAAGTGCCAGCTGTTTCAGCCATCAGGTGCAGTCTCAGCACCACCGTCCGTGCCAGCCATTTCAGGCACCAGTCACAGTGCCCACAGTCTCAGCACCACCAGTCAGTGCCAGCAGTCAGTGCCAGCAATCACTGCCAGCAGTATCAGCCACCAGTCACAGTGCCAGTGCTCTCAGCACCACCAGTCAGTGCCAGCCGTATCAGCCACCAGTCACAGTGCCAGTGGTCTCAGCACACCAGTCAGTGACAGCTGTATTAGTCACCAGTCACAGTGCAAGTGGTCTCAGCACTACCAGTCAGTGGCAGCCATATCATCCACCAGTCACAGTGCCTGCAGTCTCAGCCAAAAGTCAGTGCCAGTGACGCATATTACAGCTACATATAAGTCAGTATTACAGTAAGAGAAAATATTATCTATAATAATAAAAGCCCTGTGTACGTGCTCAGGGCTGGTGTCCGTGCGTGTGTGCCGATTATAGAAGTGCGCATGCGCAGCGGACGGACACACATAGGCCAAACCAGGTCGCAGAGCCGGGCTCGGGGGCACAGCGGTGGGACAGCAGCGCTCAGGGAGGAGGACGCCGGGAGCCGGGCACAGCGGCTTTCAGAGTTATACTCTGCCCGGAGCACACGGGACAGCGCAGCCGTCACAGATCCCAGGGAGCCGTCCACACTGAGAGCCGGCTATCTTACTCATTATGCCCCACTGCGCATGCGCCCGCTTCCCCACACGCGCAGTGCGGCCAGACGTCGCTCCATCGGCACACACTCCACGGACACTACATGTGCAGCATCCTATTGTAACGGCAGCGGGGGGCCGTCACTGTATTGCACCGGCCCCGCTCACTTACTACATGGTGAGGCAGGAGGCCTGGCGGGCGGCCAGGCACTGGTAGCGTAACTCACTAAGTGACGCCCCTGCTTTGCCCACTGCATGAATGAAGTAGGCGGCGCAGGCGCATGACGTAGTGAGTTGCTGCCAGTGCCTGGCCGCCCGCCCGGCATCCTGCCTCACCATGTAGAAAGTGAAGATGTGAAGATCGTTATTATTATTACAGTTATTCAAAGTACTCTGAGCGGGGCCGGTGCAATACAGTGACTGCACCGGGCCCCGCTGCCATTACATTCACACTAAACAGCGACACTGTTATGGGGGATCTGTGGATGACACATAGCATAAGATGCTATGTGTCATCCACAGATACCCCCATAACAGTGTCAGCCACAGACCCCAATAAGTGTCAGCCACAGACCAGCCCCATAACAGTGTCATCCACAGATACCCCCATAACAGTGTCATCCACAGATACCCCCATATCAGTGTCAGCCACAGATACCCCCATAACAGTGTCAGCCACAGATACCCCCATAACAGTGTCAGCCACAGATACCCCCATAACAGTGTCAGCCACAGATACCCCCATAACAGTGTCAGCCACAGATACCCCCATAACAGTGTCATCCACAGATCCCCCATAACAGTGTCATCCACAGATCCCCATAGCAGTGTCATAAACAGATCCCCCATAACAGTGTCATCCACAGATCCCCCATAACAGTGTCATCCACAGATCCCCCATAACAGTGTCATCCACATATCCCCCATAACAGTGTCATCCACAGATCCCCCATAACAGTGCCATCCAAAGATCCCCCCATAACAGTGCCATCCACAGATCCCCCATAACAGTACCATTCACAGATACTCCCATAACAGTATAATCCACAGATACCCCCATAACAGTGTCAGCAACAGACCCCAATAAGTGTCAGCCACAGACCCCAATAAGTGTCAGCCACAGAACATCCCCATTACAGTGCCATCCACAGATTCCCAATAACAGTATCATCCACAGATCAACTATAACAGTAACATCCACAGATCCCCCATAACAGTGTCATCCACAGATCCCCCATAACAGTGTCATCCATAGATCCTCCATAACAGTGTCATCCACAGATCCCCCATAACAGTGTCATCCACAGATCCCCCATAACAGTGTCATCCACAGATCCCCCCTAACACTGTCATCCACAGATCCCCTATAACACTGTCATCCACAGATCCCCCCACAACAGTGTCATTTACAGATCCCTCATAACAGTGTCATCCACAGATCCCCCATAACAGTGCCATCCACAGATCCCCCATAACAGTGCCATCCAAAGATCCCCCCATAACAGTGCCATCCACAGATCCCCCATAACAGTACCATTCACAGATACTCCCATAACAGTATAATCCACAGATACCCCCATAACAGTGTCAGCAACAGACCCCAATAAGTGTCAGCCACAGACCCCAATAAGTGTCAGCCACAGAACATCCCCATTACAGTGCCATCCACAGATTCCCAATAACAGTATCATACACAGATCAACTATAACAGTAACATCCACAGATCCCCCATAACAGTGCCATCCACAGATCCCCCATAACAGTGTCATCCATAGATCCTCCATAACAGTGTCATCCATAGATCCCCCATAACAGTGTCATCCACAGATCCCCCATAACAGTGTCATCCACAGATCCCCCATAACAGTGTCATCCACAGATCCCCCATAACAGTGTCATCCACAGATCTCCCCTAACACTGTCATCCACAGATCCCCTATAACACTGTCATCCACAGATCCCCCCACAACAGTGTCATTTACAGATCCCTCATAACAGTGTCATCCACAGTTCCCCCATAACAGTGCCATCCACAGATCCCTCATAACAGTGCCATCCACAGATCTCCCCATAACAGTGCCATCCACAGATCCCACATAACAGTGTCATCCACAGATCCCCCAATAACAGTGCCATCCACAGATCCCCCCATAACAGTATCATTCACAGATACCCCCATATCAGTGCCATCCACAGATCCCCCATCACAGTGCCAGCACTACTGTTCTAGCGCCCGTTATTGTAACGGGCTTAATGTCTAGTAGTAGTAATGAGGTAGACAGTGGTAAGATGCAACTCACAACTTTTACTGATGTTGGTTCCAGTTGCAGTCGGTACATCAAACAAAATGCAGTCTTTTGTGGTTTGAAAGGAATCCTGCTGATCCACTGTTAATAGGACTGGATGTATTTAGTTTAGCCTGAAGATTCGGTATCAGTGTAATTTGGTGAGGTCGCCAGTGGCTATAGTATCCTTCACCTGAATATCCAAAGGTCTTTTATGCCTGGTTTGTGGCTTTTATCCTTTGGATTTTTAGTCTTTTCTTTCCTTTGTCCCTTTCTGGACTAGACTTTCATCTGGGTAGGAGTGGTGCTAGATCTGCACTCTCTCTAACTCAACAGCAGACTACTGACTACCAATTACTGTCTAATCTCCTCCAGCTAATCTCCACACACTAATCTGTGGTGTGAAGTCTTCACTCTGCATTATCTCTCCCACTAATCTGTCTAATCTCCTCTACTCATCTAATCTCCACTCACTAATCTGTCTCACTAGGCCTGACTTTAGGTATATATATGACCTAAGTACTATCCCCATCTAGTGGTGGGATGTATAAATTACACCAGACCAGCCTATGAACAGGGATACAACAGGTGTTGTAGTACAAAATCACATACAGTATGAAAATACAGTTTTAAGCTATTTTGCAGTTCCCACGTGTCCTGAGTGGGACGTGGCATACCGGAGTGAAACCCCACAATATATATATATATATATATAGATATAGAAGAATCCAAGGCAGCACATGAATAACGGTGAAAAAAATGATGTTTATTCCCCCATGTGCAGACAGCAACGTTTCAGCTCTCTCAATGGAGCCTTTGTCAAGCCATAACAATCAGTGCAATCTCAAGTGTTTAAATAGCATACATGATTACTGTGTAAATTACATGATTATACAAAAAATTACATAATTATACAGAAATAGTATATAAAAGATTCCTCCTGGTTAACCAAATTAGTGACATGTGTTTATAATGAATCAACTGCACAATTCATATCCATTATTACAATTATAATATTGAACGATATCCCTAACCCACTTAATTGTAGTGTGTATACATAATTCATAATAATTACATTCAGGTGCCTGTGATTGTGTAATGTTAAAAACATACAAGGAAAACTCACATACTGGAGGAGAGCAGGTGGGTTGTCTATATCATGTGACCGGACACATGACTGTCACGCTGGCTGTGCTGATTCTGCCCTGGGTCGGGAGTGGACATGCGCAGAACGCTTCTGTTCACGCGCGGCCATCTTGGTTGTGGGTCTCGGATCTCTGTGTAATACAGGTTGTCTCGTGGCACCGATGAAGTTCCGCGCATGCACGTTTGTGATTTCCGGACGCCGAGCGATTCCTGCTCTCCTCCAGTATGTGAGTTTTCCTTGTATGTTTTTAACATTACACAATCACAGGCACCTGAATGTAATTATTATGAATTATGTATACACACTACAATTAAGTGGGTTAGGGATATCGTTCAATATTATAATTGTAATAATGGATATGAATTGTGCAGTTGATTCATTATAAACACATGTCACTAATTTGGTTAACCAGGAGGAATCTTTTATATACTATTTCTGTATAATTATGTAATTTTTTGAATAATCATGTAATTTACACAGTAATCATGTATGCTATTTAAACACTTGAGATTGCACTGATTGTTATGGCTTGACAAAGGCTCCATTGAGAGAGCTGAAACGTTGCTGTCTGCACATGGGGGAATAAACATCATTTTTTTCACCGTTATTCGTGTGCTGCCTTGGATTCTTCTATATCTATATCTTATTCGATCAAGTCCGTGATCTACCCAAGGAATTGCACCTCTGTGAGTTTTGTGCTGCTCATCTTTTTTTTTTTTTTCTTTTTTTTCTTTTTCCTATATATATATATATATATATATATATATTTATATACAGACTATGCAGCACTGCATATGAGTTTTTAAAGTGACAGTACTCTTTTTAATGTGCAGGAGCAAGTTTTTTCCCCCAAAAACCTGGTGTAAAGATACTGCAGTTAATTATCGAGCAATAAGCACATTTTCCAACACCATCAGCAGCATATATTTTGCTGCAGTGGTTGCAGAATTGCGCTTTTTTGCCAAAAAACTTGTTACAGATTTTCTACAGCTAATAAGTGTACAAAAAGTGTATTTTAGTGCATCACCAGCATGTTGTATCTTGGTTGCAGAGGTTGTCCTATTGTGTTTTTTTTTTTTTTTACTATACTACTGTGTGCGTAAACATGTATAAGCATATGCCTTTGTTAATAATTTTTGGACTTCTTGTTCAGAACAAGCCTCTGTTTTTTTTAAATATTATTGTGTGTGTGTGTGTGTGTGTGTATAAACTCTGGCAGACATTTGCCCCACCAATAAGGCACATTGTTTGAAATGTTTTTTTTTTTTTTAACCATAACAAATATGACAACACAGTGTGTGATTACAGAGGTTTATCCCAGATTTTCTGCATGCCTTCATGTTCCCATGTAGAACGATTTATAACTGGGATAATGGAGCTTAGATAGTGTATAGGAAGAGGCGATATTTGGACTCGACCCATGAGGTAGATAATAGGGGTTGTCTCACTTCAGCAAATAGCATTTACCATGTAGAGAAAGATAATAAAAGGCACTTACTAATGTATTGTAACTATCCATATTTCCTCCTTTGCTGGGTAGACTCATTATTCCATCACATTATACTTGTCTCCTTTCCATGGTTATGACCACCCTGCAATCCAGCAGCGTGGCCATGCTTGCATACTATAAAAAAAAAGCATTAGCCTATGTGCGCTCCCACGGTCCCAGTCACCAAAGAGGGCAGCATTTTTCCTACAATGTGCAAACACAAGAACCACTGATGGATTGCAGGGTGGTTGTATGGAAAGGACCAGTGTATAATTTGATGAAAAAATTTATCCAGCCAGTAAAGAAGGCAATATGGACAATCACAATACATTAGTAAGTGCCTTGTATTAACTTACTCTACGTGTTCAAAGCAATTTAAATGTGTGATTATAATGGAAACATTTTCTATGAACGTGTGAAATGGGCCAATTATGTTTGTACTGTTCTATTTTGTGCTGTTATTCACTCACCTAAAGAATTATTAGGAACACCATACTAATACGGTGTTGGACCCCCTTTTGCCTTCAGAACTGCCTTATTTCTACGTGGCATTGATTCCACAAGGTGCTGATAGCATTCTTTAGAAATGTTGGCCCATATTGATAGGATAGCATCTTGCAGTTGATGGAGATTTGAGGGATGCACATCCAGGGCACGAAGCTCCCGTTCCACCACATCCCAAAGATGCTCTATTGGGTTGAGATCTGGTGACTGTGGGGGCCATTTTAGTACAGTGAACTCATTGTCATGTTCAAGAAACCAATGTGAAATGATTCGAGCTTTGTGACATGGTGCATTATCCTGCTGGAAGTAGCCATCAGAGGATGGATACATGTTCTCATTCTGTTTACGCCAAATTCGGACTCTACCATTTGAATGTCTCAACAGAAATCGAGACTCATCAGACCAGGCAACATTTTTCCAGTCTTCAACAGTCCAATTTTGGTGAGCTCGTGCAAATTGTAGCCTCTTTTTCCTATTTGTAGTGGAGATGAGTGGTACCCGGTGGGGTCTTCTGCTGTTGTAGCCCATCTGCCTCAAGGTTGTGCGTGTTGTGGCTTCACAAATGCTTTGCTGCATACCTCGGTTGTAACGAGTGGTTATTTCAGTCAACGTTGCTCTTCTATCAGCTTGAATCAGTCGGCCCATTCTCCTCTGACCTCTAGCATCCACAAGGCATTTTTGCCCACAGGACTGCCGCATACTGGATGTTTTTCCCTTTTCACACCATTCTTTGTAAACCCTAGAAATGGTTGTGCGTGAAAATCCCAGTAACTGAGCAGATTGTGAAATACTCAGACCGGCCCGTCTGGCACCAACAACCATGCCACGCTCAAAATGGCTTAAATCACCTTTCTTTCCCATTCTGACATTCAGTTTGGAGTTCAGGAGATTGTCTTGACCAGGACCAACCCACTAAATGTATTGAAGCAACTGCCATGTGATTGGTTGACTAGATAATTGCATTAATGAGAAATAGAACAGGTGTTCCTAATAATTCTTTAGGTGAGTGTATTTTAAACTGGATACTGTACCGTATGTTATGACTGGTATCTGCTTCTGGGGTTAGACCATTATATCTTTACACTGTAAAGTTCTTTTGTAAAATATATTGTCTCTTGTAGTAGCTCTGTATTTTGGAAGTTATCTAATATGAAATGCAACGTCTTAGTGTGTTTGATAAAACGGTCAACCATGCTTTTACCCATAGCTACTGTATATAGGTCAGTGTCACTCTGACATTATTTGCTATTACTGTCATTGCATTCAAGAGCTTTAAGGGGGAGGGGAGGGGGGCAGCAAAAATGTATAAAAACAAAATAAATACAAGATAAAATGATATAAAGCTGAGTCCTAGGAGACCCAAGAGTATCATATACCAATTTGCAGGCAAATTGAAACAACTTTGTATAGCAGGAATCAGCAACCATTGGCACTCCAGCTGTTCTAAAACTACAACTCCCAAAATCCTCCTTTCACTTCTATGGGAGTTATAGACAAGTAAGTGTGCATGCTGGGAGTTGTAGTTTCACAGCAGCTGGAGTGCTGAAGGTTGCTGATCCCTGTTGTATAGAATAAATTCGGACACAAATTAGATTTAAAAAAAAAAATTGACGAATTGGACACAAAATGAATTTCAATAAGTTTGTTCATCTCTAATTCCCATCATTTTATCTTATGGCAAATTGCTAGAATATACGATAACATTATCATCTGTGTCCATGCCAAGAGCAAAGGGGCAGAATCCCGTTTAGAATTTTTTTCCCCCCCAGCAGTGCTATTGGCCACCAGATGTGCAGGAAAGTGCAGTTTGGCTCTGCCCCAGTGAATGTGCCGTAGCTCCTGGGCTGAGAGCCCTTAGCTGTCAGGGACAATCCTGGAGACAAATTACTAAAATATGCAATGAAGCTATTTTATTTGGTGAGGAATTGAGCAAACAGGCTGATGGTAAGTGACTCACCATAAAGTTATGTCAGCAAATAACTAGCCTGGGGGTTTTCTTGTCTGACAAGAAAACTAACCTCATTTTTGTTGTCTGACAAGACTCCATTTACAGTTCCACCGCAGTGCCTTTATTTACAGTGCAACCAGAGTGCTTCAGTTTACAGCAACGTACTTCAGAGTGCCTCCATTTACATTGCCACCAAAGTGCCTCCTTTTGCATGCCACAAGAGTGCCTCCATTTACAGTACCAACAGACTGCCCCTATTTACAGTCCACAGGGGGGTCTCCATTTACAGTGCCACCAGAGTGCCTCCATTTACAGTATATCACCACTAGAGTGCCTCCATTTACATTGCCACCAAAGATCCTCGATTTTCAATGCCACCAGAGGGCCTCTATTTACATTGCCGCCAGAATGCCTCAATTTACAGTCCACCAGAGCGTCTCCATTTACAGTCCACCAGAGTATCTCCATTTACAATGCCACAAGAGTGCCTCCATTTACAGTCATCAGAATACCTACATTTACAGTCTACCAGACTTCCTCCATTTACATTGCCACCAGAGTGCCTCCATTTACGGCATCACTGAGTGCCTTCATTTAAAGTCCACCAGAGTGCCTCCTTTTAAAGTACCTCCATTTACATTGGCTCTAAAGTGCCTCTATTCAGAGTGCAACCAGAATTCCTGACTCCATTTGCAGTGCCAAAGATCTCCAACAGTAATGTTGGAGCTGGATAGGCACTATAAATGATGGTATTGTACATATGAAGATAGTAAAAGACATACACTAACCCTACTGTAGAAGCTGACATGCAGGTACGTAACTAGACTAGAGTTGTTTGATTGGATATTTCTGCCACATTCTGACTTTTCTTGGTAAATGTAGTCATTCTAAATCACCTGTTATAACGGCTGCTAAGCTTGTCTACCATCTATAATTAGAGATGAGTGAATCGAAGCTGACGAAGTGGAATTCGATCCGAATTTCAGTAAAAATTTGATTTGCGCGAAATTCCTCATGCTTTGAGGTACCAAATAGCATTTTTTCCTAAATGGCTGCGGCATGTGTGAGGCCATGGAGCAAGGAACTCTGGGAAGGTGGGATCACCCATAATGCCATGCATGCAGCCAATCAGCAGCCAGCCAGCCCTGTGATGTCACAGCCCTATAAATAGTGTCAAACATTTTAGATTCTGGCATTTACCAGTGTACTTAGTGCAGGGAGAGACGTCAGCAGGCGCTAGGGATAGTGTTAGAAAAAATTTAATTGTGTAAATGTTGTGTCGGGAAAGATTATTCAAGGTGTAGGGAAAGTATAGGGAGGAATCATTCCACAGCATTTATGTTGAACAGGGTTCAGTAGGGGAGGTTACAGCCTGGGTAATAGGAACAATCCTATTACACCTTGCTGCACTGACTGGGCACCCAAATTGCCATTATACAGCTCTG
The DNA here is from genome assembly GCF_905171765.1 of Bufo bufo. NCBI lineage: Eukaryota > Metazoa > Chordata > Amphibia > Anura > Bufonidae > Bufo > Bufo bufo. The sequence goes on from NC_053389.1 coordinate 39,542,112, forward strand.
TAATTCCAGCAAACCGTTCTTGTTATTGGGGTGTTTCAGCCATTAACGGGGTTTATTACAAGGAAATATTTCAACGTCTTATTTGCCCTTGTGCGGTGCAGTTCTATGTTCTAAACCATTTTTTAGCTTGTATTAGTGGGACAAAAGGGCTTATTAGACATTGTGTGGTGAAGTGCTAAAATTACAGCCCTTTTTGTCAAGTATTAGTGGCAAAAGAAAAATATATTTGCCATTCAGCGGTGCAGTTGTATGTTCTAAAACCCTTTTTGTCGTGTATTAGTGGCAAAAGAAAAATATATTTGCCGTTCAGCGGTGCAGTTATATGTTCTAAAGCCTTTTTGTCGTGTACAGTATTAGTGGCAAAAGAAAAATATATTTGACATTCAGCGGGGAAGTTATATATTCTAAAGCCATTTGTGGCGTTTATAAGTGGAAAAAAATAAGGGCCTATTTGCCATTGAGCATTGCAGTTATATGACCTAAAGCCCTTTTTGGCGTGTAATAGTGGCAAAATAAAGATATATTTGCCATTCAGCGGTGCATTTATATGTTCTAAAGCTCTTTTTGTCGTGTATTAGTGGCAAAAGTAAAATATATTTGCAGTTCAGTGGTGCAGTTATATGTTCTAAAGCCTTCTGTGGTGTGTATTAGTGGCAAAAGAAAAATATATTTTCCATTCAGCAGTGCAGTTATTTGTTCTAAAGCCTTTTGTGGTGTGTATCAGTAGAAAAAGAAAAATATATTTGCCGTTCAGTGGTGCAGTTATATGTTCTTAAACCTTTTGTGGCGTGTAAAAGTGAAAAAAGAAATATAAATTTGCAGTTCAGCAGTGCAGTTATATGTTCTAAAGCCTTTTGTGGCGTGTATTAGTGGCAAAAGAAAAATATATTTGCCGTTCAGCGGTGCACTTACATGTTCTAAAGCATTTTGTGGCGTGTATAAGTGGAAAAAGTAAAATATATTTGTCATTGAGCGGTGCAGTTATATGTTCTAAAGCCTTTTGTGGCGTATATTAGTGGCAAAAGAAAAATATATTTGCCATTCAGCGGTACAGTTATTTGTTCTTAAACCCTTTTTGTCGTGTATTAGTTCAGTTATATATTCTAAAGGTGGATGCTCAAAAGACAGGATCCGTTTATTGTGGGTTATTGTTCTGATGGATCAGAGGAAGGGCAAAATTATCATTGACGTCAACACAAACTTACTGCTGACACTCTCTCCACTCTGTCGGTGGGCTCTACTTATATAATGGTTTAATAGAAGAGGTTCTGTAGACATCTATGTGGAATCAGCTGACAATGGTGTAAATGGAGTGCACTTCTTCTTGACGCTAACATTGACCTGTAATGCTGAGTTTATACTTGAGTTATTTGGTCAGTTTTGACCCCGTGACTGCCCAAATAAGAGAAGTGTGCAGTGATTCTAAGAGCAACGCCTGTCAACTGAATGTCATACGGACTCACAGTATTATTACACTACCACAGCAGACTCCCTATGCGTGTTACTGCAAGGCACAGTGTTCTACACCATTATAAAGTCTCTCTGCAGCCAGAAAATAGCCATTTTTTAAAGCGATTAGCTTCGAATAAATTTAGATCAAAACAAAAAAAATATGTAAATTTGGCGAAGCGGCCGAATCTAAATTTTTTAAAATTCGCTTATCTCTATCTATAATGTTAGGCCTGCTTCCAGAAAGAAATAGAATCTAATAAGAAGATGCATCATATCTCATATGTACAGCGCTATGGAATGAATGGCGCTTTAATAATAAATAATAATAATAATAATAATAAGTCACCTGCTCATGGAGCACTGCACCTCATGATTTGGTTCATTCCATATTTCTACCACAAGGTGTTTCTGCAGAGTAGGATCCTTGCACCCCTTGCAACAGTGCACCATGTGGTAAGTAGAGGTATTGCAAGTGAATTTAATCATTGGTTTTAATATGAAATACATTATCCATAAGCTGTATTGATTCATGAACAATTTAGTAAAAGCTTTCAGTATGATGTGCCCTATGTCATTGTTTATTTTTATGGACCCACTGTGTTGCAATGGATTTGCTTTAGCTTTAAACCTTAAGGGGAGGAGTCTAAAGAGTACTGTAGTATTCATCCTTTTGCTGCAGATAATCTTCATCTATCACAGCAAAAGTTATGTTTCCAACAGAAGACATAGTAAGCAGTGCAGAAATCGGGACTGGTTGAGTTCAGGCAATACTTTAAATAGGCAGAAGGTCAGGGCAGACAGAAAACTGAGCAACATAAGCAGGACTGGTAAGGTCAGAAATAGAAGTAGCCAATAAAGTGAATGCCAAAGTACAGAGCTGAAATATTAAGGGTGCTGTCGAGTGATGAGCGAAGCCAGCTTTGGATTCTACATCTGAGGTTACTTCGGTCAAAACTTCGTTTGAATACTGTATGGAGATTTGTCTCCGTACACTATTAAATGTATGGGCTCTGGCAAGCTGAAATGACTTCGGCATTAGATTTTTAAAATTGAAAACCATTTTAAAACAGTTTTGAAATGGTTGAAAAATGAAATCCCGAAGTTATTCACCAAGACTTTGGTGCTAACAAATTTCCCTCGATGGAGCCTATACATTTTAATGCTGTATGGAGACGGTATGGAGAAGTTTTGAGCGAAAGAACTTTGGATCTTGAATCCAAAGCTCGATTTGCTCATTCCTAGTGGTGTCACATACAACTGTTTGTAGCTGTTTTTGATGCAGTTTTTTTTTGTTTTTGCCAAAGCCAGAAGTGGATCCAACAGGAAGTAGAAGTATAAGTCTTTATTTTATATTTCTCTTTCCTTTTGAATCCACTTCTGGCTTTGGCTTAAAAGTACATCTAAAACTGACAAAAAAAAATGCAGCTTTTTTACTCAAAAAATTTCATGTTTGAAACCACCTTAAGAAACTTATTGCTCAAGTCCAGAGTGAAGGGGGTCCTTGAAATAGTCTAGAACAGGGATCCTCAACCTGCGGCCCTCCAGCTGTTGTAAAACTAAAACTCCAACCATGCCCTTCTGTAGGCTGTCCGGGAATTATGGGAGTTGTAGTTTTCCAACAGCTGGAGGGCCGCAGGTTGAGCATGCCTGGTCTAGAGTAACACAAGATAGGCTGTGACAAAACAGTTCTGGTGCATGCTGGCCCTTTAAGTTGGCTAGGTCTACACTTGTGCATTCCCCAGAGGTCCCTGCAGGCTGGTATGTACAGTGAAGAACCTACAGTAAAAGATCTTCATCAAATCTCACCAAACATGAATGTAAAACATTAGTCCATAGATACTTAACTGAGAATGTACAAAAACAACTATGACACTCGATATAGAATTAATCGATAGCACAGTTTATTGAAAATACATGGTACCAGGATTAAAAATATCATGAAAGAGAAGAAGGCAGGCTAGATGTAAAAAACCAGTACAGAAAAATAGCCGGAGCAACTACAAGGGACACTATACGGTATTTTACAGAAGAACACAAGGAAGCACTGCTTCTTATTACATCCGGCACCGATGTGAACGCCGGATGGGGAAAGCCACAGCTAGTGTTGAGCGAATCTCAGTACTTCGGTCCAAATTTCAGGGAAAATTCGATTCGCCATAAAGCCTAATTTCTTCGTGCTTCGTGGTAATGAATCGATTTTCCCTGAATGACGGTTAAAAAATAAAATAAAATCATACTTACCTTATCTTGAAGACCTAGCTGCCATCATCTTAATTGAAGATGCTGCGCGAAATCCCATGACATCATCACTGGTTGCGTGAGATTTCGCACACTGGATTTTTAATCAAGATGGCGGCAGACGGCTGTTCACAATCAATTGGATGAGTAAGTATGATTTTATTTTTTATTTTTTTATTTTACACTGTAATATTAATGTCAGATGCATGTATGAACGCGGCATCTGAGGGGTACAATGGTGGGGAGAAGTGCAATCGCTATTCCTTGTCATAGCACCCACTACTTACAAAGAAATGCGCTTTGTGACAAAGTAATTCGTCATGAAGCACATTTTTTTGAAAAGATTGAATCTTCCAATACTTCTCTAGCCACAGCTCATTAGTTGGGCCGTGACCTAGCAACTATCCTCAGTGCCCTTAATGGATGTAGAGCGCATAGCACAATAATAAAAGATTAAGTGCTGATATTTAAAGTGACAGGTGCAAAAAGTTCTAAAGTGCATACACTAAATACTGTATGAAATATTCTCCGACCCCCCCTCCCTCAGGACATTGTGTCGTGCAGGTGATAACTTTGATAAGCTGGTTAGACAGGATTTTTCTGATACTGTATCTCTGAATCTGTGTCTAGATGAAATTTAACACAGGCTTAGGGACAAGTTAGTAATTCAAGGATCTCAGAGGTGTAGTGATGAAACCAGCTGATAAGGGGGAAATATTGTGATCTGACCGACACAGATTTATGAACATAAGGTGTTTCGACGGCTGCAATAGGAGGCTCATACAAGATATTAAATGGAGTTTTAAGCATGAGTTGGATAAAGTACTGGTGGAGAGTTGTGAACAACAACACATCATTATCCAGGAGCTGATAAAGGGTTTGGTGGTGGTGAAACCCTCGTTTTATCTATCCTAAGGTCCACAAGGATCTCATCCTACCAGTCCCCAGAGCATTCAATTGTCTCAGAGATTTGAGATTTATGTACAAATATTTGCAAATTTATTAAATTTTTATTATTAGAAATGCATGGATACATTACCATCACTTGTGAAGAACACCACACGTGTGCATAGATCACTTGATGGGATCCATTTGAATGAGGACATGTGACTGGTTACATGAGATGTGGAGTCCCTATATACAGTACAGACCAAAAGTTTGGACACACCTTCTCATTTTCTTTATTTTCATGACTATGAAGGCATCAAAACTATGAATTAACACATGTGGAATTATATACATAACAAACAAGTGTGAAACAACTGAAAATATGTCATATTCTAGGTTCTTCAAAGTAGCCACCTTTTGCTTTGATTACTGCTTTGCACACTCTTGGCATTCTCTTGATGAGCTTCAAGAGGTAGTCCCCTGAAATGGTCTTCCAACAGTCTTGAAGGAGTTCCCAGAGATGCTTAGCACTTGTTGGCCCTTTTGCCTTCACTCTGCGGTCCAGCTCACCCCAAACCATCTCGATTGGGTTCAGGTCCGGTGACTGTGGATGCCAGGTCATCTGGCGCAGCACCCCATCACTCTCCTTCATGGTCAAATAGCCCCTACTTTCAAATTTTTCCCAATTTTTCGGATGACTGGCTGACCTTCATTTCTTAAAGTAATGATGCCCCTCGTTTTTCTTTACTTAGCTGATTTTTTCTTACCATAATACAAATTCTAACAGTCTATTCACTATCGCTGTGTATCCACCTGACTTCTCCTCAACGCCACTGATGGTCCCAACCCCATTTATAAGGCAAGAAATCCCACTTATTAAACCTGACAGGGCACACCTATGAAGTGAAAACCATTTCAGGGGACTACCTCTTGAAGCTCATCAAGAGAATGCCAAGAGTGTGCAAAGCAGTAATCAAAGCAAAAGGTGGCTACTTTGAAGAACCTAGAATATGACATATTTTCAGTTGTTTTACACTTGTTTGTTATGTATATAATTCCACATGTGTTAATTCATAGTTTTGATGCCTTCAGTGTGAATCTACAATTTTCATAGTCATGAAAATAAAGAAAACTCTTTGAATGAGAAGGTGTGTCCAAACTTTGGTCTGTACTGTACATCTATATGTTACGGACAAATAATGTATGTATGCATATGTAAGGACATCACGGTTTCTATTTTTTATGACCAATTTGGATAATATGATTGAAATTATTTTGACTATTTTACCTTACACTAAATTATTTTTTATTTCAGTTGCGCCTCTTCCTGCAGCTCCAGGGAATGGCTATGGAGACGTCTTGTGTGCCCTCATGTGCTAATTTGTTCCTGGGCTGTGGGAGAAGGAGGACGTTCATGATGTCTTTTTCGTCTGGTCGAGATATATAGATGATATTTTTAATCTGGCATGTCTCCGATTTGCATTTTCTGGCCTTTCATTTAACATTAAAGGGGTTTTCAAAGATTTTATAACTGATGACTAGAGTTAAGCGGACACCTGGATGTTCGGGTTCGACGGGTTCGGCCGAACTTTACAAAAAAAAATTAATTCGGGACCTGAACTTAACCCCGAACCCGAACCCCATTGAAGTCAATGTTGACCCGAATTTTTGAGCACTAAAATGGCTCTAAAAATGTCATGGAAAGTGCTAGAGGGCTGCAAATGGCATTAAAATGTGGTTAAGAGCATGGCAAGTGTTCTGCAAACAAATGTGGATAGGAAAATGACTTTAAATAGCATAAAATACATACAAATAAAAAATAATAATCTTGATCTAGGAGGACGATGTCCATATGAAGTAGGAGGTTGAGAAGGCAGTGGATGTGGCGGTGTAGGTGGAAGCGGCGGTGGAGGAGGAGGAGGTAGCCTACACTGCATTTTGGTTTTAAATTTATTTTTATTTTTTTAAATTAGGGTACACCCCAAAACATTGGGAAATATAATCTGTGATAACCCCCTCCAGTCGTGCTGAACACACGTTCAGACAATACACTGGATGCATGGCAGGCCATCACCTCCAAGGCGTAAAAGGCAAGATCAAGCCATGTGCCCAATTTGGAGACCCATCAGTCAGTTTGTGTAAGCGTGTGCATACATACTGACCCACCATGTCGCACGTCACCGTGACCTCCATGGCCGGAGAGGAAACATGAGAAAGAGAGACCACATCCAAGGGAGATCAATGGATGAAATTTAATTGTGATCGAGCGGAAATATGGGAAAAGTTAAGGAGGGGGCGCGTGGCAATTACCCACTCCCGACTTGGGGAGGTAGTGATGATAAATAACAATACAGGACTCTTAAGATGCCCTGTTACTGGAATGATTAATAAAAAATTATAGGAAATGTCAGTGGGGTATTTTGGATTTGGAAATGTTAGACAGGAGAGGCCCTGTTGACTCTAGATAACTTCTGCCTGATCGCACGTCACGATCGCACGTTCACGATCCATTTGGATATTCTCTATTAACTTTCGTTCTTTTCTGAGCCTACCATGTTGATCACGGTTAACGGCGAATCAGGGTTCCACGCCGGAGAGGGAGCGTGAGAAAGAAATACCACATCCAAGGGAGGTTCATTTTCTTTAATTAAATATGATCGAGTGGAAAAGTGGGACAAATTATTGAAGCGCAAATGTGGGACAAGATATTAAAGCTTAAGCACTGAATGAAAGGAGGGGGCGCGCATAAATTAAAGAAGAATTTTTGAAATTTTATTCCCTGTCACCTATGCAGAGCAGGGGTTTTGTATACAGCAAAATTGGTAAAATGTCACCTTGTAACAGATGATTTTTTTAAATTTAGGTCCCTATCAGCTATACAGAGCAGGGGTTTAATCACGGCAAAAATTGTCAAATGTCACCCAAGAATGTAACAGACAAATTAGTGAATTTTTTTTACCTGTCTACTAGGTACAGCCAGGGTATATCACACCCAAAAATTTGTGAATTTCACCCGAATATGTAACAGACAAATGAGTGAAATATTGCCTGTCTACTAGGTAGAGCAGGGGTATATCACACCCAAAAATTGGTGAATTTCACCCGAATATGTAACAGGCAAATTAATGATTTTTTTTTTACCTGTCTTCTAGCTATAGCAGTGGTATATCACACCCAAAAATTGGTGAATTTCACCTGAAAATGTAACAGACAAATTAGTCAAATTACATAAAATAAAATACGTATGCGGTGGACATAGCGGTGTAGGTGGAAGCGGCGGTGGAGGAGGACGAGGTAGCCAACACTGGTTTTTAGTTTTAATTATTATTATTATTTTTAATTAGGGTACACTCCAAAAGAGTGGGAAATATTAAAAATACAACAATGAGCAATTGCGCTGTAGTATAACAATGGCTGGTTAAGGCCGGTATAGATGTCTATTCTGCACAAGGTACGGACAAGTCCTGTGGGATCCATGCCTGGTTCATTTTAATGAACGTGAGCTTGTCCACATTGGCTGTGGACATGTGGCTGCGCTTGTCTGTGATGATGCCCCCTGCCGTGCTAAACACACGATCAGATAATACACTGGCGGCAAGGCAGGCCAGCACCTCCAATGCATAAAGGGCAAGCTCAAGCCATGTGCCCAATTTGGAGACCCAGAAGTTGAGTATGCGTGTGCATACATACTGCTCCACCATGTTGCTGAAATGCTTCCTCCTGCTAAGACGTTCCATATCAGCTGGTGGTGCTGGTTGTTGTGGCGTGCTGACAAAACTTTTCCACATTTCGGCCATGCTAACCCTACCTTCTGAGGTGCTGGTGGTGCCCCAGCTGCGTTGGCGACCTCTTCCTCTTCCTCTGCCTTCACCTTGTGCTTCCACTGTGCCCCCGCTATCAGGTGGGAATGCCACCAGCAGCACGTCTATCAGCGTGCGCTTGTACTCGTGCATCTTACGATCACGCTCCAGTGATGGAATTAAGGACGGAATGTTGTCCTTGTAATGGGGATCCAATAGTGTGGCCACCCAGTAATTAGCACAAGTTAGAATGTGGGCAACTCGCCGGTTGTTGCGGAGACACTGCAGCATATAATCGCTCATGTGTGCTAGGCTGCCCATAGGCAACGAAAAGCTGTCCTCTGTGGGAGGTGTATCGTCTGTGTCCTCTGTATCCCCCCAGCCACGCACCAGTGATGGCCATGAGCTGGTCTGGGTGCCACCCTGCTGTGAACACGGTTCCTCCTCCTCCATCTCCTCATTCTCCACCTAGTCATCCTCCAGAACTGTGCCCTGGCTGGACAATTGTGTACCTGGCGTTTGTGGGTGCAGGAACCCACCCTCGGATCCACTTGTTAATAACTGGCCGGAAACCCTATGAAATGATCGCTCTTCCTCATCCTCCTCCTGTGCCACATCCTCTTCAATCATCGTCAGCAGCGTTTTTTTAAAGAAGCATAGAAGTGGGATAGTAACGCTGAGAACTGGCCATGTTGGTGGAGTACTCGAAACAGCGCAACAAGGAACACAGGTCTCGCATGGAGGCCCAGTCATTGGTGGTGAAGTGGTGCTGTTCCGCAGAGCGACTCACCCGTGCGTGCTGCAGCTGAAACACCACTATCACCTGTTGCTGCTTGCACAGTCTGGCCGGCATGTGCAAGGTGGAGTTCCACCTTGTGGGCACGTTACATATGAGGCGGTGAGCGGGAAGTCTGAAGTTACGCTGCAGCGCTGACAGGCGAGCAACAGCAGGGTGAGAACGCCGAAAGCGCGTACAGACGGCCCGCAATTTATGCAGCAGCTCTGACATATCGGGGTAATTTTGAAGGAATCTCTGCACCACCAAATTTAGCAAATGCGCCAGGCAAGGGATGTGCGTCAAACCGGCTAGTCCCAGAGCTGCTACGAGATTTCGCCCATTATCGCACACCAACAGGCCAGGCTTGAGGCTCACTGGCACCAACCACTCATCGGTCTGTTTTTCAAGGCCCACCCATTTCTCCTGCGCGGTGTGGGGGATTGTCCCCCAAACAGATACGTTTTAAAACTGCCTGCTGTCGTTTATCCCTGTCTGTGCTGAAGTTGGTGGTGAAGGTGTTACGCTGACTGTATGAGGAGCCGGTAGAGGGTGAGGTAGCGGAGTAGGAGGAGGAAGCAACAGGAGGCAAAGAGAAGCGCCCTGCAATCCTCGGTGGTGGAACCACGTGCACCAAACTGCTATTCACCTCAGGCCCAGCCGCCACTGCCTTTACCCAGTGTGCTTTTATGGAGATACAGTTGCAATTAAAAGTTTGTGAACCCTTTGAAATTATATGGATTTCTGCACAAATTGGTCATAAAATTTGATCTGATCTTCATCTAAGTCACAACAGTAGACAATCACAGTCTTCTTAAACTAATAACACACAAAGAATTTAATTTTACCATGTTTTTATTGAACACACCATGTAAACATTCACAGTGCAGGTGGAAAAAGTATGTGAACCCCTCGACTAATGACATCTTCAAGAGATAATTGGAGTGAGGTGTCAGACAACTGGAGTCCAATAAATGAGATGAGATTGGAGGTGTTGGTTACAGCTGCCCTGCCCTATAAAAAACACACACCAGTTCTGGGTTTGCTTTTCACAAGAAGCATTGCCTTATGTGAATGATGCCTCGCACAAAAGAGCTCTCAGAAGACCTACGATTAAGAATTGTTGACTTGCATAAAGCTGGAAAGGGTTATAAAAGTATCTCCAAAAGCCTTGCTGTTCATCAGTCCACGGTAAGACAAATTGTCTATAAATGGAGAAAGTTCAGCACTTCTGATACTCTCCCTAGGAGTGGCCGTCCTGTAAAGATGACTGCAAGAGCACAGCGCAGACTGCTCAATGAGGTGAAGAAGAATCCTAGAGTGTCAGCTAAAGACTTACAAAAGTATCTGGCATGTGCTAACATCCCTGTTAGCGAATCTACGATATGTAAAACACTAAACAAGAATGGATTTCATGGGAGGATACCACAGAGGAAGCCACTGCTGTCCAAAAAAACATTGCTGCACGTTTACAGTTTGCACAAGAGCACCTGGATGTTCCCCAGCAGTACTGGCTAAATATTCTGTGGACAGATGAAACCAAAGTTGAGTTGTTTGGAAGAAACACACAACACTATGTGTGGAGAAAAAGAGGCACAGCACACCAACATCAAAACCTCATCCCATCTGTGAAGTATGGTGGTGGGGGCATCATGGTTTGGGGCTGCTTTGCTGCCTCAGGGCCTGGACGGATTGCTATCATCGAAAGAAAAATGAATTCACAAGTTTATCAAGACATTTTGCAGGAGAACTTAAGGCCATCTGTCCACCAGCTGAAGCTCAACAGAAGATGGGTATTGCAACAGGACAACGACCCAAAGCATAGAAGTAAATCAACAACAGAATGGCTTAAATAGAAGAAAATACGCCTTCTGGAGTGGCCCAGTCAGAGTCCTAACCTCAACTCGATTGAGATGCTGTGGCATGACCTCAAGAAAGTGATTCACACCAGACAACCCAAGAATATTGCTGAACTGAAACAGTTCTGTAAAGAGCAATGGTCAAGAATTACTCCTGACCGTTGTGCACGTCTGATCTGCAACTACAGGAAACGCTTGGTTGAAGTTATTGCTGCCAAAAGGAGGTTCAACCAGTTATTAAATCCAATAGTTCACATACTTTTTCCACCTGCACTGTGAATGTTTACATGGTGTGTTCAATAAAAACATGGTAACATTTAATTCTTTGTGTGTTATTATTTTAAGCAGACTGTGATTGTCTATTGTTGTGACTTAGATGAAGATCAGATCACATTTTATGACCAATTTGTGCAGAAATCCATATCATTCCAAAGGGTTCACATACTTTTTCTTGCAACTGTATAACGCCCTTGACCGTGCTTACTGGTCCACGTATCCGTAGTTATGTGAACCTTGCCACAGATGGCGTTGCGCAGTGCACACGTGATTTTGTCCCCCACTTGGTTGTGCAGGGAAGGGATGGCATGCCTGGAAAAGTAGTGGCGGCTGGGCACGACGTACTGTGGGACAGCCAACGCCATAAGGCTTTTAAATCTCTCTGTCTCCACCAAACGGAATAACAGCATTTCAAAAGCCAGTAATTTTGAAATGCTGGCATTCATAGCCAGGGATCGCTGGTGGGTAGGGGGGGTACTTCCTCTTCCGCTCCAGTTTTTGGGATATGGAGAGCTGAACGCTTCCGTGGGACATTGTGGAAATACTTGGTGACCCAGGTTGTGGTGTTGCTGGCAGATCCTCTGTTTGCGGGGTGCCAGGTGGCACTGTCACTCCAGAGGTGGATGAAGAGGCCTAGACTGCAGCAGAAGAGGAAGCAGGAGGAGCCACAGACCTTTCTTGGTTTTTGAGGTGTCTACTCCACTGCAGCTCGTGCTTTACACTTAGATGCCTGGTCATGCAGGTTGTGCTCAGGTTGAGAACTTTTATGCCTCACTTCAGGCTCTGATTTCACAGCGTGCAAACCACTCATGTCTTGTCGTCAGCACATTGTCTGAAGAACTGCCACGCCAGGGAACTCCTTGGAGCTGGCTTTGGTGTGCTCGGTACCTCGCTGTGTTGGGCAGTAGCAGGCGTACTGTTTAGGGGACGGCCGCTCCGCTTTTGCACCCTGCTCCCTCTTCTGCTGTGCTGGTGGCTCTGTGCGACCACCGCCTCTTCCACCGAACTACACAGGTCACTCACATCACCTTGATACCATGTTGGGTGGAGGACTTCATCGTCCTCCACATCATCTTCCACCCAGTCTTCACCCCTGCCATCCTTGTCAGTCTGTACACTTTCGAAAGCCACAGCAGTTGGCACCTGTGTTTCGTCATCATCCGAGACATGCTGCGGTGGTCCTCCCATGTACTTATAGAATGTGTCGGCAGATAAGAACCATTTGGCTTATCTAGTCTGCCCAATATACTGAATACTATGAATAGCCCTTGGCCCTATCTTATATGAAGGATGGCCCTATGCCTATCCCATGCATGCTTAAACTCCTTCACTGTATTTGCAGCTACCACTTCTGCAGGAAGGCTATTCCATGCATCCACTACTCTCTCAGTAAAGTAATACTTCCTGATATTACTTTTAAACCTTTGCCCCTCTAATTTAAAACTATGTCCTCTTGTAGCAGTTTTTCTTCTTTTAAATATTTTCTCCTCTTTTACCTTGTTGATTCCCTTTATGTATTTAAACGTTTTTATCCTATCCCTTCTGTCTCGTCTTTCTTCCAAGCTATACATGTTAAGGTCCTTTAATCTTTCCTGGTAAGTTTTATCCTGAAATCCATGTACCAGTTTAGTAGCTCTTCTCTGAACTCCAGGGGCGTCGCTAGGTTAAAACATTCGGGGCCTGGGCCCCGGATGTTTTGTCCCATGCCCCAATCGGTATACACATAACGGCAATACAATTGAATCTAATACACTGCGAAGAGCTGAAGGACCTGTGGTGACATGACAGGTCATGTGATCAGCAAAACAGGCTGCTGTGATAGGATGACCTGGATGATGTCATCATCATGTGACCAGTGCAGGATTGGAACGGAGTGAAGAGGAGAAGGAGCCTAATGGTGATGTCTGTACATGAGAAAAGGTAAGTGAAGGGAGAGGCAGAGCAATGCTGGGAGTTGTAGTTATTTAACTGGGATGTATGTTAGGGCTGAAGGGAGGGATGTTATTGACATGGAACTGTGTGCTTGAGGTGGCTGGGGGAGGGAGTGATGTTATTTACATGGGACTGTATGTTTAAAGTGGATGGTGGGGGGGAATGATGTTTATGTACATGGGACTTAATGTTTAGGCTACGTTCACACTTGCGTTTGGGGATCTGCTTGTGAGATCCGTTTCAAGGCTCTCACAAGCAGCCCCAAATGCATCATTTTACCCCAATACATTCTGAATGGATGCGGATCCATTCAGAATGCATTCGTTTGGCTCCGTACGGCCCCCCGTTCCGTTTTGGAGGCGGACCCCAAAATGCTGCAAGCAGCGTTTTTGTGTCCGCATGGCCTTGCGGAGCCAAACGGATCCGTCCTGACTTACAATGTAAGTCAATGGGGACGGATCCCTTTGCATTGACACAAAATGTTGCAATTGTAAACAGATCCGTCCCCCATTGACTTGTTAGTCAGGACGGATCCGTATTGGGACTTATAAATTCTAATCTAACACAAACGAATCGGTCCTGAACGGATGCATTCGTTTGTATAATCGGTGCGGCTCCGTCCTGTACAAGTACAGGACAGATCCGCACGAACGCAAGTGTGAAAGTAGCCTTAGGGGGTGATGTTTACATGGGATTGTGCGTTGGAGGCGGCTGGGGAGGAGGTGAGGTTATTTACATATTTACATTGGACTGTATGGTGGAGGGAGGATTATAACTGCAGGCGGTACTGCAGATCCAAGAGACATTATAGGCGGTCTTATTACTACTGGGGGCTCTATAGGAGGGTCTTATAGATCTGCCTTATTTCTACTAAGCGCACTATGGGGGCCTTATTACTACGAAGGGGTCTGTAGGGAGCTTTATTACCACTGGGGGAACAATAGGGGGCCTTATTTCTACTGGGGACTCCGTGAGGGTATTATTAATATGGGAGGGCTCTTCTAATAATGGGGGAATTGTTGAGGAGCATTATCACGGTTGGGGCAGTGTTACTAATGAGGGCATTCTAGAAGGGAATTACTATTGGTGGGACTATGAGGAGCACTATTACTATGGTGGGCAGTAATGTTTCTTCAGGATAGTATTTGGGGGTATTGGGGGGCAGGGGCGTAACTAAAGGCTCATAAGCCCTGGTGCAAGAGTTCTGCTTGGGCCCTCCTTCCCTCAGTGCTTTGTGTGTCTTCTTATGCGGCACAAGTGTCTTTGGGCCCCTTCAGGCTCCTGGGCCCGGTAGCGACTGCTACCTCTGCACCCCCTATAGCTACACCTCTGGGTAGGGGGGGCACAGCAAGCAGCAGGATAACACTGTGGGGACTCCAGTTGGGGGATAATGATAGAATGTGAGGAAGCTAAGATGTCTCTGTGTCACACTCTGCAGAGACGAGGTGGCTGAGAGAAGTTGTCCAGACCGAGTGGAGAAGATGATGAGAGAGAAGATCTACAGAGAAGATGATGACAGAGAGGAGACGCTGAACTCTCTCCAAAGTATCAATATCCTTCTGGAGATATGGTCTCCAGTACTGAGCACAATATTCCAAATGAGGTCTCACTAGTGCTCTGTAGAGCGGCATGAGCACCTCCCTCTTTCTACTGGTAATTCCCCTCCCTATACACTCAAGCAGTCTGCTAGCATTTCCTGCTGCTCTATGACATTGTCTGCCTACCTTTAAGTCTTCTGAAATAATGACCCCTAAATCTCTTTCCTCAGATACTGAGGTTAGGACTGTATCACTGATTTTATATTGTGCTCTTGGGTTTTTACGCCCCAGGTGCATTATCTTGCACTTACCAACATTAAATTTTAGTTGTCAGATTTTTGACCATTCCTCTAGTTTTCCTAAATCCTTTTCCATTTGGTGTATCCCTCCAGGAACATCAACCCTGTTACAAATCTTTGTGTCATCAGCAAAAAGACACACCTTACCATCGAGGCCTTCTGCAATTTCGCTGATAAAGATATTAAACAATATGGGTCCCAGAACAGATCCCTGCGGTACCCCACTGGTAACAAGACCTTGGTCTGAATATACTCCATTGACTACAACCCTCTGTTGTCTGTCCCTCAGCCACTGCCTAATCCATTCAACAATAATACTTATATAATACTTATAATAGTACTCATCTTGAAAAATAAGTGGTTGGGCATCGGTGCACTCAATCTCTTCCACTTCTGGGCAGGGCTAGGTGGATGGCCCTGGGAAACCCTGCTAACAGAGTCATCAAAAAGCAGAAGAGACTGCTGCATGACTTGGGGCTCAGACTGCTTGGCTGATTTGAAAGGGGGTGAGATGAAAGACTGATGGACATCGGCTGCAGGTGCCAACTCTAATCTTTCAGCAGGAGACTGGGTGGGAGACAATGTAAAGGAACTGGAGGCACTGTGAGCAACCCAATCTACTATCGCCAGTTTTGAAATGGTTGAAAAATGAAATCCTGAAGTTATTCACCAAGACTTCGATGCTAACAAATTTCCCTCGATGGAGCCTATACATTTTAATGCTGTATGGAGACGGTATGGAGAAGTTTTGAGTGAATGAACTTTGGATCTTGAATCCAAAGCTCGATTTGCTCATTCCTAGTGGTGTCACATACAACTGTTTGTAGCTGTTTTTGATGCATTTTTTTTTGTTTTTGCCAAAGCCAGAAGTGGATCCAGCAGGAAGTAGAAGTATAAGTCTTTATTTTATATTTCTCTTTCCTTTTGAATCCACTTCTGGCTTTGGCTTAAAAGTACATCTAAAACTGACAAAAAAAATGCAGCTTTTTTACTCAAAAAAATTTCATGTTTGAAACCACCTTAAGAAACGTATTGCTCAAGTCCAGAGTGAAGGGGGTCCTTGACATAGTCTATAACAGGGATCCTCAACTTGCGGCCCTCCAGCTGTTGTAAAACTTAAACTCCAACCATGCCCTTCTGTAGGCTGATAGCTGTAAGCTGTCCGGGAATTATGGGAGTGGTAGTTTTCCAACAGCTGGAGGGCCGCAGGTTTAGCATGCCTGGTCTAGAGTAACACAAGATAGGCTGTGACAAAACAGTTCTGGTGCATGCTGGCCCTTTAAGTTGGCTAGGTCTACACTTGTGCATTCCCCAGAGGTCCCCGCAGGCTGGTATGTACAGTGAAGAACCTACAGTACAAGATCTTCATCAAATCTCACCAAACATGAATGTAAAACATTAGCCCATAGATACTTAACTGAGAATGTACAAAAACAACTATGACACTCGCTATAGAATTAATCGATAGCACAGTTTATTGAAAATACATGGTACCAGGATTAAAAATATCATGAAAGAGAAGAAGGCAGGCTAGATGTAAAAAACCAGTACAGAAAAATAGCCGGAGCAACTACAAGGGACAATATACGGTATTTTACAGAAAAACACAAGGAAGCACTGCTTCTTATTACATCCGGCACCGATGTGAACGCCGGATGGGGAAAGCCACAGCTAGTGTTGAGTGAATCTCAGTACTTCGGTCCAAATTTCAGGGAAAATTTGATTCGCCATAAAGCCTAATTTCTTCGTGCTTCGTGGTAATGAATCGATTTTCTCTGAATGACGGTTAAAAAATAAAATAAAATCATACTTACCTTATCTCAAAGACCTAGCTGCCATCATTAGGGATGAGCGAACCCGAACTGTATAGTTCGGGTTCGTACCGAATTTTGGGGTGTCCGTGACACGGACCCGAACCCGAACATTTTCGTAAAAGTCTGGGATCGGGTTCGGTGTTCGGCGCTTTCTTGGCGCTTTTTGAAAGGCTGCAAAGCAGCCAATCAACAAGCCTCATACTACTTGCCCCAAGAGGCCGTCACAGCCATGCCTACTATTGGCATGGCTGTGATTGGCCAGTGCAGCATGTGACCCAGCCTCTATATAAGCTTGGGTCACGTAGCGCTGCACGTCACTCTGCTGATACAAGTGTAGGGAGAGGTTACAGCTGCGACGTTAGGGCGAGATTAGGCAGATTAACTCCTCCAAAAGACTTCATTCAGTGATCGATCTACAGCTGTGGATCATTGAACTGCTGCTATTCAATTGCTCACTGTTTTTAGGCTGCCCAGAGCGTTTTTCATTCACTTTTTTCTGGGTTGATCGGCGGCCATTTTGTGGCTTGTGGTGCGCCAGAACAAGCTGCCACCAAGTACATTTAACCATTAATAGTGTGGTTATTTTTTGCTATATCCTACATCAGGGTCAAGCTGTCATCAAGTGCATTTAACCATCAATAGTGTGGTTATTTTTTGGCCATATACTACATCAGGGGCAAGCTGAGCCTGTCACCAAGTGCATTTAACCATCAATAGTGTGGTTATTTTTTGGCCATATACTACATCAGGGGCAAGTTGAGCCTGTCACCCAAGTGCATTTAACCATCAATAGTGTGGTTATTTTTTGGCTATATCCTACATCAGGGTCAAGCTGTCATCAAGTGCATTTAACCATCAATAGTGTGGTTATTTTTTGGCCATATACTACATCAGGGGCAAGCTGAGCCTGTCACACAAGTGCATTTAACCATCAATAGTGTGGTTATTTTTTGGCTATATCCTACATCAGGGTCAAGCTGTCATCAAGTGCATTTAACCATCAATAGTGTGGTTATTTTTTGGCCATATACTACATCAGGGGCAAGCTGAGCCTGTCACAAGTGCATTTAACCATCAATAGTGTGGTTATTTTTTGGCTATATCCTACATCAGGGTCAAGCTGTCATCAAGTGCATTTAACCATCAATAGTGTGGTTATTTTTTGGCCATATACTACATCAGGGGCAAGCTGAGCCTGTCACACAAGTGCATTTAACCATCAATAGTGTGGTTATTTTTTGGCTATATCCTACATCAGGGTCAAGCTGTCATCAAGTGCATTTAACCATCAATAGTGTGGTTATTTTTTGGCCATATACTACATCAGGGGCAAGCTGAGCCTGTCACACAAGTGCATTTAACCATCAATAGTGTGGTTATTTTTTGGCTATATCCTACATCAGGGTCATGATGTCATCAAGTGCATTTAACCATCAATAGTGTGGTTATTTTTTGGCCATATACTACATCAGGGGCAAGCTGAGCCTGTCACAAGTGCATTTAACCATCAATAGTGTGGTTATTTTTTGGCCATATACTACATCAGGGGCAAGCTGAGCCTGTCACTAAGTGCATTTAACCATCAATAGTGTGGTTATTTTTTGGCTATATCCTACATCAGGGTCAAGCTGAGCCTGTCACATAGTTATACTCAATAACTTCACACACACTCTACTGTTCAATTCCAAGTCTAATTCTGTGTGTAAACGTATACCTGTCACCCAGCGCCTAAAAAATAGGCCTCAAATTTATATTCATCCAAATCTGTCATTATTGTTTTAGCTGGTCAAGTTATTTAGTGTTCGTCAAAGCAGTTTTTGTTCTGGATTGAAATACAATTCCCAATTTTGCAATTCTCTAAATTAGTGGTTTCTGCTGTATCCGGCCTACTTTAAATCTATCCCTAAAAGGGTATATAAGATTCAAGGTGCAGATAGGGTTATTCTCAATAACTTCACACACACGCTACTGTTCAATTCCAAGTCTAATTCTGTGTGTAAACGTATACCTGTCACCCAGCGCCTAAATAATAGGCCTCAAATTTATATTCAGCTAAATCTGTCATTACTGGTGTGCCTGTATTAGTGTAATACGGTACCTAAATAGATAGCCAGATAGTGTTAGGTGTCTGTAAAAAAAGGCCTGAATTTGAATTCAATACATTGGCCCGAATAATATTTTTCTTATTGTGGTGAACGGGAACAATGAAGAAAACATCTAGTAAGGGACGCGGACGCGGACATGGTCGTGGTGGTGTTAGTGGACCCTCTGGTGCTGGGAGAGGACGTGGCCGTTCTGCCACAGCCACACGTCCTAGTGTACCAACTACCTCAGGTCCCAGTAGCCGCCAGAATTTACAGCCATATTTGGTGGGGCCCAATGCCGTTCTAAGGATGGTAAGGCCTGAGCAGGTACAAGCATTAGTCAATTGGGTGGCCGACAGTGGATCCAGCACGTTCACATTATCTCCCACCCAGTCTTCTGCAGAAAGCGCACAGATGGCGCATGAAAACCAAGCCCATCAGTCTGTCACATCACCCCATGCATATCAGGGAAACTGTCTGAGCCTCAAGTTATGCAGCAGTCTCTTATGCTGTTTGAAGACTCTGCTGGCAGGGTTTCCCAAGGACATCCACCTAGATCTTCCCCAGCGGTGGAAGACATAGAATGCACTAACGCACAACCACTTATGTTTCCTGATGATGAGGACATGGGAATACCACCTCAGCACGTCTCTGATGATGACGAAACACAGGTTCCAACTGCTGCGTCTTTCTGCAGTGTGCAGACTGAACAGGAGGTCAGGTATGAAGACTATGCAGGGGACGATTGTTGGGCATTTTCATACGTATACAATATTATCTAATGACATTATAATCAAAATGAATGCTCATCTCATTGCCTTTAAGAATAAGATTCAGCCTGAACCAAAATTATATTATGTGGCTGAGGAAGCCAAGATGAGTTCATGGCAAGTTCAGTCTATATAAAAAAATATATAATAATTGGGAACATAAATGGACATTGTATTTAGAAAGTTATTACTTAAGATATGAGACCATCTGTTAAGGAGTAAGTCAACTCCCTGAGACATGTCTGTCTGGAGGGGACGTGGTTACTTGATAAGGACTCATGTCCTTGGAGCACACCTGCTGTATGAGCTTCAATTTATATATTCATATATTATATATATATATATCTCTGTATGGTATATTTAGTTTACAACATATGTTAATCAATAATTCATATAATGTGTTATCTATGTGTAACAATATATCGATTTATATATATGTCATACTATGTATTTACCATTTAGAAGGTACAGAAACAACTCAGTAAGTTTAAGTTAATTGGATTTCAAAACAATAGTTATTCATGGGAGTACATAAGTGAAATCTACAATTTCCGATGCCCAGCATCAAAGCCGCTACATAAAATTTTCATCAAGTCAACCCATATTTCAAAAAAAATAAGAGAGGACAGTCAACTCCAACTAGTCCAGGATATAGGTAATTAAAAGTGTAAGGAAAAGACCTTCCTCAGTGATTTATGGTAGATAGGTCAAAAAGTTCATGTGAAAGTATTATTAGATATTTAATTTTAATGCTTAAAAAGTTGTTATATTCACCTACAGTACCGCAGTGCCATCTGGAGTCAGATGGGCAACATTATATTATTTCATTATTTGCTCTATACCATTTTAGGAGTTGAGATCACGTCATGAGGTTATTAGCATGCGAATACACCCACCCTACCTGATTGGGAATCCATAATCTAAAGGGGATGATTCTTAGATAAGGGGGGGAATAATTATTCGTGTGCGGAGTAGGGGAAGGCGATCAAGAAAAAAGCTAGCTAGCTAGTAGAGGAGAAGTTGAGGTCTATCAAGATGGAAGCCATAATGAGATGCGCTATGATGGACCACCCAACTTTCCTAGGAGCAGAAGTGAGATTCCTGCTAGGACTTGGTAAGAGACACAGAAAATGATATTTCATTTTATTAAGACTAATTTGATAGTGTGGGTGAAATTATACCATCTAGATTGGCGAATAAATAAATGATTAAATAAATTGATCATCTCCATATTGAGATGTAGTCTTAGGATATTGTGAGGCTTCATTCTACCTGCAGAAGAATCTAGACTCATAATCTAGCAAAGCATTAAATGATTGCATATATATATATTGATATTGATAGAACATTCTTCGCCAAGCTAAGTGATGGATTCCCACAGGAAGGATTCGTTCCAAATCCTTCCCATTTAAGATCCTAGATCCCTGTTATTTGTCTTAATAGTCTTACCAAAGTCACATATATTTGAAAATAGTCCAGGATGGGACGGAAGGATACAGTTAGTCTTACCAAAGTTATATCCTTGGATGGATTTGCCCATCTTGATGCCATGGGATGAGTAGTTGGTTAGAGGGGGGCAGAATGTATTTAGCATTCTATATTGATGTCTAGGATTAGACAGGCCCGTCCTGATATCATGAGGTTTTCTCTGAACAGAAGTAATGTATATAACTTATGTTCCTACTTTGATATCCTAACCTAATAATAGCTTGTGTATAATGTGACAAGTTATTTCCACTCACATGTATTGTTAAGCTTGTAATGCTTTATATTAACGCTATATATATATATTCATTTGCATGTATCATTGTGTTTATTTACTTATATATGTTTATAATCTTGTAACCAATAAATCTGCATATTTTTATAATAACTGTGTATTGTTGTATAATGCAGAACTACATTTTATCATTAACGTCATCTCACGTCAAAAAGAGCTTATTTATCTGAGGAAATAGTCGGACTCAGATGTGAATTGTATCAATTAGGTTGTCTACAATTCACCAGGTCATGATTTTAAGAATTTATGACAGATTTTATAAATTTTATTTTTTTATGGTTAATTATTTTTATGACCATAATTAATAATTCATAATTGAATTATTACCCCCCGACATTAAAATGGAGGTTCCCACCGAGATGTGATTGATGAGATGACATATTAATGATAAATTGTCATGTATATTGTTGCTGGCATTAGAATGCTACAGCCAGATCACGTTTACAACCCTTAGAAGGGCGTGATATATACATAGTCAAAATTAATGTCCTGGTACTGAAGGGGTTAAGCCCATACCAGAACCGCAGATGAGTTGTTGCAGTAAAGTGTTATTACACGAATGCAACCAGTGCATGACATGTAAATCAACTCAGGAGTTGTTTGTCTATGCTAAACACAATTGATGTTTTTGTATCGCCAGAAATTAATAGTAAATTGTCCCAAGATAGGGAACAGATGTAGGTCTCATTAGCCTAGGCGGTACAGGGTCCGGTTCTAGTCCTTTGTTTGACTCAGGAACCTTACTATTAATTCCTGGCCAGTTAACTCCCATAGTTGGAGATTTACCCCCATATACAGGGAGGTTGAGTTTAGTAGCTCAGGGCGTTACAGGATAATAGAGGAACTTTATACATAAAGTCTGACCCAATGTTATTGATAAATAGAATCTATAAGAGAACAGTTTTAAACAGGTTAATTACTATGTATGCTAATGTAACCATGCTTTCTTATAGGATCCTAATGTACAATTTGCAATTGTTGCAGATATGATAATCCCCTAAGGGGGGAATTGTTTTATTCATCTCTGATTAATCGTTTCAGATTTTTTAGTTTTATTTGTTTGTGAATTATTTTTTTAAGCAGAGTACCTAAAACCTGCTAATTTGTTTTAGTAGTGAAAAGCGCAAAACTGTATTTAAATAGCTCTGTTAACTAACCCTAATTGCTTTAAAAAGTCTCCTAAGGGAGGGGTGAGGAGCACATTCCTTAAGCAAGATACATGTCAGTGAAAAGGTCAGAGGTTGCAGAGCTGCGCTGCGAGCTGATTTCTCAAGTCAGCCTAATGGAAAGGAAGAAAAAGATTCTCCCAACTTCATTAAATGTAAATTCTTTATCTCATAAAGTGAATAAAGAGTAAAAGAAAAGTTATTTAATACTTTGCTGAGATATAAATGTCCAGTAAACGAAGCAAACGGCTTCATTAAATTAATGATTATAGCAAGGCAATAAATTATTAATGATATTGATTACTAATCAAATTTTTCCACAGGATCATTAACATAAAGTTTGTGTAGAGTTTTTTTTTTCAGTGCTAAAAATGCCAAGAGCTAAACTGAGATTGAAAAATCAAAATTTTGAAGATGGAGACACATCATAAATTTCATATGATTGGTGGTGGTATTGTATGACTGAAAAGAGACTGAACAGTTATACTAACCATATTGTTTGTCTATCAATTGTGACTAACTTGTCGTCACTGTATTCCATGCAGATATATGGACGCATATATATTACTCTGTTTTGAGGTAGTCTCAAAGTATTGATTGGGTTATTATCCTAAATAGGCATAACACCTAAGGCTACATTAGCCTAGCAGAGGAAGAATAGTTATATCTATTCATGATACCCTGTAGTTTGTTTTTCTTTGGAAAAAAATAAAAACATAAAAGTCCTCAATTTGCTGTTGGCTAAAGTATGGCATAAGTCAAAGGCCTAAAATAGGCAGGTATATGTTTGATAAAGTTTTTGCTGCGTTGTTTCTCATACTGTCTGTTGTTTTCTTAAGTTTAGATGATGGCCCAAGATGGGATCACGTGTTGATGGAAGGACAGATGGCGGAATCCTAAAAGTCTTTGTATCCGGAACCAAGAGAACCTGAGGTCAAGGCTATCCGTGACGCAAGAGATGTCCAGTCGGAGCCAACCCAGATGTATCCAAGATGTATCCAGGAGGGACAAATGGGCAGAGCCCCAGGAGATTCGACAGCCGCTGCAAAAGTACATCACACCAGTGCAACATGACAAAGTATTCGAGATCGCAGATATGAAGATATGATGCCAAGCACCGCTCGCTAAATCGAGTTACCAGGTTGCTGACAAGCCAGGAAGCTATTACTTCGAGGACCAAAGAAAGATCTTAACTAGAGACACGTTTCCAGAGAGTCCAGAAAATGACCGAAACGTCTTTCTCTCTACAGTGGTCATAAAAGAAAAGAACGAAACAATTGTATAATATGCGTTCTATGAACCAACGCGTTTATCACTAATACAAGGAACATAACATACTTGTAGTTAAACTAATCATAAAATTTGTGCGTTAGATTTGTGTCGTAAAAGTACACACAAAGTTGTGATAAATTTATTCCAAGGTAAAACTTGCATTCCCCAATCCATAATGATTTGGAACATTTAGCCCTTTATTGCATTTCAGCCTATTCAACCTTCTAATAACGAAATTGAATATGCTGAAAAGGGGGGATTTGTTGGGCATTTTCATACGTATACAATATTATCTAATGACATTATAATCAAAATGAATGCTCATCTCATTGCCTTTAAGAATAAGATTCAGCCTGAACCAAAATTATATTATGTGGCTGAGGAAGCCAAGATGAGTTCATGGCAAGTTCAGTCTATATAAAAAAATATATAATAATTGGGAACATAAATGGACATTGTATTTAGAAAGTTATTACTTAAGATATGAGACCATCTGTTAAGGAGTAAGTCAACTCCCTGAGACATGTCTGTCTGGAGGGGACGTGGTTACTTGATAAGGACTCATGTCCTTGGAGCACACCTGCTGTATGAGCTTCAATTTATATATTCATATATTATATATATATATATATCTCTGTATGGTATATTTAGTTTACAACATATGTTAATCAATAATTCATATAATGTGTTATCTATGTGTAACAATATACCGATTTATATATATGTCATACTATGTATTTACCATTTAGAAGGTACAGAAACAACTCAGTAAGTTTAAGTTAATTGGATTTCAAAACAATAGTTATTCATGGGAGTACATAAGTGAAATCTACAATTTCCGATGCCCAGCATCAAAGCCGCTACATAAAATTTTCATCAAGTCAACCCATATTTCAAAAAAAATAAGAGAGGACAGTCAACTCCAACTAGTCCAGGATATAGGTAATTAAAAGTGTAAGGAAAAGACCTTCCTCAGTGATTTATGGTAGATAGGTCAAAAAGTTCATGTGAAAGTATTATTAGATATTTAATTTTAATGCTTAAAAAGTTGTTATATTCACCTACAGTACCGCAGTGCCATCTGGAGTCAGATGGGCAACATTATATTATTTCATTATTTGCTCTATACCATTTTAGGAGTTGAGATCACGTCATGAGGTTATTAGCATGCGAATACACCCACCCTACCTGATTGGGAATCCATAATCTAAAGGGGATGATTCTTAGATAAGGGGGGGAATAATTATTCGTGTGCGGAGTAGGGGAAGGCGATCAAGAAAAAAGCTAGCTAGCTAGTAGAGGAGAAGTTGAGGTCTATCAAGATGGAAGCCATAATGAGATGCGCTATGATGGACCACCCAACTTTCCTAGGAGCAGAAGTGAGATTCCTGCTAGGACTTGGTAAGAGACACAGAAAATGATATTTCATTTTATTAAGACTAATTTGATAGTGTGGGTGAAATTATACCATCTAGATTGGCGAATAAATAAATGATTAAATAAATTGATCATCTCCATATTGAGATGTAGTCTTAGGATATTGTGAGGCTTCATTCTACCTGCAGAAGAATCTAGACTCATAATCTAGCAAAGCATTAAATGATTGCATATATATATATTGATATTGATAGAACATTCTTCGCCAAGCTAAGTGATGGATTCCCACAGGAAGGATTCGTTCCAAATCCTTCCCATTTAAGATCCTAGATCCCTGTTATTTGTCTTAATAGTCTTACCAAAGTCACATATATTTAAAAATAGTCCAGGATGGGACGGAAGGATACAGTTAGTCTTACCAAAGTTATATCCTTGGATGGATTTGCCCATCTTGATGCCATGGGATGAGTAGTTGGTTAGAGGGGGGCAGAATGTATTTAGCATTCTATATTGATGTCTAGGATTAGACAGGCCCGTCCTGATATCATGAGGTTTTCTCTGAACAGAAGTAATGTATATAACTTATGTTCCTACTTTGATATCCTAACCTAATAATAGCTTGTGTATAATGTGACAAGTTATTTCCACTCACATGTATTGTTAAGCTTGTAATGCTTTATATTAACGCTATATATATATATTCATTTGCATGTATCATTGTGTTTATTTACTTATATATGTTTATAATCTTGTAACCAATAAATCTGCATATTTTTATAATAACTGTGTATTGTTGTATAATGCAGAACTACATTTTATCATTAACGTCATCTCACGTCAAAAAGAGCTTATTTATCTGAGGAAATAGTCGGACTCAGATGTGAATTGTATCAATTAGGTTGTCTACAATTCACCAGGTCATGATTTTAAGAATTTATGACAGATTTTATAAATTTAATTTTTTTATGGTTAATTATTTTTATGACCATAATTAATAATTCATAATTGAATTATTACCCCCCGACACGATGAGGTCCTAGACCCCACATGGAATGAAGGTCGTGTCACTGACTTTCACAGTTCAGAGGAAGAGGCAGTGGTGAGACCGAGCCAACAGCGTAGCAAAAGACAAAGAGGGAGCAGTGGGCAAAAGCAGAACACCCGCCGCCAAGAGACTCCGCCTGCTACTGACCGCCGCCATCTGGGACCGAGCACACCAAAGGATGCTTGAAGGAGTTACCTGGCATGGCACTTCTTCAAACAATGTGCTGACGACAAGACCCGAGTGGTTTGCACGCTGTGCCATCAGAGCCTGAAGCGAGGCATTAACGTTCTGAACCTTAGCACAACCTGCATGACCAGGCACCTGCATGCAAAGCATGAACTGCAGTGGAATAAACACCTTAAAAACAAGGAAGTCACTCAGGCTCCCCCCGCTACCTCTTCTGCTGCTGCCGCCTCGGCCTCTTCTGCTGCTGCTGCCGCCGCCTCGGCCTCTTCCTCCGCCTCTGGAGGAACGTTGGCACCTGCCGCCCAGCAAACATGGGATGTACCACCAACACCACCACCTGCGTCACCAAGCATCTCAACCATGTCACACGGCAGCGTTCAGCTCTCCATCTCACAAACATTTGAGAGAAAGCGTAAATTCTCACCTAGCCACCCTCGATCCCTGGCCCTGAATGCCAGCATTTCTAAACTACTGGCCTATGAAATGCTGTCATTTAGGCTGGTGGACACACACAGCTTCAAACAGCTCATGTCACTTGCTGTCCCACAGTATGTTGTTCCCAGCCGCCACTACTTCTCCAAGAGAGCCGTGCCTTCCCTGCACAAACAAGTGTCCGATAAAATCAAGTGTGCACTGCACAACGCCATCTGTGGCAAGGTCCACCTAACCACAGATACGTGGACCAGTAAGCACGGCCAGGGACGCTATATCTCCCTAACTGCACATTGGGTAAATGTAGTGGCGGCTGGGCCCCAGGCGGAGAGCTATTTGGCGCACGTCCTTCCGCCGCCAAGGATCGCAGGGCAACATTCTTTGCCTCCTGTCTCCTCCTCCTCCTACTCAGCTTCCTTCTCCTCTTCTTCCACCTGCTCATCCAGTCAGCCACACACCTTCACCACCAACTTCAGCACAGCACGGGGTAAACGTCAGCAGGCCATTCTGAAACTCATATGTTTGGGGGACAGGCCCCACACCGCACAGGAGTTGTGGCGGGGTATAGAACAACAGACCGACGAGTGGTTGCTGCCAGTGAGCCTCAAGCCCGGCCTGGTGGTGTGCGATAATGGGCGAAATCTCGTTGCAGCTCTGGGACTAGCCGGTTTGACGCACATCCCTTGCCTGGCGCATGTGCTGAATTTGGTGGTGCAGAAGTTCATTCGCAACTACCCCGACATGTCAGAGCTGCTGCATAAAGTGCGGGCCGTCTGTTCGCGCTTCCGGCGTTCACACCCTGCCGCTGCTCGCCTGTCTGCGCTACAGCATAACTTCGGCCTTCCCGCTCACCGCCTCATATGCGACGTGCCCACAAGGTGGAACTCCACCTTGCATATGCTGGACAGACTGTGCGAGCAGCAGCAGGCCATAGTGGAGTTTCAGCTGCAGCACGCACGGGTGAGTCGCACTGCGGATCAGACCCACTTCACCACCAATGACTGGGCCTCCATGCGAGACCTGTGTGCCCTGTTGCGCTGTTTCGAGTACTCCACCAACATGGCCAGTGGCGATGACGCCGTCATCAGCGTTACAATACCACTTCTATGTCTCCTTGAGAAAACACTTAGGGCGATGATGGAAGAGGAGGTGGCCCAGGAGGAAGAGGAGGAAGAGGGGTCATTTTTAGCACTTTCAGGCCAGTCTCTTCGAAGTGACTCAGAGGGAGGTTTTTTGCAACAGCAGAGGCCAGGTACAAATGTGGCCAGACAGGGCCCACTACTGGAGGACGAGGAGGACGAGGATGAGGAGGAGGTGGAGGAGGATGAGGATGAAGTATGTTCACAGCGGGGTGGCAACCAACGCAGCTCGGGCCCATCACTGGTGCGTGGCTGGGGGGAAATGCAGGACGATGACGATACGCCTCCCACAGAGGACAGCTTGTCCTTACCTCTGGGCAGCCTGGCACACATGAGCGACTACATGCTGCAGTGCCTACGCAACGACAGCAGAGTTGCCCACATTTTAACGTGTGCGGACTACTGGGTTGCCACCCTGCTGGATCCACGGTACAAAGACAATGTGCCCACCTTACTTCCTGCACTGGAGTGTGATAGGAAGATGCGCGAGTACAAGCGCACCTTGGTAGACGCGCTACTGAGAGCATTCCCAAATGTCACAGGGGAACAAGTGGAAGCCCAAGGCGAAGGCAGAGGAGGAGCAAGAGGTCGCCAACGCAGCTGTGTCACGGCCAGCTCCTCTGAGGGCAGGGTTAGCATGGCAGAGATGTGGAAAAGTTTTGTCACCACGCCACAGCTAACTGCACCACCACCTGATACGGAACGTGTTAGCAGGAGGCAACATTTCACTAACATGGTGGAACAGTACCTGTGCACACCCCTCCACGTACTGACTGATGGTTCGGCCCCATTCAACTTCTGGGTCTCCAAATTGTCCACGTGGCCAGAGCTAGCCTTTTATGCCTTGGAGGTGCTGGCCTGCCCGGCGGCCAGCGTTTTGTCTGAACGTGTATTCAGCCTGGCAGGGGGAGTCATTACAGACAAACGCAGCCGCCTGTCTACAGCCAATGTGGACAAGCTGACGTTCATAAAAATGAACCAGGCATGGATCCCACAGGACCTGTCCATCCCTTGTGCAGATTAGACATTAACTACCTTCCCTTAACCATATATTATTGTACTCCAGGGCACTTCCTCATTCAATCCTACTTTTATTTTCATTTTACCATTATATTGCGGGGCAACCCAAAGTTGAATGAACCTCTCCTCTGTCTGGGTGCCGGGGCCTAAAAATATCTGACAGTGGCCTGTTCCAGTGGTGGGTGACATGAAGCCTGATTCTCTGCTATGACATGAAGACTGATTCTCTGCTGACATGAAGCCAGAATCTATGTTATGGGACCTCTCTCCTCTGTCTGGGTGCCGGGGCCTAAATTATATGACAATGGACTGTTCCAATGTTGGGTGACGTGAATCATGATTCTCTGCTATGACATGAAGACTGATTCTCTGCTGACATGAAGCCTGAATCTCTGCTATGGGACCTCTCTCCTCTCTCCTCTGCCTGGGCCTAAATATCTGACAATGGACTGTTCCAGTGGTGGGTGACGTGAAGCCTGATTCTCTGCTATGACATAAAGACTGATTCTCTGCTGACATGAAGCCAGATTCTCTGCTATGGGACCTCTCTCCTCTGCCTGGGTGCCTGGGCCTAAATATCTGACAATGGACTGTTCCAGTGGTGGGTGACGTGAAGCCTGATTCTCTGCTATAACATGAAGTCTGATTCTATGCTGACATGAAGCCAGATTCTCTGTTACGGGACCTCTCTCCTCTGCCTGGTTGCCTGGGCCTAAATATGTGACAGTGGCCTGTTCCAGTGGTGGGTGACGTGAAGCCTGATTCTCTGCTATGACATGAAGACTGATTCTCTGCTGACATGAAGCCTGAATCTCTGTTATGGGACCTCTCTCCTCTGCCTGGGTGCCTGGGCCTAAATATGTGACAGTGGCCTGTTCCAGTGGTGGGTGACGTGAAGCCTGATTCTCTGCTATGACATGAAGACTGATTCTCTGCTGACATGAAGCCTGAATCTCTGGTATGGGACCTCTCTCCTCTGCCTGGGTGCCGGGGCCTAAATATCTGACAATGGACTGTTCCAGTTTTGGGTGATGTGAAGCCTGATTCTCTGCTATGATATGAAGACTGATTATCTGCTGACATGAAGCCATATTCTCTTCTATGGGACCTCTCTCCAATTGATATTGGTTAATTTTTATTTATTTTATTTTTATTTTAATTCATTTCCCTATCCACATTTGTTTGCAGGGGATTTAACTACATTTTGCTGCCTTTTGCAGCCCTCTAGCCCTTTCCTGGGCTGTTTTACAGCCTTTTTAATGCCGAAAAGTTCGGGTCCCCATTGACTTCAATGGGGTTCGGGTTCGGGACGAAGTTCGGGTTTGGTTCGGATCCCGAACCCGAACATTTCCGGGAAGTTCGGCCGAACTTCTCGAACCCGAACATCCAGGTGTTCGCTCAACTCTAGCCATCATCTTAATTGAAGATCCTGCACGAAATCCCATGACATCATCACTGGTTGCGTGAGAATTCGCACACTGGATTTTTTATCAAGATGGCGGCAGACGGCTGTTCACAATCAATTGGATGAGCAAGTATGATTTTATTTTTTATTTTTTTATTTTACACTGTAATATTAATGTCAGATGCATGTACATCTGACAGGGGTACAATGGTGGGGAGAAGTGCAATTGCTATTCCCTGTCATAGCACCCACTACTTACAAAGAAATGCGCTTTGTGACAAAGTAATTCGTCATGAAGCACATTTTTTTGTAAAGATTGAATCTTCCAATACTTCTCTAGCCACAGCTCATTAGTTGGGCCGTGACCTAGCAACTATCCTCAGTGCCCTTTATGGATGTAGAGCGCATAGCACAATAATAAAAGATTAAGTGCTGATATTTAAAGTGACAGGTGCAAAAAGTTCTAAAGTGCATACACTAAATACTGTATGAAATATTCTGTTCCCCCCCCTCCCCCCAGGACATTGTGTCATGCAGGTGATAACTTTGATAAGCTGGTTAGACAGGATTTTTCTGCTACTGTATCTTTGAATCTGTGTCTAGATGAAATTTAACACAGGCTCAGGGACTAGTTAGTAATTAAAGGATCTCAGAGGTTTAGTGATAAAACCAGCTGATAACGGGGAAATATTGTGATCTGACCGGCACAGATTTATGAACATAAGATGTTTCGACAGCTGCTATAGGAGGCTCTTACAAGATATTAAATGGAGTTTTAAGCATGAGTTGGATAAAGTACTGGTGGAGAGTTGTGAACAACAACACATCATTAGCCAGGAGCTGATAAAGGGTTTGGTGGTAGTGTTGATCACGAATATTCGAATTTCGATATTTTATTGCGAATATAGGTACTTCGAAAATTCGCGAAAATTTCGAATAGTTATATATATGTTCGAAATTTCGAATATTCTAATTTTTTTCCTTTATTTTTTTTTTTTTTTTATCAGTACACATGATCCCTCACTGCTTCTAGCTTGTGGGCCAATAAGAAGGCTGCAATATACTTGACTTTAGGAGTAGTAGTGTTTGTGAATTTTGCTCTATATTCGTTTTTTTTTAATATTCGCTATATTGCTATATATTCTTGTTTTAGAATATTACGAATATTCGAAAAAACGAAGTTATAGCAATATAGAGAATATTCAAAAAAATCGAATAGAGCAATTTAGCTAATATAGTGATATAATCTTCTTTGTCTAATAGTTGTAAGTTGAAAAATTCGCAAAAAAAAATTTGAATCCGAAAATTAGAATTCCGAAAATTCGCATATTATACAATCATTACCTTTCCGATTTTTGGAGTAAAAAAAAAAATCGTGAATTTTCGAATTTGCGAATTTTCTACGAATATTCTACAAAATATTCGCGAAATATCGCGAATTCGAATATGACCCCTGCCGCTCATCACTATTTGGTGGTGGTAAAACCCTCGTTTTATCTATCCTAAGGTCCACAAGGATCTCATCCTACCAGTCCCCAGGGCATTTAATTGTCTCAGAGATTTGAGGTTTATGTACAAATATTTGCAAATTTATTAAATGTTTATTATTAGAAATGCATGGATACATTACCATCACTTGTGAAGAACACCACACGTGTGCATAGATCACTTGATGGGATCCATTTGAATGAGGACATGTGACTGGTTACATGAGATGTGGAGTCCCTATATACAGTACAGAACGAAAGTTTGGACACACCTTCTCATTCAAAGAGTTTTATTTATTTTCATGACTATGAAGGCATCAAAACTATGAATTAACACATGTAGAATTATATACATAACAAACAAGTGTGAAACAACTGAAAATATGTCATATTCTAGGTTCTTCAAAGTAGCCACCTTTTGCTTTGATTACTGCTTTGCACACTCTTGGCATTCTCTTGATGAGCTTCAAGGGGTAGTCCCCTGAAATGGTCTTCCAACAGTCTTGAAGGAGTTCCCAGAGATGCTTAGCACTTGTTGGCCCTTTTGCCTTCACTCTGCGGTCCAGCTCACCCCAAACCATCTTGATTGGGTTCAGGTCCGGTGACTGTGTAGGCCAGGTCATCTGGCGCAGCACCCCATCACTCTCCTTCATGGTCAAATAGCCCTTACTTTCAAATTTTTCCCAATTTTTCGGCTGACTGAATGACCTTCATTTCTTAAAGTAATGATGGCCACTCATTTTTCTTTACTTAGCTGCGTTTTTCTTGCCATAATACAAATTCTAACAGTCTATTCAGTAGGACTATCTGCTGTGTATCCACCTGACTTCTCCTCAACGCCACTGATGGTCCCAACCCCATTTATAAGGCAAGAAATCCCACTTATTAAACCTGACAGAGCACACCTCTGAAGTGAAAACCATTTCAGGGGACTACCTCTTGAAGCTCATCAAGAGAATGCCAAGAGTGTGCAAAGCAGTAATCAAAGCAAAAGGTGGCTACTTTGAAGAACCTAGAATATGACATATTTTCAGTTGTTTCACACTTGTTTGTTATGTATATAATTCCACATGTGTTAATTCATAGTTTTGATGCCTTCAGTGTGAATCTACAATTTTCATAGTCATGAAAATAAAGAAAACTCTTTGAATGAGAAGGTGTGTCCAAACTTTGGTCTGTACTGTACATCTATATGTTACGGACAAATAATGTATGTATGCATATGTAAGGACATCACGGTTTCTATTTTTTATGACCAATTTGGATAATATGATTGAAATTATTTTGACTATTTTACCTTACACTAAATTATTTTTTATTTCAGTTGCGCCTCTTCCTGCAGCTCCAGGGAATGGCTATGGAGACGTCTTGTGTGCCCTCATGTGCTAATTTGTTCCTGGGCTGTGGGAGAAGGAGGACGTTCATGATGTCTTTTTCCTCTGGTCGAGATATATAGACAATATTTTTAATCTGGCATGTCTCCGCTTTGCATTTTGAGGCATTTTCATTTAACATTAAAGGGGTTTTCCAAGAATTTATAACTGATGACTAGAGTTAAGCGGACACCTGGATGTTCGGGTTCTACGGGTTCGGCCGAACTTTACAAAAAAATTCGAGTTCGGGACCTGAACTTAACCCCGAACCCGAACCCCATTGAAGTCAATGGGGACCCGAACTTTTGAGCACTAAAATGGCTCTAAAAATGTCATGGAAAGTGCTAGAGGGCTGCAAATGGCATCAAAATGTGGTTAAGAGCATGGCAAGTGCTCTGCAAACAAATGTGGATAGGGAAATGACTTTAAATAGCATAAAATACATACAAATAAAAAATAATAATCTTGATCTAGGAGGACGAGGTCCATATGAAGTAGGAGGTTGAGAAGGCAGTAGATGTGGCGGTGTAGGTGGAAGCGGCGGTGGAGGAGGAGGAGGTAGCCTACACTGCATTTTGGTTTTAAATTATTATTTTTTTTTTTTTAAATTAGGGTACACCCCAAAACATTGGGAAATATAATCTGTGATAACCCCCTCCAGTCGTGCTAAACACACGTTCAGACAATACACTGGCTGCATGGCAGGCCATCACCTCCAAGGCGTAAAAGGCAAGATCAAGCCATGTGCCCAATTCGGAGACCCATCAGTCAGTTTGTTTAAGCGTGTGCATACATACTGACCCACCATGTCGCACGTCACCGTGACCTCCATGGCCGGAGAGGAAACAAGAGAAAGAGAGACCACATCCAAGGGAGATCAATGGATGAAATTTAATTGTGATCGAGCGGAAATATGGGAAAAGTTAAGGAGGGGGCGCGTGGCAATTACCCACTCCCGACTTGGGGAGGTAGTGATGATAAATAACAATACAGGACTCTTAAGATGCCCTGTTATTGGAATGATTAATAAAAAATTATAGGAAATGTCAGTGGGGTATTTTGGATTTGGAAATGTTAGACAGGAGAGGCCCTGTTGACTCTAGATAACTTCTGCCTGATCGCACGTCACGATCGCACGTTCACGATCCATTTGGATATCTTCTCTATCAACTTTCATTCTTTTCTGAGCCTACCATGTTGATCACGGTTATCGGCGAATCAGGGTTCCACGCTGGAGAGGGAGCGTGAGAAAGAAATACCACATCCAAGGGAGGTTCATTTTCTTTAATTAAATATGATCGAGTGGAAAAGTGGGACAAATTATTGAAGCGCAAATGTGGGACAAGATATTAAAGCTTAAGCACTGAATGAAAGGAGGGGGCGCGCATAAATTAAAGAAGAAATTTTGAAATTTAATTCCCTGTCACCTATGCAGAGCAGGGGTTTTGTATACGGCAAAATTGGTAAAATGTCACCTTGTAACAGATGATTTTTTTAAATTTAGGTCCCTATCAGCTATGCAGAGCAGGGGTTTAATCACGGCAAAAATTGTCAAATGTCACCCAAGAATGTAACAGACAAATTAGTGAATTTTTTTTACCTGTCTACTAGGTACAGCCAGGGTATATCACACCCAAAAGTTTTTGTGAATTTCACCCGAATATGTAACAGACAAATGAGTGAAATTTTACCTGTCTACTAGGTATAGCAGTGGTATATCACACCCAAAAATTGGTGAATTTCACCTGAAAATGTAACAGACAAATTAGTGAAATTACATAAAATAAAATACGTACGCGGTGGACGTAGCGGTGTAGGTGGAAGCGGTGGTGGAGGATGACGAGGTAGCCAACACAGGTTTTTAGTTTTATTTATTATTATTATTATTATTTTTAATTAGGGTACACTCCAAAAGAGTGGGAAATATCCAAAATACAACAATGAGCAATTGCGCTGTAGTATATAAATGGCTGGTTAAGGCTGGTATACATGTCTATTCTGCACAAGGTACGGACAAGTCCTGTGGGATCCATGCCTGGTTCATTTTAATGAACGTGAGCTTGTCTACATTGGCTGTGGACAGGCGGCTGTGCTTGTCTGTGATGACGCCCCCTGCCATGCTAAACACCCGATCAGATAATACACTGGCTGCAAGGCCGGCCAGCACCTCCAATGCATAAAGGGCAAGCTCAAGCCATGTGCCCAATTTGGAGACCCAGAAGTTGAGTATGCGTGTGCATACATACTGCTCCACCATGTTGCTGAAATGCTTCCTCCTGCTAAGACGTTCCATATCAGCTGGTGGTGCTGGTTGTTGTGGCGTGCTGACAAAACTTTTCCACATTTCGGCCATGCTAACCCTACCTTCTGAGGTGCTGGTGGTGCCCCAGCTGCGTTGGCGACCTCTTCCTCTTCCTCTGCCTTCACCTTGTGCTTCCACTGTGCCCCCGCTATCAGGTGGGAATGCCACCAGCAGCACGTCTACCAGCGTGCGCTTGTACTCGTGCATCTTACGATGGAATTATGGACGGTATGTTGTCCTTGTAATGGGGAACCAGTAGCGTGGCCACCCAGTAATCAGCACAAGTTAGAATGTGGGCAACTCGCCGGTTGTTGCGGAGACACTGCAGCATGTAATCGCTCATGTGTGCTAGGCTGCCCAGAGGTAACAAAAAGCTGTCCTCTGTGGGAGGTGTATCGTATGTGTCCTCTGTATCCCCCCAGCCACGCACCAGTGATGGCCATGAGCTGGTCTGGGTGCCACCCTGCTGTGAACACGGTTCCTCCTCCTCCATCTCCTCATCCTCCACCTAGTCATCCTCCAGAACTGTGCCCTGGCTGGACAATTGTGTACCTGGCGTTTGTGGGTGCAGGAACCCACCCTCGGATCCACTTGTTAATAACTTGCCGGAAACCCTATAAAAATGATCCCTCTTCCTTCTCCTCCTCCTGTGCCACATCCTCTTCAATCATCGCCAGCAGTGTTTTTTCAAAGAGGCATAGAAGTGGGATAGTAACGCTGAGAACTGGCCATGTTGGTGGAGTACTCTAAACAGCGCAACAAGGAACACAGGTCTCGCATGGAGGCCCAGTCATTGGTGGTGAAGTGGTGCTGTTCCGCAGAGCGACTCACCCGTGCGTGCTGCAGCTTTAAACTCCACTATCGCCTGCTGCTGCTCGCACAGTCTCTCCAGCATGCACAAGGTGGAGTTCCACCTGGTGGGCACGTCGCATATGAGGCAGTGAGCGGGAAGTCTGAAGTTACGCTGCAGCGCTGACAGGCGAGCAACAGCAGGGTAAGAACGCCGAAAGTGCGCACAGACGGCCCGCAATTTATGCAGCAGCTCTGACAAATGCGCCAGGCAAGGGATGTGCGTCAAACCGGCTAGTCCCAGAGCTGCTACGAGATTTCGCCCATTATCGCACACCACCAGGCCAGGCTTGAGGCTCACTGGCACCAACCACTCATGGGTCTGTTGTTCAAGGTCCATCCATTTCTCCTGCGCGGTGTGGGGGTTTGTCCCCCAAACAGATAAGTTTTAAATCTGCCTGCTGTCGTTTACCCCTGGCTGTGCTGAAGTTGGTGGTGAAGGTGTTACGGTGACTGGATGAGGAGCCGGTAGAGGGTGAGGTAGCGCAGTAGGAGTAGGAAGCAATAGGAGGCAAAGAGAAGCGCCCTGCAATCCTCGGTGGTGGAACCACATGCACCAAACTACTATCCACCTCAGGCCCAGCCGCCACTGCATTTACCCAGTGTGCTTTTATGGAGATATAACGCCCTTGACCGTGCTTACTGGTCCACGTATCCATAGTTATGTGGACCTTGCCACAGATGGCGTTGCGCAGTGCACACATGATTTTGTCCCCCACTTGGTTGTGCAGGGAAGGGATGGCATGCCTGGAAAAGTAGTGGCGGCTGGGCACGACGTACTGTGGGACAGCCAACGCCATAAGGCTTTTAAATCTCTCTGTCTCCACCAAACGGAATGACAGCATTTCAAAGGCCAGTAATTTTGAAATGCTGGCATTCATGGCCAGGGATCGCTGGTGGGTAGGGGGGTACTTCCTCTTCCGCTCCAGTTTTTGGGATATGGAGAGCTGAACGCTTCCGTGGGACATTGTGGAAATGCTTGGTGACCCAGGTGGTGGTGTTGCTGGCAGATCCTCTGTTTGCGGGGTGCCAGGTGGCACTGTCACTCCAGAGGTGGATGAAGAGGCCTAGACTGCAGCAGAAGAGGAAGCAGGAGGAGCCACAGACCTTTCTTGGCTTTTGAGGTGTCTACTCCACTGCAGCTCGTGCTTTGCACTTAGATGTCTGGTCATGCAGGTTGTGCTCAGGTTGAGAACTTTTATGCCTCGCTTCAGGCTCTGATTTCACAGTGTGCAAACCACTCGTGTCTTGTCGTCAGCACATTGTCCGAAGAACTGCCACGCCAGGGAACTCCTTGGAGCTGGCTTTGGTGTGCTCGGTACCTCGCTGTGTTGGGCAGTAGCAGGCGTACTGTTTAGGGGACGGCCGCTCCGCTTTTGCACCCTGCTCCCTCTTCTGCTGTGCTGGTGCCTCTGTGCGACCAACGCCTCTTCCACCGAACTACACAGGTCACTCACATCACCTTGATACCATGTTGGGTCGAGGACCTCATCGTCCTCCACATCATCTTGCAGTGTCCCAGGGGGTCAGTAGTGTAGCTTTAGGTATGCTGGGCTTTGTAGTGCAGGGCAACCCACTAACCTGGGACTCACTGTCGTCTTCAATCGGGTCAACACTGGAACAGGTAGGTGATGAATGTCGTGACGCCAGTGCCAATTGAACGGTGGCACACCGTGTAGTGATAGGTGGAATAATTGAGCAATCCTTATATTTAAATAAAAGGATAACTTTACTGAACGAACTTGAAGATGGATGGACAATCAGTAAGTACAGTTCCAGAATTATTCCACACGTTACAAGACAGTCACAGCAGTGGTTCAGGCTATTACTCACAGTCACAAAAGACTATCTTCAAGACAGGCCTCCTAGGATCAGGGATTTCCTCTTACTCTAAATGCAGCAATAAACTTCAGGCAACTATTCTCTCTGCAGGGGTATACTTACTTTCCCCCCCTGCTTTGGTTCCTGGCTGTAGGCAATACTCTCAAGGTCCAGACACCCAAATCACGGTGATAACCCTTGAGCAAAGGTTTTGTAGAGGTTTCCTTCTCTCCTGGTGACTGGCTCTATATTTAGAGTACCTCAGGTATACTTGACCTGGAAAACTGAGTGGGAATGATCCTCCACACCAGTGGTGCAATTTCTGCACTAGTTACTGAGTCCTGAACCTCTCAGAACTAACTCTGAACTAGAAACTTCCAACCCCCTCCTAGGCTAGGCCTTGGCCTATTTATACTGAACTGGGGGCTCCCTCTGCTGGCTGGAATATGAATTGCCTGCTACAGGCCTAACTTTCTTAAAGGGAGATACACATTATAATATAGCAGTGTCGGGTAACCTACCTGTATGCTGCACACCCCCAGACTTTAACGTGAGTAAGGCCTCGTACTCACACACATGCCTTCCTGAACCGGCATCAAATGTTACATAAATTAAGCATTACATTATAAATATGGTAAATAATTATTTCACACAGAAGATATAACATTTGTAACTTAATGACCAGACGACGCAAGGGAAAGGGGCGTCTTCTTGCTTCTTAGACACGGCCGCTGACCTGGCACAGCAGACTTAAGGTGAACCAGGTTAGTCCATAGTAACACATGTCAAGAATAAGATTTTTTTTCAAAGTCTCTGTACGTGCAACAAATATGTTAGGGAATGCAAAGATATACCACTTTTTCAAATATAAAAGTTCAACATCAGTTCATTTTTCTTGGCTGAAATATAATAAGGAACTACACAGGGATTTCCTGCGGGTGTATAACAGGCAAGGACTCACGTGGAGGAGTCCATTCTTGCGCACAAACGTCAAGAAAGCTATTTCCAGTAGTAACTGCTTGGGAGGAGACACCACCAGCATAATCAAAGTCCCCTAAACGGACTGGCGGACGTCCCCTGTTCATCCGGGTGGACCTTCTCAACACAGGGGTCTCCTCCCCCCTTAGCATCGAGGTAGAAGAGAGAGGAGCAACAGGAGGGTCTCCACCAGTGAGACCCTGGTCAGGAACAATAGGAACAACAGGATCCCCTATAAGGGGGACTGGATCCTGGGCATTTTGAACCGGCTCTTCTGGAGGTGAAGGCACAGTAGGTGCCGGAGCGGGCACCAACAAATTCAACCATGGTGTCATGAGCCAATGCATGGGTTCAGTGTCATACATTAGATTACTGACAGCTTGCATAGGATCCTCGGGCTGTATTGATGTCTCTGACACAGGTGATTCAGATTTAGAACTCTCAACACTGGGTTCTTTCGTCAGGCAGAGCTTTAACCGGTTCCTGTGCACAATTTGGGATCCCCTGCCTTCTCGGGTAATCGCATAAGTGTGGGTCCCAGCATTTGGGATTGCAGTGACAACATAGGGAATCTGCTCCCATTTACTGTCTAGTTTACTTGTACGGCGGTTGTTTTTCAACCACACCACATCTCCTATTGTCAAGGGTTCTGCATGGGCTGCTTGATCATAGTCTCTCTGCTGTCGGTCTCTAGCATAATCCATACATTCCTGAACAATGGCTTTGGCTGTATTCAATCGCCTTTGGTGCTCAGCAACCCAGTCGGTGTTAGGTAATGGGTTGATGCAATCAGGTACGTGTATGTCCAAGGAGTGATCAGCAGGCAATGTCCCTTGGCGCCCAAACATCAAATAAAAAGGGGTATACCCAGTGGAACAATGGATGGTATGGTTGTACGTGTACATGAGCTGTGGCAACAGACTGGGCCAATCCCCTCTGGTTTCAGGAGGCACGGCCCTCAGCATCTCTATCAAGGTCTGATTCATTTTTTCACACAGTCCGTTACCTTGAGGATGGTAGGCTGTTGTCCGGATCTTCTTGCAGTTGTGTAAGCGGCACAGTTCATGGAACAGATGGGACTCAAAAGCAGGTCCTTGATCGGTGAGGATCTTTTCTGGACATCCGTAGGGCAGGAGGAAGTGTTTCCAGAACAGTTTGGCTGTAGTCTTGGCTGTCTGGTCTCTCACAGGCACCGCTACAACAAACTTAGTGAAGTGGTCAATAATAGTCATGGCATAAGCATACCCTGAGCGACTAGGCTCCAACTTCACATGGTCGATAGCGACAAGTTCAAGAGGACGGGTACTTACAATGGGTCGCAGTGGTGCCCTCTGGTCGTGGTGCTCACTTCGTTTTAAGGCACAGGCTATACACTCCCGACACCACCTCTCAATGTCTTCTCTCATGCCCACCCAATAAAACCGCTGGCGGATATTAGCCTCAGTCTTTTGGACCCCAAAATGACCGGATTGATTGTGGTACATCTCCAACACCATACCTGCATCTCGTCGGGGTATGAGAATCTGATGCACTCTTTCGTTGGATACTGGGTCTAGGCTTCTCCGTAGCAATAGGCCCTTTTGTATGAAGAGCTGATGGCGCTGTCTCCACAGTTTGATGAGCTCTGGATCTGCACTCTTACGTCTAATTCTCTCAGGGGCTCTGCCACTAGTAATAAAATCCAACAACTCACCCAGCACTCTACTTTCAGACTGTAATTTCACCCACCTTTCCTCTCTGGGCTCAGGCTTACTTGAGGGTGAAGGGGCTGCGGCTCTGTCATTGGTAGCTCGAGCCTGATCCTGTTGAGCAAACTTGTTATAGAAGGCCGGCATTTCTAGATCTTCCCAAGCATCCCGCCCATCATCAGGAGCTGTCTCTGTGGGAAGCCTGGATAAAGCATCAGCATTGTCATTAGTACGTCCAGCACGGTATTTTACAGAGAAATCATAGTTGGCGAGGCGGGAAGCCCATCTCTGCTCCAAGGCCCCCAATTTAGCTGTATTTAGATGCGCCAGAGGGTTATTGTCGGTGAATGCAATGAACGGGGTGGCGGCTAGATAGTCTTTGAATTTCTCCGTCACTGCCCACACCAATGCCAGGAACTCTAGTTTGAAGGAACTATAATTCTGATCATTTTTCTCAGCCCCTTTCAGGGAGCAGCTTGCATAAGCTATCACCCTCTCTTTTCCCTCTTGGATCTGGGCCAACACAGCTCCCAGGCCTCGCTTGCTAGCATCGGTATAAAGATGGAATGGTTTGCTGTAGTCTGGATAACCTAACACAGGAGGCTCGGTCAGTTTCTTTTTTAACAATTGGAACGCTATTTCCCTTTCCTTATTCCACTCAATGGGCACAGGAGTTCTAGGACTTTTCTTGGGTTGCCCCCTCAGGAGTTCCTGGATAGGATCAGCTATTTGAGCAAAATGGGGGATAAAACGTCTATAGTAGCCTGCAAAACCAAGGAAACTCCTCACCTCTTTGACGGTAGTGGGGACCGGCCAATTGCGGACAGCCGCTAGCTTATCAGGGTCAGGCTGCACGCCCTCTGCGCTTACCACATGCCCCAGGTATTTTACTACAGGTTTGAGCAAGTGACACTTGGATGCCTTTACTTTCAAGCCATATTTGATAAGGATTTCAAATACTTCTGCTAAATGTTTCAGATGGTCCTCATATGTTTTTGAGTATACAATGACATCATCTAGATACAGCAGCACTGTTTCAAAGTTTTTGTGGCCCAAACACCGCTCCATTAGTCTCTGGAAAGTCCCTGGGGCATTACATAGCCCGAACGGCATACAATTGAATTCAAACAGGCCCATGGGAGTGGTGAAAGCAGTCTTTTCCCTATCCTCGGGGGCCATGGGTACTTGCCAGTAGCCACTGGTCAAGTCCAATGTGGAGAAATAAGCGGAGGAGCCCAGAGCAGTTAGTGACTCCTCAATGCGGGGCAGTGGGTATGCATCTTTGTGGGTTATTTGGTTAATTTTTCTATAATCCACACAGAAACGGATACCACCATCCTTTTTCTTTACAAGGACCAGGGGTGCCGCCCACGGACTACGGCTGTCCCGGATTACATTAGAGTCTTTCATCTCTTGGATCATTTCTTTTACAGTCTGATATGAAGTCGGCGGTAAGGGTCTGTATCTCTCCTTGATAGGAGGATGAGAGCCAGTAGGTATGGTGTGTTGTATGGCACTAACCTCTCCATAATCAGTAGCATGTTTACTGAAGGCCTGGTGGTGCTCTTTGACCAGCTGTAGGATCCCTTCTTGTTGATGTTGGGGGGTAGTCTCGTCCCCGACATGGAGCTCTTCCCACCAGGGCACTTGTGGCTGGGTCACCGGCGGACGTCCGCTGACTGCAGCTGGTGGCTTTTCTGTCACTGGAAGACGAATGATGTCTTGGAAGGACACCTGGGAAAGCTGGGCAACAGGGCAATGCTTAGTAAGCGCAACAGGATGATCACTCAGGTTAATCAGACGGACAGGTACTTTACCTTGGGAGACGTTCACCAGGCTCTTGGCAGCTCTCACATAAGGAAAGTTCTCCATCTGGATTGGTTCCACCAGGGCTGAATAATCTTGGCCTTGGACTCCCAGGATAGCACGACACCATAAAAGAGTTTGAGAATTAGGAGGCAAAGTCACAGGCTTATTATCACGGATCCTGGCAGTACAAATTTCTCCTTTCCCATTAGCAAACCTCTGCTGAGCACTTAATACGGTAATGGTCTTCTGAATCACCCTCTTGGATGCAGAGGAAGCAGTGGGCAAAGTCTGGTGTAATGCGGCAAGTATTTCAGAATAACAGTTTTTGAAGACATTGGTGCCTAGAATGACAGGATGTCCTCCTCTGTCGCCGGCCTGTACTACTATCACCCCCTGTTGAGGCAAGGTGACCTCTCCCACCTGCAGGGTGGGTTCCCAGTATCCATGAATCTTTACCGG
This sequence comes from Bufo bufo, assembly GCF_905171765.1. Classification (NCBI taxonomy): domain Eukaryota; kingdom Metazoa; phylum Chordata; class Amphibia; order Anura; family Bufonidae; genus Bufo; species Bufo bufo. The sequence continues at coordinate 39,585,425 of NC_053389.1, forward strand.
TTTGCCATTGCTGGCGATAATTTCCACCCAGGATTCAGGCGGCTGGGTTAACTGGTTGGTGTCCCAGAATTTTTCAAATGTGGGTAGCTGAATGGTAGTGACCTGGGACCCAGTATCTAGTAGGGCTTCAAAGGTGACCCCGTTGATCTCTATATTGATTTTAGGATGGGATCCTACATACCGGGGCATCCAACTTGGATCTTTTGGACCTATTGTTCTACCTCCCGAGGGGCGGTCCTCAGCCTCGAGGGTAGCCCGTTTAACTGCCAGCACGTGGATTCTGTGTGTCCCACCTTTTTGCAGTACTTACACACGGGCCGTTTGCGGTCTTTGGAACGATCTCTATTACGCCTCCCAGGATCCCTGGAGGGAGTCTCTTGGTATGGAGGTGGGAATGGTTTAAGAGGTGACAGGAACTCTTCCTCTGACATTAGGGGTTTTTCCCATTCCTCTATCTTTCTGCACACTCTCTCTAAACTTTTAGTGAGACTTTTAGTCAGCATTGCAATAGTATCAGTAGCTGAAGCTTGAACAGCTTGGTCGGCCCCAGCCTGGTTAGGGCTAAGCGGTTTTGGCCTGCAGGCTGGTGACTCAGGTGGGGTGCTCAACTCCGTAGACACTGTTGACCCCAGAATTCTGATAGCCAGCTCTTTAAAATTCAGAAAGGTACTGCTAGGGTGCTGGGCTGACAGCATTTTTAATTGAGTCCTTTTTTGCTCACTAGACACCCCTGTGATAAATTGCTCCCTCAGAGTCTGGTCCTGACCATCAGCCTCTCTGGGATCTATCTGGATTACAGCCCCCAAAGCCTCCTGAAGTGATAGGGCATAATCACGGAGGGACTCACCGGACTTCTGTTTCTTGCCAAAGAAGTGCATCTTTATCTCTGAGGCAGTCCTTGTTTCAAAAGTGGCCCTGAGGAGGGTGAATATTTGCTCTAGAGTACTCCGCTCAGCAGCAGGCCAGGATAATACCTCTCTGCGGGCAGCTCCCTCCAGTTGTGCTAGCAGGATTTCCATCTGCTGTTCGGCATTTATGGGGTACAGTTTGAATAATGCCAGCAACTTTTCTCTAAAGTCTCTTAAGGTATGGGCCTCCCCTTTATAGCGGGGGAACCATGGGGCCCCAAAATAGTAAGGCATAGTAAAGGGCATCATGCTGGGGGCTATAGGATGATTAGAAGCCGCAAGCTCTCCCGGGGCCGGCTGCTCGGGAACTCCCGGTTCTGACATATTAGTTTATTAAGATGCGGCTGCTGGCGACTAGAGGGGCCGGAACAATCCCCTTCCCTCCGGTTACAAATCCTTACCGGTATCGCCGGGGTTGCGCAGGCCAGACTCCGGACGTCCTGTGTACGCGGTGACGTTGCTAACGTAGAAAAAGCAGGGCCGCGGCGGTGCGATGATGAATAGAGGCGGGATTCTCTGCGTCTTTGAAGGGATCCGCCCACGAAGGTCCTCAGCAGCGCGGGAAACTTTACTCCATGCGGCCGGCGGCCATCTTGGTCACCATTCCCTGACAGCAAACAGGGCCGTTGAAAAGTTAATGAATTGTAATCCACAAACACGATTTTCTCTCCCTGGGGGTAGCGCAACACAGCACAGCGCCTCCGATTCCTCCCAGGCACAATTGTAATCCACAGACTTGGAAATAAAGGGTACAGTCCTTGCAATACGGTGGTTGAATAGTTAAAGCACACAGTTCACACTTCTCTGCACTCCAGAAGAATGCGATCCTGTTCGTGACGCCAAAAAGAGCGATGCAGTGTCCCAGGGGGTCAGTAGTGTAGCTTTAGGTATGCTGGGCTTTGTAGTGCAGGGCAACCCACTAACCTGGGACTCACTGTCGTCTTCAATCGGGTCAACACTGGAACAGGTAGGTGATGAATGTCGTGACGCCAGTGCCAATTGAACGGTGGCACACCGTGTAGTGATAGGTGGAATAATTGAGCAATCCTTATATTTAAATAACAGGATAACTTTACTGAACGAACTTGAAGATGGATGGACAGTCAGTAAGCACAGTTCCAGAATTATTCCACACGTTACAAGACAGTCACAGCAGTGGTTCAGGCTATTACTCACAGTCACAAAAGACTATCTTCAAGACAGGCCTCCTAGGATCAGGGATTTCCTCTTACTCTAAATGCAGCAATAAACTTCAGGCAACTATTCTCTCTGCAGGGGTACACTTACTTTCCCCCCCTGCTTTGGTTCCTGGCTGTAGGCAATACTCTCAAGGTCCAGACACCCAAATCACGGTGATAACCCTTGAGCAAAGGTTTTGTAGAGGTTTCCTTCTCTCCTGGTGACAGGCTCTATATTTAGAGTACCTCAGGTATACTTGACCTGGAAAACTGAGTGGGAATGATCCTCCACACCAGTGGTGCAATTTCTGCACTAGTTACTGAGTCCTGAACCTCTCAGAACTAACTCTGAACTAGAAACTTCCAACCCCCTCCTAGGCTAGGCCTTGGCCTATTTATACCGAACTGGGGGCTCCCTCTGCTGGCTGGAATATGAATTGCCTGCTACAGGCCTAACTTTCTTAAAGGGAGATACACATTATAATATAGCAGTGTCGGGTAACCTACCCGTATGCTGCAATCTTCCACCCAGTCTTCACCCCTGCCATCCTTGTCAGTCTGTACACTTTCGAAAGCCACAGCAGTTGGCACCTGTGTTTCGTCATCATCCGAGACATGCTGCGGTGGTCCTCCCATGTACTTATAGAATGTGTCGGCAGATAAGAACCATTTGGCCCATCTAGTCTGCCCAATATACTGAATACTATGGATAGCCCCTGGCCCTATCTTATATGAAGGATGGCCTTATGCCTATCCCATGCATGCTTAAACTCCTTCACTGTATTTGCAGCTACCACTTCTGCAGGAAGGCTATTCCATGCATCCACTACTCTCTCAGTAAAGTAATACTTCCTGATATTACTTTTAAACCTTTGCCCCTCTAATTTTAAACTATGTCCTCTTGTAGCAGTTTTTCTTCTTTTAAATATTTTCTCCTCTTTTACATTGTTGATTCCCTTTATGTATTTAAAAGTTTCTATCATATCCCCTCTGTCTCGTCTTTCTTCCAAGCTATACATGTTAAGGTCCTTTAATCTTTCCTGGTAAGTTTTATCCTGAAATCCATGTACTAGTTTAGTAGCTCTTCTCTGAACTCCAGGGGCGTCGCTAGGTTAAAACATTCGGGGCCTGGGCCCCGGATGTTTTGTCCCATGCCCCAATCGGTATACACAGAACGGCAATACAATTGAATCTAATACACTGCGAAGAGCTGAAGGACCTGTGGTGACATCACAGGTCATGTGATCAGCAAAACAGGCTGCTGTGATAGGATGACCTGGATGATGTCATCATCATGTGACCAGTGCAGGATTGGAATGGAGTGAAGAGGAGAAGGAGCCTAATGGTGATGTCTGTACATGAGAAAAGGTAAGTGAAGGGAGAGGCAGAGCAATGCTGGGAGTTGTAGTTATTTAACTGGGATGTATGTTAGGGCTGAAGGGAGGGATGTTATTGACATGGAACTGTGTGCTTGAGGTGGCTGGGGGAGGGAGTGATGTTATTTACATGGGACTGTATGTTTAAAGTGGATGGTGGGGGGGAATGATGTTTATGTACATGGGACTTAATGTTTAGGCTACGTTCACACTTGCGTTTGGGGATCCGCTTGTGAGATCCGTTTCAAGGCTCTCACAAGCAGCCCCAAATGCATCAGTTTAACCCCAATGCATTCTGAATGGATCCAGATCCATTCAGAATGCATTCGTTTGGCTCCGTACGGCCCCCCGTTCCGTTTTGGAGGCGGACCCCAAAATTCTGCAAGCAGCGTTTTTGTGTCCGCATGGCCTTGCGGAGCCAAACGGATCCGTCCTGACTTACAATGTAAGACAATGTGGACGGATCCCTTTGCATTGACACAAAATGGTGCAATTGTAAACGGATCCGTCCCCCATTGACTTTCAATGTAAGTCAGGACGGATCCGTATTGGGACTTAGAAATTCTAATCTAATACAAACGAATCGGTCCTGAACGGATGCATTCGTTTGTATAATCGGTGCGGCTCCGTCCTGTACAAGTACAGGACAGATCCGCACGAACGCAAGTGTGAAAGTAGCCTTAGGGGGTGATGTTTACATGGGATTGTGCGTTGGAGGCGGCTGGGGAGGAGGTGAGGTTATTTACATATTTACATGGGACTGTATGGTGGAGGGAGGATTATAACTGCAGGGGGTATGCAGATCCAAGAGACATTATAGGCGGTCTTATTACTACTGGGGGCTCTATAGGAGGGTCTTATAGATCTGCCTTATTTCTACTAAGCGCACTATGGGGGCCTTATTACTACGGAGGGGTCTGTAGGGAGCTTTATTACAACTGGGGGAACAATAGGGGGCCTTATTTCTACTGGGGACTCTGTGAGGGTATTATTAATATGGGAGGGCTCTTCTAATAATGGGGGCATTGTTGAGGAGCATTATCACGGTTAGGGCAGTGTTACTAATGAGGGCATTCTAGAAGGGAATAACTATTGGTGGGACTATGAGGAGCAGGGGCGTAGCTAGAAATGCATGGGCCCCATAGCAAAAAAATGTATGGGCCCCCCCCCCCCCCGTGCCATCCACAGATCCCCCTCCCCTAAACAGTGCCATCCACAGATCCCCCCTCCCCTAAACAGTGCCATCCACAGATCCCCCCTCCCCTAAACAGTGCCATCCACAGATCCCCCCTCCCCTAAAACAGTGCCATCCAAAGATCCCCCTCCCCTAAACAGTGCCATCCACAGATCCCCCCTAAACAGTGCCATCCACAGATCCCCCCTCCACTAAACAGTGCCATCCACAGATCCCCCCTCCCCTAAACAGTGCCATCCACAGATCCCCCCTCCCCTAAACAGTGCCATCCACAGATCCCCACTCCCCTAAACAGTGCCATCCACAGATCCCCCCTCCCCTAAACATTGCCATCCACAGATCCCCCCTCCCCTAAACAGTGCCATCCACAGATCTCCCCCCTAAACAGTGCCATCCACAGATCCCCCTCTAAACAGTGCCATACACAGATCCCCCCTAAACAGTGCCATCCACAGATCCCCCCTCCCCTAAACAGTGCCATGATGGCACTGTTTAGGGGAGGGGGGATCTGTGGATGGCACTGTTTAGGGGGGATCTGTGGATGGCACTGTTTAGGGGGGAGATCTGTGGATGGCACTGTTTAGGGGAGGGGGGATCTGTGGATGGCACTGTTTAGGGGAGGGGGGATCTGTGGATGGCACTGCCATCCACAGATCCCACTACAGTGCCATCCACAGATCCCCCTCCCCGACGCTCACAGCAGTATATTTATAAACTAATCAGTAACTACTTTAACTTTAATCATTGCTAGAGTTGAGCGAACACCTGGATGTTCGGGTTCGAGAAGTTCGGCCGAACTTCCCGGAAATGTTCGGGTTCGGGATCCGAACCCGAACCGAACTTCGTCCCGAACCCGAACCCCATTGAAGTCAATGGGGACACAAACTTTTGGGCACTAAAAAGGCTGTAAAACAGCCCAGGAAAGAGCTAGAGGGCTGCAAAAGGCAGCAACATGTTGGTAAATCCCCTGCAAACAAATGTGGATAGGGAAATGAATTAAAATAAAAATTAAAAAAATAAAAATGAACCAATATCAATTGGACAGAGGACCCATAGCAGAGAATCTGGCTTCACGTCAGCAGAGAATCAGTCTCTTAATGCCATAGCAAAGAATCTGGCTTCATGTCAGCAGAGAATCAGTCTCTTCATGCCATAGCAGAGAATCAGGCTTCATGTCAGCGCAGAATCAGTCTTCATGTCATAGCAGAGAATCAGGCTTCACGTCACCCACCACTGGAACAGGCCACTGTCACACATTTAGGCCCAGGCACCCAGGCAGAGGAGAGGTCCCATAACAGAGAATCTGGCCTTATGTCAGCGCAGAATCTGTCTTCATGTCATAGCAGAGAATCAGGCTTCACGTCACCCACCACTGGAACAGGCCACTGTCACACATTTAGGCCCCGGCACCCAGACAGAGGAGAGCGGTCCCGTAACAGAGAATCTGGCCTTATGTCAGCGCAGAATCTGTCTTCATGTCATAGCAGAGAATCAGGCTTCACGTCACCCACCACTGGAACAGGCCACTGTCACACATTTAGGCCCAGGCACCCAGGCAGAGGAGAGAGGTCCCGTAACAGAGAATCTGGCCTTATGTCAGCGCAGAATCTGTATTCATGTCATAGCAGAGAATCAGGCTTCACGTCACACACCACTGGAACAGGCCACTGTCACACATTTAGGCCCAAGCACCCAGGCAGAGGAGAGAGGTCCCGTAACAGAGAATCTGGCCTTATGTCAGCGCAGAATCTGTCTTAATGTCATAGCAGAGAATCAGGCTTCATGTCACCCACCACTGGAACAGGCCACTGTCACACATTTAGGCCCAGGCACCCAGACAGAGGAGAGCGGTCCCGTAACAGAGAATCTGGCCTTATGTCAGCGCAGAATCTGTCTTCATGTCATAGCAAAGAATCAGGCTTCACGTCACGCACCACTGGAACAGGCCAATGTCACACATTTAGGCCCAGGCACCCAGGCAGAGGAGAGAGGTCCCGTAACAGAGAATCTGGCCTTATGTCAGCGCAGAATCTGTATTCATGTCATAGCAGAGAATCAGGCTTCACGTCACCCACCACTGGAACAGGCCACTGTCACACATTTAGGCCCAGGCACCCAGGCAGAGGAGAGAGGTCCCGTAACAGAGAATCTGGCCTTATGTCAGTGCAGAATCTGTCTTCATGTCATAGCAGAGAATCAGGCTTCACGTCACCCACCACTGGAACAGGCCACTGTCACACATTGAGGCCCAAGCACCCAGGCAGAGGAGAGAGGTCCCATAACAGAGAATCTGGCCTTATGTCAGCGCAGAATCTGTCTTCATGTCATAGCAGAGAATCAGGCTTCACGTCACCCACCACTGGAACAGGCCACTGTCACACATTTAGGCCCTGGCAACCAGACAGAGGAGAGCGGTCCCGTAACAGAGAATCTGGCCTTATGTCAGCGCAGAATCTGTCTTCATGTCATAGCAGAGAATCAGGCTTCACGTCACCCACCACTGGAACAGGCCACTGTCACACATTTAGGCCCCGGCACCCAGACAGCGGAGAGGTTCATTCAACTTTGGGTTGCCCCGCAATATAATGGTAAAATGAAATAAAAAATAGTATTGAATGAGGAAGTGCCCTGGAGTAGAATAATATATTGTTAAGGGGAGGTAGTTAATATCTAATCTTCACAAGGGATGGACAGGTCCTGTGGGATCCATGCCTGGTTCATTTTTATGAACGTCAGCTTGTCCACATTGGCTGTAGACAGGCGGCTCCGTTTGTCTGTAATGACGCCCCCTGCCGTGCTGAATACACGTTCAGACAAAACGCTGGCCGCCGGGCAGGCCAGCACCTCCAAGGCATAAAAGGCTAGCTCTGGCCACGTGGACAATTTGGAGACCCAGAAGTTGAATGGGGCCGAACCATCAGTCAGTACGTGGAGGGGTGTGCACAGGTACTGTTCCACCATGTTAGTGAAATGTTGCCTCCTGCTAACACGTTCCGTATCAGGTGGTGGTGCAGTTAGCTGTGGCGTGGTGACAAAACTTTTCCACATCTCTGCCATGCTAACCCTGCCCTCAGAGGAGCTGGCCGTGACACAGCTGCGTTGGCGACCTCTTGCTCCTCCTCTGGCCTTAGCCTTGGGCTTCCACTGGTTCCCCTGTGACATTTGGGAATGCTCTCAGTTGCGCGTCTACCAACGTGCGCTTGTACTCGCGCATCTTCCTATCACGCTCCAGTGTAGGAAGTAAGGTGGGCACATTGTCTTTGTACCGGGGATCCAGCAGGGTGGCAACCCAGTAGTCCGCACACGTTAAAATGTGGGCATCTCTGCTGTCGTTGTGCAGGCACTGCAGCATGTAGTCGCTCATGTGTGCCAGGCTGCCCAGAGGTAAGGACAAGCTGTCCTCTGTGGGAGGCGTATCGTCATCGTCCTGTGTTTCCCCCCAGCCACGCACCAGTGATGGGCCCGAGCTGCTTTGGGTGCCACCCCGCTGTGAACATGCTTCATCCTCATCCTCCTCCACCTCCTCCTCATCCTCGTCCTCCTCGTCCTCCAGTAGTGGGCCCTGTCTGGCCACATTTGTACCTGGCCTCTGGTGTTGCAAAAAACCTCCCTCTGAGTCACTTCGAAGAGACTGGCCTGAAAGTGCTAAAAATGACCCCTCTTCCTCCTCCTCGGCCACCTCCTCTTCCATCATCGCCCTAAGTGTTTTCTCAAGGAGACATAGAAGTGGTATTGTAACGCTGATAACGGCGTCATCGCCACTGGCCATGTTGGTGGAGTACTCGAAACAGCGCAACAGGGCACACAGGTCTCGCATGGAGGCCCAGTCATTGGTGGTGAAGTGGGGCTGATCCGCAGTGCGACTGACCTGTGCGTGCTGCAGCTGAAACTCCACTATGGCCTGCTGCTGCTCGCACAGTCTGTCCAGCATATGCAAGGTGGAGTTCCACCTGGTGGGTACGTCGCATATGAGGCGGTGAGCGGGAAGGCCGAAGTTACGCTGTAGCGCAGACAGGCGAGCAGCGGCAGGGTGTGAACGCCGGAAGCGCGAACAGACGGCCCGCACTTTATGCAGCAGCTCTGACATGTCGGGGTAGTTGAGAATGAACTTCTGCACCACCAAATTCAGCACATGCGCCAGGCAAGGGATGTGCGTCAAACCGGCTAGTCCCAGAGCTGCAACGAGATTTCGCCCATTATCGCACACCACCAGGCCGGGCTTGAGGCTCACCGGCAGCAACCACTCGTCGGTCTGTTGTTCTATACCCCCCCACAACTCCTGTGCGGTGTGGGGCCTGTCCCCCAAACATATGAGTTTCAGAACGGCCTGCTGACGTTTACCCCGGGCTGTGCTGAAGTTGGTGGTGAAGGTGTGTGGCTGACTGGATGAGCAGTTGGAAGAAGAGGAGAAGGAAGCTGAGTAGGAGGAGGAGGAGACAGGAGGCAAAGAATGTTGCCCTGCGATCCTTGGCGGCAGAAGGACGTGCGCCAAACAGCTCTCCGCCTTGGGCCCAGCCGCCACTACATTTACCCATTGTGCAGTTAGGGAGATAAAGTGTCCCTGGCCGTGCTTACTGGTCCACGTATCTGTGGTTAGGTGGACCTTGCCACAGATGGCGTTGCGCAGTGCACACTTGATTTTAACGGACACTTGGTTGTGCAGGGAAGGCACGGCTCTCTTGGAGAAGTAGTGCCGGTTGGAACAACATACTGTGGGACAGCAAGTGACATGAGCTGTTTGAAGCTGTGTGTGTCCACCAGCCTAAATGACAGCATTTCATAGGCCAGTAGTTTAGAAATGCTGGCATTCAGGGCCAGGGATCGAGGGTGGCTAGGTGGGAATTTATGCTTTCTCTCAAATGTTTGTGAGATGGAGAGCTGAACGCTGCCGTGTGACATGGTTGAGATGCTTGGTGACGCAGGTGGTGGTGTTGGTGGTACATCCCATGTTTGCTGGGCGGCAGGTGCCAACGTTCCTCCAGAGGCGGAGGAAGAGGCCGAGGCGGCAGCAGCAGCAGAAGAGGCCGAGGCGGCAGCAGCAGAAGAGGTAGCAGGGGGAGCCTGAGTGACTTCCTTGTTTTTAAGGTGTTTACTCCACTGCAGTTCATGCTTTGCATGCAGGTGCCTGGTCATGCAGGTTGTGCTAAGGTTCAGAACGTTAATGCCTCGCTTCAGGCTCTGATGGCACAGCGTGCAAACCACTCGGGTCTTGTCGGCAGCACATTGTTTGAAGAAGTGCCATGCCAGGGAACTCCTTGAAGCAGCCTTTGGGGTGCTCGGTCCCAGATGGCTGCGGTCAGTAGCAGGCAAAGTCTCTTGGCGGCGGGTGTTTTGATTTTGCCCACTGCTCCCTCTTTTGCTACGCTGTTGGCTCGGTCTCACCACTGCCTCTTCCTCCGAACTGTGAAAGTCAGTGACACGACCTTCATTCCATGTGGGGTCTAGGACCTCATCGTCCCCTGCATCGTCTTCCACCTAGTCTTGATCCCTGACCTCCTGTTCAGTCTGCACACTGCAGAAAGACGCAGTAGTTGGCACCTATGCTTCGTCATCATCAGAGACGTGCTGAGGTGGTATTCCCATGTCCTCATCATCAGGAAAAATAAGTGGTTGTGCGTTAGGGCATTCTATTTTTTCCACCCCTGGGGAAGGGCTAGGTGGATGCCCTTGGGAAACCCTGGCAGCAGAGTCTTCAAACAGCATAAGAGACTGCTGCATAACTTGAGGCTCAGACAGTTTCCCTGATATGCATGGGGGTGATGTGACAGACCGATGGGCTTGGTTTTCATGCGCCATCTGTGCGCTTTCTGCAGAAGACTGGGTGGGAGATAATGTGAACGTGCTGGATCCACTGTCAGCCACCCAATTGACTAATGCCTGTACCTGCTCAGACCTTACCATCCTTAGAACGGCATTGGGCCCCACCAAATATCGCTGTAAATTCTGCTGGCTACTGGGACCTGAGGTAGTTGGTTCTCTAGGACGTGTGGCTGTGGCAGAACGGCCACGTCCTCTCCCAGCACCAGAGGATCCACTAACACCACCACGACCATGTCCACGTCCGCGTCCCTTATTAGATGTTTTCCTCATTGTTCCCGTTCACCACAATTTTGAGAATGGCAAATTTGGGAATAGTTTTTCAACCCTTAACAAAAAGTGTGCTTTTACGGTCACTACAAATAACTTGACCAGCTAAAACAGTACAGATTTGGTTGAATAGAAATGTCAGGCCTGTTTTTTTTTTGCGCTGTGTGACAGGTATAGGTTTAATCACAGAATCAGACTTCTATCTGCACGGTAGCGTGTGTCTTAGGTTTTTCTGAATGACACTATCAGCACCTTCAATGTAAGATATCCTTTTTGGGATAGATTTCAAGTAGGCCTCATATACCAGAAACTAGTTATTTTGAGAATGACAAATTTGGGAATAGTTTTTCAACCCTTAACAAAAAGTGTGCTTTTACGGTCACTACAAATAACTTGACCAGCTAAAACAGTACAGATTTGGTTGAATAGAAATGTCAGGCCTGTTTTTTTTTTGCGCTGTGTGACAGGTATAGGTTTAATCACAGAATTAGACTTCTATCTGCACGGTAGCGTGTGTCTTAGGTTTTTCTGAATGACACTATCAGCACCTTTAATGTAAGATATCCTTTTTGGGATAGATTTCAAGTAGGCCTCATATACCAGAAACTAGTAATTTTGAGAATGGCAAATTTGGGAATGCTTTTTCAACCCAGAACAAAAAGTCTGCTTTTACGGTCACTACAAATAACTTGACCAGCTAAAACTGTGCAGATTTGGTTGAATAGAGATGTGAGACCTGTTTTTTTTTGCGCTGTGTGACAGTTATAGGTTTAATCACAGAATCAGACTTCTATCTGCACGGTAGCGTGTGTCTTAGGTTTTTCTGAATGACACTATCAGCACCTTCAATGTAAGATATCCTTTTTGGGATAGATTTCAAATAGGCCTCATATACCAGAAACTAGTTATTTTGAGAATGGCAAATTTGGGAATAGTTTTTCAACCCAGAACAAAAAGTGTGCTTTTACGGTCACTACAAATAACTTGACCAGCTAAAACAGTACAGATTTGGTTGAATAGAAATGTCAGGTCTATTTTTTAGGCGCTGGGTGACAGGCTCAACTTGCCCCTGATGTAGTATATGGCCAAAAAATAACCACACTATTGATGGTTAAATGCACTTGGGTGACACAGGCTCAGCCTGCAGCTGATGTAGTATATGGCCAAAAAATAACCAGACTGTTGATGGTTAAATGCACTTCGGTTACACAGGCTCAGCCTGCAGCTGATGTAGGATATAGCACAAAATAACCACACTATTGATGGTTAAATACACTTGGTGGTAGCTCGTGCTGGCGCACCACAAGTCACAAAATGGCCGCCGATCACCCCAGAAAAAAGTGATCTAAAAACGCTCTGGGCAGCCTCAAAAAAGTGAGCAAGTCGATATTAGCACTTCAATGATCCACAGCTGCAGATCCATCACAGAATGAAGTCTTTTGGAGGAGTTAATCTGCCTAATCTTGCCCTAACGTCGCAGCTGCAACCTCTCCCTATGCTTGAATCAGCAGAGTGACGTGCAGTGCTACGTGACCCAAGCTTATATAGAGGCTGGGTCACATGCTGCACTAGCCAATCACAGCTATGCCAATAGTAGGCAAGGCTGTGATGGCCTCTTGGGGCAAGTAGTATGACGCTTGTTGATTGTCTGCTTTGCAGCCTTTCAAAAAGCGCCAAGAAAGCGCCGAACACCGAACCCGAACCCGGACTTTTACGAAAATGTTCGGGTTCGGGTCCGTGTCACGGACACCCCAAAATTCGGTACGAACCCGAACTATACAGTTCGGGTTCGCTCATCCCTACTCAGGACTTGTCCGTACCTTGTGCAGAATAGACATGTATACCGGCCTCACCCAGCCATTGTTATACTCCAGCGCACTTTCTCTTTGTTTTATTTTTTATATTTCGCAATGTTTTGGGGTCTACCAAAATTAAAACAAAATAAAATAAAATAAAAAACAAAAACCAGTGTTGGCTACCTCCTCCACCACCGCTTCCACCTACACCGCCACATCCACCACCTCCTCAACCTCCTACTCCATATGGACCTCGCCCTCCTAGATTAAGATCATTATTTTTTATTTTTACATATTTTATGTTATTTTAAGTCATTTTCCTATCCACATTTGTTTGCAGAACACTTCCCATGCTCTTAACCACATTTTGCTGCCTTTTGCAGCCCTCTAGACCTTTCCATGACTTTTTTAGAGCCATTTTAGTGCTCCAAAGTTCGGGTCCCCATTGACTTCAATGGGGTTCGGGGTCAAGTTCGGGTCCCGAACTCAAACTTTTCTGCGAAGCTCGGCCGAACCCGAACTTCCAGGTGTCCGCTCAACTCTATTTACAAGTTCAGAGATAAATTATTCAAGGTGTAGGGAAAGGATGGGGAGAAATCATTCTGCAGCATTTATGTTGAACATGGTTCAGTAGGGGAGGTCACAGCCTGGGTAATAGGAACAATCCTATTACACCTTGCTGCACTGACTGGGGATCCAAATTGCCATTATACAGCTCTGTAATTCCAGCAAACTGTTCTTATTAGGTTGCAAATGCTGTTTGATACAGCCAGTAACAGGGTTTATTACAAGGAAATATTTCTTTGCCCTTGTGCGGTGCAGTTATATTTTCTAAAGCATTTTTTGGCTTTTATTAGTGGGAAAAAGGGCTTATTAGCCGTTGTGTGGCGAAGGGGGAAAATTACAGCACTTTGTTGTGTATTAGTGGCAAAAGTAAAATATTTTTTTCCGTTTAGCTGTGCAGTTATATGTTCTAAAGCCCTTTTTTTGTGTGTATTAGTGAGGGGGGGAGGGCTTATTAGCCGTTGTGTGGTGAATTGAGAAAATTGCTGATATTTTGGGGTGTTTTAATTTCCTTTTTATTTATTTATCTGATCTAACAGTATGTCAGACAGAAAAGTGCCAGGCCCTGCACAGGGAGTGGCAGAGGCCTAAATATTTCTGGCGCAGGCAGAGGTCACAGAGGAGTAAGGGGACGTGGCAGCAGGGGTCGCAGTGAGAGGCCTGAGCTCCCGGTGTCAGCTAGCGGTCGTGTCTTGACCAGCAACCCAGCGGTTCTTGAATGGTTGACTCGGTTATCTCTGTTTTGGATCCACTTCTGTTTTTTTTGTCATTAGCAATACTGATGGATTACTGACCAAATGCTGACCGAGTGAAGGCGGATGCTCAACAGACAGGATCCGCTTTTTGTGGTTTATTCTTCTGACGGATCAGAGGAAGGGCAAAATAATCAGAGACATCAACACAAACTTACTGCTGACACCCTCTCCACTCTGCCGGGGGGCTCTACTTGTATAAGCATTTAATAGAACATGTTCTGTAGACATCTATGTGAAATTAGCAGACGACGGTGTAAAAGGACTGTGCTTCTTCTTGGCGCCAACATCGACCTGTAAGGCTGAGTTCATACAGTACGTGAGTTATTTGATCAGATTTGGCCCCGTGACTGCCCTAATAAGTGAAGTGTGCAGTGATTCTAAGAGCGACGCCTGTCATCTGCATGTCATACTGACTCACAGTATTATTTCACTACCACAGCAGACTCCCTATGTGTGTTACTGTGAGGCACAGAGTTCTACACCACTATAAAGGTTCTCTGCAGCCAGGAAATGGCCATTTTTTAACGCGATTCGCCGCAAATAAATTCATATTGAACTTAATTTTTTTTTTTTATTCTGCGAACCGGCCGAATCGAACTTTTGAAAAATTCGCTCATCTCAAGTCATTAAGTACCACATATTAGGTGGGAAATTTTTGGGAGTGTGGACCTCAAATTGGGTTCCTATTCCTGTGGCAGTTGTGCTACCTGTAAATATATGATGCATTACACCACTTTTTTGGACTCTTATAATAAAAATTTAAGATTTATATTTTTCATTTTGACAATTCCTCTTGTGATCTTATTTATGTGGGCATGACCAATAGGGAACTTAAGGTATGTATTCTGGAGCACATCAACAAGATCCAATTAGCTGCCAACATCTCAGATCAAGATGTGCACAGCCCGCTGTCACTAATTGCATTCACATTGATGCATCTTTAATGCGGTTTTCGTAGATTTTTTTTGTTGATTTGCAGTGTCCACTACGTGATTGTGGGCACTGCAAACCTGTTTTTATTGTGTTTTAGTGTCTTGTATTATGCCTGTATACTGTATTTCATCTCATGTCATATTCTCCCATGTCATTATGTGATTTTTACATGTAAGATCGTATAAACAGGCCTAGTTATGGTGCACTACACTAGTTTCTCCACAAGATGGGGAAGTGTCATAGTGTATAAATAGCTTAGCTCAGGCCCAAGTTAGGCAGTTGAGTTCAGTTCAAAGTTAGTTCCAGTCTGGACAAGTCTAGTCAAAGAGCAGCCATGAAGTAGCTGCCTGCTGGAGGGAGGCCTCCTGCTTCTCTGCTCTCCCTGTTGGCTCCACAGCCCAAGGTTAAAAGCCACAAGATTCCACCCAGAGGTGAGAAGTCCACTTCTACAGCATACTCTTCCGGGGTGACCAGTGTCCAGCTACTAAAGCAAGTATTCAAAGGGGATTTTTAGATTGTCTTAAAGTCAAAGGATAGCACATGGCCATATTTAAGGGCTTCCCAGACACCTTTGCAAGCAGGTGTAGGACACAGTTTCCGGCATCCACACCTTCGAGTTTAAACCCTGAGGGCAGATAGGCCATCTGTCAGAAAACACTGGAAAATAGAAGTTCAAGGACTCTGCAAACCACCTTCAAGTTAGGTTAGTATCAGGCGAGAGTTTTTACCAGCCAAAGACTTTTATTTCTTCAAAGCCTAGTCTGAAGCAGTAGCTTTCTTACATATATATTTAGGACAAGAGCCTGTTTCTTCTGAGAACTTACATTACCCTACCCCTGTATGCATGAGACTGTATTTTATACTGGGATGTACCAAAGACTGTCTTATAAATTGGATGGAATTGTTACTAGGAGCAACGTTCAGTAAAAGTTATAATTTGGATTGCACCATCCTTGTCTCAGTCTTCAGTTCGTCAATTAACACTACGGTAAATGGTTGTACCACCGCAAAGGGTACTGGCGTCACGTCTACAAGGGACCTTGCCATAGGCACATTAATACAGACCATTAAGGGCACCTCGAACCACCATCTGGCCTGTGTCCCTTACACCAGAGTGTGCCCCAGAGAATTCTTGTGCCATTCTCCTCTTCACTTATGCAAGCCTGCCCAGGGACGACCTAACCGTAAGTAACCAGAACTGTATTCACCTCGGCCCACCTAATGCTCACACCGTGACCTCACGTGTAATTCCCTTGTCGGTCTGGCATACCGCAGATTAACATGCATTTTATATTTCTTTTTTATTTCAACTGTGTTTATTAATTATTTTATTAGATATTACTACACAGTTCTTTTATATTTAGTGTTTTAGAAGACTTTTAGCCCTTAATGCACTTTTGCACTTTTTAGCACCTTAAAAATCAGCACTTTATTTTTTATTATTATGAAATTTGCTCTACATCCACAAAGGGTACTGTGGCTTGTTGCTAGATCATGGTCCAATTCATGCTCCTTGGCTCCCCATCTAGCATTAAGTTTGGGTTCACATCACGTTTTTTCCATCCGTTTACATGTATACAAAAAAAAAATAGAGTTCCATTGTAAAAAAAAAAAAGTATGTCTTTCTTACCATTGTAAAAAAAAGTTTAAGACTCGTGGTGTGCTTCATTTTTTTATAATTTTTTTTTAATGTATGTGTGAAAAGGAAGCATAAAAAGTGATGTGAATCCACCCTAATGTCAACGCATCGATGTGTATACGGCAGTGTGAGCGCGTCTGGGGAGCACCATCATGGTGGATCCGGTTCTGTTATGTTGCAAGCGCAGGAGACGCAGGTGATTAATATTTAGCCTCATCATGGCCCTATTGAGTATATACCCTGAGTCTATTATTTATCTTACCTCCTAATAAAGCCTAGATGTGAAACGCGCGTCAAGGTACTCTGCACCTTGGGGCTGTACTTGCTTCTTATTTCTGTGTCACAGGGTAATAGTACTGATTGAAGTTTGATCTATTTTGAACTGGATACTGTACCGTATGTAATGACTGGTATCTGCTTTTGGGGTTAGACCATTATATCATTACACTGTAAAGTTCTTTTGTAAAATATATTGTCTCTTGTAGTTGCGCTGGCTATTTTTCTGTACTGGCTTTTTACATCTAGCCTGCCTTCTTCTCCTTCTTGATGTTTTTAATTCTGGTACCATGCATTTTCAAGAAATTTTGATATTGATTAAGCAGAGGGGGCACCAGGCAGAGCATAAGGGTACACCAGGCAGAGCAGAGAGGGAAACCAGGCAGAGCAGAAGGAACACCAGGCAGAAAAGAGGGTACACCAGGCAGAATAGAAAGGACACCAGGCAGAGTAGAGGGGGCACCAGGCAGAGTAGAGGGGGCACCAGGCAGAGTGGAGTTTCAATTTTCAAGTTTATTTGTCACACACACAGCGTAATACATAATATAACATGCTTAAAGGACATTCCGTCACAATAAAACAAAAAACAAAAGTAAGGAATAAAGAGTTGCATAATATTACATTAGCAACATTGAGAGCACCATAAAATGTCTCAGGATTGTTTAGTTACAGGATGCACATTCATTTATCTGTCCCTCTTTGATGTTGTGATTCAGCATCCGAATATTCTGCATGAAGAAACTCTTCCTCATTCTCCATTAGCTTTCAAAATGTGGCAACGTTTGTGGTCTTTCACCACCTTTATAAAAGCACCTCTCATTATAAATGAGCTGCAAATCAGGAAGGTCAGTGCGGATTATTCGCTCAGCCGAGCAAACCACCCTATGAAGTGCCCTCCTGTCCTGTTTCTTGCTACTACTGAACCAGGCTGTAGTGTTTCCTGACAGGATACTCTTGATGACACAGGTGCAGAAGTTCTTTAGTATCCTGAAGAGTAGTCTGAAATCCCTTAGGCATCTGAGATGATAAAGACGCCGACGAGCCTTCTTCACCAAGAAGTTGATATGACTAGTCCAAGATAATTCTTGTGTAATATTTACACCCAGATATTTAAACCTGGCCACAAGCTCCACTATATCCACATTAATCCTGACGGGGTGATAGATCCTCTTCTGCTTCTTGCTGAGTGGACACCAGGCAGAGCCAGAGGGGACACCAGGCAGAGCAGTGGTGGCACCTGCCTTCCGCTCTAAAGCATCTTATTGACATTTCGATGATGATTTTGTTTCTTCATTGAACAGAAAACGTTAAATTAACGTGAAGCTTCTAAACAGTTTGGAGGTATCTTGACCCACGTACAGGAATATCACACCTTGAACATGAATAGAGTTGCTTGGAGCGCCACCTACTGTTCAAAAATATCAAATGCAGAAATCTAAATTCATTGCTACATTGTACTTGTTTTAATGTGTCAGAATCCAGAAATGTGTCTCTTCCAGCAGAATATGAGGTGTCCACCATCTGCCATGCAATATGTAGAGTACAGTACCATCATGGCTGTGGCCTCCAGCTCTGAGATATCAGTTCTGGTCCTAATCGTGATTTAATGCAATAGAGACACATGAGAAGGGACTGAGGTTTCTGAACAGTACAGGATGATACATGGAGGCGACCCCACTACAAATATGAAAATGTGGGACCCCCTCTTGGTACTGGTTCATGTCATCATGCATCCACATCCTGAGACTGGTGAGAACCGGTGCTTGGTTGTCCTTACCCTTTCTAGCACAAATTGGAATTAAAGGGGTTTTCTGAGACTTTTATACTGATGACTAGGGATGAGCGAACCCAAACCGAATTTTGGGGTGTCCGTGACACGGACCCGAACCTTTTCGTAAAAGTCCGGGTTCGGGTTCGGTGTTCGGCGCTTTTTGAAAGGCTGCAAAGCAGCCAATCAACAAGCGTCATACTACTTGCCCCAAGAGGCCATCACAGCCTTGCCTACTATTGGCATGGCTGTGATTGGCCAGTGCAGCATGTGACCCAGCCTCTATATAAGCTTGGGTCACGTAGCGCTGCACGTCACTCTGCTGATTCAAGCATAGGGAGAGGTTGCAGCTGCGACGTTAGGGCGAGATTAGGCAGATTAACTCCTCCAAAAGACTTCATTCTGTGATCGATCTGCAGCTGTGGATCATTGAAGTGCTATTATTGACTTGCTCACTTTTTTGAGGCTGCCCAGAGCGTTTTTAGATCACTTTTTTTCTGGGGTGATCGGCGGCCATTTTGTGACTTATGGTGCGCCAGCACGAGCTATCACCAAGTGTATTTAACCATCGATAGTGTGGTTATTTTGTGCTATATCCTACATCAGCTGCAGGCTGAGCCTGTGTCACCGAAGTGCATTTAACCATCAACAGTCTGGTTATTTTTTGGCCATATACTACATCAGCTGCAGGATGAGCCTGTTTCACCCAAGTGCATTTAACCATCAACAGTCTGATTATTTTTTGGCCATATACTACATCAGCTGCAGGCTGAGCCTGTGTCACACAAGTGCATTTAACCATCAACAGTGTGGTTATTTTTTGGCCATATATTACATCAGGGGCAAGTTGAGCCTGTCACCCAGCGCCTAAAAAATAGACCTGACATTTCTATTCAACCAAATCTGCACAGTTTTAGCTGGTCAAGTTATTTGTAGTGACCGTCAAAGCAGACTTTTTGTTCTGGGTTGAAAAAGCATTCCCAAATTTGCCATTCTGAAAATAACTAGTTTGTGGTATTTCAGGCCTACTTGAAATCTATCCCAAAAATAAAATCTTACATTGAAGTTATTGATAGTGTCATTCAGAAAAACCTAAGACACACGCTAGCGTGCTGATAGAAGTGTCATTCTGTGATTAAACCTATAACTGTCACACAGCGCAAAAAAAAACAGGTCTCACATCTCTATTCAACCAAATCTGCACAGTTTTAGCTGGTCAAGTTATTTGTAGTGACCGTCAAAGCAGACTTTGTTCTGGGTTGAAAAAGCATTCCCAAATTTGCCATTCTCAAAATTGTGGTGAACGGGAACAATGAGGAAAACATCTAATAAGGGACGCGGACGCTGACGTGGACATGGTCGTGGTGGTGTTAGTGGACCCTCTGGTGCTGGGAGAGGATGTGGCCGTTCTGCCACAGCCACACGTCCTAGTGAACCAACTACCTCAGGTCCCAGTAGCCAGCAGAATTTACAGCGATATTTGGTGGGGCCCAATGCCATTCTAAGGATGGTAAGGCCTGAGCAGGTACAGGCATTAGTCAATTGGGTGGCCGACAGTGGATCCAGCACGTTCACATTATCTCCCACCCAGTCTTCTGCAGAAAGCGCACAGATGGCGCATGCAAACCAAGCCCATCGGTCTGTCACATAACCCCCATGCATATCAGGGAAACTGTCTGAGCCTCAAGTTATGCAGCAGTCTCTTATGCTGTTTGAAGACTCTGCTGCCAGGGTTTCCCAAGGGCATCCACCTAGCCCTTCCCCAGGGGTGGAAGAGATAGAATGCACTAACGCACAACCACTTATTTTTCCTGATGATGAGGACATGGGAATACCACCTCAGCACGTCTCTGATGATGACGAAACACAGGTGCCAACTGCTGCATCTTTCTGCAGTGTGCAGACTGAACAGGAGGTCAGGGATCAAGACTGGGTGGAAGACGATGCAGGGGACGATGAGGTCCTAGACCCCACATGGAATGAAGGTCGTGCCACTGACTTTCACAGTTCGGAGGAAGAGGCAGTGGTGAGACCGAGCCAACAGCGTAGCAAAAGAGGGAGCAGTGGGCAAAATCAGAACACCCGCCGCCAAGAGACTCCGCCTGCTACTGACCGCCGCCATCTGGGACCGAGCACCCCAAAGGCAGCTTCAAGGAGTTCCCTGGCATGGCACTTCTTCAAACAATGTGCTGACGACAAGACCCGAGAGGTTTGCACGCTGTGCCATCAGAGCCTGAAGCGAGGCATTAACGTTCTGAACCTTAGCACAACCTGCATGACCAGGCACCTGCATGCAAAGCATGAATTGCAGTGGAGTAAACACCTTAAAAACAAGGAAGTCACTCAGGCTCCCCCTGCTACCTCTTCTGCTGCTGCCGCCTCGGCCTTTTCTGCTGCTGCTGCTGCCGCCTCGGCCTCTTCCTCTGCCTCTGAAAGAACGTTGGCACCTGCCGTCCAGCAAACATGGGATGTACCACCAACACCACCACATGCGTCACCAAGCATCTCAACCATGTCACACGGCAGCGTTCAGCTCTCCATCTCACAAACATTTGATAGAAAGGGTAAATTCCCACCTAGCCACCCTCGATCCCTGGCCCTGAATGCCAGCATTTCTAAACTACTGGCCTATGAAATGCTGTCATTTAGGCTGGTGAACACACACAGCTTCAAACAGCTCATGTCACTTGCTGTCCCACAGTATGTTGTTCCCAGCCGCCACTAATTCTCCAAGAGAGCCGTGCCTTCCCTGCACAAACAAGTGTCCGATAAAATCAAGTGTGCACTGCGCAACGCCATCTGTGGCAAGGTCCACCTAACCACAGATACGTGGACCAGTAAGCACGGCCAGGGACGCTATATCTCCCTAACTGCACACTGGGTAAATGTAGTGGCGGCTGGGCCCCAGGCGGAGAGCTGTTTGGCGCGCGTCCTTCCGCCGCCAAGGATCGCAGGGCAACATTCTTTGCCTCCTGTCTCCTCCTCCTCCTACTCAGCTTCCTCCTCCTCTTCTTCCACCTGCTCATCCAGTCAGCCACACACCTTCACCACCAACTTCAGCACAGCACGGGGTAAACGTCAGCAGGCCATTATGAAACTCATATGTTTGGGGGACAGGCCCCACACCGCACAGGAGTTGTGGCGGGGTATAGAACAACAGACCGACGAGTGGTTGCTGCCGGTGAGCCTCAAGCCCGGCCTGGTGGTGTGCGATAATGGGCGAAATCTCGTTGCAGCTCTGGGACTAGCCGGTTTGACGCACATCCCTTGCCTGGCGCATGTGCTGAATTTGGTGGTGCAGAAGTTCATTCGCAACTACCCCGACATGTCAGAGCTGCTGCATAAAGTGCGGGCCGTCTGTTCGCGCTTCCGGCGTTCTCACCCTGCCGCTGCTCGCCTGTCTGCGCTACAGCGTAACTTCGGCCTTCCCGCTCACCGCCTCATATGCGACGTGCCCACCAGGTGGAACTCCACCTTGCATATGCTGGACAGACTGTGCGAGCAGCAGCAGGCCATAGTGGAGTTTCAGCTGCAGCACGCACGGGTCAGTCGCACTGCGGATCAGACACACTTCACCACCAATGACTGGGCCTCCATGCGAGACCTGTGTGCCCTGTTTCGAGTACTCCACCAACATGGCCAGTGGCGATGACGCCGTTATCAGCGTTACAATACCACTTCTATGTCTCCTTGAGAAAACACTTAGGGCGATGATGGAAGAGGAGGTGGCCCAGGAGGAAGAGGAGGAAGAGGGGTCATTTTTAGCACTTTCAGGCCAGTCTCTTCAAAGTGACTCAGAGGGAGGTTTTTTGCAACACCAGAGGCCAGGTACAAATGTGGCCAGACAGGGCCCAAAACTGGAGGACGAGGAGGACGAGGATGAGGAGGAGGTGGAGGAGGATGAGGATGAAGCATGTTCACAGCGGGGTGGCACCCAAAGCAGCTCGGGCCCATCACTGGTGCGTGGCTGGGGGGAAACACAGGACGATGACGATACGCCTCCCACAGAGGACAGCTTGTCCTTACCTCTGGGCAGCCTGGCACACATGAGCGACTACATGCTGCAGTGCCTGCGCAACGACAGCAGAGTTGCCCACATTTTAACGTGTGCGGAATACTGGGTTGCCACCCTGCTGGATCCCCGGTACAAAGACAATGTGCCCACCTTACTTCCTACACTGGAGCGTGATAGGAAGATGCGCGAGTACAAGCGCACGTTGGTAGACGCGCTACTGAGAGCATTCCCAAATGTCCCAGGGGAACCAGTGGAAGCCCAAGGCGAAGGCAGAGGAGGAGCAAGAGGTCGCCAATGCAGCTGTGTCACGGCCAGCTCCTCTGAGGGCAGGGTTAGCATGGCAGAGATGTGGAAAAGTTTTGTCACCACGCCACAGCTAACTGCACCACCACCTGATACGGAACGTGTTAGCAGGAGGCAACATTTCACTAACATGGTGGAACAGTACCTGTGCACACCCCTCCACGTACTGACTGATGGTTCGGCCCCATTCAACTTCTGGGTCTCCAAATTGTCCACGTGGCCAGAGCTAGCCTTTTATGCCTTGGAGGTGCTGGCCTGCCCGGCGGCCAGCGTTTTGTCTGAACGTGTATTCAGCACGGCAGGGGGCGTCATTACAGACAAACGCAGCCGCCTGTCTAGAGCCAATGTGGACAAGCTGACGTTCATAAAAATGAACCAGGCATGGATCCCACAGGACCTGTCCATCCCTTGTGCAGATTAGATATTAACTACCTCCCCTTAACAATATATTATTCTACTCCAGGGCACTTCCTCATTCAATACTATTTTTAATTTCATTTTACCATTATATTGCGGGGCAACCCAAAGTTGAATGAACCTCTCCTCTGTCTGGGTGCCGGGGCCTAAATGTGTGACAGTGGCCTGTTCCAGTGGTGGGTGACGTGAAGCCTGATTCTCTGCTATGACATGAATACAGATTCTGCGCTGACATAAGGCCAGATTCTCTGTTACGGGACCTCTCTCCTCTGCCTGGGTGCCTGGGCCTAAATGTGTGACAGTGGCCTGTTCCAGTGGTGGGTGACGTGAAGCCTGATTCTCTGCTATGACATGAAGACAGATTCTGCGCTGACATAAGGCCAGATTCTCTGTTACGGGACCGCTCTCCTCTGTCTGGGTGCCGGGGCCTAAATGTGTGACAGTGGCCTGTTCCAGTGGTGGGTGACGTGAAGCCTGATTCTCTGCTATGACATGAATACAGATTCTGCGCTGACATAAGGCCAGATTCTCTGTTACGGGACCTCTCTCCTCTGCCTGGGTGCCTGGGCCTAAATGTGTGACAGTGGCCTGTTCCAGTGGTGGGTGACGTGAAGCCTGATTCTCTGCTATGACATGAAGACTGATTCTGCGCTGACATGAAGCCAGATTCTCTGCTATGGCATGAAGAGACTGATTCTCTGCTGACATGAAGCCAGATTCTTTGCTATGGCATGAAGAGACTGATTCTCTGCTGACGTGAAGCCAGATTCTCTGCTATGGGACCTCTGTCCAATTGATATTTGTTCATTTTTATTTTTTTAATTTTAATTTTAATTCATTTCCCTATCCACATTTGTTTGCAGGGGATTTACCTACATGTTGCTGCCTTTTGCAGCCCTCTAGCTCTTTCCTGGGCTGTTTTACAGCCTTTTTAGTGCCCAAAAGTTCGGGTCCCCATTGAGTTCAATGGGGTTCGGGTTCAGGACGAAGTTCGGATCGGGTTCGGATCCCGAACCCGAACATTTCCGGGAAGTTCGGCCGAACTTCTCGAACCCGAACATCCAGGTGTTCGCTCAACTCTACTGATGACCTATCCTATGGGGATCCAACACCCAGGACCTCTGCTGAGCAGCTGTTTCACAAGCCACTGGTGCTTACAGTAGAGACGTGGTCTTCTCTCTGCTCACCAAGCTGTGCTTGGTATTGCAGCTCAGTCCCCTTCACTTCAATGGGACTGAGCTGTGCCTAGGCCACGTGACCAATGAACGTAACATCATACACCTAGGCTAAGCTGTAAGAAGACTGAGGTGCTCCTGCAAGTGCCAGGGCTTTCTCAAACAGTTGATTGGCGTGGGTCCTGTGTCTCGAACCCTCACGGATCAGATAGCGATGACCTATCCTCATAAAAACCCCTTTAATGGAACCAAAAATAGTAGGATAGACATTCTCGAAGGTATGTTGTTTCTCATTGAAGAGATGCCAAGCCTTCTTTTTTAGGCAATGCTCAATGGGTAACAAGTATGCAAATTAGCTCTTATATGCCACTTCTGTTGACAGCACAGATTTGCGGTTCTAAGACATTTCATAGACAAGCTATGAAGGGGTTGCAGAGAAAGCCATCACACCTGAGCCTTGGTAGCCTAAGGGGCCCATAGGCCAATCTACCAGGACAGTATACTACTACAAAGGGATCTGGATAGATTGGAGGCTTGGGCAGATAAGGTGACAAATCTAAAGTTATGCACATGGGAAGGAATAATGCACGTCACCCGTACATACTAAATAGTAAAACACTCGGTAACACTGACATGGAAAAGAATCTAGGAATTTTAATAAACAGCAAACTAAGGCTACTTTCACACTACCGTTCAGAATGGATCCGTCTGCATTATAATTTGAAAAAAATTCTAAGTGTTAAAGTAGCCTGAACGGATCCGTCCAGACTTTACATTAAAAGTCAATGGGGGACGAATCCGTTTGAAGATTGAGCCATATTGTGTCATCTTCAAACGGATCCGTCCCCATTGACTTACATTGTAAGCCTGGACGGATCCGCTTGCCTCTGCACGGCCAGGTGGACACCCGAACGCTGCAAGCAGCGTTCAGGTGTCCGCTTGCTGAGCGGAGGCTGAACGCTGCCAGACTGATGCATTCTGAGTGGATCCGCGTCCACTCAGAATGCATTAGGGCAGTACGGATGCGTTCAGGGCCGCTTGTGAGCCCCTTCAAACGGACGCTAGTGTAAAAGTAGCCTAAGCTGCAAAAACCAGTGTCAGGCAGCTGCTGCCAAGGCTAATAAGATAATGAGTTGCATCAGAAGGGGCATAGATGCCCGTGATAAGAACATATTCCTACCACTTTACAAATCGCTAGTCAGACCACACATGGAGTACTGTGTACAGTTCTGGGCTCCTGTAAACAAGGCAGACATAGCAGAGCTGGAGAGGATCCAGAGGAGGGCAACTAAAGTAATAACTGGAATGGGGCAACTACAGTACCCTGAAAGATTATCAACATTAGGGTTATTCACTTTAGGAAAAAAGACGACTGAGGGGAGATCTAATTACTATGTATAAATATATCAGGGGTCAGGACAGAGATCTCTCCCTTCATCTATTTATCCCCAGGACTGTGACTGTGACGAGGGGACATCCTCTGCGTCTGGAGGAAAGAAGGTTTGTACACAAACATAGAAGAGGATTCTTTACGGTAAGAGCAGTGAGACTATGGAGCGCTCTGCCTGAGGAGGTGGTGATGGTGAGTACAATAAAGGAATTCAAGAGGGTCCTGGACGTATTTCTGGAGCTTAATAATATTACAGGCTATAGCTACTAGAGAGGGGTCGCTGATCCAGGGAGTTATTCTGATGCCTGATTGGAGTCGGGAAGGAATTTTTTATTCCCCTAAAGTGAGGAAAATTGGCTTCTACCTCACAGGTTTT
This sequence comes from Bufo bufo, assembly GCF_905171765.1. Lineage (NCBI taxonomy): Eukaryota > Metazoa > Chordata > Amphibia > Anura > Bufonidae > Bufo > Bufo bufo. The sequence goes on from NC_053389.1 coordinate 39,611,576, forward strand.
TTTTTTTGCCTCCCTCTGGATCAACTTGCAGGATAACATGCCGAACTGGATGGACAAGTGTCTTTTTTCGGCCTTATGTACTATGTTACTACGGTATGTTACCAAAAAAGATTTTACTACCCTGAAGACAAGGCCAATCTTAAGTTGGACTCCTTGTTCTCCATAGTCGCCCTTGAGTAGGTTTGACCAATAAATTGGACATGAAAGTAAACTTCACTACTAATTCTGATTACCATATATAAAAGGTCTAAACTGTGGAACCCTCAAACATCAAATGACAGACTGTCAAGATAAAGTATAATAAATGTAAGATCCTGTCACACGCTACAACCCTCAGAGCACACACTGGACTAGAATAGAAGCCATTGTGTAAGTAAAGTCCATATATAACTTATGGTAAAATTAAATATGAGTCATCAAATGACTCATGCCTCTCTTTAAAAATATTTTGAATATGATTGAATTCTTGGTTAAAAAAAAATAAAATAAAATAACAAACCTAACAAGAACCGCTTCAAGACACCCTGCCCTACGTATGTACCGAAATGTGTAACACTGAGTCAATATTTGAGGTCAAAGAAAAAGAGAAAATAATAAAACACAACACAAATAGTAAAGTGATAAATCAGCACACAAAGTAATGCACCCAGGCACGATTTAAAAGAAAGTCACACACTCCCAATGAACACACGCAGAATAAATACAGGTCTTCTGAAGAAGGGCCATTATCAAATGTGTGATATGCTAAGAAAAGGTAAACGATACAGAAGAAATTCCACTTCCTGAAAATATTTTATATTAACCCCGCAATAAATAAGATGTATGATGAGGCAAAAAAATCACTGGGATCAGTGTCCAAAAAATGCTGATATTAATGAGCGGAGAAAAAAGGACTGGCACTGCTGTCCCAGAAACAGAAGGCTGGCATGACATCAATTCCATTACTTGACAGTGTTTAACCACTTAAGGACCACAGGTTTATACCCCCCTAAAGACCAGGCCCTTTTTTACAAATCGGCACTACACTACTTTCACCGTTTATTGCTCGGTCATGCAACTTACCACCCAAATGAATTTTACCTCCTTTTCTTCTCACTAATAGAGCTTTCATTTGGTGGTATTTCATTGCTGCTGACATTTTTACTTTTTTTGTTATTAATCGAAATTTAACGATTTTTTTGCAAAAAAATGACATTTTTCACTTTCACTTGTAAAATTTTGCAAAAAAAACGACATCCATATATAAATTTTGCTCTAAATTTATTGTTCTACATGTCTTTGATAAAAAAAAAATGTTTGGGTAAAAAAAAAATGGTTTGGGTAAAAGTTATAGCGTTTACAACCTATGGTACAAAAATGTGAATTTCCGCTTTTTGAAGCAGCTCTGACTTTCTGAGCACCTGTCATGTTTCCTGAGGTTCTACAATGGCCAGACAGTACAAACACCCCACAAATGACCCCATTTCGGAAAGTACACACCCTAAGGTATTCGCTGATGGGCATAGTGAGTTCATAGAACTTTTTATTTTTTGTCACAAGTTAGCGGAAAATGATGATTTTTTTTTATTATTTTTTTTTTCTTACAAAGTCTCATATTCCACTAACTTGTGACAAAAAATAAAAACTTCTATGAACTCACTATGCCCATCACGAAATACCTTGGGGTCTCTTCTTTCCAAAATGGGGTCACTTGTGGGGTAGTTATACTGCCCTGGCATTCTAGGGGCCCAAATGTGTGGTAAGGAGTTTGAAATCAAATTCTGTAAAAAATGACCTGTGAAGTCCGAAAGGTGCTCTTTGGAATATGGGCCCCTTTGCCCACCTAGGCTGCAAAAAAGTGTCACACATCTGGTATCTCTGTATTCAGGAGAAGTTGAGGAATGTGTTTTGGGGTGTCTTTTTACATATACCCATGCTGGGTGAGATAAATATCTTGGTCAAATGCCAACTTTGTATAAAAAAATGGGAAAAGTTGTCTTTTGCCAAGATATTTCTCTCACCCAGCATGGGTATATGTAAAATGACACCCCAAAACACATTCCCCACCTTCTCCTGAGTACGGCAATACCAGATGTGTGACACTTTTTTGCAGCCTAGGTGGGCAAAGGGGCCCATATTCCAAAGAGCACCTTTCGGATTTCACATGTCATTTTTTACAGAATTTGATTTCAAACGCCTTACCACACATTCGGGCCCCTAGAATGCCAGGGCAGTATAACTACCCCACAAGTGACCCCATTTTGGAAAGAAGACACCCCAAGGTATTCCGTGAGGGGCATGGCAAGTTCCTAGAATTTTTTATTTTTTGTCACAAGTTAGTGGAAAATGATGATTTTTTTTTTTTTTTTTTCATACAAAGTCTCATATTCCACTAACTTGTGACAAAAAATAAAAACTTCCATGAACTCACTATGCCCATCAGCGAATACCTTGGGGTCTCTTCTTTCCAAAATGGGGTCACTTGTGGGGTAGTTAGACTGCCCTGGCATTCTAGGGGCCCGAATGTGTGGTAAGGAGTTTGAAATCAAATTCTGTAAAAAATGACCTGTGAAATCCGAAAGGTGCTCTTTGGAATATGGGCCCCTTTGCCCACCTAGGCTGCAAAAAAGTGTCACACATCTGGTATCTCTGTATTCAGGAGAAGTTGAGGAATGTGTTTTGGGGTGTCTTTTCACATATACCCATGCTGGGTGAGATAAATATCTTGGTCAAATGCCAACTTTGTATAAAAAAATGGGAAAAGTTGTCTTTTGCCAAGATATTTCTCTCACCCAGCAGGGGTATATGTAAAATGACACCCCAAAACACATTCCCCAACTTCTCCTGAGTACGGCGATACCACATGTGTGACACTTTTTTGCAGCCTAGATGCGCAAAGGTGCCCAAATTCCATTTAGGAGGGCATTTTTAGACATTTGGATACCAGACTTCTTCTCACGCTTTGGGGCCCCTAGAATGCCAGGGCAGTATAAATACCCCACATGTGACCCCATTTTGGAAAGAAGACACCCCAAGGTATTCAATGAGGGGCATGGCGAGTTCATAGAATTTTTTTTTTTTTGGCACAAGTTAGCGGAAATTGATATTTTTAATTTTTTTCTCACAAAGTCTTCCGTTCCGCTAACTTGGGACAAAAATTTCAATCTTTCATGGACTTAATATGCCCCTCACGGAATACCTGGGGGTGTCTTCTTTCCGAAATGGGGTCACATGTGGGGTATTTATACTGCCCTGGCATTCTAGGGGCCCTAAAGCGTGAGAAGAAGTCTGGAATATAAATGTCTAAAAAAATTTACGCATTTGGTTTCCGTGAGGGGTATGGTGAGTTCATGTGAGATTTTATTTTTTGACACAAGTTAGTGGAATATGAGACTTTGTAAGAAAAAAAATAAATAATAATTCCGCTAACTTGGGCCAAAAAAATGTCTGAATGGAGCCTTACAGAGGGGTGATCAATGACAGGGGGGTGATCAATGACAGGGGGGGTGATCAATGACAGGGGGGGTGATCAATGACAGGGGGTTGATCAATGACAGGGGGGTGATCAGGGAGTCTATATGGGGTGATCACCACAGTCATTGATCACGCCCGTGTAAGGCTTCATTCAGACGTCCGTATGCGTTTTGCGGATCCGATCCATCTATCAGTGCATCCGTAAAAATCATGCGGACATCTGAATGGAGCTTTACAGGGGGGTAATCAATGACAGGGGTGTAATCAATGACAGGGGGGTGATCAGGGAGTCTATATGGGGTGATCACCACAGTCATTGATCATGCCCCTGTAAGGCTTCATTCAGACGTCCGGATGCGTTTTGCGGATCCGATCCATCTATCAGTGGATCCGTAAAAATCATGCAGACGTCTGAATGGAGCTTTACAGGGGGGTAATCAATGACAGGGGAGTAATCAATGATAGGGGGGTAATCAGGGAGTCTATATGGGGTGATCACCACAGTCATTGATCACGCCCCTGTAAGGCTTCATTCAGACGTCCGTATGCGTTTTGCGGATCCGATCCATCTATCAGTGCATCCGTAAAAATCATGCGGACATCTGAATGGAGCTTTACAGGGGGGTAATCAATGACAGGGGGGTGATCACCACAGTCATTGATCATGCCCCTGTAAGGCTTCATTCAGACGTCCGGATGCGTTTTGCGGATCCGATCCATCTATCAGTGCATCCGTAAAAATCATGCGGACATCTGAATGGAGCTTTACAGGGGGGTGATCAGGGAGTCTATATGGGGTGATCACCACAGTCATTGATCATGCCCCTGTAAGGCTTCATTCAGACGTCCGGATGCGTTTTGCGGATCCGATCCATCTATCAGTGCATCCGTAAAAATCATGCGGACATCTGAATGGAGCTTTACAGGGGGTTGATCAATGACAGGGGTGTAATCAATGACAGGGGGGTGATCAGGGAGTCTATATGGGGTGATCACCACAGTCATTGATCATGCCCCTGTAAGGCTCCATTCAGACGTCCGTATGCGTTTTGCGGATCCGATCCATCTATCAGTGGATCCGTAAAAATCATGCGGACGTCTGAATGGAGCTTTACAGGGGGGTAATCAATGACAGGGGGGTAATCAATGACAGGGGGGTGATCAGGGAGTCTATATGGGGTGATCACCACAGTCATTGATCACGCCCCTGTAAGGCTTCATTCAGACGTCCGGATGCGTTTTGCGGATCCGATCCATCTATCAGTGGATCCGTAAAAATCATGCGGACGTCTGAATGGAGCTTTACAGGGGAGTGATCAATGACAGGGGGGTAATCAATGACAGGGGGGTGATCAGGGAGTCTATATGGGGTGATCAGGGGCTAATAAGGGGTTAATAAGTGACGGGGGGGGGGTGTAGTGTAGTGGTGCTTGGTGCTACTTTACTGAGCTACCTGTGTCCTCTGGTGGTCGATCCAAACAAAGGGGACCACCAGAGGACCAGGTAGCAGGTATATTAGACGCTGTTATCAAAACAGCGTCTAATATACCTGTTAGGGGTTAAAAAAAACACATCTCCAGCCTGCCAGCGAACGATCGCCGCTGGCAGGCTGGAGATCAACTCTCTTACCTTCCGTTCCTGTGAGCGCGCGCGCCTGTGTGCGCGCGTTCACAGGAAATCTCGGCTCACGCGAGATGACGCCTATTGGCGTTAGTGTGACCTGGGAGCGCCGCAGAAATGACGCCTTTCGGCGTTAGCGTGACGGTAAGTGGTTAAAAACATGGTCATTTATGATTACATATACAACACTTTTTATCAGTTGCAGATTCAGTCGCAAAGGGGATTTGCGGTCGAATCTGCTACTTTCCCCCCTTCCACATCATGTACATCAGTTCTAAAAAAAAGAGGTGTGGCGTAGGTCGGAAAGAGGGCGGACCGGCAGGCCCATCTCATTTATCATTTTCTAAGGCAATTTTAGGTTTAGAAAATTATCTAAATCTATGCCAACTTCCTTGCTGGCATAAATTTAAGGATGTTAGGCGCCGGCGGTGGTTACGCCTAATAGTGATGGACGAACATCGGCCGGGATGGTTCGTGAACGCAATCGTGTGAACGTGATCAAATGTTCGCAAACCACAAGTTCGCGGCGGGCCCCATTCACTTTAATAGCAGGCGAACCTGAAAAACCTTTAGCTCATATTTGCAGCCACCAAATACTTAGTAGAAGTGTACAAATAGTCCCACAACATGAACAGTGACATACTAAAGGGGGATCAATGACAAAAATTCCAACAAAAAATATGTATCTTAATTATGGGACATTTTTATGCATCTTAAAGGGAAATTCTCTGAAATGTGCCCTGTTGGAGCCTAGAAAATTTATATTTTAGGCCACGGGAGTACAGGCCTTAAAAATTAGGCATTCTCCTGACAAAATAAATTCTGATTATGTGGCTCGAGGTACATTATGCGGTCAATGGAATTTTTTTTTACTATAGGCCACTGGACTACAGACCCCAAACATTAGGCATTCACCGGACAAAAAAGATCAAGTGATTATGTGGCCAGAGGTATATTACACGGTCAATGGATATAAATTTTACTGCAGGCCAGTACAAATACAGGTCAAATACATATGTTTAAAATAACTAAAAATATAAAATTGGATTAAAAACATGGCTAACGAAACCCCCCTCTTGAAAAAAACCCTAATGATAATAGTTGAAATTTGATAACACGTGGTTGTCACTGGTGTTGAATTCATCCGAGGCCGCAACAATTATTCATTCACCGTACATAAAAGAAGAAGAAGTAAGTATGTGGCTGGAGGTAGATTACACGGTCATTGGATATCAATTTTACAGCAGGCCAGTGGACTACAGGCCCCAAAAATTATGCATTCAGCGTACATAAAAGAACAAGTAAGTATGTGCCTGGAGGTCTATTAGAAGGTCAATGGATATCAATTTTACTGAAGGCCAGTACAATTACAGGTCAAATACATATGTTTAAAATAACTAAAAATATAAAATTGGATTAAACACGTGGCTAATGAAATCCTCCCTCTTGAAAAAAAAACTAATGATAATAGTTGAAAAACATTAGGCATTCAACAGACAGAAAAGGCCTTTTATGCCGCTGTATTTACCTAAGACAGGGACCATTGTTTGTTCTGGGTGGTTGCGGATAATTTTGGGCTGTCATGAGGAAATCAATTACACGTGGTCGACTCGTCACTAGGGATGAGCGAACCCGAACTGTATAGTTCGGGTTTGTACCGAATTTTGGGGTGTCCGTGACACGGACCCGAACATTTTCGTAAAAGTCCGGGTTCGGCGCTTTCTTGGCGCTTTTTGAAAGGCTGCAAAGCAGCCAATCAACAAGCGTCATACTACTTGCACAAGAGGTCATCACAGCCATGCCTACTATTGGCATGGCTGTGATTGGCCAGTGCAGCATGTGACCCAGCCTCTATTTAAGCTGGAGTCACGTAGCGCCGCACGTCACTCTGCTCTGATCAGTGTAGGGATAGGATGCAGCTGCTGCTGTTAGGGCGAGATTAGACAGTGATTTATTTACTGAAGTGATCGATATACAGCTGTGTATCATACAACCTCTGCTATTCAATTGCTCACTGTTTTAAGGCTGCCCAGAGCGTTTTTCAGTCACTTTTTTCTGGGGTGATCGGCGGCCATTTTGGGTCTTGTGGTGCGCCAGCACAAGCTGCCACCAAGTCCATTTTTAACCATTAATAGTGTGTGTTTTTTTTTTGCTATATCCTACATCAGGGGCTTGGCTGTGCTTGCTATTTTATTGAGGGGTAAAATACAATTGCCAAAATAGCAGTACCCTAAATCTGGTGTTTCAGCTGTGGCTAGCCAATTGTAATACTGTCTGCTGTCTACCGAAGCACAGTTTTTGTTCTGGGTTGAAATACAATTCCCAACTTAGCAATTCCCTAAATCAGTGGTTTCTGCTGTATCAGGCCAAGGTTAAATCTATCCATAAAAAGGTATATTAGATTGAAGGTGCGGATAGGGTCATCCTCAATAACTTCACACGCTACCGTGCATTTCCAAGTCTAATTCTGTCCGTAAAAGGGATACCTGTCATCCAGCGCCTAAATATTAGGCCTACAATTTATATTCAGCTAAATCTGTTGTTACTGCTGTGGCTGGTCAATCTATTTAGTGTCCGCCAAAGCACAGTTTTTGTTCTGGGTTGAAATACAATTCCCAACTTAGCAATTCCCTAAATCAGTGGTTTCTGCTGTATCAGGCCATGGTTAAATCTATCCATAAAAGGGTATATTAGATTGAAGGTGCGGATAGGGTCATCCTCAATAACTTCACACGCTACCGTGCATTTCCAAGTCTAATTCTGTCCGTAAAAGGGATACCTGTCATCCAGCGCCTAAATAATAGGCCTACAATTTATATTCAGCTAAATCTGTTGTTACTGCTGTGCCTGTATTAGTGTAATACGGTACCTAAATAGATAGCCAAATAGTGTTAGGTGCCTGTAAAAAAAGGCCTGAATTTGAATTCAATACATTGGGCCAAATAATTTTTTTCTTATTGTGGTGAACGGTAACAATAATAAGTTCTCAGTACCGTTGGAAAAAAAGAGTTTTACGTCCACTAAATATATAGCCAGCCTACCTTATGTAAGATACAATGCCTCCTGTATTTCCATGATTCCCTTTGTATGGAAATATTTGATTAATGGAGGGGGGGCCCTTCTCTCGGCCCAGGTCACTATATGTGCCACTGTCTTTTTGTTTATGCTTGTCTGCATACGGTTCTTTTATGGATGCACATTTATATATACCGTGATGTCACCAACTTGGGATCCTTTGGTTTAGCTGACATCAGAGTTAGGCGTTTAGGTGACATACCTCAAGCCGCGACTTTCGATTCCCCCTTTTCATATGGGCACTTGGTGTGCTATTATGGAGGTGTGTGCTGTGACGAGAGCGCTGGGTGGACCAGGGGTGAACGTCAGTTGACGCGCCTTTCTCTGATTCGGCCGAGTGCTAACACACCCCCATTGTAGGCGGGGTTGACCTGATATCTTTCTGGCGTTCAAGCGGCCGCGTACGGCCATCACAGCGCCGAATGCCTTGACACGCAACAGTGTGAGGCGGTTCTGCTTTACAGGCAAACATTGTTCAAATAGAGATTTTCGCTTCGCTCCTGATGAATTGTGGCTCATATTGCCATAGCGAAACGCGTTGAGCCGGTGATCTTGTGTTGGGACACGGCTCTCTAGGCAGGGTGTTACTTTGTTTCAAGCAGCGCAACAGCTGACTTGTGCATACATATGGTCTGTGATCTTGATTACACCTAAAGGCTTAGGTAGGCTGATGGAGATAGTTGAGTGAGCGTCCACATATGTTGGCATCTGGTGGATGCTTTACCCTTAATGGGATTTTTTTCTGTCACGACCGCTACCCCAGCAGCAGTCGTGTCGCACCAGACGGAGGGGTAGGGGGACCCTAATCTATGGATGGGAATAGTATGGCCACCCCTGACTAACCCTAAGCTGGCACCTGTCTGCCCTGATACCCTAGACGGGGTGTGAACCCGTGCGGTGAGCAGTATGCCTAAACCCTCAGTCACCCTAAAGCCTAGAGTGGGGAAAGGCCGATGGGAGCACTAGTCACCATCACTCATGTCTAGGAGAACAGCAGGGGAAGACAGCAACAAACAAACGTATATCAGAGATAGACTTATCCAGTCACGAGCAGAGAAGGCGATCCCAATCACGACAGTCCACGCCGGACAAGAGCTCCACAGCAACACCATCAAACGATCTCCTTCAAAGGTCAGAATAGAACTGGAAGTAAGGACTATATCTGGCAATGACTGCAAGTGAAAGTGAAACTAATATAGTAGCTGGGAGTGGCAGACAGGACTCACCTGAGAAGGATGCCTACAAACTCCCAGTCAGGACAAAAAGGTTCACAAGGCAAAACCCAGATGACATACCCTGAACCACGGAGCAAACTCACAAGCTATCGCGAGTAGCAAGTCGCTGCGACCTTCTCCTCCCAGACCTGTCTGGATCAGTCACAGTCGTGACAATTTCACTCGCCAGCTACCTCACATCCCCCAGCCAGGTAGATCCACATATGATGCACCTGTGCCTGGTTCAATTATAAGGGCCGTGTCCTGTTTCCCTTGCCAGCACATATTAGCACCCACGTGCTAGCTGGATAGGGTTCTAGTCCGGACTCTTAGATTGTGGTGTGGATTTAATCCCTCTCCTACACCACTTCACTTGGGTCTGGAAGCCTGATAGTCACAGATGTGATATTCAGTTTCCCGTTTTAATATAATAATTAATAAACTATTTATTATTTTCTTTTCATACGTCTATTCAGGCAGATAATTTGAACGGTAACAATGAGGAAAACATCTAGTAAGGGACGCGGACGCGGACATGGTCGTGGTGGTGTTAGTGGACCCTCTGGTGCTGGGAGAGGACATGGCCGTTCTGCCACAGCCAAATGTCCTAGTGAACCAACTACCTCAGGTCCCAGTAGCCACCAGAATTTACAGCGATATTTGGTGGGGCCCAATGCCGTTCTAAGGATGGTAAGGCCTGAGCAGGTACAGGCATTAGTCAATTGGGTGGCCGACAGTGGATCCAGCACGTTCACATTATCTCCCACCCAGTCTTCTGCAGAAAGCGCACAGATGGCGCCTGAAAACCAAGCCCATCATTCTGTCACATCACCCCCATGCATATCAGGGAAACTGTCTGAGCCTCAAGTTATGCAGCAGTCTCTTATGCTGTTTGAAGACTCTGCTGGCAGGGTTTCCCAAGGGCATCCACCTAGCCCTTCCCCAGCGGTGGAAGACATAGAATGCACTGACGCACAACCACTTATGTTTCCTGATGATGAGGACATGGGAATACCACCTCAGCACGTCTCTGATGATGACGAAACACAGGTGACAACTGCTGCGTCTTTCTGCAGTGTGCAGACTGAACATGAGGTCAGGGAGGAAGACTGGGTGGAAGATGATGCAGGGGACGATGAGGTCCTAGACCCCACATGGAATGAAGGTCATGCCACTGACTTTCAGAATTCGGAGGAAGAGGCAGTGGTGAGACCGAGCCAACAGCGTAGCAAAAGAGGGAGCAGTGGGCAAAAGCAGAACACCCGCCGCCAAGAGAGTCCGTCTGCTACTGGCCACCGCCATCTGGGACTGAGCACCCCAAAGGCAGCTTCAAGGAGTTCCCTGGCGTGGCAGTTCTTCAAACAATGTGCTGACGACAAGACCCGAGTGGTTTGCACGCTGTGCCATCAGAGCCTGAAGCAAGGCATTAACGTTCTGAACCTTAGCAGAACCTGCATGACCAGGCACCTGCATGCAAAGCATGAACTGCAGTGGAGTAAACACCTTAAAAACAAGGAACTCACTCAGGCTCCCCCTGCTACCTCTTCTGCTGCTGCCGCCTCGCCTCTTCCTCCGCCTCTGGAGGAACGTTGGCACCTGCCGCCCAGCAAACAGAGGATGTACCACCAACACCACCACCTCCGTCACCAAGCATCTCAACCATGTCACACGGCAGCGTTCAGCTCTCCATCTCACAAACATTTGAGAGAAAGGGTAAATTCCCACCTAGGCACCCTCGATCCCTGGCCCTGAATGCCAGCATTTCTAAACTACTGGCCTATGAAATGCTGTAATTCAGGCTGGTGGACACAGACAGCTTCAAGTCGCTTGCTGTCCCACAGTATGTTGTTCCCAGCCGCCACTACTTCTCCAAGAGAGCCGTGCCTTCCCTGCACAACCAAGTGTCCGTTAAAATCAAGTGTGCACTGCGCAACGCCATCTGTGGCAAGGTCCACCTAACCACAGATAAGTGGACCAGTAAGCACGGCCAGGGACGCTATATCTCCCTAACTGCACACTGGGTAAATGTAGTGGCGGCTGGGCCCCAGGCGAAGAGCAGTTTGGCGCACGTCCTTCCGCCGCCAAGGATCGCAGGGCAACATTCTTTGCCTCCTGTTGCCTCCTCCTCCTACTCGGCTTCCTCCTCCTCTTCCACCTGCTCATTCAGTCAGCCACACACCTTCACCACCAACTTCAGCACAGCCCGGGGTAAACTCATATGTTTGGGGGACAGGCCCCACACCGCACAGGAGTTGTGGCGGGGTATAGAACAACAGACCGACGAGTGGTTGCTGCTGGTGAGCCTCACGCCCGGCCTGGTGGTGTGCGATAATGGGCGAAATCTCGTTGCAGCTCTGGGACTAGCCGGTTTGACTCACATCCCTTGTCTGGCGCATGTGCTGAATTTGGTGGTGCAGAAGTTCATTCACAACTACCCCGACATGTCAGAGCTGCTGCATAAAGTGCGGTCCATCTGTACGCACTTCCGGCGTATACATCCTGCCGCTGCTCGCCTGTCTGCGCTACAGCGTAACTTCGGCCTTCCCGCTCACCGCCTCATATGCGACATGCCCACCAGGTGGAACTCCACCTTGCACATGCTGGCCAGACTGTGCGAGCAGCAGCAGGCCATAGTGGAGTTTCAGCTGCAGCACGCACGGGTCAGTCGCACTGCGGAACAGCACCACTTCACCACCAATGACTGGGCCTCCATGCGAGACCTGTGTGCCCTGTTGCGCTGTTTCGAGTACTCCACCAACATGGCCAGTGGCGATGACGCCGTTATCAGCGTTACAATACCACTTCTATGTCTCCTTGAGAAAACACTTAGGGCGATGATGGAAGAGGAGGTGGCCCAGGAGGAGGAGGAGGAGGAAGAGGGGTCATTTTTAGCACTTTCAGGCCAGTCTCTTCGAAGTGACTCAGAGGGAGGTTTTTTGCAACAGCAGAGGCCAGGTACAAATGTGGCCAGACAGGGCCCACTATTGGAGGACGAGGAGGACGAGGATGAGGAGGAGGTGGAGGAGGATGAGAATGAAGCATGTTCACAGCGGGGTGGCACCCAAAGCAGCTCGGGCCCATCACTGGTGCGTGGCTGGGGGGAAACACAGGACGATGACGATACGCCTCCCACAGAGGACAGCTTGTCCTTACCTCTGGGCAGCCTGGCACACATGAGCGACTACATGCTGCAGTGCCTGCGCAACGACAGCAGAGTTGCCCACATTTTAACGTGTGCGGACTACTGGGTTGCCACCCTGCTGGATCCCCGGTACAAAGACAATGTGCCCACCTTACTTCCTACACTGGAGCGTGATAGGAAGATGCGCGAGTACAAGCGCACGTTGGTAGACGCGCTACTGAGAGCATTCCCAAATGTCACAGGGGAACCAGTGGAAGCCCAAGGCGAAGGCAGAGGAGGAGCAAGAGGTCGCCAACGCAGCTGTGTCACGGCCAGCTCATCTGAGGGCAGGGTTAGCATGGCAGAGATGTGGAAAAGTTTTGTCACCACGCCACAGCTAACTGCACCACCACCTGATACGGAACGTGTTAGCAGGAGGCAACATTTCACTAACATGGTGGAACAGTACCTGTGCACACCCCTCCACGTACTGACTGATGGTTCGGCCCGATTCAACTTCTGGGTCTCCAAATTGTCCACGTGGCCAGAGCTAGCCTTTTATGCCTTGGAGGTGCTGGCCTGCCCGGCGGCCAGCGTTTTGTCTGAACGTGTATTCAGCACGGCAGGGGGCGTCATTACAGACAAACGCAGCCGCCTGTCTACAGCCAATGTGGACAAGCTGACGTTCATAAAAATGTACCAGGCATTGATCCCACAGGACCTGTCCATCCCTTGTGCAGATTAGATATTAACTACCTCCCCTTAACAATATATTATTCTACTCCAGGGCACTTCCTCATTCAATACTATTTTTAATTTCATTTTACCATTATATTGCGTGGCAACCCAAAGTTGAATGAACCTCTCCTCTGTCTGGGTGCCGGGGCCTAAATGTGTGACAGTGGCCTGTTCCAGTGGTGGGTGACGTGAAGCCTGATTCTCTGCTATGACATGAAGACAGATTCTGCGCTGACATAAGGCCAGATTCTCTGTTACGGGACCTCTCTCCTCTGCCTGGGTGCCTGGGCTTAAATGTGTGACAGTGGCCTGTTCCAGTGGTGGGTGACGTGAAGCCTGATTCTCTGCTATGACATGAAGACAGATTCTGTGCTGACATAAGGCCAGATTCTCTGTTACGGGACCTCTCTCCTCTGTCTGGGTGCCGGGGCCTAAATATGTGACAGTGGCCTGTTCCAGTGGTGGGTGACGTGAAGCCTGATTCTCTGCTATGACATGAAGACAGATTCTGCGCTGACATAAGGCCAGATTCTCTGTTACGGGACCTCTCTCCTCTGCCTGGGTGCCTGGGCTTAAAAATATGTGACAGTGGCCTGTTCCAGTGGTGGGTGACGTGAAGCCTGATTCTCTGCTATGACATGAAGACTGATTCTGCGCTGACATAAGGCCAGATTCTCTGTTACGGGACCTCTCTCCTCTGCCTGGTGCCTGGGCCTAAATATGTGACAGTGGCCTGTTCCAGTGGTGGGTGACGTGAAGCCTGATTCTCTGCTATGACATGAAGACTGATTCTGCGCTGACATAAGGCCAGATTCTCTGTTACGGGACCTCTCTCCTCTGCCTGGGTGCCTGGGCCTAAATGTGTGACAGTGGCCTGTTCCAGTGGTGGGTGACGTGAAGCCTGATTCTCTGCTATGACATGAAGACAGATTCTGTGCTGACATACGGCCAGATTCTCTGTTACGGGACCTCTCTCCTCTGCCTGGGTGCCTGGGCCTAAATATGTGACAGTGGCCTGTTCCAGTGGTGGGTGACGTGAAGCCTGATTCTCTGCTATGACATGAAGACTGATTCTGCGCTGACATAAGGCCAGATTCTCTGTTACGGGACCTCTCTCCTCTGCCTGGGTGCCTGGGCCTAAATGTGTGACAGTGGCCTGTTTCAGTGGTGGGTGACGTGAAGCCTGATTCTCTGCTATGACAAGAAGACAGATTCTGTGCTGACATAAGGCCAGATTCTCTGTTACGGGACCTCTCTCCTCTGCCTGGGTGCCGGGGCCTAAATATGTGACAGTGGCCTGTTCCAGTGGTGGGTGACGTGAAGCCTGATTCTCTGCTATGACATGAAGACAGATTCTGTGCTGACATAAGGCCAGATTCTCTGTTACGGGACCTCTCTCCTCTGTCTGGGTGCCGGGGCCTAAATATGTGACAGTGGCCTGTTCCAGTGGTGGGTGACGTGAAGCCTGATTCTCTGCTATGACATGAAGACAGATTCTGCGCTGACATAAGGCCAGATTCTCTGTTACGGGACCTCTCTCCTCTGCCTGGTGCCTGGGCATAAAAATATGTGACAGTGGCCTGTTCCAGTGGTGGGTGACGTGAAGCCTGATTCTCTGCTATGACATGAAGACTGATTCTGCGCTGACATAAGGCCAGATTCTCTGTTACGGGACCTCTCTCCTCTGCCTGGGTGCCTGGGCCTAAATGTGTGACAGTGGCTATGTTCCAGTGGTGGGTGACGTGAAGCCTGATTCTCTGCTATGACATGAAGACAGATTCTGTGCTGACATACGGCCAGATTCTCTGTTACGGGACCTCTCTCCTCTGCCTGGGTGCCTGGGCCTAAATATGTGACAGTGGCCTGTTCCAGTGGTGGGTGACGTGAAGCCTGATTCTCTGCTATGACATGAAGACTGATTCTGCGCTGACATAAGGCCAGATTCTCTGTTACGGGACCTCTCTTCTCTGCCTGGGTGCCTGGGCCTAAATATGTGACAGTGGCCTGTTCCAGTGGTGGGTGACGTGAAGCCTGATTCTCTGCTATGACATGAAGACTGATTCTGCGCTGACATAAGGCCAAATTCTCTGTTACGGGACCTCTCTCCTCTGCCTGGGTGCCTGGGCCTAAATGTGTGACAGTGGCCTGTTCCAGTGGTGGGTGACGTGAAGCCTGATTCTCTGCTATGACATGAAGACAGATTCTGTGCTGACATAAGGCCAGATTCTCTGTTACGGGACCTCTCTCCTCTGCCTGGGTGCCTGGGCCTAAATATGTGACAGTGGCCTGTTCCAGTGGTGGGTGACGTGAAGCCTGATTCTCTGCTATGACATGAAGACTGATTCTGCGCTGACATAAGGCCAGATTCTCTGTTACGGGACCTCTCTCCTCTGCCTGGGTGCCTGGGCCTAAATGTGTGACAGTGGCCTGTTACAGTGGTGGGTGACGTGAAGCCTGATTCTCTGCTATGACATGAAGACAGATTCTGTGCTGACATAAGGCCAGATTCTCTGTTACGGGACCTCTCTCCTCTGTCTGGGTGCCGGGGCCTAAATATGTGACAGTGGCCTGTTCCAGTGGTGGGTGACATGAAGCCAGATTCTCTGCTATGGCATGAAGAGACTGATTCTCTGCTGACATGAAGCCAGATTCTTTGCTATGGCATGAAGAGACTGATTCTCTGTTGACGTGAAGCCAGATTCTCTGCTATGGGACCTCTGTCCAATTGATATTGGTTCATTTTTATTTTTTAAATTTTTATTTTAATTCATTTCCCTATCCACATTTGTTTGCAGGGGATTTACCTACATGTTGCTGCCTTTTGCAGCCCTCTAGCTCTTTCCTGGGCTGTTTTACAGACTTTTTAGTGCCCAAAAGTTCGGGTCCCCATTGACTTCAATGGGGTTCGGGTTCGGGACGAAGTTCGGGTCGGGTTCGGATCCCGAACCCGAACATTTCCGAGAAGTTCGGCCGAACTTCTCGAACCCGAACATCCAGGTGTTCGCTCAACTCTAGTCTTTATGCATCCATTGCAGGAAAAAAGAAAGCGCATGATCATATTAGGATTACTGTGGCTTTAAAAGATGATATCCGTATCTGGATTCATTTCTTGGAGAATTTCAATGGATGTTCTGTTTGGCAAGAGGAGTTTGTTGATTCAGATTCCTTGATGTTATTTACTGATGCTGCTGCTTCAGTCGGATACGGTGCATTTTTAAACAAGCAATGGTCTGCACAATCCTGGACTAGCACTTGGAGGGATAAACCGCTTATGAAAAATAAAAATTTTTATGAATTGTTCCCAGTGTTAGTTTCTTTGAATATCTGGAAAGATTCCTTTAGAAAAAAGCATATACTCCAATCTGGGGTCCATTTATTAAATGGATTTTTTGAACGGGGAGATGGTTAAAAACCGCTTGCTCCCTCCCCTTTGTTTGAATCCACGCCACGGTCACTGCGTCTGCGCCGTGCAATTTACTGTCACACCCGATATGAGTAGTATTTTCTGTAGTACTCTCTTCTCATCAGTTTGAATAGAATTTTTTTTTATCTGCGAGGTAATTGTGAGTGAGTGACACCCTGTAACGGTATGAGTGGAGGCCTAGCCAGTGGCCACAATACAGTCTGTGTGGGCCTGTCACACACGGGCTTGCAAATGTGATTATATCACAGAAAAAGATTAAATATAATTTTTTGTTTTTATCTGCGAGGTATTTTCTGTCACACCCTGTATGAATGGTGTGCACACAGTACTGTCTGTGACTGAGCCTGCAGCCTCTCACACACAGGCAGACAGATGTACCAGCCCTGAAAAGGGCTTTTTGGGGTGCTGTCAGGACGCTGTCCTTACAGCAGATGAGTCTGTGGACACAGAACACTGCCCTAGCTAACGCTTTCCCTATTGAATCAGCAGCAGCAGCACTGTCCCTCCTCTCACTGAGAATGCAGATTCCGAATGAATCTAAAATGGATGCTGTCCAGGAGGTGGGAGGGTCTGGGAGGGAGGGTCTGCTGCTGATTGGCTGGAATGTGTCTACTGACTGTGGTACAGGGTCAAAGTTTACTCAATGATGATGTATAGGGGGCAGACCGAACATCGCATATGTTCGCCCGCCGCGGCGAACAAGCTATGTTCGCCGGGAACTATTCGCCGGTGAACTATTCGGGACATCTCTAGTAACGACTACTTTAAGATTTATAGTTTTGTTCTGTTTGGAAAACAATATTTGGCTCAAGGCTAAATATGTGGAAGGTAAATAAAATGTAATTGCCGACTCTTTATCTCGGCAGGAATTCCAGATATTCAGGAAGCTAATCCCGGATGCAGATTTGGTGGGGATCCAGTGTCCACCGCAATTGTGGGAGCTAATTCTTTCCTAATCTTTGATTTATTAAAAAATGTGCTCGCAAGTAATACTTGGGCTGCGTATTTATCAGCTTGGAGATGTTGGGCGACTTTTTGCAGAGTCAACAATTACGAGACTTGGGATTCTAATCCCTCATCTTGTATCCATTTTGTTTTAGACCTCATTAAATCTGGTAAGGCAGGAAGATACGTCCAAAAAAAATTGGCAGGCGTGTCTTACTTTCAAAAATGTTTTAATTTACCACCATTTTCTAATAACTTTTGTGTAAAACAATTTATTAAGGGAGCTGACAAGTTGGCCCCAGTTAAAGAAAGAACTATACCTTTATGTCCTGTTTATCTTAAAACATTTGTAAACTACTTACCTTGTGTCTGTTCATCTTCTTACGAGTCTTCACTTTTTAGCACTATATTTATAGTTGCCTTTTTTGGTGCACTTCGAATTTCTGAATTTGCAGCTGTAAAAAGAAACGCTGAACCCCCTTTGTATTTATCTGATGTAAAAATTTACAATAACAAGTTCTGTATTTTTATAAAGAAATCCAAAACTGATCAAAAAGGTCAAGGAACTTGGGTGTCATTAAATAAAATTCAAGATACGGTTATTTGCCCAGTTTTGGCTTTAAAAAAAATGGTTAACTTTTCGGTCTAGATCTATTGGGCCATTATTCATGCACGTTGACCACTCCCCTCTAACTAGATACCAATTTAATTACATGTTGGAAAAATGCAAGTCTCAATTCAATTTAAGTGACATATCGTCGGTGCGGCGACCTATGCGAACAACCTTGGTCTTCAAGCTAACATAATAAAGAGATTGGGCAGATGGAATTCTGACAGATTCAAACTTTATGTAAGGCCAGAATTACTTTTAAAAAACAAATTCTTTGTTTCAGATACCAAGAACATTTGGATTTTGGGGTCTGAATTGTTTTCTGAAGCCTGTTACCGTTCAAGGTTGAGGTTTAAATCTGATAACCTCGGTTTTCGGGAAGAACATACATATATTCTGGAAAAATATTCCTGATATTAGACTTCGTGATGTGGTTAATTTGCGTTCCCAAATTAATAAAAATTTGGCCTCCTCCAGTTTTATTAAATTTTACATTTAGGCGGAAGTGATTTGGGCATTGTTAAAGGGCTTCTGTCACCCCACTAAAGTGATTTTTTTTTTTGGGGCTAGTTAAATTAGTTATAAAGCGATATATGAAAATATAATTGTGTTACTTACATTGATCCAGCAGTTTATTAAAAAAACGAAGTTTTATCATATGCAAATTCGGTCTCTACCAGCAAGTAGGGCGGCTAACTAGCCCCCCAAAAAAAAATCACTTTAGTGGGGTGACAGAAGCCCTTTAAGACCCATCTCTTGATAGAAGATTATACCTGTAGGTTGAGAGCTCTTCAAATGATTTTGCCTTTGACTTTGTTGACATTTTCTGACATAATCTCAAAAGGGGAATGGCAGTCTACTCATGTGTTTCCTAGAAAAAATTAAAAAGAGAATTAACAAACACCTTGAAAAAGTCATGCTCTGTTTTATTGGTTTTACTTGTAGGCATTCCGAATTAGAGGGCTTTCTCCCCGGGCTCTATAACTTGGATAAGAGCTCTTTGTCAGAAATAGGTTTAGACATTTTTAATGTCAGATTGCAAAATTTAATTGATTTGGCCACGGGGATTTAGTCATCTGGCTATTGCTGATGGCGATAGGGTAATAGTCGCTCCTTGAGCGGACTAGTTTGGGTCTTAGACAAGGTCTTGGTTTTATAATTAGTTCTTATGATTTAAATAATTTTGATTGTCTAAGAAAGGTAACGTAAAAACACTGTGGTCTTTATATATCCAAAACAATGTTAAATTTATAAGAATAAAAATATCTTATTATTTAATTCGACTGTGTCTCAGTCTCTTTTGTGTTTCCTTTGGTTAGTGGTGGAATATGACACCATGATCTCATATCCGAAGTGACCAACACATCTTCAAACCACCCTCTTCTTGCATGAGCTGTAGGATTGGTACCCACAACTGTTTCTCTGTGGCGGAAATTCCTCTGCCAGCACTCTCAAAAGCAGAATGCCACATTTCTCGAAGCAAGGCCTGGAAGTGCTGCATTCTGACTGCCCTCTGTGATGCTGGTAACATGTCCGCCATTTTGTGTTTGTACCCGGGGTCTAAGTACGTTGCCACCCAGTACTGGTCCTTGCCCTTTATGCTTTTTATACGGGGGTCCCTCTTCAAACACTGAAGCATGAAGGCCCCCATTTGCACTAAACTGGAAGCGGTGGAGTGGCCTGGCTCCTGCTCATCGTCCAGGATAATGTCGTCCTCGTTCTCCTCCCCCCAGCCACGGACAACACCAGGGATCCCAGAAATGTTTAAAGCATGCTTTTATTGCTCCTCCTCTGCCCCAGCACCATCCTCCTCTGACTGTTCTTCAGACTCCTGTTGACGTGTCTCAGATGGAGTAGCCCCCCCCCTGGAAATGTATCCAGCATTGCAACTTCCTCATCTTCCTGCTCCTTTTCCTCGACGGCTTGATCAATGACACGATCCAATGCACGCTCCAGAAAGAATGCGTTAGGGACGATGTCACTTATGGCGCCCTGACTGCAACTGACCAGCTTGGTGATCTCATCAAATGGCTGCAGAAGTCTGCATGCGTCGTACATGAGCAGCCACTGGCGCGGTGAAAAAAAAACAAGCTCCGCTGGAACCTGTCCTGCCGCAGAGTTCGTACTGGTAGTCGTTAACTGCACGTTTCTGCTGGAGAAGCCTATCAAGCAAATACAAGGTGGAGTTCCATTGCGTCGGGCAATCACAAATCAGACATCTGATGGGCAGATGGTGTCGCCGCTGAAGTGTCAGCAAGGCGAGCCATGGCCGTGTAAGATCTTATAAAATGGACAGAGATTTTCCTGGACTGCCGCAAGACGTCCTGGACGCTGTGGTATTTTGCAACAAATCTCTACACGACTAAGTTCAGGACGTGTGCCATGCATGGCACGTGTGTCATTTTGCCCTGTTTCAGCGGGCTCAGCAGATTGGCACTGTTGTCGCACACCACTTTACCAACTGTCAAATTGAGCGGTGTTCGCCACTGATCTGTCTGTGACCGCAGAGCTGAAAGGAATACAGGACCAGTGTGGCTCTTGGCTTCCAGGCACAACAGCCGCAGCACAGCATGGCAACGTCTCACCTGGCACGTTGAATAGGTTCTGAAGAGCGTGGGGGGGCGCAGCGGAAGAGGCGGTAGCAGTGGAAAAGGAGGAGTCAGCCGAGGAGGAGACTGAGGATGGAGTAGGAGGAGGACAAGAAGAAGAGGCAGGCCTGCATGAAATCCGTTTCGGTAACACCAAATCCACACGGGTGCCACGGGTTGCATGCTTGACGGCCGTCAGAAGGTTCACCCAGTGTGCAGTAAAAGTTATGTAACTTCCCTGCTCATGTTTGCTAGACCACGTGTCTGTGGTCAGATGTATCTCGGCACCAACACTGTATGCCAGAGATACATTCACTTGCCGCTGAACGTGGCCATATAGCTCCGGGATACCCCTCTGGGAGAAATATTTCCTTCCGGGACCTTCCATTGCTGTGTGCCAATGGCCACAAATTTTCTAAAGGCCTCTGAGTCCACCAGTTTTTATGGCAGTAGTTGGTGGGCTAGCAGTCCCGACAGGCCAGCGGTCAGCCGTTGGGCAAGAGGGTTATCTGGCGTCATCATCTTTTTACGCTCAAACATTTGGGCCACAGAAGCCTGACTTTTGCCAGATGAACGCAACGACAGAACAGTGGAAGGTGGAGTGGAGGACAAATGGGAGGAGAAGGAGAAGAGGCAGGACATGGAGCGCCGGGAGTGTGGCTTTGTGGGTTCTGACGGTGTTGCTCCCACTGGGCTCGGTGATGGGAGGCCAGGTGCCTTCTTAAGGCGGTCGTCCCTAAGTTATTGTGGGGCTTACTGCAACTTATGCGTTGACAGCACAGGCTACAGATGGCAACACTATTGTCAGCAGCGGACACGTTAAAAAATTCCCACACTGCGGAGCCATGTGCCGGGTTCCTGGGAGCGCCAGATGTGACCGTGCATGGTGGATGGCTAATTTCAGATACCTTAGCAGTCTGCTTTTTGCCTCCTGTGCACTGTTAGTTCTGCTTGCTTCTCCTCCTAATCTACTGTTCCCTCTAAACTCCCCTCCTCTTCCTCTCTTGTGGGCACCCACGTGATGTCCATCGACACGTCATCATCGTCACCTTCACCACCACTGACATTAGAAATCTCGGAGTAGACAGCAACAGCAGGGACCACCCTCCTTGGGCTGATCTGGGTACTGTCCTCAGACTGCTGGGTGGCGACCATTGATACCTCCTCTTCCTGATCCGCTGCCAAAAATGGCTGCGCATTGGTAAGGTCTTGTAATGGATGGGGAAATAATTCCGGAGGGAATATGGGGGTAGTGGCGATGTCTTTTAGGGTGCACACAGCATAAAGTGAAGAGGGTCCAGATAGAGAGGATAAGGAGGGTGCAGAAGCGGAAGGCTGAGTGAGCCACTCAAACAAGTATGGTGCGTCCTTTGACGTAATCGCATGCACCTTCTGCAAATTCCCACTTAGGCTCCGGCCTGGTGCACCTGCCCAACCCCTACCACCCCTGCGGAATGGCCTGCCTCTTCCTCTGCCTGTCATTTTCAAAATGACCCTGTGACAAAAGTCCCTATAGAAGAGCAGTACTTGTGGAAGAAGGTATATCACACCCCTGCTTCAATCAGTTTTATTGGGGGGCAACTGGTGCATCACACCAGTAGAAATTATTTGTTCCAATAGCGTTTGTCACTCTTTGAGCTGAGGTAACGCAGCAAAACCGCAAACAAATGCTGCACTACCCAAATGCACTATATAGAAAGTATATAATTGGTATATCACACCACTGCTTCAATTAGTTTTTTGGGGGGGCAACTGGTATATCACACCAGTAGAAAATATTTGTTCCAATAGTTTGTCACTCTGTGTAGATGCAGTATCGCAGCAGAACCGCACACAACACAAATGCACTATAATATACTTTCTATGTTAGAAAGTATATTATAAGTATATCACACCCCTCAGTAATTCACACCTATTGATAGAACACCTATACCAGTCCTTTAAAGGACTGTTGTGGCCTTATTAGCTAGCGTTTGGTGTCCCTAACAGTCTGCCCCTGCTCCACACAGCAACCTCTCCCTATACTGGCAAAAGACTGAATGTAAAATGGTGGCCAGATCGGGTTTAGTTATAAGGTAGGGGGTATGTCCATGTGCTGAAACGTCTCAATTGGCTGTCCTGTACCACCTGATGGATGTGTCATGGGTCAAAGTTCTTCACAAATGTAAAAGAATATTGCGCCGGCGGACATCGACATATGTTCACCTGTTCGGCGAACCGCAAACAAGCAAAGTTTGCCGCGAAATGACCGCCGGACGAACCGCAAAGCCATCTTTAGCGCCTAAGTTATGCAGAGGCCGGCGCCTCTACATAACTTAGGCGCATCAAGTGCCAGTGCAGGGGTATCAATACCTGTGTCTAAAACGCCAGTCTTAATTCACACAAAAGTATTTTGGGACTGGACCAGTCCCTTCCTGAGGTTATACACACTAAAATGCCAGGAGTAGTATATTATATATATATAATACACACACACACACACACACACACAACACACCCAAGGACGGTCAATTTGGAATGATAAACAATAAAAATCACAATTACTTATAAAATATTAAACTCAAAGCGGTGGCTCACTCCAGGCAGATTACTGGAATAGGTGCTGCTAGCCTCAAATAGAGGGACACCCACCCTCTAATATTAAATAATGAATAAATAACCAAGATTGAGGCGAGCACACAACACTTGGACCAGAATAATCAGATAATAAAATTTAATTAAATCACAATTGAGCTAGACACGTGTATAATATAAAATCCCCATAAAATAAAAAATCAATACAATATAAAATCAAACAAATCAATATGAAATCAATAGCAATGATTGAGGCCAAATTCACGCAAATAGGAGTAGTCCCTTTTACTCACAACTCACTGGAGTATATGAATATATAGCTGCACCGTACTGCAATGTTCTACAGCTGGTGGATTTGCATGTAAAATATACGGATGAACACATACAGATTTAAGGTAAGACTCCGGACTCTGCACAGTGTTCAAGTGCTGAATAATCAATGGATTCCAATGTGGGCAATATGAATACACCAAACTGGACTCCTGTTGTATATGGTGTCTCACACCACAGTGTTATTTGTCCATAGTCCCGTATGTAGTAAGGCAAATGTAACACTGGTTAAAGTCTCTTGCCCATAACATTAAATTCCACAAGATGAGTCTTCTTACCTTCCGGTTGATTAATGCCCGGTATGTTCGTCTTTGTGGACGTAGGAGATGGACGAGCGGCGCGGGACACTGCTGGCGTCTCGCTAATTACTCCTGCAGCTCACTTGCCTGAAATCTCGCGGGACTTGGAGCGTGGTTTGCGTCCAGTCAGCGGAGGGCAATGAACTTTACCAGTTGTTCAATCTGAGTATTATCCGGATATTCTTCTATTTCGATATTTTAGCATGGCCATGCATAAAAGTGCGGAGGTGCTTCTCTTACAGGTATGCGATCCAGCCCAGACGCGTTTCGGGAACTCTCCTTCCCTTCATCAGTGGCCTCAATCATTGCTATGGATTTCATATTGATTTGTTTGATTTTATATTGTATTGATTTTTTATTTATTTTATGGGGATTTTATATTATACACGTGTCTAGCTCAATTGTGATTAAATTAAATTTTATTATCTGATTATTGTGGTCCAAGTGTTGTGTGCTCGCCTCAATCTTGGTTAGTTATAAAATACTCCTTAAAACCACATTTTGGTCAAAAAGGAATATATAGCACTGTAGAATATAGTGCTATATATTCGTTATATTGAATATTCGTAATTTTTTACATCTGAACACATGATTCCTCTGCGCTTGCTTGTGGGCCAATGAGTCATTGGCCCACAAGCAACTTAAGCAGGGAGGAATCATGACTTCAGATGGAAAAAAATTAAGAATATTCTAAAATACGAATATACTTTATAGCACTATACTGAATATAGTGCTATATATTCAACTGGTTTCCAGGTGCTTCTGCACTTAAATGTATCTGCGTCCACAGGCTGTGCGCTGAAGATATAATTGAGCAGTATGTTCAGGGCCAGGACTCTAGCTGTGCAGAGAAGATATGAGGTGGAGAAGGACCTGAGTGATATCATTACTTGTAGTTCCCTTCTCTAATGCCCCTCTCCATATATCCACTGATACCTCATAATAACAGCTTGGACATGCTGGAGTTGTAGTTATCTCCTCTTTTACCCTCTCTCTGTATTGCCTTCTAACTTACAATTATAAAAATCTGGTCATAACAAGACTTTTAGTTCCAATGTTCTTCAGCATCTGGGGTATAACACGCATCCCAGGTGTAGGAAATGCAGAGTGGTATAGTGCGGCCTGTTTCTTTATGTGTGTCATGGTGCTCTTACCTGGATAAGCAAATAATAGGGGGAATAATTGAGGGATTGGAAAGAATAACTTGAGTCCAGACCTTGAGATGAAGTTCAATGGCAGCTTTGCTTTGAATAAACGTTTCTTCAAACAGTTTACAGCTTTGTCTTGGTTCCAGCAGGCTTTAGCATTAAACTGGCAGGCAAACTAAACTCTGCTATGTATCCTTCTCTCACTCTGCTGTACTGACAAGCTGACTGGATAACTTGGCTTCTTCTTTACGCTGTACTTCACTTTTTAGTCTGACTTATCTTCCGCCAAGGAATAGGTTAAAATCCTGGCAACTCCAACATGGAGTCTCAACCAGCACAAACCAGAACTGCCCCACCTCCTTGTAGCAAGCAGGACTGGCCCACTTCTGACCAAAGGAAGGGGGGCAATGGAATTGTGAGTTCCATTCTAACTATAGCTCTGGCATGTTTGCTGCCACATGCTGGTGAACCAGGTAAATAACATTTATAACAGTTACATAACAATATTATAGATGCACATTGTGGTGAAACTGAAACAGTATACATAGATGACATTGTGTTAGTGTAATGACCCAGAGTGCCATTACCATTCCGCACCCCACTATTGTCTTCTATGGGCTAACAGTGTCATCTTATGCATTTATTTCAGTCCACTACAATGTGCATTGCTATTTCTATGCAACTGTTATTGTTCATGTAATGTACCTGGTTCACCAGAAGGTGGCAGCAAGCATAGCAGAGCTACATTTGCAGAGGATGGAACCTTATTTCCATTCTCTTCTCTCCCTCTAAGGAGGAGTTTAGTTAGAGGTCAGTGAATAATACCCCCTACTTGTAGAAGGAAGCAGGTCCATGTCCCTGCTGGATGTGTCCTGCCTAAGCCAGCTAGTGTACCTTCAGCTCTGCTGGACACAGAGGCCAAAGCCTGAAGCCAAGATGTATATATTCCCTGGTACTAATCTAAAGACAGACTACAGAGAGAAGTTGCAGCATAAAGAAAGAAGCAAAGTTATACAGTAAGCTTGTCAGCACAGCAGAGACAGAGCAACAGATGTAGCAGGGTTGAGTTTGTTTGCCTGCCAGACTTACTGCTAACGCCTGCTGGGAACCAAGACAAAGCCTGAAACTGTTGGAGAAACGTTTATTCAAGTAAAGCTGTTATCGAACTTCATCACAAGGTCTGGACTAAATGCATTTCTTCTAATCCCTTGATTATTCCCCCTATTTGCTTTGCTTCATACAAAAACGCCTGGGTTCTAGCGTATCCAGGTAGGAGCACTGTGACACTTGCACCAACATTAAGGGACATTTATGCCACCCTACATCTCTCTTGAATTCCTACACCTGGGTACCATCCACAATATCACTAAAAAAGGGACCCTGTACCCTTGTTGCTTCACTGCAACTGGCATCACAAAAAAACATTTGCTTTAAGGGACCCATGGCCGTTGCTGTGCATTGCATTAGCCCAATAAAGACAGTTTCAGGGTGTAGGAGTGGCAACTCCACTCAAGACTGTTACATTCCCCCTTACTTAAAACCAAGTCATCCTTGGCTTGTGCTTAGGTTGTGCTCTAAGGTATCCAAGGAAGGTTAAAGTGCTGCTTTAGACTATAGACCAGAATCACAGAAATATAGTGGCAAATATGGGGGAACTGCTCAAACCCCAAACACTGTAGCGTGTTTCTCATTGGGGGAGCAGTCCCACCGCATGTGGACTGCAGCAAACGACCATCCTCAGCAAAGAATGCGTACAATGGAGGATGTCGGCGCGGTCCACATGCACCACAGTGGTGCATGATGGGCTCCGATGTGTTCCTGACAGGAATATATTGGCAAAAGTCTCAGCTTTTAATATCTGCTTGTATGACTAGCTAGTATCAGTGGCATATCCGTTTGGTGCATTTTTTTCTGTGATTTATATAATTATATTTTTATCCGCACAATGCCCCATTTTGTGTAGGATGCCTTTGTGGTGCATGTGGACCGCGCTGGCATCCTCCATTGTACACATTTTTTGCTAGGGATGGTCATTTGCTGCGGTCCACATGCGGTGGGACTGCTCCCCCAATGAGAAACACGCTACAGTGTTTGGGGTTTGAGCAGTTCCCCCATATTTGGCCACTGCAATTCTGTGATTTTGTTTTATATGTTGTAATGGGATTAGCTCACAGGACCGCCGTCTCCTGGGATAGACGGGCGCTATAGGCACATAAAACAGTCCAGTCCAAGCAAGTACAGTGTAACTGGCCTCAGCCAGTTTTATTGACTTTTGCAGAAAAAGAAATATTAAACAGAACAGTTCAAAACAAATGAAATACCTGGCTGTCTGGCCACTACGTCTAGACAGGCAGTAGTCCCTAACTACATGAAACTGAGCCTTGTGCCCAGCTCCATCAACAAAACACACTGTTGTTTTTCACTCACCCAGCAGGTTCTTCCCAGGAGCAGAGAGATCAGCTAGTGAGCTGTTTGCCCTTTTATAGCACACTCAGGTTCCAAGGTGATTAGCCACAGTTACCCTGAATGCCTGGAGTGGCTAATTGGAGCAGGGACCCACCCAACTCTCCCTGCTCCAAGCAGCCAGGCCCTTCTAACCAGGTTTTTTAACAAAACCCTTGCAAAGAGAAAACCTAGTTTTCCTTGCTGTCAATTCCCTGGCTGCTTTTTAGAACGTATAGGACAGGAACCTAGGTGAAATGTAGACTCCTTCTACCACTTTTCCCCTGGTCCTGTCACAATGTATTGAATGTGCCTTTACCTGGCATTTAAACATTCTTTTGCACCTGGTAACCTCCATCACATGGTCTGATATAGGTGTGGCTTACAGTCTGGCTTTATTCACATTGCACTAGTTGTCCTGCTAGGCGGTTGTGTGGAAGCTTGGCTGTGAGCTGGATTTCATCACCTTCAGACCGTGTTCACACCATAGTTAGCGTAGTGGTAAGACCCTTGTCATGCTGAGAGACCGTGATGTGGTGCATGATGGGCTCCGATGTGTTCCTGACAGGAATATATTGGCAAAAGTCTCAGCTTTTAATATCTGCTTGTATGACTAGCTAGTATAGTCAGTGGCATATCCATTTGGTGCATTTTTTTCTGTGATTTATAGACTATAGACCAGGCATGGCCAACCTGTGGCTCTCCAGCTGTTGTAAAACTACATCTCCCACCATGCCCTGCTGCAGGCTGATAGCTGTAGGCAGTCTGAGCATGCTGGGAGTTGTAGTTTTGCAACAGCTGAAGAGCCTCAGGTTGGCCATGCCTGCTATAGACTATCATGACATACATATACTGGCATAGCAACGGCTACCACTAGGTTCCTGCCGGTATGAGTAGGGTGTATATTCACAGTTTTCCCTCTCAGTATAACCAGTAAATCAAAAAAGATACTGCACTAAGCGCTCAAATATTCCACACAGGACTGGGCCTGAGTCGTATATGGAGAGTGGGGGTGTCATGTACTGTAATCCCTCCACGATACTATGAGGCGCCCGGAAATAGAAGGGTGGCATTATCCTGTAATCCCGTCCTAGCACCAAGGCCTTATAATGCTTTATGCTTTGTCACCTTGATGACAGAACAGTAGCTAAACATACATATCCATAAGGCTGCGCACTAAGCCTTAGGACACACCAAACTAGAAGGAGGATCTAGAAAGTTAGGTGCTAGCTATCTGGCTAACTATATTAAGTCCAGAGTCCATTTGTAGTGGTTAGAATCACATTGCGGTACCCGTAATAGAGTCCAGATAATGGGCTAAATACTTGAATGTTGCAGAAACTGTGAAACATTAGTGCAAAAATACTGCAAATCTATAATGCAAAACACAGTGCAATCAAATTAACATTGGAGTCTTTTCTTTTAATGCTGGCGGATAAAGTTCACCAAATTGGAACAAATAGTGCCAAAGTCATTTGTAATCCACATGGGTATAATATAAAATAGCAGCAATGGTGATGAGAACCTTTTGAGCAAAAGGGGGTTTTCGCTTAACTTGAGAAGGGGGAAAAAGGAATTGGGAGCTGACTAGTGTTGAGCGAGCATGCTCGGCCAAACACCAGTTCGGCTCGAGCATCGCTATGCTCAGCGGAACACCACGTGTGCTCGAGCTAGTGTATTTAAATCTAGGGTTGAGCGAACCCGAACTGTAAAGTTCGGGTTCGTACCGAACTTTAGGATTTTTGGACCCCGGACCCGAACCCGAACATTTCAGTAAAAGTTTGGGTTCGGTGTTTGGCGATTTCTTAGCGCTTTTTGAAAGGCTGCGGAGCAGCCAATCAAAAAGCGTTTAACTGTATGACCTTAGAAGCCTTTTATCCGTCTGTTAGGTGGCCGTGGCCATTTTATGCAAGCTCAGTGTCACGGGGCACCAAAGGCACACTCGGTCTCCCATCAGCCGCAGACCTGCTGCTTAGCTTCGGGAGCGAGGATCTGTGTTTGACCTTGTTCCCAGGGCGGCTTTGCAAGCTGGGCGGCTCCCTGCTCCTAGGTCTGCCTTGAGTGTCGAGCTGATCACTCGGTGCTCGATTTGTCTGTCTGTCGGTCATGTGATGCTGGCCACGTCACATGACCCTCACTCCCCACTATAAATACAGGCAGCCTGCTGGCCACAGGTTGCCTGTTAATTTTAGGTATCTGGTGATTGTTTTGTTCCTGCATACTTACCTGATCCTGTGTTCCCTGACGATTCTCTGCCTGCTCCTCCTGTACTGCGCATCTCTCCTGGTATCCTGACTCCTGTTGTACTTCGTTTCTCTCCTGGTGTTTGACCTCGGCTTTTCCTGACTATTCTCTGCTCATTCCTTAGTACTGCGTAGCTCTCTAGGTATTGACCCGGTCTGTTCACGTTCCGTTATTTGTCTTGTCTGTATTCCCAGCACGTATCCTAAGTTAGGGACTGTCGTCTAGTTGTCCCCTGTCATTAGGACTTGCCAGGCAAGTAGGCAGGGCCAGGGGTGAGGGTGGAGTGCAGTGGTCACTAACCTCCCCCTGTGTGTAGTATACGTTACCGTCACACTCAGTGTACCAGCACTGCATATCTGCTTTTGTGACTTTCAAATCCAAGCTTAAAATACTGCACTAATAATCTGGTTGTAAAAAACACACTTTTTTGGCAATATACAACATCTGGTGCATTTGCAGGATTAGTCAGTGTGCAATTTAAGCTAGAAATACAGCCATAATTTTTGGGGTTTTTACAAACACCAGTTTTTGGCAAAATACACTATTTTACAGCCCTTGATGCGTGTGAAATTCAAACATTATGTACAGCTTTCATATTCTGTTATAAAAAAAATAACAGCCTTTTTTTTGCAAAATACTTAATATTGCAGCCCTTGCTGCATCTGTGATTGTTAAAAACAAGTTTTAAAAAATTAACAAATTTTCTGGCTTTGAAAAAACTTTTTTTTTTTGCAATATCCAACATCTGGTGCCTTTGCATGATTATTCAGTGTGCAATTTAAGCTAGAAATACAGCCATAATTTTTGGAGTTTTTAAAAACACCCTTTTTTTTGCAAAATACACTATTTTACAGCCCTTGCAGCATCAGCATGTGTGAAATTCAAGGGTTATATACTTCTGTTATATTCAGTTGGGCAAAAAAGCTAATTTTGCAGCCTTTGCTGCATATGTCATTGTGAGATACACACTTTAGATACTGTGGTTATATTCAGTTATTTGAAAAACAGCCATTTTTTGCACAAAACTTAAATTCCGGCCTAGTCTGGATCAGTACGTGTGAGATACACCCTTTTATATACTGTGGTTTTATTCAATAATTTGAAAAACAGCTATTTTGGGCAAAAAACTTTAATTGTGGCCTAGTCTGGATCAGGACATGTGAGATAAACCCTTTAGATACTGTAGTTATTTTCTTCTCTTAATAAAACACCCTTTTTGTGCAAAATACACAATTTTACAGCCCTTGCTGCTTCCGAACGTGTGAAATTCAAGGTTTATATACTGCTGTCATATTCTGTTATTAAATAAACACCCATTTTGGGCCAAAAACTTAATTTTGCAGACTTTGCTGCATATGTCATTGTGAGATACACCCTTTAGATACTGTTGTTCTATTCTGCTATTAAAAAAACACCCATTTTGGGCAAAAATCTTAAATTGCGGCCTAGTCTGCATATGTACGTGTGAGATATACCCTTTAGATACTGTTGTTCTATTCTGCTATTAAAAAAACACCCATTTTGGGCAAAAATCTTAAATTGCGGCCTAGTCTGCATATGTACATGTAAGATACACCCTTTACATACTGTAGTTCTATTCAGTTATTTGCAAAACAACCATTTTGGACTGAAAACTTTAATTATGGCGTAGTCTGGGTCAGGACGTGTGAGATACACCCTTTAGATCCTGTGGTTATATTCTTCTATTAATAAAACACCCTTTTAGGGCAAAAAACTTTAATTGCAGCCTAGTCTGCATCTGTACGTGTGAGATACAACCTTTACATACTGTTGTTCTATTCTGCTATTAATTAAACACCCATTTAGGGCAAGATCCTAAATTTGATAAATATGAGGAGAGTGTCAAATAAGGGACGTGGCCCAGGTCGTGGTGCTGCTGGTGGAGCTTCTGTTGCAGGGAGAGGACGTGGTCGATCTGTGCCAGCTACACCCACGAGTGAAACCCCTTCCTCAGGTGCGAGTAGGCAACAGAACCTGCAGCGGTATTTGGTCGGGCCTAATGCGGCTCTACGAATGGTGAGGCCAGAACAAGTACAGGCGATAGTAGATTGGGTTGCTGACAGTGCCTCCAGTTCCTTCACATTGTCTCCCACCCAGTCTCCTGCTGAAAGACCACAGTTGGCACCTGCAGGTCATGTCCATCAGTCTTTCACCTCACCCCGTATCAAATCAGCCATGCAGTCTGAGCCCCAAGTCATGCAGCAGTCTCTTCTGCTTTTTGATGACTCTGTTAGCAGGGTTTCCCAGGGCCATTCACCTATCCCTGCCCCAGAAGTGGAAGAGATTGAGTGCACCAATGCCCAACCACTTATCTTTCAAGATGAGTACATGGGAGGACCATCACAGCACGTCTCGGATAATGACGAAACACAGGTGCCAACTGCTGGGGCTTTTGAAAGTGTGCTGACTGACAAGGAGTGCAGGGGTGAAGACTGGGTGGAAGATGATGTGGAGGACGATGAGGTCCCCGACCCCACATGGAATCAAGGTCATGCGAGTGACCGATGTAGTTCTGATGAAGAAGCGGTGGTCGCACAGAGCCACCAGCACAGCAGAAGAGGGAGCACGGTGCAAAAGCGGAGCGGCCGTCCCCTAGACAGTACGCATGCTACTGCCCACCGCAGCAAGGGACCGAGCACACCAAAGCCAGCACCAAGGAGTTCCCTGGCATGGCAGTTCTTCAGACAATGTGCTGACGACAAGACACGAGTGGTTTGCACGCTGTGCAATCAGAGCCTGAAGCGAGGCATAAACATTCTAAACCTGAGTGAGGGCTGCGATATACCTGCTTCCGCAAAATACTGATTAAGGGGTTTGATATACCTATTTCTACCAATTAATGATTGAGGGCTGCGATATACCTGCTTCCACAAAATACTGATTAAGCGGTTGGATAGACCTTCTTCCACCAAATATGGATTGAGGCCTACGATATACCTGCTTCCACAAAATACTGATTATGGGGTTTGATATACCTGCTTCTGCCGTAAGCCGGATTGGACACTAATGCACACTGGCGCAACGATATGCACTGACTGGGTCAGGTGTAAATGATGGTTAATAGTTTTTGTTCGTGACGCTTATTGCAGTGTGCGCAGGTTACAGTCTCAGGGCCCTTTAAGGTGTTGCAACTCCCGGTGAGGAATGCCAGAGTGGGGTAATGTCTCTGTGTAGTAGTAGGTATAGTGTCAACGGTGTCTCCTACCTGGGTACGGCTGGACTCCTGGATCCTGGCTCATTAGCAATAAATGAGTGTTTAGCTAGTAGGAGTAATTGAGGATTTTAGTAGCAGTAAATGAGATCCAGACTTGTAATATAATCCAACTCGTTTTTACTAGTGTTGAGCGCGAATATTCGAATTTCGAATTTTTATCTCGAATATCGCAATTTCGAGATTTCGCGAATATTTAGAATATAGTTCAATATATATTCGCGAAATCGAATATTCGTATTTATTTTTTTTTTTTTCATCTGAAAATATATGATTCCTCCCTGCTTCTTGCTTGTGGGTCAATGAGCCATTGGCCCACAAGCAACTGAATTGAAGCTGGAAGGAATCACGTATTCAGATGGACCGGAATATTCTAAATAAAGAATATATTGCTGTATATTCAATTTTAGAATATTCGTCCTATTCTAATCTAAACCAATAATCACGTATAATAACCATTAGGATTTTTCTGTTGTAATATTCGTGAACTCGAATATTATATTCGAGTTCACGAATATTACAACAGAAAAATCCTAATGGTTACATTGGTTAATACATGTGCCCGAGCGCATGACAAAATCGTTATTTAATCAACTTCAGCATACAACACCCCGACAAGCGTCCCCCGACAAGCGTCCCCGTCACCATGGGAACGCCTGTGGGTTAGAAAATACCATCGGATCTGAGTTTTCCCTGAGATCGTAAAACCTCAGATCCAATGGTATATTCTAACCCACAGGCGTTCCCATGGTGACGGGGACGCTTGTCGGGGAGCAGTATGCCAAAGTGGAATATTATTGCTCTAACTTCGTATTTTACGAAATTTCTTAATACAGGGAGTGCAGAATTATTAGGCAAGTTGTATTTTTGAGGATTAATTTTATTATTGAACAACAACCATGTTCTCAATGAACCCAAAAAACTTAATATCAAAGCTGAATATTTTTGGAAGTAGTTTTTAGTTTGTTTTTAGTTTTAGCTATTTTAGGGGGATATCTGTGTGTGCAGGTGACTATTACTGTTCATAATTATTAGGCAACTTTACAAAAAACAAATATATACCCATTTCAATTATTTATTTTTACCAGTGAAACCAATATAACATCTCAACATTCACAAATATACATTTCTGACATTCAAAAACAAAACAAAAACCAATCAGTGACCAATATAGCCACCTTTCTTTGCAAGGACACTCAAAAGCCTGCCATCCATGGATTCTGTCAGTGTTTTGATCTGTTCACCATCAACATTGCGTGCAGCAGCAACCACAGCCTCCCAGACACTGTTCAGAGAGGTGTACTGTTTTCCCTCCTTGTAAATCTCACATTTGATGAGGACCACAGGTTCTCAATGGGGTTCAGATCAGGTGAACACGGAGGCCATGTCATTAGATTTTCTTCTTTTATACCCTTTCTTGCCAGCCACGCTGTGGAGTACTTGGACGCGTGTGATGGAGCATTGTCCTGCATGAAAATCATGTTTTTCTTGAAGGATGCAGACTTCTTCCTGTACCACTGCTTGAAAAAGGTGTCTTCCAGAAACTTGCAGTAGGACTGGGAGTTGAGCTTGACTCCATCCTCAACCCGAAAAGGCCCCACAAGCTCATCTTTGATGATACCAGCCCAAACCAGTACTCCACCTCCACCTTGCTGGCGTCTGAGTCGGACTGGAGCTCTCTGCCCTTTACCAATCCAGCCACGGGCCCATCCATCTGGCCCATCAAGACTCACTCTCATTTCATCAGTCCATAAAACCTTAGAAAAATCAGTCTTGAGATATTTCTTGGCCCAGTCTTGACGTTTCAGCTTGTGTGTCTTGTTCAGTGGTGGTCGTCTTTCAGCCTTTCTTACCTTGGCCATGTCTCTGAGTATTGCACACCTTGTGCTTTTGGGCACTCCAGTGATGTTGCAGCTCTGAAATATGGCCAAACTGGTGGCAAGTGGCATCTTGGCAGCTGCACGCTTGACTTTTCTCAGTTCATGGGCAGTTATTTTGCGCCTTGGTTTTTCCACACGCTTCTTGCGACCCTGTTGACTATTTTGAATGAAACGCTTGATTGTTCGATGATCCCGCTTCAGAAGCTTTGCAATTTTAAGAGTGCTGCATCCCTCTGCAAGATATCTCACTATTTTTGACTTTTCTGAGCCTGTCAAGTCCTTCTTTTGACCCATTTTGCCAAAGGAAAGGAAGTTGCCTAATAATTGTGCACACCTAATATAGGGTGTTGATGTCATTAGACCACACCCCTTCTCATTACAGAGATGCACATCACCTAATATGCTTAATTGGTAGTAGGCTTTCGAGCCTATACAGCTTGGAGTAAGACAACATGCATAAAGAGGATGATGTGGTCAAAATACTCATTTGCCTAATAATTCTGCACGCAGTGTATTGCTCTAACTTCGTCTTTTAGAATATTCGTAATATTCTAAAAGACGGAGTTAGAGCAATATTACGAATATTCTAAAAGACGAAGTTAGAGCAATATTAAGAAATTTCGTATAATACACATAAATTGTAATTTAGCTAATATAGTGCTATAATCCTTTTTTTTTTTTGTCTAATTTTTTTTGCCTCTTCTGAACTTCAGTTTTGGAAAATATGTACACTATTAAAAAAAATTACTTTAGCAGTATATTAGCTAAATTACAATCTATATGTGTATTTTACAAAATTTCTTAATATTGCTCTAACTTCGTCTTTTAGAATATTCGTAATATTGCTCTAACTCCGTCTTTTAGAATATTACGAATATTCTAAAAGACGAAGTTAGAGCAATATTAAGAATATTCGTAAAATACACATATAGACTGCAATTTAGCTAATATAGTGCTATATTCTTTTTTTTTAATAGTGTACATATTTCCCAAAACTAAAGTGCAGAAGAGGCAAAAAAAAATTAGGCAAAAAAAATAAAAATTAGAGCACTATATTAGCTGAATTACAATCTATATGTGTATTTTACGAAATTTCTTAATATTGCTCTAACTTCGTCTTTTAGAATATTCGTAATATTGCTCTAACTCCGTCTTTTAGAATATTACGAATATTCTAAAAGACGAAGTTAGAGCAATATTAAGAAATTTCGTAAAATACACATATTAGCCTAGCCATAGTCATAGGAACGTTGCCTTATACAGGAAAAAAAAAAAAATCGTACGATTAATTTAATCGCATATTATTCGCGAAAAATAAAATAATTACGAATATTCGATTTCGACGAAAATAATACGAATATTCATTTGAATATTCGCGAAATATCGCAAAATCGAATATGGCACCTCCCGCTCATCACTAGTTTTTACTGAAGGCAGCTTGAATCCATATGAGATACAGCATTAGTCTTTTAGGTCCCAGCAGGTTTTTGGCAATGTATGGCAGGGATCAATATCTCTTCTGCATCTAGCATGTGCCTGGAGAATATGGCAGGAATCTGTTTTCTGTTCTGTCTATCTTCTGCTGTGTATGGGGACTGACTAGCTGAGGAGGAATTTGACTTCTCCTGGTCTCTGGATAGTTACTCACAGTTATGCTCACAGGGAATGGTTCGTCCTGGAGATCTGGAGGTGCTGCTTGCTTGTTAACCAGCTGAGGCTGAAAGCTCAGACTGGGGATGGTGATCTTTGGTCTCAGCCGAGACTCGATCCTGGGTTAGGATCCCTAGAACTGGGAGCTCCTACCAGCACAGCCTTCCCCAACCAGGGGTGGCTGGCACACTAACACTAACTTCCTTCCCTCCCCATGAGGCAGGATGTGGGAACATTGCACACCTCCTCAAAGAGGGGGGAGTTAACTGGTATGTACTATTGCAGTCTAGATATACTAAACTGACCTAAGACCTTGCTAAACATTGCTGCCACCTGCTGGTGTACATGGAAATTACAGAAAATACATGTAACAGGCTTAGAAAATGCACATTTGTGAGGATGTGATATTAAATTACACAAGATGACAGTACAAATACACTTAACAGGATGTAGTGGGGAGAAAGAGTTTAATAACATAACTCTGGGATGTTACACTTCCAACAAATATTCATTGAGGCCTGCGATATACCTGCTTCCACAAAATACTGATTATGGGGTTCTATATATAATTGTTTCCTCCAAATATTAATTAAAGTCTATGATATACCTGCTATCACAAAATACTGATTAAGGGGTATGATATACCTGTTTTCACCAAATATTGAATTAGGGGTGCGATATACCTGCTTCCACAAAATACTGATTATTTGGTTTGATATACCTGCTTACACAAAATACTGATTGAGGGCTGCAATATACCTGCTTCCATGAAATACTGATTAAGGGGTTCGATATACCTGTTTCCACCAAATATTGATTGAGGCCTGCGATATACCTGCTTCCACAAAATACTGATTATGGGGTTTGATATAACTGTTTCCACCAAATATTGATTGAGGCTACGATATACCTGCTTCCACAAAATACTGATTAAGGAGTTCGATATATAGTTGTTTCCACCAAATATTGATTGAGGCTGTGATATACCTGCTTCCACAAAATACTGATTAAGCGGATTGATATACCTGCTTCCACCAAATATTGATTGAGGCCAGCGAGAAACCTGCTTCCACAAAATACTGATTAAGGGGTTCGATATACCTGTTCCTACCAAATATTGATTGAGGCCTACGATATACCTGCTCCCAAAAAATAATGATTAAGCGGTTTGATATACCTGCTTCCACAAAATACTCATTAAGGGCTGCAATAATCCTGCTTCCACAAAATACTGATTATTGGGTTCGATATACCTGTTTCCACCAAATAATGATTGAGGGCTGCAATATACCTGCTTCCACAAAATACTGATTAAGCGGTTTGATATACCTGCTTCCACAAAATGCTCATTGAGGGCTGCGATAATCCTGCTTCCACAAAATACTGATTATTGGGTTCGATATACCTGCTTCCACAAAATATTGATTGAGGCCTGCATTATACCTGCTTCCACAAAATACTTATTCTTCCACAAAATACTGATTAAGGGTTTGATAGACCTTCTTCCACTAAATATTGATTGAGGCCTACGATATACCTGCTTCCACAAAATACTGATTATTTGGTTTGATATACCTGCTTACACAAAATACTGATTGAGGGCTGCAATATACCTGCTTCCATGAAATACTGATTAAGGGGTTCGATATACCTGTTTCCACCAAATATTGATTGAGGCCTGCGATATACCTGCTTCCACAAAATACTGATTATGGGGTTTGATATAACTGTTTCCACCAAATATTGATTGAGGCTACGATATACCTGCTTCCACAAAATACTGATTAAGGAGTTCGATATATAGTTGTTTCCACCAAATATTGATTGAGGCTGTGATATACCTGCTTCCACAAAATACTGATTAAGCGGATTGATATACCTGCTTCCACCAAATATTGATTGAGGCCAGCGAGAAACCTGCTTCCACAAAATACTGATTAAGGGGTTCGATATACCTGTTCCTACCAAATATTGATTGAGGCCTACGATATACCTGCTCCCAAAAAATAATGATTAAGCGGTTTGATATACCTGCTTCCACAAAATACTCATTAAGGGCTGCAATAATCCTGCTTCCACAAAATACTGATTATTGGGTTCGATATACCTGTTTCCACCAAATAATGATTGAGGGCTGCAATATACCTGCTTCCACAAAATACTGATTAAGCGGTTTGATATACCTGCTTCCACAAAATGCTCATTGAGGGCTGCGATAATCCTGCTTCCACAAAATACTGATTATTGGGTTCGATATACCTGCTTCCACAAAATATTGATTGAGGCCTGCATTATACCTGCTTCCACAAAATACTTATTCTTCCACAAAATACTGATTAAGGGTTTCGGCATACCTGTTTTCACCAAATATTGATTGAGGCCTGCGATATATCTGCTTCCACAAAATACCATTTAAAGTGTTCGATATGCCTGTTTCCACCAAATATTAATTCAGGCCTGCGATATATCTACTTCCACAAATATTGCTTTTCTCTAGGGACTTAGGCACAGGGTCATTTTTGAAATGACAGGCAGAGGAAAAGGCAGGCTTTACTTCAGGGAAGTTAGGAGTCGGGCAGGTGCACCAGGCCGGAGCCTAGGTGTGAAGTTGGAGAAGGCGCGTGCGATTACTTCAAACGACGCACCAGAGTTGGATGAGTGGCTTATTTAGCCTTCCGCTTCTGCACCCTCCTTATCCTCCGTATCTGCACCCTCCTTACTCTCTGCTGTGTGCACCCCCAAAGACACCATTGCCCCTCCACACGAGTCAGAGGAATTATTTTTCCATCCATTCCGAGACCTTACCAATGCGCAGCCGTTCTTGACATCGGATGAGGAAGAGGAGGTAGCAACGGCCACCACCCAGCGGACTGAAGACAGTACCCAGATCAGCCTAAGGAGGGAGGCCCCCGCTGTTGCTGCCTACTCCGAGATCTTAAATGTCTGTAGTGGTGAAGGTGACAAAGATGATGTATCGATGGACGTCACGTTGGGCGCCCACAAGAGAGGAAGAGGAGGGTAGTTCAGAGGGAGAGACGGAGCAGCAGATAGGGAGGAGAAGGAGGAGAAGCAGGCAGTACTCGCAGGGCACAGGAGGCAAAAAGCACAATGCAAATGTAGCTGGAGCGAGTCATCCACCATGCACGGTTACTTCTGGCGTTCCCAGGATGCCGGCACATGGTATATCCAGTGACTGCTTGATGTACCTCCAGTCACATAATCACAAGTTATTTTCTGTCAGGTTAATGCCTAATTTTTGGGGGACTGTACTCCAGTGGCCTACAGTAAAATTTTCATCCAGTGACCGCTTAATGTACCTCCAGCCACATAATCACAAGTTCTTTTCTGTCAGGTGAATGCCTAATTTTTGGGGCCTTTACTCTCGTGGCCTAAAATAATTTTTTTATAGGCTCCAGCAGGGCACATTTTTGAGAGTTTCCCTTTAACCACCTCCGGACCGCCTAACGCAGGATCGCGTTCCGGAGGTGGCAGCGCTGCGCACAGTCACGCATATACGCGTCATCTCGCGAGACGCGAGACTTCCTGTGAACGCGCGCACACAGGCGCGCGCGCTCACAGGAACGGAAGGTAAGAGAGTTGATCTCCAGCCTGCCAGCGGCGATCGTTCGCTGGCAGGCTGGAGATGTGTTTTTTTTAACCCCTAACAGGTATATTAGACGCTGTTTTGATAACAGCGTCTAATATACATGCTACCTGGTCCTCTGGTGGTCCCCTTTGTTTGGATCGACCACCAGAGGACACAGGTAGCTCAGTAAAGTAGCACCAAGCACCACTACACTACACTACCCCCCCCCCCCCCGTCACTTATTAACCCCTTATTAGCCCCTGATCACCCCTGATCACCCCATATAGACTCCCTGATCACCCCCCTGTCATTGATTACCCCCCTGTCATTGATTACCCCCCTGTAAAGCTCCATTCAGACGTCCGCATGATTTTTACGGATGCACTGATAGATGGATCGGATCCGCAAAACGCATCCGGACGTCTGAATGAAGCCTTACAGGGGCATGATCAATGACTGTGGTGATCACCCCATATAGACTCCCTGATCACCCCCCTGTAAAGCTCCATTCAGATGTCCGCATGATTTTTACGGATGCACTGATAGATGGATCGGATCCGCAAAACGCATCCGGACGTCTGAATGAAGCCTTACAGGGGCGTGATCAATGACTGTGGTGATCACCCCCCTGTCATTGATTACAAGCCCTGTAAAGCTCCATTCAGATGTCCGCATGATTTTTACGGATGCACTGATAGATGGATCGGATCCGCAAAACGCATCCGGACGTCTGAATGAAGCCTTACAGGGGCGTGATCAATGACTGTGGTGATCACCCCCCTGTCATTGATTACAAGCCCTGTAAAGCTCCATTCAGATGTCCGCATGATTTTTACGGATGCACTGATAGATGGATCGGATCC
The DNA here is from genome assembly GCF_905171765.1 of Bufo bufo. Lineage (NCBI taxonomy): Eukaryota > Metazoa > Chordata > Amphibia > Anura > Bufonidae > Bufo > Bufo bufo. Next base: position 39,652,612 of record NC_053389.1, read on the forward strand.
GCAAAACGCATCCGGACGTCTGAATGAAGCCTTACAGGGGCATGATCAATGACTGTGGTGATCACCCCATATAGACTCCCTGATCACCCCCCTGTCATTGATTACCCCCCTGTCATTGATTACCCCCCTGTAAAGCTCCATTCAGACGTCCGCATGATTTTTACGGATGCACTGATAGATGGATCGGATCCGCAAAACGCATCCGGACGTCTGAATGAAGCCTTACAGGGGCGTGATCAATGACTGTGGTGATCACCCCATATAGACTCCCTGATCACCCCCCTGTCATTGATTACCCCCCTGTAAAGCTCCATTCAGACGTCCGCATGATTTTTACGGATGCACTGATAGATGGATCGGATCCGCAAAACGCATCCGGACGTCTGAATGAAGCCTTACAGGGGCGTGATCAATGACTGTGGTGATCACCCCATATAGACTCCCTGATCACCCCCCTGTCATTGATTACCCCCCTGTAAAGCTCCATTCAGATGTCCGCATGATTTTTACGGATGCACTGATAGATGGATCGGATCCGCAAAACGCATACGGACGTCTGAATGAAGCCTTACAGGGGCGTGATCAATGACTGTGGTGATCACCCCATATAGACTCCCTGATCACCCCCCTGTCATTGATTACCCCCCTGTCATTGATTACCCCCCTGTAAAGCTCCATTCAGACGTCCGCATGATTTTTACGGATGCACTGATAGATGGATCGGATCCGCAAAACGCATACGGACGTCTGAATGAAGCCTTACACGGGCGTGATGATCAATGACTGTGGTTATCACCCCATATAGACTCCCTGATCACCCCCCTGTCATTGATCACCCCCCTGTCATTGATCAACCCCCTGTCATTGATCACCCCCCCTGTCATTGATCACCCCCCCTGTCATTGATCACCCCCCCTGTCATTGATCACCCTCTGTAAGGCTCCATTCAGACATTTTTTTGGCCCAAGTTAGCGAAATTATTATTTTTTTTTTCTTACAAAGTCTCATATTCCACTAACTTGTGTCAAAAAATTAAATCTCACATGAACTCACCATACCCCTCACGGAATCCAAATGCGTAAAATTTTTTAGACATTTATATTCCAGACTTCTTCTCACGCTTTAGGGCCCCTAGAATGCCAGGGCAGTATAAATACCCCACATGTGACCCCATTTCGGAAAGAAGACACCCCCAGGTATTCCGTGAGGGGCATATTGAGTCCATGAAAGATTGAAATTTTTGTCCCAAGTTAGCGGAACAGGAGACTTTGTGAGAAAAAAATTAAAAATATCAATTTCCGCTAACTTGTGCCAAAAAAAAAAAATTTCTATGAACTCGCCATGCCCCTCATTGAATACCTTGGGGTGTCTTCTTTCCAAAATGGGGTCACATGTGGGGTATTTATACTGCCCTGGCATTCTAGGGGCCCCAAAGCGTGAGAAGAAGTCTGGTATCCAAATGTCTAAAAATGCCCTCCTAAAAGGAATTTGGGCACCTTTGCGCATCTAGGCTGCAAAAAAGTGTCACACATCTGGTATCGCCGTACTCAGGAGAAGTTGGGGAATGTGTTTTGGGGTGTCATTTTACATATACCCATGCTGGGTGAGAGAAATATCTTGGTCAAATGCCAACTTTGTATAAAAAAATGGGAAAAGTTGTCTTTTACCAAGATATTTCTCTCACCCAGCAAGGGTATATGTAAAATGACACCCCAAAACACATTCCCCATCTTCTCCTGAATACGGCGATACCACATGTGTGACACTTTTTTGCAGCCTAGGTGGGCAAAGGGGCCCATATTCCAAAGAGCACCTTTCGGATTTCACAGGTCATTTACCTACTTACCACACATTAGGGCCCCTGGAAAATGCCAGGGCAGTATAAACACCCCACAAGTGACCCCATTTTGGAAAGAAGACACCCCAAGGTATTCCGTGAGGGGCATGGCGAGTTCCTAGAATTTTTTATTTTTTGTCACAAGTTAGTGGAAAATGCTGATTTTTTTTTTTTTTTTTTTTTCATACAAAGTCTCATATTCCACTAACTTGTGACAAAAAATAAAAACTTCCATGAACTCACTATGCCCATCAGCGAATACCTTGGGGTCTCTTCTTTCCAAAATGGGGTCACTTGTGGGGTAGTTATACTGCCCTGGCATTCTAGGGGCCCAAATGTGTGGTAAGGAGTTTGAAATCAAATTCTGTAAAAAATGACTTGTGAAATCCGAAAGGTGCTCTTTGGAATATGGGCCCCTTTGCCCACCTAGGCTGCAAAAAAGTGTCACACATCTGGTATCTCCGTACTCAGGAGAAGTTGGGGAATGTGTTTTGGGGTGTCATTTTACATATACCCATGCTGGGTGAGAGAAATATCTTGGCAAAAGACAACTTTTCCCATTTTTTTATACAAAGTTGGCATTTGACCAAGATATTTATCTCACCCAGCATGGGTATATGTAAAAAGACACCCCAAAACACATTCCTCAACTTCTCCTGAATACAGAGATACCAGATGTGTGACACTTTTTTGCAGCCTAGGTGGGCAAAGGGGCCCATATTCCAAAGAGCACCTTTCGGATTTCACTCGTCATTTTTTACAGAATTTGATTTCAAACTCCTTACCACACATTTGGGCCCCTAGAATGCCAGGGCAGTATAACTACCCCACAAGTGACCCCATTTTGGAAAGAAGAGACCCCAAGGTATTTCGTGATGGGCATAGTGAGTTCATAGAAGTTTTTATTTTTTGTCACAAGTTAGTGGAATATGAGACTTTGTAAGAAAAAAAAAAAAATCATCATCATTTTCCGCTAACTTGTGACAAAAAATAAAAAGTTCTATGAACTCACTATGCCCATCAGCGAATACCTTAGGGTGTGTACTTTCCGAAATGGGGTCATTTGTGGGGTGTTTGTACTGTCTGGCCATTGTAGAACCTCAGGAAACATGACAGGTGCTCAGAAAGTCAGAGCTGCTTCAAAAAGCGGAAATTCACATTTTTGTACCATAGTTTGTAAACGCTATAACTTTTACCCAAACCATTTTTTTTTTACCCAAACATTTTTTTTTTATCAAAGACATGTAGAACAATAAATTTAGAGCAAAATTTCTATATGGATCTCGTTTTTTTTGCAAAATTTTACAACTGAAAGTGAAAAATGTCATTTTTTTGCAAAAAAATCGTTAAATTTCGATTAATAACAAAAAAAGTAAAAATGTCAGCAGCAATGAAATACCACCAAATGAAAGCTCTATTAGTGAGAAGAAAAGGAGGTAAAATTCATTTGGGTGGTAAGTTGCATGACCGAGCAATAAACGGTGAAAGTAGTGTAGGTCAGAAGTGTAAAAAGTGGCCTGGTCTTTCAGGGTGTTTAAGCACTGGGGGCTGAGGTGGTTAAGATGCATAACAATGCCCCCTGATTAAAATACATATTTTTTGTGGGAATTTTGCCAATGATCCCCCTCTAGTATGTCACTGTCCATGTTGTGGGACTATTTTTGTACTTCTAGTCAGGGCTTTTTTTCTCAGAGAAAGGTGGTGGAACTCACCCCCCTCTTCTGGCCACGCCCCTACCCAACCCTAGGACCGCCCCCTACCCGCCCCTAAAACCGCCCCCTACCCACCCCTAGGACCTCCCCCTCTACCCAGCCCAGCAAAGAAACCCCCCAGATGGGGATGGCACTGTTAATGGGGGATCTGGGGATGGCACTGTTAATGGGGGATCTGGGGATGGCACTGTTAATCTGTTAATGGGGGGATCTGAGGATGGCACTGTTATGGGGTGGAGGATCTGGGGATGGCATCCACAGATCCCCCATCCTATAACAGTGCCATCCACAGACCCCCGCCACCCCATAACAGTGCCATTCACAAACCCCCCCACCCCATAACAGTGCCATCCACAGACCCCCCACTCCATAACAGTGCCATCCACAGACCCCCCCACCCCATAACAGTGCCATCCACAGACCCCCCCACCCCATAACAGTGCCATCCACAAACCCCCCCACCCCATAACAGTGCCATCCATAGACCCCCGCCACCCCATAACAGTGCCATTCACAAACCCCCCCACCCCATAACAGTGCCATCCACAGACCCCCCACTCCATAACAGTGCCATCCACAGACCCCCCCACCCCATAACAGTGCCATCCACAGACCCCCCCACCCCATAACAGTGCCATCCACAAACCCCCCCACCCCATAACAGTGCCATCCATAGACCCCCCCACCCCATAACAGTGCCATCCACAGACCCCCCCACCCCATAACAATGCCATCCACAGACCCCCGCCACCCCATAACAGTGCCATCCACAGACCCCCGCCACCCCATAACATTGCCATCCACAAACCCCCCCACCCCATAACAGTGCCATCCACAGACCCCCCCACCCCATAACAGTGCCATCCACAGACCCCCCCACCCCATAACAGTGCCATCCACAGACCCCCCCACCCCATAACAGTGCCATCCACAGACTCCCCCACCCCATAACAGTGCCATCCACAGACCCCCCCACCCCATAACAGTGCCATCCACAAACCCCCCCACCCCATAACAGTGCCATCCATAGACCCCCCCACCCCATAACAGTGCCATCCACAAACCCCCCCACCCCATAACAGTGCCATCCACAAACCCCCCCACCCCATAACAGTGCCATCCATAGACCCCCCCACCCCATAACAGTGCCATCCACAGACTCCCCCACCCCATAACAGTGCCATCCACAAACCCCCCCACCCCATAACAATGTCATCCATAGACCCCCCCACCCCATAACAGTGCCATCCACAGACCCCCCCACCCCATAACAATGCCATCCACAGACCCCCCCCACCCCATAACAATGTCATCCATAGACCCCCCCACCCCATAACAGTGCCATCCACAGACACCCACCCACCCCATAACAGTGTCATCCACAGACCCCCCATTGCCGCTCCAGTAGAGACTTATAAAATGTGTAATTAAATGAATAATGATTCCTGCTGCCCCTCAGTAAGATAACTTTCAATATATTGTACTCACAGCCGGCTACTGTTATCGTAATGCAGTCGGCCGGGCAGACGAGCGGCAGCGTCACTGACTGACGTCACCTGCGTGCGCCGCCTACTTTATGAATGAATTACAATGCATTACGCTGCATTACGATAACAGTAGCCGGCTGTGAGTACAATATATTGAAAGTTATCTTACTGAGGGGCAGCAGGAATCATTATTCATTTAATTACACATTTTATAAGTCTCTACTGGAGCTGGGGGCCGGAGCACAGTGAACGCACCGGCCCCCAGCTCCTCCTCCCAGTCCCTCCCCGCTGATACATCGCAAGCTGCGATGTCAAAAGGTGGCGGAACGCCGTTCCGGTGCGTTCCGCCAGAAAAAAAGCCCTGCTTCTAGTAAGTATTTGCTGGCTGCAAATATGACCTGAAGGTTTTTCAGGTTCGCCTGCAATTAAAGTCAATGGGGCCCGTCGCAAACATTTCGTCGTTGTTCGTCCATCACTACTGTAGTCACCAGCGGCTAAGAAAAAGTTCACTAAATGTCACTGATTTTTAGGATGCGCAAACGTTATACAGGAGATGTAGCGCAGGTAATATCACGGTTACCAGCAGCTAAGAAAAGAATTACACTGAATTTCACAGATATTTAGGTTGCGCAAACGTTATACAGGAGATGTAGCGCAGGTAATGTTGCTGTCAGCAGCGGCCAAACAAATGCGCTGAGTGTCACAGATATTTAAGATGCGCAAATGTAACACAACAGAGGTAGCAGAGGTTGTGTCACTGTCAGCAGCAGCCAAACTATTGCACTCAGTTTAGCGCAGGTTGCGCTAATAATATATATTGCAGCCAGATAAAACAATAGTCCTTAAATAGTCCTTTCACCAGTAAAACCTGCCTAAAAAAAAAAACAATTCCTGTCCCTACACTATCTGTCCCTTCTGCTGCAGCTCTCCCTGACTAAGACTGAGCTGAACCACGTGTCATCGGGTGGTATATAGCTCCCGATGACGCGTTTCGGCCAGCCAATCACTGTAATGCCGGTAACCAACATGGCTAAGGCATTACAGTGAGTGCCAGTTTTTCACCGCACATTTATTGGCTGAGTATCTGCCAGCAAACGTGCGGGGAGGAGTCTCGAGCATTGCGCTTGAGCACATGAGGTGTTCGGCTGAACACCGCGATGTGCCGAGCATCGCGATGCTCGAGTCAAAATGGTGTTCGGCCGAGCATGCTCGCCCAACACTAATAACAATATCATAGATGCACATTGTGGTGAACCTAGAACAGAATTCATAGATGACATTGTGTTAGCCCAATAAGTACTGTACTAAGTGGTCTTGCTGTACTAAGTGGAGTTTAAAGAACCGGAGTTTAAGACAAGGAGCAAAGCAAGAAACGAAGGTTTGATAGATTTTCCTTGTGTGTTGTTGGCTTGATTCTAGCTAGTCCTCCAAATAGAGCAGACAGGGTCTAATCCTAACTCATATTTACTGTTTTACTTCTTTACTGTTCATCACCCTTCAACCCCTTCACGCCCGATGACGTACATGTACGTCATCAGTCCGGTCTTTATATATGGCGCCGGATGACGTGCTCTGCGGGCGCCAAAGCCGCGGGTGGCCGCCTGCTTCTTATAGCAGACACCCGCGGCTCAAGTCCGCAACCGGAAGTAATGCCGATCACGGACATTTAACCCCTTAGATTCTGTAGTCAATCCTAACCACGATATATCTGAGCGCGCTGAAAACTGAAAGCGCGCGCTTTCGGTTATGCTCCGGCTCCCCCGTTTGGCGATCTGAGGAGCTGGAGTTTGTGTGCAGCAGCCTCTTCCTTTGTGAATGACAGGAGGCTGCTGCATAGTAATTGCCTGTAAAAAGGGCTCCATAGGAAAGTAGTAAAATCATCATAGATTCCGATGCAAGTGCATTGGAGTCTATGATAATAGCAATCAGATGATTGATTGTTATAGTTCCCTATGGGAACTATAAAAAAGTGTGGAAAAAAAAAGTTTAAGAAAATAAATAAAAAAACATAAAAATTCGAATCACCCCCCGTCTTGCCAAAATAAAAATAAAATAACAAAAAAAAAATACACATCATGGGTATCGCGATGTGCAAAAACGCACATAAAATAAAAATATATTCCCCATGTGGCAAACAGCAAAACGGAAAAAGCGTCCAAATGGCCGATTCGCCGTTTTTGGTTGCTCGTTTTCTACAATTTTTTTTTTATAAAAAGTGATCTAAATGCCATATGTACCCCAGAATGGTAGCATTGAAAAGGTCACATCGCCCCACAAATAATGAGCCTCCGTACAGCTCTGTACACATAATTAGAAAAAAGTTATAGGGATCAAAATATGGCGACAAAAAAATAAATCAGATTTTTTTTTCCCAATACATATAAGGTATTGCTGGATTCGTATTGACCTGTAGAATAAAATAAACTAGTCAGTTTTATCGCACATTGAACTTCGTAAATAAAAAAACTGTACAACTGCGGTGGAATTGCTTTTTTTTTGCAATTTTGCCCCATTTGGAATTTTTTTCCCACTTCCCACTACCTCATAGGCAATATTAAATGGTGGCGATGGAAAGTACAACTTGTCCTGCAAAAAAACAGCCCTCATATGGCTATGTGAACAGACAAATAAAAAATATATGGCTCTGGGAAGACAGGGAGCGCAAAACGAAAACACAAAAAAAAAAAAAACTCTGGGGGTGAAAGGGTTAAGCATGTGCTCGATGGACAATGCTACTAAGTGTGTGTCCTATGCAATGGAGGCATGCCTTGAAGAGCCTTTCAAGGGTGAATACGTTTGCACTAGATGCAATCATGTTGAATATTTGGAAGCCCAGATCTTGGATCCAAATAAGCAGCTTGAAATACTTAGGGGCATTGCAAAACTGGAGAGAGGCTTAAACCTCACTGTGCAGGCTCTGACTGGGGTCAGTGAAATGGAGTTGGGAGGAGGAGGGCAAGATCAGGACTATCAGGTCAGCAGTTGGGTTAATGTAGGAGGAAGAGGTAGAGAAAAAAGTGCCAGGGAGGCTAGTCCTGAGCTGGAATGCCCTAGTAAATATGCCTGTTTGGCTGATATTAGGGATGAAAGCCCAGGGCCAGCAAAACTGCAGCAGGGCATATCTCCTAGCAACCAGGAGGATGACCGCTGCAGGAAGGATGGGAAAAGGAGTGCAGCAAAGGTCAGACAGATGCTGGTGGTAGGGGACTCAATTATTCGGAGGACAGAAAGGGTCATCTGTCACCGAGACCGTGAATGCCAAACAGTGTGTTGTCTTCCGGGTGCTCAGATTTGACATATTGCAGATCGGATTGACAGATTGCTGGGTGGGGCTGGGGAAGACCCGGCGGTCATGGTACACATTGGCACCAATGACAAAACCAGGGGGAGATGGAAGGTCCTCAAAAATTATTTTAGGAAACTAGGAGAGAAGCTCAAGTCCAGGACCTCCAAGGTAGTGTTTTCAGAAATACTACCAGTGCAACGAGCGTCACCAGAGAGACAAAGGGAGCTTAGAGAGTTAAATAAGTGGCTCAGAAGCTCGTGCAGGAAGGAAGGGTTTGGGTTCATGGAGAACTGGGCCGACTTTTCTGTCGGTTACAGGCTCTACAGTAGGGACAGGCTGCACCTTAATGGGGAGGGTACAACTGCCCAGTGGGAAAAAATGGTTAGATGGCTGGGGCAGCTTTTAAACTAGGATCTGGGGGGAGGGCGGGAGGTCATACTAATAAGGGGGTAGATAGTGTAGATAGAGAGTGGGATATAGGAGGGGACAGTGGAGATTTAGTGGGGGGCTGGGGTTAGTGAGGAAAGTAGGGAGAAGACTAGGCAGAACTATACAGTGAAGAAAAATATAACTGCTGGTAACAAGAACCTGTTACATACAAACAACCAAGGTAACCCAAAAATCCCAGATATTCACTTTACAGGTAAAATTAATTTAAAATGTATTTTCACAAATGCTAGAAGTCTAGCTAGCAAAATGGGGGAGCTGGAGGCTATGGTACTAAAAGAACACATAGGTGTAGTTGGTGTGGCTGAGACATGGTTGGATTCTTTGCATGACTGGGCTGTAAATATTGAGGGTTTTACACCAATTAAGAAAGACAGGGTCAATAGAAAAGGTGGTGGCGTGTGCCTGTAAATGAGTAGTGTGAAAGCGGCAATTGTGGGTGAGGATGGTTAGGATGTAGAAACTGTATGGGTGGAAGTTCAAAGGGATATAAACACTGAAAATATTATACTTGGTGTAATCTATAGACCCCCTAACATCACAGAGGAGATAGAAACGCAACTGTATAACCAAATAGAGCGGGCTGCACAGGCTGGTACAGTGGTCATAATGGGATATTTTAACTTACAAGACATTGACTGGGGTCATAGTTCTGCCCAACCGCAAAGGGGAGAAAATTCCTCAACTTGCTGCAGGACAACTTTATGGGCCAGTTTGTAGAAGCTCCCACTAGGGGCGATGCTCTGTTGGATCTGGTAGTTTCTAATGATGCAGAGATTGTTGGAAATGTTACTGTTCAAGAAACACTAGGTAATAGTGACCACAATATAGTTATATTCCCCCTAAACTATAAGAAGCAAACTCTGTCAGGCAGAGCAAAGACACTGAATTTCAAAAAGGCTAATTTCCCTGGGTTGAGGGCATAATTTCAGGGCATGGACTGGGAGCAGCTACTTTGACATAATAATACTGAGGAGCTTTAAATTCATATTGAGTAATTGCACTAAAACATTTATTCCTTTAGGTAACAAGTATAAACGGCTAAAATTAAACCCCCATGGCTTATAGCTACTGTAAAAAGGGCAATAAAAGACAAAAAATGGGCATTTAAAAAGTACAAATCTGAGGGGTCAGCTGTAGCGTTTGAAGATTACAAAGGGCTTAATAAAATCTGTAAAAAGGAGATAAAATTAGCAAAAATACAAAATGAACAGCAGGTGGAAAAAAAGAGCAAAATAAATCCCCAAAATTCTTTCAATATATAAATGCTAAAAAACCAAGGTCAGAGCAGGTAGGTCCCCTAAATAATGTTAAAGGGGGGAGGGGTAGTCACTGAAGATAATGCAAAGGCAGAGTTACTAAATGTTTTTTTTAGCTCTGTATATACAAAAGAAAAGAAAGGAGCTGCTATCTGTGGTGCTGGGGCTGTTATTACATCCAGTGATATACTCAATTGGCTAACTGTAGATATGGTCCAAGATACGTTAAATAAGGTAAATGTGAATAAGGCTCTGGTTCCAGATGGATTACACCCAAGAGTTCTTAAAGAGCTCAGTTCAGTCATTGCTGCGCCCCTGTTTATAATTTTTAAAGATTCTCTAGGTACTGATACAGTGCCTAGTGATTGGCGCAAGGCAAATGTGGTGCCCATATTCAAAAATGGATCTAGGTCCTTCACAGGTAATTATAGACCTATAGGCTTGGAAAGTATAGTTTGTAATTGGATTGAAAACTGTCTAAGGGACCGTGTTCAAAGAATTCTGATCAATGATTCCTATTCAGAATGGTCCCGGGTTATAACTGGTGACCCCAAGGTTCAGTGCTGGGTCCTTTATTATTTAATTTATTTATTAATGATATCGAGGACAGGATTAATAGCACCATTTCGATTTTTGCAAATCACACTAAGCTGTGTAGAACTGTACAGTCTATGGAAGATGTCCATAAACTACAAGCTGACTTGAACATTCTGAGTGATTGGGCATCAACTGGGCAACTGAGGTTCAATGTGGATAAATGTAAAGTTCTGCATCTTGGTAGTAATAATCCCTGTGCTTCATATGTCCTAGGTGATGTAACACTGGGAAAATCACTTATAGAGAAGGATTTGGGTGTCCTTGTAGATCATAGATTAAATAACAGCACAATGTCAATGAGATGCTTCTAAGGCCACCAGGATATTGTCATGCATTAAACGAGGCATGGACTCGTGGGGGAGGGATGTAATATTACCACTTTACAAAGCGTTGGTGCGGCCTCATCTGGAATATGCAGTTCAGTTCTGGGCACCAGTCCATAGAAAGGACGCACTGCAGCTGGAAAAAGTACAGAGGAGAGCGACTAAACTGATAAGGGGCATGGAGGGTCTTAGTTATGAAGAAAGATTAAAGAATAGAATGTATTTAGTCTTGAGAAGAGACGTCTAAGGAGGGACATGATTAACCTATGCAAATATATAAATGGGCCATACAAAAAATACGGTGAAAAACTGTTCCATGTAAAATGTCCTCAAAAGACAAGGGGGCACTGCCTCCGAATGGAGAAGAAAAAGTTTAGTCTCCAGAAGCGTCAAAGCTTCTTTGCTGTAAGAACTGTGAATCTGTGGAATAAACGTCCTCAGGACGTGGTCACAGCAGGAACAGTGGATGGTTATTAAAAAGGGTTTAGATGAATTCTTAAAAGTAAACAACATTAATGCTTGTAAAAACGTGTAGAAATCTGAGTCTCACTTCCTTCTGGGATTCGCATCCCCACCTATGCCTTAGTTGAACTTGATGAACTTATGTCTTTTTTCAACCGTATCAACTATGTAAAGACAGTAGCAAGGTGTAGGAGTGGCAACACCACTCAGGGTGTTACATGTGTACAGTGGCAAATCTCCAATAGAGTCAGACCATGCAGCTGCTATGGGGCCTGTGGGGAGAATGGAATCTCAGCAAACCAAAGGCCCCGCCCCCTAATTACACTAAATTCTGTGTAGACTCTAGCTCCATCATCCCTATAATCAATTGAGTAAGCTAAAGGACCTGTGATGTCATGTACAACTAGTAAAAGAACTGCACAGAGCATCATCACAGGTCCTTCAGCCCCAAACAGCATGGAGAAGAACTGCAGTATGAGCTCTCCACTGAGACTAGAATAGAGTGGTAAGAGGAGGCCCTCCTCCTTTCTATTCATTTTTCCCCTATTCCCTATTTGTACTCGTATCTCATATATATATATATATATATATATATATATATATATTACTGCAGACAGTTACAATCACTATTACCTCATGTACCTCACACAATAACTATAATATTACACTGCTCTATATACAGTAATATATATACAGTACAGACCAAAAGTTTGGACACACCTTCTCATTCAAAGAGTTTTCTTTATTTTCATGACTATGAAGGCATAGAAACTATGAATTAACACATGTGGAATTATATACATAACAAACAAGTGTGAAACAACTGAAAATAAGACATATTCTAGGTTCTTCAAAGTAGCCACCTTTTGCTTTGATTACTGCTTTACACACTCTTGGCATTCTCTTGATGAGCTTCAAGAGGTAGTCCCCTGAAATGGTCTTCCAACAGTCTTGAAGGAGTTCCCAGAGATGCTTGGCACTTGTTGGCCCTTTTGCCTTCACTCTGCGGTCCAGCTCACCCCAAACCATCTCGATTGGGTTCAGGTCCGGTGACTGTGGAGGCCAGGTCATCTGGCGCAGCACCCCATCACTCTTCTTCATGGTCAAATAGCCCTTACTTTCAAAGTTTTCCAAATTTTTCGGCTGACTGACTGACCTTCATTTCTTAAAGTAATGATGGCCACTCGTTTTTCTTTACTTAGCTGCTTTTTTCTTGCCATAATACCAATTCTAACAGTCTATTCAGTAGGACTATCAGCTGTGTATCCCCCTGACTTCTCCTCAACGCAACTGATGGTCCCAACCCCATTTATAAGGCAAGAAATCCCACTTATTAAACCTGACAGGGCACACCTGTGAAGTGAAAACCATTTCAGGGGACTACCTCTTGAAGCTCATCAAGAGAATGCCAAGAGTGTGCAAAGCAGTAATCAAAGCAAAAGGTGGCTACTTTGAAGAACCTAGAATATGACATATTTTCAGTTGTTTCACACTTGTTTGTTATGTATATAATTCCACATGTGTTAATTCATAGTTTTGATGCCTTCAGTGTGAATCTACAATTTTCATAGTCATGAAAATAAAGAAAACTCTTTGAATGAGAAGGTGTGTCCAAACTTTTGGTCTGTACTGTATATATATATATATATATATAAATTTTTCAAAGAAGAGGCAGCACTCCAAGGTACGGTGAAAAACGACCCTCTTTATTTCCCCTGTGCGACGTTTCAACTGCTCATTGCAGTCTTTCTCAAGCATAACAATGGTGTCACAGCATTTGCATTTATACCCACAATGCTTAGTGGGTCAATCAACATAGTAATTGGTAACAGTATAGTCAGATCAAATATAAAAACGTGAATTACAATAAAGTATTATCATGGTTATACATATAACATGTGCATCAGTCACAATCTTTACATACATGGTGCGGTTTCATAAAAATAGCAAATCCATAGATCATATCAAATACATAAAGTGCCTTGTGCTTTATGCCTGATTATAGTGATCACCTGTGTGCATTAATTACAGTACTAATTACGCGGTACAAGACCGCATGGTTAAAAACTTACATAGTGGAGTGTAACGATGGCAGGCATCTCGGCGTCCCTGTAGCCTCACCGCGCATGCCCGGTAACCTGGATACCGCCGTACACAATGGGGAGACGCAACCGGAAGTGTCGTCAGACCCACTGCGCACATCCGCATCCCGGCACCAGCCCCACTGCTGTCGCAATGCAGGGCAACACCTCCCTGTCCGGCCTCCCGATCACATGACTTGTCACGTGAATCGTTGCCTGGCAACCTGGAAGCGCTTACCCCCAACATCACGCTGCCTCCGGGGCCGATCAGGGCATGGCCGTGAAAGCTATATCAGGGAAAAATTAGTTAGAGAATGATTAAGTCATGCACACTATTCTCATGGTTTAATATGAAACTAAAATATAAGGATATAGGTCAAACAACAGGATATCAAATCGTGAATATCGGAGGATTGTATTCCTTAAAGGGGACACCACATATATTATTTAATTTGGTTTGTTTTTGTTTTAATGGAGAAAGGCATGCCCTGATCGGCCCCGGAGGCAGCGTGATGTTGGGGGTAAGCGCTTCCAGGTTGCCAGGCAACGATTCACGTGACAAGTCATGTGATCGGGAGGCCGGACAGGGAGGTGTTGCCCTGCATTGCGACAGCAGTGGGGCTGGTGCCGGGATGCGGATGTGCGCAGTGGGTCTGACGACACTTCCGGTTGCGTCTCCCCATTGTGTACGGCGGTATCCAGGTTACCGGGCATGCGCGGTGAGGCTACAGGGACGCCGAGATGCCTGCCATCGTTACACTCCACTATGTAAGTTTTTAACCATGCGGTCTTGTACCGCGTAATTAGTACTGTAATTAATGCACACAGGTGATCACTATAATCAGGCATAAAGCACAAGGCACTTTATGTATTTGATATGATCTATGGATTTGCTATTTTTATGAAACCGCACCATGTATGTAAAGATTGTGACTGATGCACATGTTATATGTATAACCATGATAATACTTTATTGTAATTCACGTTTTTATATTTGATCTGACTATACTGTTACCAATTACTATGTTGATTGACCCACTAAGCATTGTGGGTATAAATGCAAATGCTGTGACACCATTGTTATGCTTGAGAAAGACTGCAATGAGCAGTTGAAACGTCGCACAGGGGAAATAAAGAGGGTCGTTTTTCACCGTACCTTGGAGTGCTGCCTCTTCTTTGAAAAATTTATACAACTTGACCTGATAGCCTAAGGCCTGAGGATTTTGAGCACCCAGCTTCATCAACTAAGGAGTGCTGCTGCTATTTCTTTGTGTTTTATATATATATATATATATATATACACTCACCTGAAGAATTATTAGGAACACCTGTTCTATTTCTCATTAATGCAATTATCTAGTCAACCAATCACATGGCAGTTGCTTCAATGCATTTAGGGGTGGTCCTGGTCAAGACAATCTCCTGAACTCCAAACTGAATGTCAGAATGGGAAAGAAAGGTAATTTAAGCAATTGTGAGCGTGGCATGGTTGTTGGTGCCAGACGGGCCAGTCTGAGTATTTCACAATCTGCTCAGTTACTGGGATTTTCACGCACAACCATTACTAGGGTTTACAAAGAATGGTGTGAAAAGGGAAAAACATCCAGTATGCGGCAGTCCTGTGGGCAAAAATGCCTTGTGGATGCTGGAGGTCAGAGGAGAATGGGCCGACTGATTCAAGCTGATAGAAGAGCAACGTTGACTGAAATAACCACTCGTTACAACCAAGGTATGCAGCAAAGCATTTGTGAAGCCACAACACGCACAACCTTGAGGCGGATGGGCTACAACAGCAGAAGACCCCACCGGGTACCACTCATCTCCACTACAAATAGGAAAAAGAGGCTACAATTTGCACGAGCTCACCAAAATTGGACTGTTGAAGACTGGAAAAATTTTGTCTGGTCTGATGAGTCTCGATTTCTGTTGAGACATTCAAATGGTAGAGTCCGAATTTGGCGTAAACAGAAGGAGAACATGTATCCATCCTCTGATGGCTACTACCAGCAGGATAATGCACCATGTCACAAAGCTCGAATCATTTCAAATTGGTTTCTTGAACATGACAATGAGTTCACTGTACTAAAATGGCCCCCACAGTCACCAGATCTCAACCCAATAGAGCATCTTTGGGATGTGGTGGAACGGGAGCTTCGTGCCCTGGATGTGCATCCCTCAAATCTCCATCAACTGCAAGATGCTATCCTATCAATATGGGCCAACATCTCTAAAGAATGCTATCAGCACCTTGTGGAATCAATGCCACGTAGAATTAAGGCAGTTCTGAAGGCAAAAGGGGGTCCAACAACGTATTAGTATGGTGTTTCTAATAATTCTTTAGGTGAGTGTATGTATGTATATATATATATATATATATATACTGTATAATAGATGCAGTGGGTACAGATATATAGTATATACAGCAGTGTACTGATACGTGAGGTACGAGCTGTAATTTATACCTCATACCTCACATATCAGTACACTACTTTATATATACTGGCCAGGAACGGGTGGTGGGAGGGGCTATAAATGGGGCATGGGGCCCAATTTAAAGATTCTTGCCATTGGCGGCAGTGATTTCTATGTACACCCCTGGGTATGTATTAGGCTTTCTTCACTTCTGCACTAGTGACTTTCAATGTTTTGCTCTGTCATAAGAGCACAACAATGGAAATCAGGGTAGTGCCAGAGCCAGCACATCATAGACGACAACACCTGACAGATCTGGCTGACTATGATGAGATCTGATGGGTTTCCATCATGGTGCCTGGCAGGATGCAACATTGTGTCCAGAATTTATGACCTGTGACTGAGGCACCAACACAGATGTGATCAAAGCCTTATGTCTTCTCCAGTATCAGATAATCATTTTCTGCAGCAGCTGAGGTGTGTTAGGAGGTTCTGCAGAAGCTGAAGAGTGTATTCTGAGGTTCTACAGATGTGGAGGTGTGTATCCTGGAGTTCTGTAGCAGCTGAGGTATGTAATATGAGGTTTTGCTGCAGCTGACTTGTGTATTATGAGGTTCTGCAGCAGATGAGATGTATATTATAAAGTTCTGCAGCAGATGAGGTGCGTATTATGAGGTTCTGCAAAGGCAGAGGTGTTTATTAAGAGGTTCTGCAGTAGCTGAGTTGTGTATTTTGAGGTTCTGCAGCAGCTGAGTTGTGTATTATGAGGTTCTGCAGCAGGTAAGCTTTGTATTATAATGTTCTGTAGCAGCTGAGGTGTGTATTATGGTGTTCTGCAGCAGCTGTGGGGTGTATTATAAGATTCTGCAGCAGTTCAGTTGTATATTATAAGGTCCTTCCACAACTGAGGTGTGTATTATAACATTCTCCAGTAGATGTGAGGTGTATTTTGAGGGTCTGCAGCAGCTGAGGTGTGTATTGTGAGGTTCTGCAGATGTGGAAGTGTGTACTATGACGTTCTGCAGCAGGTAAGGTGTGTAATATGAGGTTCTGCAGATGTGGAGGTGTGTACTATGAAGTTCTGTAGCAGCTGAGGTGTGTATGATGAGGTCCTGCAGCAGCTGAGGAGTGTATTAAGAGGTCCTGCAGCAGCTGAGTTGTGTATTATGAGGCTCTGCAGAAGCTGAGTTGTGTATTATGAGGTTCTTCAGCAGGTAATGTTTGTATTATAAGGTTCTGCAGTAGCTGAGGTGTGTATTATGATGTTCTGTAGCAGCTGAAGTCAGTGGCGTACATAGAGAAGTAAGGGCTGCATAGCAAGGATCAAACCGGGGCCCCCACACAGGACAGAAGGGTTTCTGCCTAAACCCTTTTCAATGACCCTTGGGCCGATTTTCCACTGCTTCATTTGCTAAAAGTTGCTCCTTTAGAGCAGGGATTCTCAACCTGCGGCTCTCCAGCTGTTGCAAAACTACATCTCCCAGCATGCCCCTACAGCTATCAGCCTAAAGCAGGGCATGGTGGGAGTTGCAGTTTTACAACAGCTGGAGGGCCACAGGTTAAGCATCCCTGCTATAGAGGCTCGAGTCCTGACCAAGTTTTCACCTCCAGTAGAAGAGGAGATAATCCCAACTAAGACTGGGCCCCCTATTGCCCTGTGCCCCATAGCAGTCGCATGGTTTGCCACTATGGTAGTTACGCCCCTGGCTGAGGTGTGTATTATTGTGTTCTGCTGCAGCTGTGGGGTGTTTTATGAGATTGTGCAGCAGTTCAGTTGTATATTATAAGGTCCTGCCACAGCTGAGGTGTGTATTATAAGGTTATCCAGCAGATGAGAGGTGTATTATGAGGTTCTGCAGCAGCCTAGGTGTGTATTATGAAGTTCTGCAGCAGCCTAGGTGTGTATTATGAGGTTATGCAGCAGTTGAGGTGTGTATTTTGAGGTTCTTTAGCAGCTGAGGTGTTTATTATGAAGTTTTGCAGCAACTCTTTGGTCGAGGTGGACAGAAAAGCTGTCGTAGCTGTCAATGACACACCATGAGTCGTTTGGGGGTTTTGTTCGACTGGAAGCCAAAATGGGATTTAAAGAGGGGGCCCTACAGAAAACAATCTTCGTTACGGGAGGGAGTAAAAGTCCTAGGTAGGGGTCCTGTAACAGAAGAGGACAATGAGTACATTCCACTTTTTTTCATGAGAATGGGAGATATTGTATGATGTAATGAAGTAGCAATTCAATGCATTATAACTTGATTATTGTAGGACAAGGCATTCATCCTCGGTCATACTCATCCTCCCTCGGTCATACCCTTTACTGAGACCCTTGCTTGAGATCCGAGCTTGTCTAGCAGTAATTTCTAATCCTCTAAATGAAATATTGTCTATCCATTTCTCATATTATCCGCTTGTGAATTCCTGATAGATGTTAATGTTCACTTTCTTGAAAAAACTCTGGATAATAATCTTATTGTCTTGATGTGTAATATCTAGATCCAAAAATTCAGTGCCCTCATTATTTAAAGTTCTGGTGAAAGATGATCCCCATGTATTCTAAATGAGGGAGTCACAGAATTGAATAGCTAATTTCTGATCGCCTTTCCATAGGATGAACAAATCATCAATATATCTTCTATACAGGAGACTATGCTCTTTAGCCAAAGGGTGGTGCCACACATGGGTGGATTCAAAGTCCCTCATTAATAAATTTGCTTAACTCGGCCACCTGTGCACCCATCTTGGTCCACTTCTCTATTTAAATCCTGTCCATGAAGGTGAGAACATTTGTCAAGAATAAAATACATGCTCTGGTAGATAAACTCTGCTTGTCCATTGTCCATGGATCATTCTGGACTAAAAAGCTCACACTATTGAGTCCTAGTTCATGTTGAATATTGCAATACAATGCTGCTACACCCAGAATAATAATTGACAAGTCCTTAGACCATTGGAAATCTCTGAGCTTCTTAATCAGTTGTGTGAATCCTTTAAATAACTTGGAAGATTGAGAACATATTTCTGCAGGAGGATATCAAGATAATGTGAAGATGTGCAATACCCCAGATATGGGGGTATATGCAAATGTTTTATTGTCTATAGTTTTGTATTGTTATTGTTATATATTTTGGCCATATATTCCAGCTAGGAAAGGTATGGTTGGCTCCCCTCTTGGTAGGAGTGGGCCAGTCCTGCTTTCTGTCTAAAGAGGGATTTCCAGTCGAGATAAAGGGGAGGAAGCACATGTCAGTTCCTCCTACTCCTAGGAACCAGATCCAATTCTCCAGTGAGACCAACACTCAAGAGAGATCATTCTCATTCAGAAAATAGCTTCCAGATAGCATCAGTGAGCCAGGTCAGCAACTTATAACTTTACAGACACCGCTGCAAGGTGATAGACTACTGCTCAGACACCCATCACCTAAACCACAGCTAGGCTAAACTAACATCAAGCCAGTATTACAGAGGACGCTTATATTCACTAGTGCTGAGCGCGAATATTGGAATTACGAATATGTATCGCAAATATCGCAACTTCGAGAATTCGCGAATATTTCGAATATAGTGCTATATATTCGTTTTCAAATATTCGTCATTTTTTTACTCGAACAGTCGTCTAGGTAATAATCGCGTAATATGCGAATATTACGCGATCAATACAGGAGTGGGTAAAAAACAAATATATAGCACTATAGAAGATCTATATATTAGTTTTTTAGAATATTCGTCATTTATTTGCATCTGAAGTTATGATTCCTCCCTGCTTAAGTTGCTTGTCAAGCAACTTAAGCATGGAGGAATCATGACTTCAGATGGAAAAAAATGACGAATATTATAAAAAACTAATACAGTCAGGTCCATAAATATTGGGACATGGACACAATTCTAACATTTGTGGCTCTATACACCACCACAATGGATTTGAAATGAAACAAACAAGATGTGCTTTAACTGCAGACTGTCAGCTGTAATTTGAGGGCATTTACATCCAAATCAGGTGAACGGTGCAGGAATTACAACAGTTTGCATATGTGCCTCCCTCTTGTTAAGGGACCAAAAGTAATGGGACAGAATAATAATCATAAATCAAACTTTCACTTTTTAATACTTGGTTGCAAATCCTTTGCAGTCAATTACAGCCTGAAGTCTGGAACGCATAGACATCACCAGACGCTGGGTCTCATCCCTGGTGATGCTCTGCCAGGCCTCTACTGCAACTGTCTTCAGTTCCTGCTTGTTCTTGGGGCATTTTCCCTTCAGTTTTGTCTTCAGCAAGTGAAATGCATGCTCAATCGGATTCAGGTCCGGTGATTGACTTGGCCATTGCATAACATTCCACTTCTTTCCCTTAAAAAACTCTTTGGTTGCTTTTGCAGTATGCTTTGGGTCATTGTCCATCTGCACTGTGAAGCGCCGTCCAATGAGTTCTGAAGCATTTGGCTGAATATGAGCAGATAATATTGCCCGAACCAGTTCAGAATTCATCCTGCTGCTTTTGTCAGCAGTCACATCATCAATAAATACAAGAGAACCAGTTCCATTGGCAGCCATACATGCCCACGCCATGACACTACCACCACCATGCTTCACTGATGAGGTGATATGCTTAGGATCATGAGCAGTTCCTTTCCTTCTCCATACTCTTCTCTTCCCATCACTCTGGTACAAGTTGATCTTGATCTCATCTGTCCATAGGATGTTGTTCCAGAACTGTGAAGATATTTTTAGATGTCGTTTGGCAAACTCTAATCTGGCCTTCCTGTTTTTGAGGCTCACCAATGGTTTCCATCTTGTGGTGAACCCTCTGTATTCACTCTGGTGAAGTCTTCTCCTGATGGTTGACTTTGACACACATACACCTACCTCCTGGAAAGTGTTCTTGATCTGGCCAACTGTTGTGAAGGGTGTTTTCTTCACCAGGGAAAGAATTCTTCGGTCATCCACCACAGTTGTTTTCCGGGGTCTTCCGGGTCTTTTGGTGTTGCTGAGCTCACCGTTGCGTTCCTTCTTTTTAAGAATGTTCCAAACAGTTGTTTTGGCCAGGCCTAATGTTTTTGCTATCTCTGTGATGGGTTTGTTGTGTTTTTTCAGCCTAATGATGGCTTGCTTCACTGATAGTGACAGCTCTTTGGATCTCATCTTGAGAGTTGACAGCAACAGATTCCAAATGCAAATAGCAGACTGGAAATGAACTCTGGACCTTTTATCTGCTCATTGTAATTGGGATAATGAGGGAATAACACACACCCGGCCATGGAACAGCTGAGAAGCCAATTGTCCCATTACTTTTGGTCATTTAACAAGTGGGAGGCACATATGCAAACTGTTGTAATTCCTACACCGTTCACCTGATTTGGATGTAAATACCCTCAAATTAAAGCTGACAGTCTGCAGGTAAAGCACATCTTGTTCATTTCATTCAAATCCATTGTGGTGGTGTATAGAGCCAAAAATGTTACAATTGTGTCCATGTCCCAATATTTATGGACCTGACTGTATATAGCACTATCTTCTATAGTGCTATATATTTGTTTTTGACCCACGCCTGAATTGATTGTGTAATATTTGCATATTACCCGATCATTACCTTGACGATTTTTCGAGTAAAAAAAATGATGAATATTCGAAAAACTAATATATAGCACTATATTCGATATAGTGCTATATATTAGTTTTTTAGAAAATTTGTAATTTTTTTCCATCTGAAGTCATGATTCCTACCTGCTTAAGTTGCTTGACAAGCAACTTAACCCTTTCATGACCAAGGGTCATTGATGTCCCCATGTCCACGTCTAATTTTGCAAATCTGACATATATCACTTTATGTGGTAATAACTTTGGAACGCTTTTACTTATCCAGGCCATTCTGAGATTGTTTTCTTGTGACACATTGTACTTCATGATAATCATAGAGTCAATATATTTCACCTTTATTTATAAAAAAAATCCCAAATTTACAAAAAATTAGAAATTCCCAATTTTCTAAATTTCTATTTCTCTACTTTTAAAACAGAAAGTGATACCTCATAAAATATGTATTACTTCACATTCCCCATATGTCTACTTTATGTTGGCATCATTTTGTAAATGTCATTTTATTTTTTTAGGTCATTAGAAGGCTTAGAATTTTTGAAGCAATTCTTAAAATGTTTAAGCAAATTTCCAAAACCCACTTTTTAAGGACCAGTTCAGTTCTGAAGTCACTTTGTGAGGCTTACATAGTGAAAACCCCCCATAAATGACCCCATTGCAGAAACTACACTACTCCAGTTACCTAAAACTGATTTTACAAACTTTTTTAACCCTTTAGGTGTTCAACAATAATTAAAGAAATATGGAGATAACATTTCAAAATTTCACTTTTTTGGCAGATTTTCCATTTTAATCAAATTTTTTCTTTAACACATCGAGGGTTAACAGCCAAACAAAACTCAATATTTATTACCCTGACTCTGTGGTTTACAGAAACACCTCACATATGTTCATAAACTGATGTAAGGGCACACGGCAGGGCGCAGAAGAAAAGGAGTGCCATATGGTTTTTGGAAGGAACATTTTGCTGGACTGGTTTTTAGATGCCATGTCCCATTTGAAGCCCCCCTGATGCACCCCTACAGTAGAAACTCCCAAAAAGTGACTCCATTTTGAAAACTAGGGGATAAGGTGCCAGTTTTATTGGTACTATTTTGGGGTACATATGATTTATTTTTTCTCTATATTACATTTTTGTGATGTACCGTTTTTATTTTTTACAAGATTCATCTGACAGGGTAGATCATGTGCTATTTTTATAGAGCAGGTTGTTACGGACGCAATGTTATTAAATATGTCTAGTTTCTTTGTTTGTTTCAGTTTTACATAATAAAGCATTTTTGAAAAAAAATTATGTTTTTGTGTCTCCATTTTCTGAACGCCTTATTGTTTTATTTTTATGCCGATCGTCTTGTGCAGGGGTTTGTTTTTTGCAGAAAGAGTTGACAATTTTATTGGTACCATTTTTGGGTACATATGCTTTTTTGATCATTCATTATTACACTTTATGGGGCAAGGTGACCAAAAAAACGGTTGTTTTAGAAAAGTTTTTATTTATTTATTTTTACAGCGTTCATCTGAGGGGTTAGGTTATTATAGAGCAGATCGTTACGGATGTGGCAATACCTAATATGTATACTTTTTTTAAAATTTATTTAAGTTTTACACAATAATATCATTTTTGAAAACCAAAAAAAATGATGTTTTAGTATCTCCATAGTCTGAGAGCCATAGCTGTTTTATTTTTTGACCAATCGTCTTAGTCTTAATTTTTGCGGGATGAGGTGATGGTTAGATTGGTACTATTTTGGAGGGCAGCCGCCTTTTTGATCGCTTTGTGTTGCAATTTTTGTGATGTAAGAGGACAAAAATGCCTTTTTTTTTACACAGTTTTTATTTTATTTTTTATGGTGTTTATCAGACAGGGTGGATCATGTGATATATTTATAGAGCCGGTAATTATGAACGCGGTGATACCTAATATGTGTAGTTTTTTTATTTATTTCATTTTTTATGACATAAATGAACTAATATGAGAAAAGATAATTTTTATTTTATTTTTATTTAAATTGTTTAAAAAAATTCACCTTTTTTTTTTTTACACTTTTTTATTTTATTTATCAATAACCAACTGGATCTTGAAGATCCAGTGGGCCTGATCACTATACAGTGCATTGCAATAGTCATCTATTGCAATGCACTGTATAGTTAGTGCTACATTTACACTAAGGCTGATCAGACCCTCAGGGTTTCATTAGCCTTAGATACATAGCAGCCCGGACACCTTTGTAAGGTGTTTGGCTGCCATGGCAACCATTGCGCCGCTGCCATTGCAGCAGCAGCGGCGCGATGCAGGAGAGAGGGAGCGCTCAACCCCATGGATGCCGCAGGCGGCTGCTGACCGTGGCATCTATAGAGTTAAATGGCCGATCGTGCCAGCACCGATTTCACCCGTTGCAGCAGAGCTGCTGCCATCACTGGCTGGCTGGAGAAGATCGCTGCAGGGGGCATAAGGGGGGCAATGGGGGCACACAGAAGGGCAATCCTGGCATAAGGGGCTACTATAAATGGCAGGGGCACGGGGGCACAATGGGTGTCTTACCTGATTTCAGGCTGTGATCTCCAGAGTGGAGATCACATCCTGAAACCGGCATTTTTACAGTGCAGCGCTCCGATTGGTTAGTCTGCATAAACTAACCAATCGGAGTGATCGTTGGCAAGGGACCACTCCGATTGGTCCCTTGCCGGCATTACTGCACTGTATGCTGTCCGTGACAGCAGCAGTGCAGGGGCAAAAGCTTTAATCCAAGCGTTTTGCCGCACTTGGATTAAAGTGCTGCCATGACCTCTATACACGTGCTAGCTGCACGGGGTATGTGTAGCTAGCACGTATATAGCCGTATGGCAGTCGGGAAGTGGTTAAGCATAGAGGAATCATAACTTCAGATGCAAAAAAATGACAAATATTCTAAAAAACTAATATATAGCACTATCTTCTATAGTGCTATGTATTCGTTTTTGACCCACGCCTGTATTGATCGCGTAATATACGAATATTACGCGATCATTACCTTGCCGATTTTTCGAGTAAATGTTTTTTAGAATATAACGACTTTTCAAATTCGCAAATATTCGATGAATATTCTACACATTATTCGCAAATTATCGTGAATTTGAATATGACCCCTGCCGCTCATCACTAATTTTAACAAGTACTTGCTAGTGCAAAACATTTGCCATCCAACCAGCCACCATATGTCTTCATCTGGTGCCAGAATTTGCACTTTGTGCTTGATATTGTCACAAGTTATATTTTGCACTAAGTAAGAAGAGAGCTTTACTTCTGACCTGATTCTTCAAACCACCTTTCCACTGCACCGATCCACAGGGAGCAACGGCCTGAGGGAGTACACCGTGACATAGCACCTCATCAGGGCCACGACTACTCCCATCCTCTGCAGTAGCTCATCAGGGGCTGGCTACAAATGTCTGGTAGAGGAATGGATCCTGGAAATGATTAGTCGTCTAGGTGGATTTATACTAGAGTTTTATAGAACTTTGGTAATTGGTAGAAAAATGAGTGTCTTGGTCAATATCTCTTGGAATGGTTTATTCAGTCCTTTTTTTTTGTTTTTGCCTCCTCTAGATCCTCTATAGCACTTTTTCATTTTGTGCCTGTTACGGAAAAAATTCAAGCTCATGTGAGAGGTGGTGGACAGCCCCTGTTATCTTGCGTGAAAAAGGACCTGCTGGGGTGAGAAAGGGCGCAGAGTCTGTGGGGCAAGCTGAGGTGTTGTTTATCACTATCGGCATCATATATGTAAAATCTTTTTAACATGTAGTAGGGGACATCTCCAAGTGGTGGTTGTCCAGGGGGTGCATGATCTGTTTGCTAGATACTCGTGGACCTATATTGCACTGGTCCAGGATAAGGGGTTCTTCATTGATGGTGATAATCAAACATTCTAAGATGTCCTTCAAGGAATTTATCTTTAAGAGAGGCTCGGATGGTATTGAATTTGTAGATACTGTAACCACTGATTTATCTGTGAGGACTCCTGGACTGCATCTAATAGCGCAGCACCCTTGCTTCACATACAGTTAGAGCGGGAGAAGGCAGCCCTCAATTAGCTGAGCAGGAGACTTGCCAACTCTTCCGGGAATCTAGGAGGTCCCATATTTTTTTAGGAGTGTCCTAGAGTGATTTCTGTGGGAGATGCAAAGAGTCTACATCCTAGTACCACATACACCTAGAGTGGGAGAAAGCAGTCATTCATGCAATGCACGATAGACTTGCCAATGCTTCTAGGAATCCAGGATGTCTTCCCTTTTTTAGAAGCCTCCTAAAAGTTCTAAGTGAGGTGGCAAGTTTGCCTGTGTTCAGACTGATTTCTATGGGAGATTCAAAAAGAAACTACATATCTACCCAATTGTCCTTCCGCGATGAGTGTGGCATCGCTCTGTTGCTATGGCAACCAGTCCAGCTGAAATTTGGGGTGGTCAGCTTATCAGGGAGCAGGGACGCCGAATCAACTAGACTCTGCACCATTGTCACATGCTTCTTGAGGGTAGGCTATTTAAACAGGCAGCTGCTGGCTACAGTTGCCTGTGATTGATATTCTGTCCTCGCTAGCTAGTTTTGTGTTTGTTACTCTAGATCACTGACCATTTCCCTGTTTTCTGACTTCTCACTGGAGGGAAGAAAACAAAAAACACAAAAATCATGTGGTTGCATAAGCGTGCACACCCTCTTATAACTGGGGATGTAGCTGTGTTCAGAATTAAGCAATCACATTCAAAATCATGTTAAATAGGAGTCAGCATACACCTGCCATCATTTAACCCCTTAAGGACCGGGCTCATTTTCACCTTAAGGACCAGGCCATTTTTTGGAAATCTGACCAGTGTCACTTTAAGTGCTAATAACTTTAAAACGCTTTGACTTATCCAGGCCATTCTGAGATTGTTTTTTCGTCACATATTGTACTTCATGACACTGGTAAAATGAAGTCAAAAAAATTATTTTTTTTTGCACAAAAAAATACCTAATTTACCAAAAATTTGGAAAAATTTGCAAATTTCAAAGTTTCAGTTTCTCTACTTCTGTAATACATAGTAATACCCCAAAAAATTGTGATGACTTTACATTCCCCATATGTCTACTTCATGTTTGAATTATTTTGGGAATGATATTTTATTTTTTGGGGATGTTATAAGGCTTAGAAGTTTAGAAGCAAATCTTGAAATTTTTCAGAAATTTACAAAAACTCAATTTTTAGGGACCAGTTCAGGTCTGAAGTCGATTTGCGAGGCTTACATAATAGAAACCACCCAAAAATGACCCCATCTAAGAAACTACACCCCTCAAGGTATTCAAAACTGATTTTGCATACATTATTAACCCTTTAGGTGTTGCACAAGAGTTATTGGCAAATGGGGAGGAAATTTGAGAATTTAATTTTTTTGTCAAATTTTTCATTTTAACCCATTTTTTCCACTAACAAAGCAAGGGTTAACAGCCAAACAAGATTGTATCTTTATTGCCCTGACTCTGCCGTTTACAGAAACACCCAATATGTGGCCGTAAACTACTGTACGGCCACACAGCGGGGCGTAGAGTGAAAGGTGCGCCGTATGGTTTTTGGAAGGCAGATTTTTATGGACTGGTTTTTTGACACCATGTCCCATTTGAAGCCCCCTGATGCACCCCTAGAGGAGAAACTCCCTAAAAGTGACCCCATCTAAGAAACTACACCCCTCAAGGTATTCAAAACTGATTTTACATACGTCGTTAACCCTTTAGGTGTTGCACAAGAGTTATTGGCAAATGGGGATGAAATTTGAGAATTTAATTTTTTTGCCTAATTTTCAATTTTAACCCATTTTTTCCACTAACAAAGCAAGGGTTAACAGCCAAACAAGACTGTATCTTTATTGCCCTGACTCTGCTGTTTACAGAAACACCCCATATGTGGCCGTAAACTACTGTACTGGCACACAGCGGGGCACAGAGTGAAAGGTGCGCCGTTTGGTTTTTGGAAGGCTGATTTTGCTGGACTGTTTTTTTGACACCATGTCCCATTTGAAGCCCCCCTGATGCACCCCTAGAGTAGAAACTACATAAAAGTGACCCCATCTAAGAAACTACACCCTTCAAGGTATTCAAAACTGATTTTACAAACGTTGTTAACCCTTTAGGTGTTGCACAAGATTTAATGGAAAATAGAGACACAATTTCAAAATTTCAAATTTTTGGCAGATTTTCCATTTTAATTAATATTTTTCCAGTTACAAAGCAAGGGTTAACAGCCAAACAAAACTCATTATTTATGGCCCTGATTCTGTAGTTTACAGAAACACCCCATATGTGGTCGTAAACAGCTGTACGGGCACACGGCAGGGCGCAGAAGGAAAGGAATGCCATACGGTTTTTGGAAGGCAGATTTTGCTGGACTGGTTTTTTTGACACCATGTCCCATTTGAAGCCCCCCTGATGCACCCCTAGAGTGGAAACTCCAAAAAAGTGACTTCATTTTAGAAACTACGGGATAGGGTGGCAGTTTTGTTGGTACTAGTTTAGGGTACATATGATTTTTGGTTGCTCTGTATTACACTTTTTGTGCAGCAAGGTAACAAGAAATAGCTTTTTTGGCACGTTTTTTTTTTTGTTATTTACAACATTCATCTGACAGGTTAGATCATGTGGTAATTTTATAGAGCAGGTTGTCACGGACGCGGCGATACCTAATATGTATACATTTTTTTTATTTATGTAAGTTTTATACAATAACTTCATTTTTAAAACCAAAAAAATGTTTTAGTGTCTCCATAGTCTAAGAGCCATAGTTTTTTCAGTTTTTGGGCGATTATCTTGAGTAGGGTCTCATTTTTTGCGGGATGAGATGACGGTTTGATTGGCACTATTTTGGGGTGCATATGACTTTTTGATCGCTTGCTATTACACTTTTTGTGATGTAAGATGGCAAAAAATGGCTTTTTTTACACTGTTTTTATTTTAATTTTTTTACGGTGGTCATCTGAGGGGTTAGGTCATGTGATATTTTTATAGAGCCGGTCGATACGGACGCGGCGATACCTAATATGTATACTTTTTTTTTATTTATGTAAGTTTTACACAATGATTTCATTTTTGAAACAAAAAAAAATCATGTTTTAGTGTTTCCATAGTCTAAGAGCCATAGTTTTTTCAGCTTTTGGGCGATTATCTTGAGTAGGGTCTCATTTTTTGCGGGATGAGATGACGGTTTGATTGGTACTATTTTGGCGTACATGCGACTTTTTTGATCACTTTTATTACCTTTTTTGGGAAGTAAGGTGGGCAAAATTTCAATTTTCTCATAGTTTTTATTTTTTTATTTTTATGGCGTTCACCGTGCGGGGAAAGTAACATGACCATTTTATAGATCAGGTCGTTACGGACGCGGCGATACCTAATATGTGTAGTTTATTTTATTTTTTTAATTTTTATTCAGTGATAAATGTTTTTTTTTTTTATCTTAACTTTTTTCACTTTTTTTTTACATTTTTTTGACCCAGACCCGCTTGGTTCTTGAAGATCCAGTGGGTCTGATGTCTGTATAATACAGTACAGTACAATATATATTGTTCTGTACTGTATTTTACTTACACTGAACAGATCTATGCTTTCAGCATAGATCTGTTCAGCACCATGGACAGCAGGACGCCTAAGCAGGCGTCCTGTTGCCATGGGAACCCTCCCCGTCTGCTCAGAACTTCGCAGACGGGGAAGGGTAAGCACGGGGCTGAGGGGGGCTGAGGGGGGCCCTCTCCCTCTCCATCGGGGGGCTGCAAAGGCACAGCAGCCCCCCGATGGAGAGGGAGGGAGCTCCCTGACCGATGACAGTTAACTTTTTCCATACAGCGGTCCGTACGGACCGCGGTATGGAAAGGGTTAAACGGCTGACATCTGCACAGATGTCAGCCGTTTATACCAGGGTGCCAGCAATGTGCTGGCACCCTGGTATACCCACTAGAAGCCAACGATCGTTCATGGGGAGGCGGGCGGGGGATCGCGATCCCGCCTGCCGCACCGCCCGCCTCCCGCAACGCCCCCACCGCATGTGACACCCCCCCCGCAACACCCGCCGGCATCAAATCATGCAGGGGTGCAGGGGGGGGGTGAAAAATATAGATTTTAGCCACTCTAAAGTTTCTGATCGCCGCGGTCAGGGACCGCGGGGATCAGAAACTGCAAAAAGCGCAGCAAACCGTAGGTCTGAATTGACCTGCGGTTTGCTGCGATCGCCGACACGGGGGGGGGGGTCACATGACCCCCCCTGGCGTTGTCACAGGATGCCGGCTGAAGGATTTCAGCCGAAATCCCGTTCCGTTTAACCCCTCGGGCGCCGGAATACAGATTTTAAGTCAGGACGTACCGGTACGTCCTGTGTCCTTAAGGACTCGGGAAATAGGGCGTACCGGTACGTCCTATGTCCTTAAGGGGTTAAAGTGACTCTGATTAACTCCAAATAAAGTTCAGCTGCTCTAGTTGGTCTTTCCTGAAATTTTCTTAGTCACATCCCACAGCAAAAAACATGGTCCACAGAGAGCTTCCAAAGCATCATTGGATCTCATTGTTAAAAGGTATCAGTCAGGAGAAGGGTACAAAAGAATTTCAAGGCATTAGATACACCATGGAACACAGTGAAGACAGTCATCATCAAGTGGAGAAAATATGGCACAACAGTGACATTACCAAGAACTGGACGTCCCTCCAAAATTTATGAAAAGACGAGAAGAAAACTGGTCTCGGAGGCTACCAAGAGGCCTACAGCAACATTATAGGAGCTGCAGGAATATCTGGCGAGTACTGCCTGTGTGGTACATGTGATAACAATCTCCCGTATTATTCATATGTCTGGGCTATGGGGTAGAGTGGCAAGACGAAAGCCTTTTCTTACGAAGGAAAACATCCAAGCCAGGCTATATTTTGCAAAAACACATCTGAAGTCTCCCAAAAGCATGTGTTTTTTATGGTCTGATGAAACCAAGGTTGAACTTTTTGCCCATAATTCCAAAAGATATGTTTGGCGCAAAAACAACACTGCACATCACCAAAAGGACACCATACCCATAGTGAAGTATGGTGGTGACAGCAAAATGCTTTCGGGCTGTTTGTCTTCAGCTGGAACTGGGGCCTTAGTTAAGCTAGAGGGAATTATGAACAGTTCCAAATACCAGTCAATATTGACACAAAACCTCCAGGCTTCTGCTAGAAAGCTGAACATGAAGAGGAATTTCATCTTTCATTATGACAACGACCCAAAGCATACATCCAAATCAACAAAGGAATGGCTTCACCAGAAGAAGATTAAAGTTTTGGAATGGCCCAGCCAGAGCCCAGACCTGAATTCGATTGAAAATCTGTGGGGTGATCTGAAGAGGGCTGTGCACAGGAGATGCCCTCGCAATCTGACAGATTTGGAGTGTTTTTGCAAAGAAGAGTGGGCAAATCTTGATAAGTCAAAATGTGCTATGCTGATAGACTCATACCCAAAAAGATTGAGTGCTGTAAGAAAATCAAATGGTGCTTCAACAAAGTATTCGTTTAAGGGTGTGCACACTTATGCAACCATATTATTTTATTTTTTCTTCCCTCTACCTAAAAGATTTCAGTTTGTTTTTCAATTGAGTTGTACAGTTTATAGGTCACATTAAAGGTGGGAAAAGTTCTGAAATGATTTATCTTTGTCTAATTTTTTTTACATCTCAGAAACCTGACATTTTAACAGGGGTGTGTAGACTTTTTAGATCCACTGTACATAAGATAAGGACCATTCTTTGTTCTGGGTGGTGGCGGATATGTGTGGGCTGGCATGATGAAATTCAATTTCATGTGGTCGTCACAGGAGTTGAATTCCTTCGAGATCCATGCCTCATTAATTTTTAGAAATGTGAGGTAGTCCACACTGTCGTGAACTAGGCTAGTGCGCTTATCGATCACGATCCCCCCTGCAGCGCTAAGCGTCCTTTCGGACAGGACACTCGACAAGGGGCAAGCCAAGAGTTCCATGGAAAATTGTGCCAGCTCTGGCCACAGGTCAAGCCTGCACACTCAGTAGTCCAGGGGTTCCTCGCTTCTCAGAGCGTCCACATCAGCCGTTAACCTGATGTAGTCGGACACCTATCAGTCTAGGCGTTCCCTGATGCTGGATCTGAAGGGCGGCTGTCGATGGGTTGGTTGCAAGAATAATCTCATATCTGAAGGGACCAAGATATCTTCAAACCGCCTTCTTTTTGCAGGCGTGGTAGGATTGGTATCCGCACCTGTTTCGCTGTGGATGGAAATTCCTCTGCCAGCACCGCAACAGCAGAATGCAGCATCTCTCGCAGCAGTGCCTATAATTGCTGCATTCTGCCAGTCCTCTGTAAAGCTGGTAACATGTTCGCCATTTTGAGTTTGTACCGGGGTCTAAGTATATTGCTACCCAGTACTGGTCCTTGCCCGTTATGCTTTTTATACTGGGTCCCTCTTCATACACTGGAGCATGAAGGCCCCCATTTTCACTAAATTGGAAGCGGAGGAGTTCCCTGGCTCCTGCTCATCGCCCAGGAGAATGTCGTCCTTGGTCTCCCACCCCAGCCACGGACAACACCAGGGATCCCCGAAAAGTTTAAGGTCCCCCTCAAACCCTGCTCTTCTGGCTCCTCCTCCTCCTTCCCCCAGCCACCATCCTCCTCTGACTCCTCTTCAGACTCCTGCTGACTTGTCTCAGAAAGAGTAGCCCCCCTTGTGAATTCATCCAGCATTGCGACTTCCTCATCTTCCAGCCCCTGCTCCTCTACGGCTTGATCAATGACATGACATAATGCACGCTCCAGAAAAAAGACGTAAGGTACGATGTCACTGATGGCGCCCTGGCTGCGATTGACCAGTTTAGCGATCTCCTCAAATGGCCACAGAAGTCTGCATGCGTCGCGCATGAGCAGCCACTGGCGGGGTGAAAATAAACCATGCTCCCCAAAACCTGTAATGCTGCAGAGTTCGTACAGGTAGTTATTAATGGCACGTTGCTGCTGGAGCAGCCTATCAAGCATATACAAGGTGGAGTTCCAGCATGTCGGGCTATCATAAATCAGATGTCTGACGGGCAGGTGGTGTCGCTGCTGAACGTCAGCAAGGCAAGCCATGGCCGTGTAAGATCTTCTAAAATGGCCAGAGATTTTCCTGGCCTGCTGCAAGACGTCCAGGACCCTGGGGTATTTGGTAATGAATCGCTGCACGACTAAGTTCAGGACTTGTGCCATGCACAGCACATGTGTCATTTTGCCCCGTTTCAGTGCGCTCAGCAGATTGGCACCGTTGTCGCATACACCACTTTACCAACTGTCAAATTGAGCGGGGTTAGCCACTGATCGGTCTGTGACCGCAGGGCTGAAAGCAATGCAGTAACAGTGTGGCTTTTGGCTTCCAGACACAATAGCCACAGCACAGCATGGCAACCTCTCACCTGGGACGTCGAATAGGTTATGGGGAGCTTGAAAGGCGCAGCGGAAGAGGCGGCAGCAGTGGAAAAGGAGGTGTGAGCCGAGGAGGAGACAGAGGATGCAGTAGGAGGAGAAGAAGAAGAGGCTGGCCTGCATGCAATCCTTGGCAGTAACACCAAATCCACACGGTAGCCACGGGTTACATGCTTGACGGCCGTCAGAAGGTTCATCCAGTGGGCAGTAAAAGTTATGTACCTTCCATGCCCGTGTTTGCTAGACCACCTGTCTGTGGTCAGATGTATCTTCGCATCGACACTGTGTGCCAGAGATATCTTCACTGCCACTGAACGTGGACATATAACTCTGGGATGCCCTTCTCAGAGAAATATTTCTTTCCTGGGACCTTCCATTGCAGTGTGCCAATGACCACACATTTTCTAAAGGCCTCTGAGACCATGGTATATGGCAGTAGTTGGTGGGCTATCAGTTCCGAAAAGCCAGCGGTCAGCCATTGGGCAAGAGTATTATCCGGCGTCATCAACTTTTTACGCTCAAACAATTGGGCCACGGAAGCCTGCCTTCTGCCAGATGAACGTGACAACGGCACGGTGGAAGGTGGAGTGGAGGAGAAATGATAGGATAGAGGAGAAGGAGAAGAGGCAGGACATTGAGCGCCGGGAGTGTGGCTTTGTGGGTTCTGACGGCATTGCTCCCACTGGGCTCGGTGATGGGAGGCCAGGTGCCTTCTTAAGGCGGTCGTCCCCAGGTGATTGTTTGGCTTACTGCGACTTATGCGTTGACAGCACAGGCTGCAGATGGCAACATTATTGTCAGCAGCTGACACTTAAAAAAAAGCCCACACTGCGAAGCCATGTGCCGGCGTCCTGGGAGTGCCAGAAGTGACAGTGCATGGTGGATGGCTCGCTCCAGATACATTTGCAGTCAGATTTTTGCCCACTGTGCCCTGCGAGCTCTGCCTGCTTCTCCTCCTCCTCCTCCCTTTCTGCTGCTCGGTCTCTCCCTCTGAACTCTCCTCCTCTTCCTCTCTTGTGGGCACTCACGTGACGTCCATCGACACATCATCATTGTCACCTTCACCACCACTGACATTTGAGATCTCGGAGTAGGCAGCAACAGCGGGGACCTCCCTCCTTGGGCTGATTTAGGTACTGTTGTCTGACTGCTGCGTGACGCCCGTTGCTACCTCATCTTTCTCATCCGATGTCAAGATTGGCTGCGCATTGGTAAGGTCTGGGAAATAATGGGAAAATAATTCCTCTGACTCGAGTGGAGGGGCTATGGTGGTGGTGGTGGTGGTGTCTTTGGGGGTGCACACAGCAGAGAGTGAGGAGGGTGCAGATACAGAGGATGAGGAGGGTGCAGAAGTAGAAGGCTGAGTGAGCCAATCAACCAACTCTGGTGCGCCCTTTGAAGTAATCGCACGCGTCTTCTCCGACTTCCTGGTGCACCTGCCCGACCCCTACCACCCCTGTGAAACGGCCTGCCTCTTCCTCTACCTGACATTTTCAAAATGACCCTGCGCCTTGGTCCTTATAGAAGAGCAGTATTTGTGGAAGCAGGTATATCGCATGCCTCAATCAATATTTGGTGGAAGCAGGTATATCAAACCCCTTAATCAGTATTTTGTGGAAGCAGGTATATTGCAGGCCTCAATCACAATTTGGTGGAAACAGGTATATTGAAACCCTTTATCAGTATGTTGTGCAAGCAGGTATATCGCAGCTCTCAATTAGTATTTTGTGGAAGATGGTATATCAAACCCCTTAATCAGTATTTTGTGGAAGCAGGTATATCGCACCCCTCAATCAATATTTGATGAAAATAGTTATATCGAACCCCTTAATCTGTATTTTGTGGAAGCAGGTATATCACAGGCCTTAATCAATATTTGGTTTAAACAGGTATATCAAACCCATTAATCAGTTTTTTGTGGAAGCAGGTATATCGCATGCCTCAATCAATATTTTGTGGAAGCAGATATATCAAATCCCTTAATCAGTATTTTGTGGAAGCAGATAGATCGCAGGCCTCAATCAATATTTTGTGGAAACAGGTATATTGAACTTCTCAATCAGTATTTTGTAGAATCAGGTATATCGCAGCCCTCAATCAGTATTTTGTTGAAGCAGGTATGTCAAAACCCTTAATCATTATTTTGTGGAAGCAGGTATATTGCAGGTCTAATCAATATTTGGTGGAAACAGGTATATCGAACCACTTAATCAGTATTTTGTGGAAGCAGTTATATCGCAGTCCTCAATCAGTATTTTGTGGAAGCAGGTATATCAAACCCCTTAATCAGTATTTTGTGGAAGCAGGTATATCGCACGCCTCAATCCAATGTTTGGTGAAAACAGGTATATCGAACCCCTTAATCGGTATTTTGTGGAATCAGGTATATTGTAGGCCTCAATCAATATTTGGTAGAAACAGACACATCAAACCACTAAATCAGTATTTTTTGGAAGCAGGTATATCGTAGCCCTCAATCAGTATTTTGTTGAACCAGGTATATCAAACCTCTTAATCAATATTTTATGGAAGCCGGAATATCTCAGGTCTCAATCAATATTTGGTAGAAACAGGTATATCGAACCCCTTAATCAGTATTTTGTGGAAGCAGGTATATCGCACGCCTCAATCCAATGTTTGGTGAAAACAGGTATATCGAACCCCTTAATCGGTATTTTGTGGAATCAGGTATATTGTAGGCCTCAATCAATATTTGGTAGAAACAGACACATCAAACCACTAAATCAGTATTTTTTGGAAGCAGGTATATCGTAGCCCTCAATCAGTATTTTGTTGAACCAGGTATATCAAACCTCTTAATCAATATTTTATGAAAGCCGGAATATCTCAGGTCTCAATCAATATTTGGTAGAAACAGGTATATCGAACCCCTTAATCAGTATTTTGTGGAAGCAGGTATATCACAACCCTCAATCAGTATTTTGTGGACGCAGGTATATCAAACCCCTTAATCAGTATTTTGTGGAAGAAGGTATATCGCAGGCCTCAATCAATATTTGCTGGAAACAGGTATATTGAACCTCTTAATCAGCATTTTGTGGAAGCAGTTATATCGCAGCCCTAAATCAGTATTTTGTAGTAGCAGGTATATCAAACCCCTTAATCAGTATTCTGTGGAAGCAAGTATATCGCAGGCCTCAATCAATATTTGGTAGAAACAGGTATATTGAACCCCTTAATCAGTATTTTGTGGAAGCAGGTATATCGCAGCACTCAATCTGTATTTTGTGGAAGCAGGTATATCGCAGGCCTCAATCAATATTTGGTGGAAACAGGTATATCCAACCCTTAATCAGTATTTTGTGGTGCAGGTATTTCGCCTGCCTCAATCAATATTTGGTGGAAGCAGGAATATCAAACCCCTTAATCAGTATTTTGTGGAAGCAGGTATATTGAAGCCCTCAATCAGTATTTTGTGGAAGTAGGTATATAAAACCTCTTTATCACTATTTTGTGGAAGCAGGTATATCGCAGGCCTCAATCAATATTTGGTGGAAACAGGTATATTGAACCCCTTAATCAGGATTTTTCGGAAGCCGGTATATCGCAGGCCTCTATTAATATTTGGTAGAAGCAGGTATATCAAACCCCTTAATCAGTGTTTTTTGAAGCAGGTATATTGCACGCCTCAATTAATATTTGGTAGAAGCAGGTATATCAAACCCCTTAACCCTCCTCTTATGTTAGCTTTCTGTTACTATCCATGATGTTAACGGGTCGGTTTTGACCCGTGTCTTAAATCAGCCATAAAATACCCTCTGAACAATTATTTATCATCCAATTTGTTTCCTACCTCTTGGTTACCTTGTTAGGCTTCTTTATCCTTGAAAAGATTGGTTTTAATATTTTTGGTGTGACCCCTTAGACCTTTCTTTTGATAGCATACCTCTCATTTTCAAATTTAAAAGAGATTGTTGAGAGGTGATTGGCTGTCAGTGTTACTAAGCAGAGAGAGTGTTTATGATTTCAGTTTTGGCACTTATTAGTGTCCTATAATCCTATATTATAACTGGGTCAGAATTGACCCTAACACCATAAACGTCTTAATTTTCACCACAGTATTTTATAATTTAGTGAAAAGGATTCTTTTTCTATTACATTGTTTAAATAGAGGTTCCTGACAAAGTAAAAAAATCTTGATGAAATAAACAAATTTATGTGATACTTATAGACATTCAAAACCTAAAAACGGGTCGGTTCTGACCCTAACACAAGAGGAGGGTTAATCAGTGTTTTGTGGAAGCAGGTATATCGCAGCGCTCAATCAATATTAGGTGGAAGCAGGTATATCAAACCCCTTAATCAGTATTTTGTGGAAGCAGGTATATCACACCCCTCAATCAATATGTTGTGGAAGCAGGTATATCAAACCCCTCAATTATTTTTTTTTGCCATAACAGTTATATCACACCACTCTGTTTACTTGGGGCAACATGTATATCGCAGCTCTCAATCAGTATTTTGTGGAAGAAGGTATATCACACCTCTCAATAATATTTTTGGGGGGCAACGGGTATATCACACCCATTGCAATTAGTTGTTCCAATTGAGTTTGTCGCTCTATATAGCTGCGGTTTCGCAGCAGAACCACACACAACTGCTGCACAATACAAATGCACTATAATATACTTTCTATGTTAGAAAGTTTATTATAAGTATATTACACCACTCAGTATATTACACCTAATGATAGCACACCCATACCAGTCCTTAAAAGGACTTTTTTGGCCCTATTAGCTAGCATTTGGTGTCCCTAACAGCTTGTCCCTGCTCCAAAGCAACCTCTCCCTACACTTTCAAAACACAGAATGTAAAAGGGCTGCCAGATCGGGTTCTTTTATAGGGTGAGGTTGTGTCCATGTGCAGAAACATCTCAATTGGCTGTCCTGTCCTTCCTGATGGATGTGTCATGGGTCAAAGTTCGGCGCAATGCAAAAGAATATGGCGCCGGCGGACATCGCCATATTTTTGCATGTTCAGGGAATCATGAACACGCAAAATTCGCCGTGAAAAGACCGCCGGGCGAACTGCAAGGCCATCTCTATTGGAGATTCTGAATTGAACCCCAGAACCTTCTACAAAGCAACACATATTTTGAATATACATAAGGACACCTGAGTATGCGTCTTCTAATATAGCTATTTAATTTCTGTATGCTTCACATTTTCATGTATTTTGCAGGAATAAACATTATAAAGCCTATTCCATGTTATGTGATAGAAGAAAGAAACTGTACGATCATCTTTTGCTGCTACATTAAAAACCAAAACTTACACAATAAAAAAAAATACAATTATACAGATTGTAGACTGTAATGTTACACCAGTTGTCATTGCTGTGCAGTGTTAAGCTCAGGATATCGTCTATTCACTTAGCACATTTGTACGTCCTGTCCAGTACCCTCTTGCAAGTGGTATCTTCAGAGCATTGGTGAGCCTTACATGTTATAGCACCACCTAGTTGACATGTACAGAGCTGCAAGCAATTGTCACTGAGAAAATTCTCATTCATCTGTGAAAATAATAAGTGGGATAAGTTTGTATATTCCATCTAAGTTTATGAGATGTAAGAAAACAGGACACGTGCAAAGCTAAAAGGAATGGAATGGCAAGAAAATGTTAATTGACTTTTTAATTGTTTTCAATGGCTTTTTACACGAGAAAACACGTGGCATGTGTTATCACAATTTCCTTTAGTTCGGCTACATCTGTAGTTATTAAATAATTTGAGTAGTAAACGATCAAATTTTTATGGTTTTACAAAACTGAAATTAAAGGGAGTCTGTCACCAGGAAATTCACTGGTAAACCTGGCACAGTGCCTGCTAGCTCATCTGAATATAAGGATACCTTTCACTTAATGATCCATTGCTTCATTCTGTAGAAAAAATATTTGACTCGTTTTAAAGAGTACCTGAATTAAAAAAAAAATAAAAAAAAAGTTTGCATAATGGCTGTGCTTTGTACAAATATAACTGTGAAGGAACTGGTGTTTTTTTTGTCTTCTCTAAAGTCTCCTTTCCGGTTTCACCTGCATAGATAGATGCATTTCACTCAGAAGCAGGGGATGTCGCCCTTTTGTTGAATCTGCCCGTACTGTACTGCAGTGACCCCATTTCCCTTACTTCCTACTATTTTTTTTTTCTAGGGCATGCAAACTATCAAATTTGGCCACATAATTGATAAAGTATAAAAAAGCTTTTAGCTCATTATTCTTAACTCTTATAGAATGGTAGTTGTTGTGTATATAAAAGCTTTCTTGTAGGTAACTCCTATACTTTAGAAGCCTTCAGGCATATTATTCTTTCTTGTTTTGCAGTACATGAATTTAGCACAATGTTTGACATAATTATGCGGTTTACCTTTATATTTTAGCCTCCAGCTCAAAGTTATGCAATATATATTCAGTGCAATAGTAAAAAAGTAAATTAAAGGGGTTGTCCCATCTCAGACAATGGGGGCATATCACTAGGATATGCCCCCATTGTCTTATAGGTGCGGGTCCCACCACTGAGACCCGCACCTATATCGAGAATGCGGCCCTGTAAGTAAAGGAGGGCACACTGCGCATGCGCAGCTGCACTCCATTCATTTCTATGGGGCCGCCAAAAATAGCCGAGCGCTGGCTCGGCTATCTCCGTCGGCCCCATAGAACTGAATGGGAGCCTGGGCCGCGCATGTGCGGTACGCTCCCATTCACTTCTATGGGAGCAGCACTTGGTCGTGGATGGACCCAGGGAAATCTGGGGTCCTCCAGCAGCAGCTCTCCCCACTCCGTTCTCGTTATAGGTACAGCAGTGGAACCCGCACCTATTAGAAAATCTTAGCGATATGCCCCCATTGTCTGAGATGGTAATACCCCTTTAAAGAACCTTTCTTGTGAAAGGCAACTGATATTCATAGATGTAAAAGTTAAAAAAATTTTAAAATCTAAAAAATTAAAAGTAAAACATAAAAGAAATAATAAATAAATAAGTGAACAGAGTTAGGAGTTAGGCTACTCGTGTTGTTACTGCTCCAGTAATTTGATTTTACTTCGAATTATGAAATGAGTTCCACTAACTTAAAGGGGATGGCTCATCTTACACATTGATGTCATATCGCTAGGATATGCCATCAATGTCAGATAGGTGCTGGTACCATCTCTTTGACCCACTACTGTCTGTAGAGCAGGGCCCTTGAAATGAATGGTGAACAACCACTCATTCGTAGACACCCTCTGTTCACCAGTATCGGAATTCCGAAAATAGATGAACGCCGGATTGACTGTTTCTGGCAGTTTTTTAGCCGACTTTCGAAAATACTGGTGTGCGCTCAACTGGCTATTTTTGTAACTCCCATAACGATGAATAGAGAGCACGCAGCTCATGCAAGAAACCCAGTTTCTAAAGATGAGAGGTTTATTGGGAAAAAGTTTTGCTATAGATTTAGGGGGTCATTTATTATTGATTTTAAGCCTCTTTTTGCTTCATTTTTGTTGCAAATTCTGCAACTTTTCCCCACTCACACCACTTTTCCAAGGTGGCGGAAAAAGGGTGTGTGCAATAGGCGGGGAAGAGGGTGGGGGGGCAGGCCAGCCCATCTCACTAGTCATTTTCCACACCAGAGGATTTTTGCATCCATAACCTTTTTGCATTTTTCACTGACATGGCTGCCTAAGTTCTAGTTTTATGCAGGAGAAATTGCATTTATTTTGCACAACGTGAGAATACAGTACATATAAATTGCTTTGTAATTTATATGCTTTTTTTGTGTTGCAAATACAGAAAAAGTGATTTTTGGTGCTTTTATACTGTATTGTGTATGCTGCACATATTTCACACTGAATAACCTGTTAAACAAGTTGTTGAGGTTATTTTGGTCATGTGGGTGTGTAGGTTTTTTTTTTTTTGCTTTTACAGTATCTAATGTACAGACCAAAAGTTTGGACACACCTTCTCATTCAAAGAGTTTTCTTTATTTTAATGACTATGAAGGCATCAAAACTATGAATTACCTCTTGAAGCTCATCAAGAGAATGCCAAGAGTGTGCAAAGCAGTAATCAAAGCAAAAGGTGGCTACTTTAAAGAACCTAGATTATGACATATTTTCAGTTGTTTCACACTTGTTTGTTATGTATATAATTCCACATATGTTAATTCATAGTTTTGATGCCTTCAGTGTGAATCTACAATTTTCATAGTCATGAAAATAAAGAAAACTCTTTGAATGAGAAGGTGTGTCCAAACTTTTGGTCTGTACTATATATGCAATAATATGTATGGTATGCAAAATGATAGCTTATTTATTATTATTTTTAATTAATTATTTATTACAGTGGTCCCTCAAGTTACAATATTAATTGGTTCCAGGACAATCATTGTATGTTGAAACCATTGTAACTTGAGCAATTGTTTCCAAAGCCCCAAAATGTCATCTAAGATAAGGGAAAATGAAGATTTAAGAAAAATAACCAGATAACTAAGACAGATAAACAAGTCCTGACATATTACAATCAGGAATAGCTGCTAACTAATAACTAATCCAGCTATTTTACCAGAGAAGAGGTCTTGATTGGTTGGATCTGAGTCTGAAGCATTGTACACTCACCTAAAGAATTATTAGGAACACCTGTTCTATTTCTCATTAATGCAATTATCTAGTCAACCAATCACATGGCAGTTGCTTCAATGCATTTAGGGGTGTGGTCCTGGTCAAGACAATCTCCTGAACTCCAAACTGAATGTCAGAATGGGAAAGAAAGGTAATTTAAGCAATTTTGAGCGTGGCATGGTTGTTGGTGCCAGACGGGCCGGTCTGAGTATTTCACAATCTGCTGAGTTACTGGGATTTTCACGCACAACCATTTCTAGGGTTTACAAAGAATGGTGTGAAAAGGGAAAAACATCCAGTATGTGGCAGTCCTGTGGGCAAAAATGCCTTGTGGATGCTAGAGGTCAGAGGAGAATGGGCCGACTGATTCAAGCTGATAGAAGAGCAACGTTGACTGAAATAACCACTCGTTACAACCGAGGTATGCAGCAAAGCATTTGTGAAGCCACAACATGCATAACCTTGAGGCGGATGGGCTACAACAGCAGAAGACCCCACGGGTACCACTCATCTCCACTACAAATAGGAAAAAGAGGCTACAATTTGCACGAGCTCACCAAAATTGGACTGTTGAAGACTGGAAAAATGTTGCCTGGTCTGATGAGTCTCGATTTCTGTTGAGACATTCAAATGGTAGAGTCCGAATTTGGCGTAAACAGAATGAGAACATGTATCCATCCTCTGATGGCTACTTCCAGCAGGATAATGCACCATGTCACAAAGCTCGAATGATTTCAAATTGGTTTCTTGAACATGACAATGAGTTCACTGTACTAAAATGGCCCCCACAGTCACCAGATCTCAACCCAATAGAGCATCTTTGGGATGTGGTGGAACGGGAGCTTCGTGCCCTGGATGTGCATCCCTCAAATCTCCATCAACTGAAAGATGCTATCCTATCAATATGGGCCAACATTTCTAAAGAATGCTATCAGCACCTTGTTGAATCAATGCCACGTAGAATTAAGGCAGTTCTGAAGGCAAAAGGGGGTCCAACACCGTATTAGTATGGTGTTCCTAATAATTCTTTAGTTGAGTGTATGTTGAGTCTAGTTTCAACTTATGATGGGTCAGAAAAGACCATTGTATGTTGAAAATATTGTATCCTGAGAGATCACTGTACATCTTTTTTTAAATCCAATTAAAGAATTGTCTTACAAAATTATTTTATACTTATAATGTATGAGCCTACTCCTGCAGTGGTGCTGTTTTTGAATAAAATAAAAAAACACAGCAAATGGTGATTTCATCAGTGATGAGCGGCAGGGGCAATATTATAATATTCGTCATATATTCGCGAATTTGAGAATTTTGGGATCTCCAGTCAATATTTTTTTGATTGCGAAAATCGGCAATCAGAAAATTTGTGATAAAAATTTGCGATCAACACTACTCCTAAAGTCAAAGATATTGCAGCCTTCTTATTTACCCACAAGCAAGAAGCAGTGAGGGATCATGGGTTCAGATGAATTTTTTTTTCGAATATTCGAAAATACGAATATATAGCACTATATTCTAGATATTCGCAAATTTTCGAAGTGCCAATATTTGCGATATAAATTTGAGAATAGAATATTCGTGATCAACACTAAATTTCCCCTTTCATTGCTAGTCTTGTGGACCCCTGTGGTGGGAGGAGTTTATGTATAGGTGTCTCCACAACCTGAGACCTCTGTATATGTTGACTGTATCTATAGAAAACTTCCTCCAGATAAAATAATTCATCTTCATGTACAGTACACAAGTGATCTTGTGATACTGTATCCCAAGGCGTCTATGCTATATTTGTATATGTGTGGCCCCCACCCAGTGGCTGTGATGTGAATTACAGCCTGTCAAGGGTTCTGTTAGGCTGTCACAATATTGCATTGGGTTGCAATTAGGAGTTCTATGCTCACATTGTAAGCATCATGCAATTCAGTCTGAAAATCATGCAATTTTCCAGCTGTCACTTACGGTGTAGTATTTTCCCTCAACAAGACATCCACATCTGCCGAATGGAACACATTTGTCTACGTCAAGGAAGTAACCACCATCGCACTGACATCCTTCTGAGCATGTCCTGGAGCAAGCCGCAGGTGCTTCAATCTGGCTGCATGTTCTATCACAATCATATGAGCAGATTTCATAGTGACTGTGATCTGGGCAGTCCAACCCTGAGAACAAAGCATTTTGCAGATAAACATGAATTTTAATAATTATTTAATTTTTTTACAATCAATTGTAAAGTTTTGGAATTGTTAAATTGGGGCATTCCTTCAATGTTAATACATGGTAATCCCATCTTAATGCAAACCCAAGATATTTAGTGTTAAATTTAGCTCTCCTCCATCTGTATCTCCATGGGCAAGGTTAATGGGCTTGGCTGTGATAGTATTATTTCATTCGTTCTCTGCCATAAACACAATGCCTATTTGACATTGGACTGCCATTTTTCAGAGGCAAGTAGTCTTAGCAATGAACAGAGGTGCTTGTGGGATGCTGGGTGCCAGGGTTTGCTAAACATCCTTGGTCAGGATTTTCAGATATAGGACTGTGTTACAGCAGTAGCTCGAGGCCACCTCTGCTCTTATCACCCGTTCTGGTCTTCCTCCATGGCGCAGACCGACTTCCAGATCTCTTCCTCTTCCCATTGGGTCTGGCCGTCTGGGTAGCTCCATCCCTCATAGGCTGCTGCCTGTTCTTGGGCTCAGCCTCCCCTTCTCATTTCATAGGACATGCACGCTCCCCTTTGGCTCCAGCATGCGTGCACCCTAGTTCTAACCAGCCAGTGGCTAGCTACCTGTGGTTACTTTACACAGCATCCCCAATGGAAGGGTTCCTGAGGAATAGGTACTCTAGCTTGTTAGTTCCTGTCAAGATGTGCTGTATGCATTTGTCTGTCCCTGTACCAAACTCTGCCTACTTACTGGACTCTCACCCTTAGTTGTCTGCCCTGACCTCATACTGTTTATCGTTAAACATGTACCATATTATGCCTGTCCTAACTTCGGCCTATCCTAGACAACTATGTTCAGGGGCAGATTGGCCATAGACCTTACAGGTAAATTTCCCGGGTGGGCTGATGCCCAGGGGGC
This sequence comes from Bufo bufo, assembly GCF_905171765.1. NCBI lineage: Eukaryota > Metazoa > Chordata > Amphibia > Anura > Bufonidae > Bufo > Bufo bufo. The sequence continues at coordinate 39,697,229 of NC_053389.1, forward strand.
CACCTGAGCCCTCCTGACGGCTGGCCAGTGGAAGTTTTTGTGGATATATTTTGTGCTACTGGCAGTATTTTGTGATGGACTGTGATATTTGGCTCTGTTGGGGTGGTAAAATGTGCCAGAATATGGTATTGCTGGCCCTGCTTTCCATCAATTTTGACCCAACTACAAAATGGGGCCACTTTAAGGCTACTTTCACACTGGCGTTTTGGCTTCCCGTTTGTGAAATCCGTACAGGGCTCTCACAAGCGGTCCAAAATGGATCAGTTTTACCCTAATGCATTCTGAATGGAAAAGGATCCGCTCAGAATGCATCTGTTTGCATCAGTTCAGTCTCCATTTCGCTTTGGAGGCGGACACCAAAATGCTGCTTGCAACGTTTTGGTGTCCGTCTGACGAAACTGAGCCAAACGGATCCGTTCTGACACACAATGTAAGTCAATGGGGACAGATCCATTTTCTATGACACAATCTGGCACAATAGAAAACGGATCCGTCCTCCATTGACTTTCAATGGTGTTCAAGACAGATCCGTCTTGGTTATGTTAAAGATAATACAAACAGATGGATGCAGACGTTTGTATTATCTGAATGGATCCGTCTGTGCAGAGCCATGACGGATCCGCACCAAACGCGAGTGTGAAAGTAGCCTTAGTATTATTTCCAGGGCCACTTTAAGTTCCCAGTACGTCCCTGACTATGCTGCCTAGCTCCTCAGTGCCTTGCACTGGGGTCTCTGACCCCTGTGGGTCAGCTGTTAACTACACAGAAACTACTGCAGGAGGTAATGGTCTGGTGGTTCCCCTGCAACAATGTCCAGATCCCTTAGGGACGTGGCCCAAAGTTAAATCTGTTGGTTAACACACTTGCTCCACACCCACTGCTGTAACAGACTGGTGGTAAACTCAATCTTTGACCCAGATGAACAAAATACGTAGAAGTGGACTTCAGTCCGAATTTTAGGCTAAATTCGATTTGCCGCAAAGCCAAATTTCCTTGTGATTCATGGTAGTGAATCGATTTAACCTGAAATGGTGTAAAAAAACTAGATGGTGAGCAAGATGGTGGCGGTCTGCCCATCGTGAGCAAATGGACCAGGTAAGTATGATCTATTTTCTTTTATTTGACACTCTGTTATCTATATCAGATGCTGCGGTCATGTATGAACGAGGCATCTGAGGGGTATAATGACTGGGGGGGGGGGGGGGGGGGGCGGCACTATCCCTGTCATTGCACCCACTACTTACAAAGAAATGCGCTTCTTGACAAAGTAATTCGTCACAAAGCAAATTTTTTTGTAAAATTCGGCAAAGCAGCCGAATCGAAAGCTTGAATAATTTGCTCATCACTAGTAGCTACATTTCTGGTTAAGTCGTGCAGTTCTCTATCGTCTATTGTCAGCTCAAATTGCCATATTTTTTTGGTGAAAAAATGGATGAATTGTCATATATAGACCTATCTCCTCTAATTACCATCACCACTATTCCAAACTCACAACAGAAGTATTTACTCCTCCAATTGATATTGGTAACGCCCAGGTTTTGACACATGACCACATAACTCTGCAGACGGTTGCATAGCACTCTTGAATCGCCTTTTTCTTGGCACAGGTCCAAAACGCACTTGTCAAAGTATTCAATAGGATCCAAATGTTTGTGACAAGCACTGAACAATCCACCTTCTGCAATCAACAAGCCGCAGAAATTCTTTCCTTCATACAAGCTTCTTTTCTCACATGTTGGACAAATATTTCCCTGGCAATCATTCAGACAGGTCATTCCCAGCCTTGTGTCATTCCGTAAATTAACAAATTCTGCTTCATCAATACCCAGTGTCCAATCTAAATAATCATCTGTATTGTCACCATTGTAATTTCCACATAATCCACACAGTTTTCCATGGAAACTACTGGTAATCTTTACAATGGTTTGAAAGGCCAGGTCATAAATGACTTCAAGTCCAAAATTAGTGGTCAACAATAGGTTTACACCATGTTGCCAAACCCATATGCCTCTCTCCCGCAGATTCAGTGGAAGGTTGAAGGAAACATCATTAACCTACAAAACACAAAACTTAAAAGTGAGACTTTGACTTTCATTCCTTGACTTTAGAGCCTAATGCTTAGATAAAAATTACTTGTACCACTGTAATAAAAACTCTAACTCTATCCACATTGACAGTGTTGGAGTAGGATTCTCTTACCAGAGGACATGATTCTGACTAGATAAAGAACTTGCACCTTAGAGATGTTCCAGTCAATCAGAGCACTTTTGATTTACAGTAGGTGGAAATTATTTTGACTCAAATTGAATTGCATGGGCGTTTCGGCTGGATCAGAATTTTGAGAAATTCACTCATCTCTAATATACATGTCCACTTTTCATTGCATTGTACTCTTTGTTGACATCATTGTACACACAAGGAATATCATTAGTAAGATTCATTAAGTTATTTGTGAATCTTCCCATAGGAAACAGAATTTTATGAAGGGGATGTGGATATGCCTTATCACTTGAACGGATTTGGCTTGGAGCTACTCCTAAGGCTGTTATCTATGTGGCCCCTTTTTTATTCACCCATTAAACCCTATACAGGGATCTGAACTGTGCTGCATGGTAACCACCAGTCCACTATTGTTGGAGTAGTCTCTGTCAAGTGACGGCTGACCCATAGTGGTCAAGAGACACCAGTGTGCAGCACCAAGGGATCAGGCAAAATCATAGTCAGGGACAGGCTGAGGTCAGAGCAGGCAGATTTCTTGTGATCTGATAAAAAGTGCAAGGTTGGGGTTCAGCTCAGGGTCAGAGCAGAGATCAGGTAGAGGTCAGGCAGCAAAGGGTCAAATCTGGGAAACATGCTTAAGTCCATAAATGGGCAGACAAACATAGAAACAGCAAATCTTTGAAGGACACAAGCAAACTAAAATCTATTTCTCAAGAACCCTCCTCAGGCACCTTTGGGGGCCTTTTTTATTATTGCATTGTACTCATTTTGAACTAAAAATCATTTTTTCAATTGGTCTTTATAAAATTTTTAAACAATTGTCCTTGTGAGACCTTGAGTTTCTCTATTGGCAGGACCTAAATTTTTCACTGTGTTCTGTCAGGCAGCTCAAACCGAGGGGCTCCATTTCTCTGATCTCTAACTCATTATAGCACATTTCTTATCTGACTGATAAGAATGTGGCTTAAATAAGTGTTTGTGACCGTTAAGTAATTTAAAGATAAGGTTTATTAAATGACCAGCACAATGTGAAAGTAAAAAGTATGATTCACACAGCTAAACAGTTAACCATTTGTGACCGAACAGCTCAATATTTTTTAATAAAAACCAATTGAATAAATGAGGAAAATGCAATCATAAAAAATTGCCCCCCAAGGTTGCCAACCATTGTTTTGTAAAGATTAGGTTGCTTACACTGACTCTATAAGAGGTGAAAGAAGCATGTGTGTACTCTACTTGGCAGACGATGAGCAAGCCTAGCCTGCATGAAGGAGAGGAATGCCAGAAAGAAGCCGGCAGCAGCCTGTGAAGAAAAAGTGGGACTATTTTAGCAGCCAGGCTTGCTGGGTATGTGACAAGAGATGCCAGCAGGTCCAAGCATCTGCGACCAGGCCATGCTTGGGGGCAGAGCAGTGTCAGACATGTGATGCCGCGATAACACAGAACCTTGTGGTAAGTAATTGGTTCTAAAATCAGCTCCAAAGGGGAAAGTCTTCTGCAATTTTTTTGTCTCATTATTGAAACTGAGCATAGACCTATTATGGAATCTCCAGGTATTCTGTTAGGCCAGTCCAACCCTGCACAATACCACCCTCTTTCTCTTCTTATCTGTGTTCCATTCCCTATTTGAAGCTTTCAACTTTGGAAATCTTCAACACAATATTGCCATATTTACTAATGAATAAAATTATGTTTCATCAAATTTCAATAGCGGTATTATTCTCTAAAGTTAATCACTCTATTATATGCAATATACTTCTATATTATACTGTAGCTCTCTTCCAGAAGGAAGAAAACTGTCTGCTTTTTGAGACTTATAAATAACTACCATGTAAGTCAATATCTAACTCTTTAAAAAGCCTAAAAGATAGATTGGGTTATCAGCCAAAAAAAAGGATACTTCTTTCCACAGTACTGTTTCAGATTTGTCACTTCTCAGCAAAACAGAATTGATTGGTTGACTTTGTGGGATGTCAAGAATAGTGACTCTCAAAAGGAATAGAGTATTCTTACAGAGAACTAGATTGTAAAGATACTTTAGGGCATCCCCTCTAAGAAAAATAGCTATATAATCCTCATAATATTCCCTTTGATTTACCTGAATTGTTCCATTTTTGCCTTCAGTCATGATTATCCATATGTCATTCGTAAAAACTCCAACCTGCTTTGGAATGGTTGTCGACACAACAACCGAAAAGTGGGCTGGCAAACTGCTATTCCGTAAGCAGGTTCTCGTGAGAACAAAGGTACAGTTTCCTTGAAATTGATATTTGCCACCATCAAATGTGTAATATTTAGAGCTTCCGAACACTGAGCACATGGCAACTTCTGTTGAATGACATTGTTTGGCTCCATCTTTCAACTTACAGACCTCATGAGGACCACAGGCAAATGGAGAACACTTAACTACTCCACCAAATTGGCAAATACATTTCTTGCTACAGTGTGGTGTAGGGTAAAATATTTCATTGGCTTTGTAATATATTCCTTTATGAAGACAACCACAACGAGAGGCATGGACACAATAGTCACCTTCCAGAAAGTAGCCATCACTGCAAACACAGTTTTCTCTGCAGTGGTTGATATCTCTGGGTGAAAAACTGGAGTGGCTACAGGTCTTCTGGTCATCATAGGAGCATAGTGTGTAGTTGCTATTTTCTGGGCACCAATGCTCTAAAAAGGAAATATTAGAAGTTGGGCATTAACAGGTGAACTAAATTGTAACTATAATCAAAAGTACTGTAAACAACCATATATTGTCATGTTTAACAGTGATGGCCAGTTCGCAGTGTTCGCCAGCGAACACATTCGGGCTGCCATCTTAACTCACAAGTCCGGCGATGCACAGGTAAGCCCTTACCTGTGCCGCGAGCCGGTCTGAAACAAATGCGGTCACCGGGAGCAGGCAGTTCCGAGAACAGCCCGATGAAGCCCCCCGGTGACTGTTCTCGGAACTGCCTGCTCCCGGTGACCGCATTTGTTTCAGACTGGCTCGCGGCACAGGCATAGGTAAGGGCTTACCTGTGCATCACCAGACTTGTGAGTTAAGATGGAAGCCCGCATGTGTTCACTGGCGAACACTAGGAACTGGCCATCACTGATATTTAACTCAACACATTCAGGTCTTACTTAAAGATTATGATTGGATAATTGATAAATATGGTCAAGTAACTTACGGCAGAAGTTACTTCTCCGCCATTCGTGGACAATTCCATTTGCTTCTTGGCAAGCAACAGCATACGCCTCAATCACCTTACAATAGACATCTTGCCTGGCAAAGTGATAACAGAAGTCATGGATGCAGTTTCGGAAGTAGGGTTCAGGGTTCACCAGACTATGACAGTCTTGAAAAGGCCCATCATCTTTCAGAATAATACCACAGTCTGACAAAAGTGTTCTTTGAATTTTGTCCAAGAGTTCCAGTAGTGGACAAAGTGCAGGAACTAGCTCTCTACAACCTTGTATTTTGTCCATTGTCCTCCAGCTGCGTCCAAAAACGATGACATCATTAGTTACTTCATCACTCCTCAACATTAAATCATCTTGCCTGTTGCCATTGAAATTTCCACAAAGCCCACAGACAGCACCAGCGTAGGAATTTGGAAGGGTAACTGTGACTCGACTCTCCCAATCAAATGTTACTTTCATGCCAAACTCTGTTAAGATCACTCCATCCCACCACTTAACAAATACTTGAATCTTATCCATGGACATAATTATGGGAAGGTTGCGTAAAATACCATTTACCTTAAACGTAAGAAAAAATAAAAATTGGATACTTATATTGTGTTGTGAAGAATGACTCATCTTCCTGTTGTCACTTTTACAAAAATGGCCTAGCTAAATAGAAGGGTCAATTTATGAGTCAGATAATAAAACAACTTCTGGTTCCTTATCTAACGTATGTTTTTTAGTATACGGTCAATTTAAAATTTTGGGTGAAAATTCTCTTTAATTTTCTCCACTTTGGAAAATCACTTCAAATGGTCTGTTGACATCAAATAGGACCTGAACCTTTCCTGACATGTCTGTTTTAGTAACTGGTTGCATTCACCATGTAATACCAATTCTGGAGTAACTATTCTTATGGCTCTGTGTTGCGCCATTCCTTTATTATTTCTACTAGAAGTTTATGAATGAATTACCAGCAGTCTGCAATAACGTTTGAAGTAGGTGTTACCAGTTTAGGGTGTGTCCCTGCAATTCAGTTCAAATCAATGCTACCAGTGTCAGACTGTCCTTAGGCAGTCCAACAGCCCCAACTAGTAACACTTATCTGGAACTTCATTGCAAACTGGTGGCAAGTTGTTCAATAACTTCAAGATGCAATGGTAGATGAATGGCACAACACAGTTATAAGAAAAGATGCTGCAAAATTGTTATTGCATGGGGAATGTAAGTAGTTACTAGCACAGGCATGTCAGGAGAGGTGACAGCTCTTCTTGAGCAGAAAACGTGCCTCAGGGTTGGGACCCCCCTACATGATTAGCTGTAATACATGGATAAATAGTAAGTGTTAAATTTTCCTGTAGCACCACTACAGAGAAATATGAGTAGTATACAGTGCCCATTCATATCAGTGGGTTTTTGTTACAGGGCAGGAAATGTTCTTCAGAGCGAGAGGCAGTCTTTGTAACTGCTCTCCATCTGGGCCAAGAGTTGTGGATCCTAAAGAAAGGATTGAGTATATGAAAATGGGTTCCCTATACTAGATAACCTCTTTAAATGGGTTTTCTGAGTGTTTAACACTGATGACCGGTCATCAATATCTGATTGGCACCCCCACCAATTACCTGATTGAAGAGGCCACCTAGCTTTAGTGAGCACTGCGGCGTCCCCGCAACTTACAAAGCACAGAGCGATCCATTGGATAGCAGATGTCCTTGGTATTGCAGCTTAGACTTTTTCACTTGAATGGGACTGAGATGTATCAAGGCCATGTGACCGATAAATGTGACATCACTAGCCTAGAAAGAGACCACGGCACTCACTAGAGCACAACCGCTTCTTCATAGATCTGATCGTGGTAGTGCCAGAAGTTGGATGCCCACGTATGGGATACTGTAGAGGATAAGTCATCAGTATTAAACACTTGGACAACCCCTTTAAGGAGAGTTGTGTGATGTTCTACATATTTCTTTAATTAAGGAATAGAGACTGTTTTTAATATATTCAAATTAAAAAGTTTGGAGTTGGAACATTTCTAATTGCAATAAACTAAAATCTAAATCTGCCTCCCTAAGATGAGGAAAGTGGACAATTTCTAAATCTTTCAAGATTCTCTTCTCAACTAATTTTCAGTGAGGCAACTACACGTATATGAAAGAAACCTTCCTCATTTCCATGTGCCCTGTTAATGATATAGGTGATGGACAAGAAAAAAACTCATCATAAAAAGTTTCCATAAGGCCAAAACCATCTTCTGCTTACCATCACTCTAGCAGGGTTCTTTGTGCTGAGCAGAATCTCAACACCATAGACTCTCACTAATACAGACTTGGTGAAGGAGACGTCATGGACACCTCTTTTTCGGTTGGAAATCTCAATAGAAAATTCTGTCAGTCCAAAACTCTTATCACACAATTGTGAGAGCTGGTAAGAGCACGTACTATGGAAGGTATACCACATATTATCAAATGTAATGTAGTGTGGGTCACCAAAGGCAATGCACTGGCCATAGTTGAGTGGATAGCAATCTTTAATACCGTGTTTTACTGCACACTCCTCTCCATCTTGGCACTCAGTGTTGAAGCACTTGACCTTGTTTGAGTTATTGTCACAAAAGCATCTCTGTTTGCAGCCATCATCCCCCCAAAATATTTCCCCTGTACGGTAATAGCGACCTTTACAGAAGTGACCACACTCTGTGTTTGGAATGCAAACTCCTTCTTGTAATACAAACCCAGGATTACATTCACAAGTTTCCATACATGGCAGCTGACAAATAGGTGGCTTCCCCTCACAGGTCTCAGGACATGGGTTCCCACAGGGACTGTAATGACTGTTTTCTGGACATTCAATTTCTACAAATTAAGATGACATATATTAGGTTGTTAATTATTCATTATGAGATTTAGTTTTAGTAATACCAATGGTTTTCCCATTTCGAAAACTATGTGCCAGATCCCAATTGCACGCCACAACATCCGACTTAGGAACCACTTTTTATGGGTTCTTGGCTTGGGTACTCTAGAAACATTAAAGTGGTGGAGACCTCAATTTACTCCATTTTGACCTTTCTGGACACTTTGAGTCCTTGATTTACCAAACCATCACAAAAATGTATGGAGATATCTGAATTACCTTCCTTTAAGAGTAAATGGAAATTGTTTTACTGGTTTCCAGTACAATCTTAGGATTTTGAGCCAATGATGAGTGACTATAACAAGTGAATTGATGATATCACTCCATAAAAGGTGGAGGTTTAAAGGGAACCTGTCATCAACTTTATGCTGACCTCACTGAGGGCAGCATAAATTAGTGACAGAAATGCTGATTTCAGCAGTGTGTCACTCATGAGCCAAAAGTAAGTGGTTGCCGAGAACCAGCATCATAATCATTTCAGCACAGGCCTTTAAAAGAGTCAAATCTACCTGAGAAGAGTCATGGTTATTTATAATCTCCTGCAGTCTCGCCCATCTGCTGATGATTGGCAGTTCTCTCCTAGACAGAAAGGGAGAAAACTAGGTAGAAGACTGTCAATCATCAGCAGGTGGCAGGAGAGCAGGAATTCATGAATAACCATGACTCTTCTGAGGTGGTCGTGACTCTTTTCCAGGGCCAATCTGCAATGATTGTGATGTTGGTTCTCGCCAACCACTTACTTTTAACATAAAAATTACAGACCGCTGAAATCATTTCACCTGTTTCTACTTTATTCTGCCATTAGTATGGGCAACATAAAGTTGATGACAGTTCCCCTTTAAGGTAGAGAGAAACTCAGATGTCTACAAATCAAGGAACCTAAGATAATCTATGTAATTGTATTATGTTTGGGAAAGCAGCCCTCAAACAATTTCATTTTTTTATATTTTGGCCTAGATACTTACTTTGAGGCAAATACAAGAATATATGCAATAAGGATTTCTTCAGACATACCACACCCAACTTTTTTTCTCCATTCCTCCACATAAACTCCTTGTACATGACATGCCACAAGGTAAACTGATATGGCCTCACAGAGGATCTTCTTAAAGCCATCATTTTTCACCATATCATTAATGCAATTCTTCAAGTAAATGTCTGGAGCCAATATCTGGTGACACCTATAAAAGGGTCCCTTTTCCTGGCTGTTTATGAAAAAATGAATATAATAAGAAATGTTATCAATGGTATTATGCATAAAGAAAGAGTCATATCTGGCTGAATAAACATATCAGGATGTCCCTCTATGCCCCATAATGGTGTATCTTCATGTTTTGGTTAAACATGAACATTCATGCATCACATGGACAGCCATTCATATATTGTAAATTGTCAGCATGTGCATCCCTGTGCAGAAAAATACGTGGCTGTTCAAAGCAATTTTCAGCAATAACAGCTGATCGCTGTACTATCTTCTTTTTGGAAAACGGTTGTCTTCATAAGGCAAACCCTTTAAAATAGTCAGACTAAAACATAGCCCTAATATTCAATTTTTTTAGATGATAGCATCGATTTGTCATGGTTAACTTTCCCAGGCTCAATATTCCTTGTTATAAGCAGTCATGAAATTTAAATTAAATGAAGCTTTTTGGTTGTGTCCTACCTCATTATTCCACAGGAATTTGTATATGTATATTGTAGACCATTTTCAGGTATAACGGGTGTGCATGGTCCAATGCATTCTTCCAAACAGGTTGAATATTCATCTTTCACTTTCCAGGTCTTCCCAAGTATCACTGCATCCAAATTTTGGATACCTCCAACAGTCGACAAGTCATCCTCTTTGATACCATTATAGTTTCCACACAATCCACAGACATTCTCATAAAAGCTGCTTGGGATCTTGATGAAAAGGAAGATATTCCAGTCATACCGAATTCGAATGAAGCTAGTCTCTAGCAATGCGTGAAAACCTGATATTGTGATGTGTATCCTTCCGTCGTCTAAATATATGGGGAGCGACCATCTCACATTGTTCACCTAATGGATTCAAAAAATGTCAACTCATATTATTACCAGCGTATGTGACCGAATACTGGCCAGAACGAAAAGATACCAAACCAATGTATTCACTTACCCTTACAAAGCCAACCTCATTCTGTACCATGGTGATATTGTATTCATGAATGCGCACAGTTACTATTGCAATGTAAGAGCTTTGGAAAGAGCCTCCATTAAAGTTTTTGGCCTGAATACTAAATTCTGGTAAGGTAAAATCACCACCAGGTCTTAGGTCCATACAAGTCTTTGCGAGAACATAAGTACAGGTTCCTTGAAAGTCAAAGGTAAACCCATCAAAGGTTTGGCAATGAGGGTCTCCCCAAATCTTACAAATGGCCTCACTATCAGGTAAACATGTTGGTTTTCCATTGACCATGTGACAGGACTCTTGTTTTCTGCACTGCTTATCCCTACAAGACTCTGTACCTGAATTATAAAAGTATGATTAGAAAATGTATCATAACAATCATTTCATAAAGAGCATTACAATTTAATGACAGCATAAAATGCGTTACAATTAGACATGAGTGCATTTCCTAAAATTTGCTTTCGGTTTGATTCTTCTGAAATTCGATTTGGTTACAAATTAATTCTACTCAAATTGAAAATCCTTTAAATGCCTGGAAAAGTCTATGTCTCTCTCCCTTTATCGCTTACTAAATTTCTCCCGAATCAAATCTTGGGAATTCTTATTCTAACAATTAAAATAGAATAAATCAGGTCACATGTTGATTCTAAATGAATGATTGGATAGTTTTTGATAAACTTAAAGGGAGTCTGGCAGCATTGTCACCTTGCTAAACTGCTATCAAAACTAGGTAGAGGCTGGGGACTGCAGTATAAGCATACCTTTTGCGAGTATTAAGTGTCATTCTGCCATATTTTGCTCCAATTGCCGGGGGTAGGGCTTCACTGAGAAGTACTCTCTGCATTGATGTGCTTTACAGTCTATCCCTTCTGCTCTGACAGCTTTCTCAAAGCAGGGACTGTGCAGCAGCTCAATTCAGAGAGAACTTCACACTAAAGCCCAACCCTGGGCACTTGGGGGATCAGAATTTTGAAGAATAAAACTTGATATTCTCACTACTATTGATAAGAAAAACTACAGATAAGCTGTCTTTGTACGTCTCTCCCCAGCCATTACCTAGTACTGTCCACAGTTTTGAATGATCAAACCTTGGTGCTCACATCCTTCAGGGCTGGACTATAGCATGGGCTATTGGGAGTCTTTCATATGGAGCATTTGGGGGTCTCTGCCACAGTAACCTCCTCATAAGCTAAACAGAGGTGCTCAAAGTGTTATTATTTAGAAACTGAATGGTTCTTCAAAGCACTATTATAGGCTCACTATACACACAATTAAGTAGACAGTATATGAGAGTATTATGTGGAAACATAATGTGTGGAGGCATTATTTAGACACTGTATCTATTATCTTTTTTTTCTAAAACGTGTTAAGTGACTCTCTTATGTTTCCTAGTCCATTTATTCTGCTCCAGCCCTGTAACAGCAGCCGTATATATCACAAAACAAGACATCAACCATTGAACAATATAGTAACTCACGTTCTAAGCAAGTTCCAGATAATCCATAACTGCTGTACGGTGAAATGCCAACACTTAACACCGAGAACATAGATGTTGGATGAGTTATAAAATGAGATTTGAACTGCCGTCCATAGCGATACTGTGTCCAAGAATATTCCGTGCCAGGAATGTCCCTCCACTTTATACCCTGCAGACTTATCCTATTGAATTTAAAGCCAGGAATGCTTGAAGTCTTGGCCACAATCAGCACGGCATTAATGAATGCTGGAAGTCCATAAACTTGATATTTGGTACAAAATTTGGAAATATCCGGAACAGAAATAAAAAAGGGGTCAAAAGGAATTTTCTCAGCAATTCCACCGGTGCAGTAAAACATAACTTGGATGGAAGCATTGGCAAAAAGTGTTAATGGTGAATTAGACCGGATGAGAAATTTGGAAACTTGTCCTTCATGGATTTCAATGCTTCCACTTTTAACACCTGAGATATAGTTGACTTTTGTGTTTTGGGAAGCCATCACGTGCACAATATCAGAACGATACTGGAAGGGAAAGGGGGTTACATGATATTCTTTCCCCCAGACAGACACTGGAAAAATCTGTTCATAGATATGGCCACAATGGTTGTTCTTCCAAGAGCAGATGTCTCCACTGAGTACAGCAACAATGTTGTTTGACAACACTCTGGTCCCTGATAATCCTCGAGAACTTTGGAACTGGAAGATTTGATATGGAATAAGTTCCACAATGAATGGATTGGTGGACGTATAGTTTAACCCATTCAATATGACCCAACCTTTTGGGTAGATTTGGACTTTGGATGGCAGGTCATAATTTATCACCGCAAACTCTTTTACACTTTGAACATTTTCTTCATTTGGAGTTATAATGTAATATTCATTGTCCAGTTGGTCAACTGGAAGCACCAAGATACGAGCAGCAGAATGAGCCTTTGAACTCAGAGCCAACACGGAGATGTCATAGTTAGAGGTTATCAGGATGGAGGAATTGAAGGTGCCAGTGCCAATTATTTCAATATCTACTGGTAAATATATTATGTGATAATCTCTTGCATTGACCTGAAATAACCAACTGAGATTTCTATCGTTCAATGATACCGTGACTGTTGTGAGGTTACTGAATGCTGTTATGACGAGCTGGAATTCAGCACCAATCCTTGAATCTGAGTTTTGAAGGAAAGCAGTTATGAATTCTTGGCCCATATGCAGGGAGATGCTTGATCCTACAAAACAGGTTCAAAATATGCAGTTGCTCTTTTTATCATATATAGTGTATAACAATGACAAGTTTTATGGTTACAGTAAAGCAAGAAGAGTAAAAAAAAAATTGAAATCCACAGTCCTAAAAGGTTTCTCCTACAATTGACGTTTATGATTGAAAGGAGCTCCAGCATTGGAATGTGTATTATTACTAGAATGGGGCTTCTAGTACCTTTATGATTTAGGTTTGTTCTCATCTGTTTTGGAGGCTCAGTTCGAGGCATCTATCATAGATTCTAGATAAAACAGTGGAAAGAAAGTCCTGTATGCAGGACTTTTTTTCTCTGCTAAAAAAGTAGACTCCTGGATGGAAACTAATCAGATATTATTATCAGATCAGATCTTATGTCAGTTTTGTGCCGAATCCGACACCTATTATTTTGGTTCTCCTCCTATTACAGAAAATTATGATGGTGTGAAAGAGACCTTACTAGAAAGGGGGAACTTGAGTGGAGCACTGATGGAGCATATGCAGTGCTGCTCCATTCCATGTCTATGGGGATGATAAAACAGGTGAGTACTGTACTCGATTGACTTCTTTGGAGCAGTAACCTCCATGTCCATTGCAACTGGATTCAAACTCCCCCTTACTTTGGTTGTGCAATGAGTTTCCATGGGGGAATTCATGAATCCTGGTCAGGGGGGTTCCAGCAATGAAGACAACACTTAAAACCATATGAAGACATATAAATGCCCCATACTGGCAAACTCAACCTTTCCTAGTATTACAAAGTGGTTCTTTTGTCTCAATCCCTTCTATGCAATAATGCAAATTTCCTGCAGTGTAAATACATTGCTAGCCACAGAAGCCAAATTAGAGCTAATGTACGTATCACAGTGGTGGCTCCAATCTGAAAGGGGTTGTCTCTGAAGTAGCAGGAAAGTAAAAGATTATGGATTTTAGAATAGTATAAATGCACTGGAACAGTGAGGCATGTGCTTGGATCCTGTGTGCCACTCTGCCCTTAGAACTCGGTATTTAGACATTGAATTAGAGTACAGCACTAAATCTTTTACTGGTGTGAAGAAAAGCCTAGCTAACATCTGGAGACCGGGAAGCATAGGGGAAGGTAGAAAGTACGGTACAATACTATCTGGAGTAAGGGATCTAGAAGATATTGCATAGTAGAAGTTAAAGGGCATCTGTCGGCAGATTTGTACCTATGACACTGGCTGACCTATTACATGTGCGCTTGGCAGCTGGAGGCATCTGTGTTGGTCCCATGTTCATATGTGCCCACAGTGCTGAGAAAAATAATGTTTTAATATATGCAAATGAGCCTCTAGGAGCAACGGGGGCATTGCTGTTTCATTTAGAGACTCTGCTATCTCTGCAACTGCCGCACCCTCTGCTTGATTGACAAGGCCAGATGTGATGACATTTTTTTACTGCCTGGTCCTGTCTATTAAAGTGCAGAGGGTGCAGCAGCTTCAGAGAGAGCAGAGCCTCTAGGTGTAATGGTAACGCCCCCCTTGCTCCTAGAGGCTCATTTGCATATATTAAAACCTCATTTTTCTCAGCAATGCGGGCACATATGAACATGGACCAACACAGATGCCTTCAGCTGCCAAGCGCACATGTAACAGGTCAGCCAGTGTCATAGGGACAAAACTGCTGACAGATGCACTTTAAGTCGAGAGGGAATAGAAGGAAATAAGACAAGTAAGGAAAAGAGCAGATAAAAAGAAAAAGTAGAAAACACACTTAGTATCAATTTTCACTCCCCAGTCACACAAAGATGTAAAGGCTATACCATTGAAGCTTTTTTTTTTTACTAAAATGCATGTACTTTGGGCAAAAATTTTCCCTTGTAATAGGTTTTTTATTTTAAAAAATGTTCTTTGATTTGAACATAATTAATTTTAGAATAATTGCTCAGGAGAGCCAGTTGTTAGAGAACTCAACTGATGAATTTGACAGTAAAAAACAGAAAGCAGCTTGTTACATACTGAACAAAACACAAACATTACAAAACTGTGAAAAAATAATTTTAGCTACATGAATTTCAGTAAAGCAAAATCCCTCCAAGGTGCCCATTTCCATTAGATAAGAACAAATATGTTTCTTCTCATCAGTACATTAAGAATGGGTCCAAGGAACATTCTAAAATAGACATCTACATCCACACAAAAGACAATTCTTTTGCTACAAATCTTCCTTGTATTTGTTTTTTTTATTTATTTTTTATCAACCTTGATTTGATCGTGATTGAATTTAGATGATTGCTCAGGAGAACACTTTGAGGGGTTGGAGATCCAGTTCTTAGAGAGCTCATCTGATGGAATTTACAGTGAATGGCAAAGACCAGATTGCTATATACTAAGATATATAAAAGCTACAGACCCCAAACAGTACAAAACCGTAATGACAATCCAAATACAAAAGTAATTTTAGACAGAAAAAAAACATACATTTCAGTAAAACAAAAGGCTTCAAAGGTGTCCAATACCATGAGATAAGAACAAATATGCTTCTTTCCATTGAGAAAGGGTCAAAAGAACATTGTAAAACAAATATCTACATCCGCATAAAACATAACTTTTTGAAATTATTAAAATCAAAGCACATACTAGGAGAACATATTTAAGTAAATCACTCACCTGTCATATAAAGTACATAGACCAGGACAAAAATGATGGGCGTCATTTTGGAGATACCATCTAATGAAGAGATAAAAGAAGAACTTGGAATGTAAAGAAGAAGAGTATGTTAACAATTTAGGTTTACATAAGTGGATATATTTATATAATAGAGATAGATGATAGATAGATAGATAGATATGACATTGACAGCTAATGGATAGATAGACACAACAGATCATACCAGCATTAGTTACGTGTTTCTCCTCTCATCTTCTCTAACAGTATTTATACTGAAAGACATAACGCAGAATTGTGGCCAACAGAAATGCGTTTCCAATTTTTTGCTGCTTTCTTTGCCTAAACTGCTTCTATTTACATTTCTCACGTGCACCATTGTCCATTTCCTGTGAATAAGCTGCTTCATGGACTGATCATCCATCTCAGGAGGGCAGCTTAAAACAGAAGACCATTGTTAATTGTTGAATGACCTGGTTTTCAGCAGAGCTTGAAGGAAAAAATTAAAGTCTCTCCACCCTGAGAATTTCAGACCTCTGCTGGATACATTGATGTGTTGCTTGGAATACCTGAAGTATCAGCTGAATTGGTTACCAATGTAAGAACTGGAATTTGGGGGTCACTTTATGAAGCCCCAACTATGGGGGTCATTTTATTAAGATCGGCGTTTTATACCCCATGCTTTGGATCGCTAAAGTTATGAAGAGGCGCCGACCTCTACTTAATTTTGGCGCATCCGCCGCCAGTTTAAATCTAAGACAGGAGGGCGCATGCGCGAGGCTCGCATGGCGAACGTGTTCCCCTGAGCTCCGCTCCCCGCGCCGAACTTACCCCACATTTATCGCTGATTACTCGGCTCCACGGGCATAAATATTCATGCAAGGGACTCCTATGATGACCCGCAACAAAGGGAGAACAAAATCGATGGGGACACCCGTGCCTTCGCAGACCCTGCCGGAGCTCTTCAGGAACTCGGGCTGAAGCAACATGGCGGACCCGATTTCTGCATCCCTGAGCCCAGCGTCCTCCGATGCCAGCAACAACTCGCCGCCTCCAGACATTCAAGATCCAGGTCAGGCTGAACTTTATAAAAACATTGCCTCCCTATTTCGCTCTGAACTATCCCAAGCTGTGGATGAGTTCTCCCTCCATATCCATGACCTGGGCTCCCGGGTCTCTGACTTGGAGACGCGTGCTGATGATCTTTCAGACGCCCTACACTCCGACAAGGCAGATATTCTATCCCATGAGGCCCAGATCGAAGCGATGGAACTTAAGCTGGAGGATCTGGAGAACAGAACCAGGAGGGGTAACCTCCGGATCAAAGGTCTGCCCAAAACCTATACTGATCTGTCGATCACATTGTCTGCATTGTTTCAGGCCCTGCTACCACAGGCAGACCCGGCGAGATTCCTGATGGATAGGGTCCACAGAGCCCTAGGAAAACCTCGCTCAGATGCCTTATCAAGGGACGTTATTCTTAAGTTTCATCACCCGGGCACACGAGACCAAATTCTGGCTGCCGGCCGCAACCTCACTGAACTTCCCGGTCTCCCCCCTTCAGTGCATCTCTATGCCGACTTGGCCCCTTCCACCCTCCGCAGAGACGCAGGGACATGAAACCAGTAACCGCGGCTTTGCAAAAAGCCCAGGTGCGTTATAAATGGGGATTCCCCTTTTCCCTATCATTCCGACTCAACTCCCGGGACCATACGATCCACTCACCAAGAGAGGGAATCATGATCCTTCGGAAAGCAGGAGTTCCATGTGACCAAGACCCAGCTCCAGAAGCCGCTCCAGAACCGCAACTGCCAGCCAGGGTCTGGACAACGGTACCTTCGACTTCACGGAGACCAGCTTTGTCACCACCTGCTTGAGACCGGGACTTTTGTTCATCCTCCCATGGACAGTCACGGCAGCAGGATCATCGTTGTTCTATCCTACGGTTCCTTTCCACCACCCCCCTTTTTTTTTATGGAACACTAGCTCTGACTTTGTAGTCCCTTCATTTGTAGCTGCTGTTTTCCCGACATTTGACATCTACCTGGGACTCGGCGTGAAGGATTGTCATGTTTGCCCCCATGTTTGGGCTATTTAGGCTGGGTTGGACAGCTCCGTTTGAGTCCACACCCCGCTCTATTGAGCCCCCCTATTTTTCTCAGGCCTACATAGGCTTAGTTCTGTACTCTTCGCCTCAAGCCAGTGGCGTATCTATCACGAGGCAAACAAGGCATTTGACTAGGGCGGCACTTGCCAATGGGGCGGCAAAATGCCTTGTTTGCCCCTGTCCCATCCATCTTATATGTTGCCGCCGGTATACTCAGAAGATCCGATGGTATATTCTAACCCCCAGGCGTTCCCATGGTGACGGGGACGCTTGCCTGGGTGTTAGAATATACCATCGGATCTGTGTTTTCACAATCTCAGTGAGATCGTAAAAACTCAAATCCGATGGTATATTCTAACCCCCAGGCGTTCCCATGGTGACAGGGACGCTTGCTTGGGGGTTAGACTATACAGGGCCACGCCGCTCACAGGAGAACATTTATAAACAAATCATTAACTTTAACTTTAAAGGAAACCTGTCACTGGGATTTTGTGCATAGAGCTGAGGACATGGGTTGCTAGATGGCCGCTAGCACATCCGCATTACCCAGTCCCCATAGCTCTGTGTGCTTTTATTGTGTAAAAAAAAAGATTTGATACATATGCAAATTAACCTGAGATGTGTCCTGGCCCTGACTCCTCTCACGTACAGGACTCATCTCAGGTTAATTTGCATATGTATCAAATCAGATTTTTTTACACAATAAAAGCACACAGAGCTATGGGGACTGGGTATTGCGGATGTGCTAGCGGCCATCTAGTAACCCATGTCCTCAGCTCTATACACAAAATCCCGGTGACAGGTTCCCTTTAATCATTGCTAATCTCTTTACTGGATATCTTACTCTGTCTTGACTCTTAGCTCTGGTAAAACAGCAGGCAGTGCGGGCGGCGCTCACTCACTGATGTCACGTGCCTGCACCGCCTAGTGGGAGGAGCAGGTGCGTGACGTCAGTGAGTGAGCGCCGCCCGCACTGCCTGCTGTTTTACCAGAGCTAAGAGTCAAGACAGAGTAAGATATCCAGTAAAGAGATTAGCAATGATTAAAGTTAAAGTTAATGATTCGTTTATAAATGTTCTCCTGTGAGCGTCGGGGAGGGGGATCTGTTGATGGCACTATTTAGGGGAGGGGGATCTGTGGATGGCACTGTTTAAGGAGGGGGATCTGTGATTGGCACTGTTTAAGGAGGGGGATCTGTGGATGGCACTATTTAGGGGAGGGGGATCTGTTGATGGCACTATTTAGGGGAGGGGGTCACTGGATGGCACTGTTTAAGGAGGGGGTTCTGTGGATGGCACTGTTTAGGGGAGGGGGATCTGTGGATGGCACTGTTTAAGGAGGGGGATCTGTGGATGGCACTATTTAGGGGAGGGGATCTGTGGATGCCACTATTTAGGGGAGGGGGGTCTGTGGATGGCACTGTTTAAGGAGGGGGTTCTGTGGATGGCACTGTTTAGGGGAGGGGGATCTGTGGATGGCACTATTTAGGGGAGGGAGATCTGTGGATGGCACTGTTTAGGGGAGGGGGATCTGTGGATGGCACTGTTTAGGGGGGAGATCTGTTGATGGCACTATTTAGGGGAGGGGGATCTGTTGATGGCACAATTTAGGGGGAGATCTGTGGATGGCACTATTTAGGGGAGGGGATCTGTGGATGGCACTGTTTAGGGGAGGGGGATCTGTGGATGGCACTGTTTAGGGGAGGGGGATCTGTGGATGGCACTGTTTCGGGTAGGGGTATCTGTGGATGGCACTGTTTCGGGGAGGGGGATCTGTGGATGGCACTGTTTCGGGGAGGGGGATCTGTGGGTGGCACTGTTTCGGGAAGGGGGATCTGTGGATGGCACTGTTTCGGGGAGGGGGATCCGTGGATGGCACTGTTTAGGGGAGGGGGATGTGTGGATGGCACATAGGAAGGGGTGGGGTTTAGAGAGAAAGGGGTTTGGCCTTGACAGGAAGGTGTGGGGTTTAGAGAGAAAGGGGTTTGGCCTTGACAGGAAGGGGTGGGTCAAATTTATATTAGGGGGGTGCCCGAGTTTAGTCTTGCCTAGGGCAGCACAAAATCAAGATACACCACTGCCTCAAGCTAGCCTCAAACTACCTTCCTCACATCCTTCGTCTATTCCAATTTTTAGAGGAACACGCCAGGGATGCCGGCTCTCCCCAGCCCTTTTTGCTTTAACTATGGAGCCACTAGCAAGTAGGATTAGATCCCACCCAGATATAACAGGGATCTCGGCTGGAGGTGTGGAGTATAAATTGAGTCTTTTTGCTGATGATCTCTTGCTAACACTCACCAACCCTATCATCTCATTCCCCTCCCTTTTGTCCCTACATAAGTCTTTCTCAGCTGCGTCAGGCTTACAAATTAACCAATCCAAATCTGAGGTTTTGTTGAGTAATGTCACTCCGCAAGTCTGTGAGATCATTCGGGACGGGTCTCCATTTCAACATAACCCACATTACCTAACCTTATCTGGGGATATTATTAACAAAGACACTTGACTCCCTATATAAAAATAACTATCCCCCCATGTTCACTCAGATTCGGAAAGACCTGCAGGCTTGGGAAACCCTCCCGGTGTCCTGGGTGGGTAGGATCCACATAGTGAGGATGGTGGTTCTTCCGCGGCTCCTATACTTGTTCCGCACTCTCCCGATCCCGGTCCCAGCAGCTGACCTAAGGGCTCTCCAGGCAGACATCCTTAAATTTATTTGGGCTCATAAATGATCTCGCATTTCTAAACTTGTTATGTGTCGCCACAAAGCTCATGGCGGCCTTTCAGTGCCGGACTTAGCACAATATTACAAAGCAGCCAGATTGGCTCAACTATCTTTGACACACCTTTCTGCGTAAGTACAACCTATATGGGTTACCCTTGAGCAATCATTGTTAGCACCGTACTCCTGGACAGCCCTTATCTGGACCACCTCCTCGTTACCCTCTTCACTCCTGCTCTCCTACTATTCATTACTACTATGGAGATCCATTAGGTTCAAGCGCTCTCTCCAGTCTAAACCCTCCCCCTTAGAATACCTTCTAGGTAATCCAGCTTTCCCCCCTGGACTTCAATCTGGGGCCTTTTCGTGGTGGGTTGAAAAAAAGTTGTGCTCTCTCCGGGCTTTCCTAATACGGGGTAAAATGCTATCCATGCCAGATTTTTTGGAGAAATTTGCCCCACCGGTTCGGGAACAGTTAAATGTCCGGAGAGTTTTCTCATTTCTCCACTCCTTAAAAAATGGTTCCCATAAGATTGACTATACTCCTTTTGAAAGGCTAATGTCCTTCTCTCTATATAAACAGGGTCTGCTGTCCCGAATTTATACTATCCTTAATACGCCCTCAGAAGACTCCAAGCTACGTTACATGTTGGAGTGGGAGGCTGAACTATTGGAGGAATCCAGTGTATCTAGATGGCACCAACGCTCCCAGACGCTCTCCAAGGGGTCATGGCAAACCACCCTGGCGGAGACCTCAATTAAGATCCTTCATCGGACATATCTAGTGCCAGCCAAACTACACCACTTCTACCCAGAGGTCCCTTCTATTTGTTACCGGGGTTGTGGAGCGGAGGGTACGATGTTCCATACCTGGTGGACATGTCCCATAGCCTCCAGGTTGTGGGGTCGCATTAGTGATCTCCTTTCATCCCTGTTGGGGCGCGCCCTCCCCCCTACACCCTCGGTCTTTCTTTTGGGTGATAAGCCATCAAAGTTACCAAATGCCAAATTTAAATTGACCCAATATATTTTGCTAGCTGCTAGGATTCATATTGCCTCCCAGTGGCGTTCTCTATCATTGAATTACCAGGCGGTACTCGATAGGATCAACAAGATTTACCAATTTGAACGGCTGACAGCCATCCGTTCGGATACATTTACCCTATTCGAGAGGGTCTGGGAGCCTTGGTCGTCCTCCCCCCATTCCGCTAATCTTTCTCTCTATCCAGAACTCTGATAAGACTCAGTATGTATTGTACGTAACTGGGGGATGGATGGATTTGTGGGCCTCCTCTCCAATGTACACCACCTGAGAAGAAATCCATCCGATGCATCACTGCTTGATTACTACCCCTGACATTATATTATTTTTTCTTTTGTTGTTTTTTGTTCTTAAACTTCTTATTTTATTTGTCTGGATTGTCTACATGACTGGACAATTTGTCCTCTACTATGTACATACTGTACTCTGTACCTCTTTATTTTGTAAAACTACAATAAATATCTTTGAAACATAAATCTAAGATAGCTTCCTTGCTGGCTTAAATTTAGACCATTTTCTACCCCTAAACCAGGTGGATAAAATCATGAATAAGACTGGCTTGGCAGCCTGTCTCCTACCCCACTCATGCCCCCTTTTTTAGATCTGGCATGAGCGGAAAAAAGTTGCAGATGGCGGCGCAAATAACCTTTGCGCCGCAATCTGCGCCAGAAATATGCCAACAACAGGCGAGAATTTTAATATTATTAAATGACCTCCTATATATATAATTATGAGGAGGTACTGACAATGGCTGTCTCAGCTCTCTAGGACGTACAGTTCTTGAGATATTCCCAATAAAATGTATTAGCCAATAGGAGATCACAGCTTCACTTATATCCTAACTACCCTACACACAGTCACATGACCCTTATTAGCCAGTAGAAGTGTTATGGACTATTAATACAAAATGGATACTTGCTTGTTGAGGACTATGTTTAGCTAAGATGGCGGCCAGGCATTCAGCCAACACCTATAAACTAGAATCTTATTTTGTGTTTTATCATGTGTTTCTTTGTGGTTTCCGTTCAGCTCAAGCAAGCAGTTACAAAGAATAAGAAGTAACGGTATCTCCCATGAGCAAGGGGGGAGGGTGGAGGAATTTCTTCTTCTGGCCGTCAAGGTTACAGAGAAGCATAGAGTGTTTGTAGCCAATAGAAAAGATATACTTTATCTTTCACCCCCCCTCCCTGTCGTAAAACTTATGTATTGTGTGTTGTTTTACGAAATAAACTAGAGTTCCTGTTTAACCCCGTGTTGTGGGTTGTCTCAGATTTGATCTCTCCGTGCACGTACATTAATTAATTAATTTGGAGCAGTACATCAACCGAACTGGCAGCTTGGCCAGAACCAGAACAATTTTGGTGCCCAAACGTGGGGCTCGAGGATTGGACCCTCTGTTCCCGTACCCCCGGAGACCAGACGAGGAGAGGCGCACTAACGGACACCGGGATCGCAACCCGTGATATGAGGTGAGAAAATTGAGTCATCTTGCCTATAAAGTGTCCCCTGGTGTAGCCTCTTGGAGTTCGTCTGAGGGAGGGGTGCGGAAGCAGTCTGGGACGTCCTCGAGGGCATGAAAGTAAGAACCCCATATGTTTTTTAAAGTCTTGATGTACTGTGTTGTGCCTATAAGTTGTGAAGACTCTGTTGACAAGTATCACTGACTGAGACACGGAGTTCTCCTGTGTGCCTGTATCGGAGTTCAGCCCGGCGTCTGACTCAAATCTCCATAAAGGGGACGATCACAGATGGGTGGAGAGCGGTTCGGGGTAGCCCAGAGTGTGCTGCCAGGACTCAAAGGTCTTCACGTCCAGTGATTACTTTATACAGAGGTCTTTAGGCGGCTCCAGTAGGTGCGAGGGACGATTAGACAGTACGCAAGGGTTCTTCCTTGATGTATTGTGGTTTATTGTTTTTAATGTGCGACCCTTTGTAACGAAAACACAGACTGATAGAAACCCAAAGGTCTCCTAAAGTGCCTGTGTCAATCGGTCACCCTGGTGTTGTGACCGAGAGGCGACAGAAGGGAGGAGACCGGCCAGTGTCTACCCAGAGTGTGTGGGACATTAGGCTCAACGTGCTATATCGGGTTTCTGTGTTGTCCAGAACAAGGTGAAGGATCCAGAAGATGGGAAATGAGGAAAGTGTCCCGAAGGGTTACTGTTCACCTGAACAGTACGTGGCGGACAGGAGAGGCAAACGTTTCATAAAAGGATTAACTAAGTTGGAGAAGAGTTATAGTGTCTGTAAAGGAGGCATCCTTTGTAGTGCCACCTGGCAAGTGTTGTTAAACGAGAAAAGAGAGAAGTTAGAGGATGATAAATTGACAGACATGGTCCGTGTGTGGTTGGACTGTAGTAAAGAATTTGAACAGACGGGGGGGAGAACAAAATTTTGATGAGAAAAGACAGAGATATTTCTGTAAACCTGGTGTTGCATTGATACATGACTTGCCAACACCCTATAATGGCGCCGGGAAGAAAGCAGGTGGGTGGACCTGCAAAACATGTGGTCAACAGAATCCCTCCTCCCGTGATACGTGCCTTGCCTGTGGGGCTCCCCACCCACAAAACCACACCTTGGTAACTACTCCCCGGCACGTCCCATCACTTCCCGTGTTAGCTACAGCGCCATCTTGTCCCCAGGCAACGCCCATGAACGGACCTTTAATATCATTCGGTCCGGACCCCCCCGTCACTCCTATGTCACCCTTGCCCCTTCCTACTACCTTGTACCCCATGGTTAACCCGGACGGTACATTCATGCTACCACACTCACCTGCCACCCTTACTCCTATAATGGTAGGAGGGCAACCTGATGAAGCAGAACAGGGGGATGCAGACGGTGCTGCAGAATCCACAATGGGCATACAAAATGCACCGGGTAATATGCAGACTCCTTCGCGGGGTACCCCGACAGACTACGGTGATCCGCCAACTTTATCCCTGGCACCACAGTGGACTGTGCCCATGGTCGTGCGCCCATCACGACGTTCACAAGATCAAATCCTGCAGGGTCAGATTACAGAGTTACAAAAGAACTTACAGAAAATTGAGCAGGGAAACCTTGAGACACTGAAAGAAGCCCTAGCACTTAACCGGCCACAGGGACCACCAAAATATGTGTCTTTCACCCCACAACAGTTATTCACCATAGTGAATTTACTGCCTGACCCTGAGACCCATCCCATGCCCTTTTTCAGGAAACTGTCCCAAGTGCATCAAACCTATGGGTGCACATGGTCGGACCTGCAAAGTATAGTGGAAAACAAGACAGGTGAATACTCCACACTGATAATGGATCAAATCCACATCCCTGAACTTAAAGGTGCTAACTTTGACCCCCGGGATCATGAGTCTGGAGAATTCTTTATAGAACAACTGCAGAAATGGGCGAAAGCAAGATTAGCAGATCATTCCACCACATTGCAGGACAGCTACGGGGGATCAGTTGACCCCCACCTTTTTTCTTTTCACAGAAATGTTAGTTTCTTCTGTGTTAGTTTAAGATCCTCTTTCTGATAAGAAACTGTCTTGCTTCCTGGTCTTTGTGGTTTTCACTCAAATTATGTGACACCCACTGCTGCTGGATGTCTGACAATAAAATTCTGCACTGATTCATATGAGCAAGGGGATTCGCTGCAAACCATTTTGCACCTCATCCCCGATACTCTCTGGGCCAGAGGACCCCAGGATATCGGATGCCTCAATGTCCTCTGTTCTGCAACCCTGGCAAGCAGATCACCCGGATGTGGAACTCCTCCAGTATGTGGATGACCTTCTCCTCTGTGCGGTCTCTCCCCAAATCTGCATGACAAAATCTGTCTCACTTCTTCAGTTTTTAGCCTCTGCTGGATGTTGAGTCTCACAAGCCAAACTACAACTGTGTCTCCCCAAAGTTGTCTTCCTAGGTCATTGCATCTCTCAAGGTCACAAGCACCTAACTGAGGCGAGGAAGAAGGCTATCTCTGACATCCAACTCCCGGACACTCCTCATCAGCTGCAAACCTTTCTGGGACTCATCTCCTACTGCAGGCCTTGGATATCTGATGCTTCTGTCCTCATGCAGCCCTTATATGACTGTATACCTCGTAATGCTGCTACTCCTTTCCAGATGACAATGGAGGCCGGAGAAGCTTTTCAGTCATTGAAGGCCGCCATTGCATCTGTCCCTGCTCTTGGCATCCCCAACTACAACCTTCCTTTCCGGCTGTATGTCATGGAACGCCAAGGTCACGCCACTGGAGTCCTCACTCAAACTCATGGTGGCCGCAATCGACCCTTGGGTTACTATTCTAAGCGTCTTGACCCGGTAGCCAGAGCTGCCCCTTCCTGTGTCAGAGCTATCCATGCTGCCAGCTCTCTTCTAAACGTCACATCTGACGTTGTGCTGGGTCATCCCCTCACTATTCTGGCTCCCCATGACATTTCTGCCATCCTCCAGCAGACTCAACCTAAACACCTCACTGCACAGCGCCACCTCCGGCTTCAGTGTAGTCTGCTCCTGCCAGATAATGTCACCATTCAGAGGTGCCACATCCTCAATCCTGCTGCACTCCTTCCTCTTCCAAGGGGGGGGTATAATGGAGATTCTGAAGATTTTATTGATCTACATGCTGAAGAGGATCTTCAGGAAGAAGAACTATGGGCCTCAACTGACTCTCTTTACAAGGAACGAGAACATGATTGCATCACAATGATGGAAGCTGAAGTATGGACACCACCATCAGTCCAAGACACTCCTCTGACAAACCCTCATTGGATTCTCTTTGTGGACGGCTCAAGGTACGCCGATGACAAGGGGAAGTTCCATACAGGCATGGCAGTCACAAGTGAACATGAAGTGCTGTGTGCAAGACAATTGCGCCCAGACCAGTCAGCGCAAGAAGCTGAACTCATTGCCCTCACTGAAGCCTGCCTCATGGCAAAAGACTCTACCGCCAATATCTACACAGATTCTAGATATGCCTTTGGAGTGGTTCATGACTTTGGACTAATATGGAAGGCCCGGGATTACATCACAGCTGCAGGAACCCCGATTAAGAATGCTGCAGCAGTAGCAGCCCTAATGGCAGCAGTACTCCTGCCCAACCAAGTGGCAGTGATCAAAGTAAAGGCCCATACTCGAGCTGACACCCCTGAGGCCAGAGGAAACGCCCTAGCTGACCAAGCGGCCAAGGAAGCAGCAGTGAAAGAGGAAAGAGTCCAGTCAGACCAGATTATGATAACACAGGAGGACCTGGAACAAGAAGAAATCACATGGGACCTACTGAAACAAATGCAGAAACAGGCCACTCCCAGAGAAAAAGAAATCTGGCTGAAAGAATCAGCCCTCGAAGAAGAATCTGGACTCTGGACACAAGGAAAGAGAGTCTGCCTACCCAGAGCTCTTTATCCCCTAATAGCCTCAGTGGCCCATGGGCCCACCCACCAATCCAAAACCATCATGAAAGAACTAATTGACAAAATATGGGTGGCCCCAGGGATAACCCCTGTCCTGGTGAGACATACTCAAGCGTGTCTCATCTGTGCAGAGTGTAACCCCGGCAGAACCGAGCCCACTCCCAGAAAATGTCTCCCGAAAGCCTTATATCCCTTTCAGAGGATACAAATCGATCATATCCAGATGCCAATGTGCCAAGGGTTTCAATATGTGCTAGTAGTGATAGACTTGTTCTCTGGGTGGCCAGAAGCCTACCCCGTCCGAAACCAGACAGCAACCACTACTGCAAAAAAACTGATGCAGGAGCTTGTCTGTAGGTTCGGAGTACCTGAGGTCATTGAGAGTGATCAGGGCCCAGCATTCACTGCTAGTCTAACCCAAGAGGTCTGGAAGATGGTAGGGTCACACCTGGCGTATCATACCCCATACAGGCCCCAAAGCAGCGGCAAAGTCGAAAGATTGAACGGGGTGTTAAAATCTAAAATGCTGAAGATGACCAGGGAGACAGGGCTTAATTGGGTTCAGTGTTTGCCTATAACCCTCTTTTCAGTTAGGCATACACCAAGGCCCCCACACAAACTAACCCCATATGAGATCTTATTTGGAACAGGGCCAAGAATGGGACAGTATTTCCCACAACAGTTACAAATGCATTATGAATCTGTTGCAAAATATGTGATAGCCTTGAGCAAGCAATTGTCTAATATACATGCACAAGTTTTCTCTTCCATTCCAGATCCTAACTCCCTGGAGGGAAGCCACACTCTCAAACCTGGAGAGTGGGTGGTGGTCAAGAAACACGTCAGAAGCACCCTCGAACCACGATACGAGGGACCTTACCAGGTGTTGCTGACCACCCCAACCTCTGTGAAACTCGAAGGGAGACCCACCTGGATCCACGCTTCACATTGTAAAAGAGTGAAGGCTGTCCCACCGTCCCAGGAACCATAAGCCATGAGGATTCACATACTGATCATGACTTTGACAGTGGGCATATCTGCAGTATTCACGCCACTGGGTGATGAATGGGACAATTCACTGATACGGCACCATCAAATTTTAGTCCAGGGGTTGAAAGAGACTGAAACTCTGAGAGATTGTTGGATCTGTACCCACAGTCCCGTGAGTTCAACCAGTATGCCTTATTTTGCAATACCCCTGGACCTTTCTGAACTGATTGACCTGTCTAATTCTACCATCTTTCTCACTAGTATACACCAAGTTAAATCCAGTACAAACAAGGACAAGGAAGTAGCCTTACCTGTTGCAGGGTGGGCAGATGCCCCATGGCTCATGATAAACAGATCAGGACCCTCGGTAGATCATAGCTCTACTCCTTGGCAAGAGGGACACTGGGCTAATGTCACATGTTTTCCTAGCTGGACACACTGTTATTGTCTCCAAGTACAAACCAAAGGTATGACATTTAGTCCACACATACACTCAGGTTGCAATGATTCAAAAACAGACAGCCACGTGCAGTGTATTGGTGTAGATGCTGTGAACGGAAAGGATCTGCCCTGTAACAACCGTACTGTACAGGATCTCCGGACAGGTATATTAGCTAACACCACCGAAGGTCAGTCAAAAGGATATGAGTTGGCAAAAGGGACACAATTAGCCAAACGAATTACCCGATTATTCAATAGCACAGCAGTAGCAGTTCCAGACGACATATACTTAGTTTGTGGACACAAAGCATACAAATGGTTATCCCAGAATGTCACAGGACTGTGCACCATCGCCAGGCTTACTCCTGCTACCTTTATAGTACCACACTCTGAAATTGACATAAATGCAGTACCTAAACACACCTTGTATCGTAGGGCCAAAGATAACACACCCAGACCAAATGGCAAGCCACATGTAGTAGAGATGAGCATTACCAACAAAATTGTTAGTTCCATCTTCATATATCCCATGATAATGCAGATGTGGGATCATCTGGTAGTAGCAACAGACTACCTGGATGACCAAATATGGGAGGTGTTGAGACTTATGAATACCTCAAACATTGTGCAAAACCAGTTAATCATTGTCACCAACCAACACACATTAGTTCTAGATTATGTTACAGCTAAAGATGGAGGTATGTGCCAGATTGTGGGACCCTCTTGTTGCCATTACATAGACCCGCAGGGTAATTTGCAAGTAAAGGTCGATATAGAGAAGATGGCGGATTTAAGAGATAAATGGCTGGATGCACATAAAGCTGATAAAGATACATGGTGGTCTGATACCTTCTCTCCCCTTAACCCCAATAACTGGTTCAAAGGTATTGGGGGTTGGTTCATGGGAATTGTCCAAGTAATATTGCAGGTAGCCCTAATAATATTGGTGATATATGTAGTGATTAAGCTCGTTCTTAATTGTGTGACCCGCTTTTCAAAAAGAATGAAGAAAACTGATGAACGACCTATTATGCTCCTCTACGATGAGGAAGGACAGAAGGAAACATCGTTCAACACAGCTCCCCCTCCTCACAATGATGCCTGGCTGAGATAGGGTGAGATGAATCCCAGGGTATTACCACAAGTCCGAGCAACCGGGAGCCTACCTATAAGGGGTAGGTTGTCGCCACTGCGGGTGAAGAGGATAGGAATGGTATGCCCAGGGGATTCGCTAGGCGAAGGGAAAGTCTACAATCAAGTTTCCAAGGGGGGACTGTTATGGACTATTAATACAAAATGGATACTTGCTTGTTGAGGACTATGTTTAGCTAAGATGGCGGCCAGGCATTCAGCCAACACCTATAAACTAGAATCTTATTTTGTGTTTTATCATGTGTTTCTTTGTGGTTTCCGTTCAGCTCAAGCAAGCAGTTACAAAGAATAAGAAGTAATGGTCTCTCCCATGAGCAAGGGGGGAGGGTGGAGGAATTTCTTCTTCTGGCCGTCAAGGTTACAGAGAAGCATAGAGTGTTTGTAGCCAATAGAAAAGATATACTTTATCTTTCACCCCCCCCTCCCTGTCGTAAAACTTATGTATTGTGTGTTGTTTTACGAAATAAACTAGAGATCCTGTTTAACCCCGTGCTGTGGGTTGTCTCAGATTTGATCTCTCCGTGCACGTACATTAATTAATTAATTTGGAGCAGTACATCAACCGAACTGGCAGCTTGGCCAGAACCAGAACAGAAGCTCGTAGGTCCTTCAGTCTGTGGAGGTCACTATTAAGGGGGCAGGGTGCTGTGGAGGACACTGTTAAGGGAGCAGGCCACTCTAGATCTCAATGATAAGGGGGCAGGGTGCTGCGGAGGTCACTGTTAAAGGGGCGGGGTGCTGTGGAGGTCACATTTTAAAGGGATTTGCTGCTATGGTGAGGTTACTGTTACACAGGCAGAATGCTGTTGAAGTCACTGTTAAGAGGCAGGGTACTTTGGAAATCACTGTTAAGGGAGCTGGCTGCTGTGAAGGACACTGTTAAGGTGGTGGGAGGCTGTGGAAATCACTGTTAAGGGGGTGCGGTATTGTGGAGTTCTCTGTTATAGGATTGGGGTACTGTGGAGGTCACTGTTATGGGAGTGGGGTACTGTGGAGGTCACTGTTAAGGGAGCAGAGTACTGTGGAGGTCACTGTTATAGGAATGGGGTACTGTGGAGGTCACTGTTATGGGAGTGTGGTACTGTGGAGGTCACTGTTAAGGGAGCGGGTTACTGTGGGGGTCACTTTTATGGGGACGGGGATTTCTGGAGGTGACTGTTATGGGGAATACTGTGGATGTCAGAATGGGAAAAAAAAGGTGATTTAAGCAATTTTGAGCGTGGCATGGTTGTTGGTGCCAGACGGGCCGGTCTGAGTATTTCACAATCTGCTCAGTTACTGGGATTTTCACGCACAACCATTTCTAGGGTTTACAAAGAATGGTGTGAAAAGGGAAAAACATCCAGTATGCGGCAGTCCTGTGGGCAAAAATGCCTTGTGGATACTAGAGGTCAGAGCAGAATGGGCCGACTGATTCAAGCTGATAGAAGAGCAACGTTGACTGAAATAACAACTAGTTACAACCGAGTTATGCAGCAAAGCATTTGTGAAGCCACAACACGCACAACCTTGAGGCGGATGGGCTACAACAGCAGAAGACCCCACCGGGTACCACTTGTCTCCACTACAAATAGGAAAAAGAGGCTAGAATTTGCACGAGCTCACCAAAATTTGACTGTTGAAGACTGGAAAAATGTTGCCTGGTCTGATGAGTCTCGATTTCTGCTGAGACATTCAAATGGTAGAGTCCGAATTTGGCGTAAACAGAATGAGAACATGTATCCATCCTCTGATGGCTACTTCCAGCAGGATAATGCACCATGTCACAAAGCTCGAATCATTTCAAATTGGTTTCTTGAACATGACAATGAGTTCACTGTACTAAAATGGCCCCCACAGTCACCAGATCTCAACCCAATAGAGCATCTTTGGGATGTGGTGGAATGGGAGCTTCGTGCCCTGGATGTGCATCCCTCAAATCTCCATCAACTGCAAGATGCTATCCTATCAATATGGCCCAACATTTCTAAAGAATGCTATCAGCACCTTGTTGAATCAATGCCACGTAGAATTAAGGCAGTTCTGAAGGCAAAAGGGGGTCCAACACCGTATTAGTATGGTGTTCCTAATAATTCTTTAGGTGAGTGTATAGCTGTGCGAATCTGGGTCATCCTGCTAATACCAATTAAAACACCTTATACTACCTCTTTACGAACAGAAAAATGCCCCATACTTTCAAATAGACTAAAAGATTCCCTCAAGCTAGGATAGCCCTACGGAAGCTATATTTGCCGGTAGAAAAGGGGGGGGTACGCTTCCCTGACCTTAGAAGATATAACTTGGCCAGTCTTTTCCGTCATTGTAGGGATTGGTTAGCTAAGACATCTTACTACTCAAACCTGATCTTGGAAAAAGAGCTAGCCCAGGGATGGGACTTGGGTGCGCTGTTACATACACACCTACATAGACAAAAAAAAATCACTGAAAAAACGAAGATAAAAACATCCTGCACGGTATGATATACAAATGTGCGGATGTCTCTGGCCATATTATTGAAGAAAACCACAGAAATAAGATATTTTATCTTGGGAGTAGCATTTCTTTGCACTTTTGCCCTTCCTATCTCATAGACCACCTTGATTAGGTGGTACATATAGGTGTCCTTGCTCCTCCTCCCATTGGTTGCTTGATGCACATGGAGGTGACTAGGAGCAGCACACCATATGTGCGGCGTCTGCGCTCCTGAATATAGAAGCCCAACGGCGTAGGTAGGTTTAGCGTAGGACCCGCCTGACCTGAGACCACCTTGGCGCTTGGTAGGCGGGCTTAGATGTGTTTTGATCAAAATATATTGACTAAGTGTCTCAGATATTATCATATCAGAGTGAGGACTTTGTCCATTTATAATGCTTGCATCTACTTTACTAAGTGCATTATTATCTTATTTCTGTGGTTTTCTACATACACACCTAGCCTCGATGCCAAAAGATATTAAGAGTTCAATAATATTAAGAGAGACCATTATAGCATGGAAGGAAGTGAGAAAATTATGCAACTTATCCTTTAAGACTTCTAAATATATGTCTCTATGGTCACATCCAGAATTCGAAGTAGGAAACACTAATAAAATGTTCCAGCACTGGAGGCAGAAGGGAATTGATACTGTGCAGCATTTATTACATGTTCAAGAACAAAGATACCTAACGTTACCAGAACGAGGTGATAAGTATGGTCTCTACGGCAGGCATGAAATGCAGTATTATCAAATAATGCACTTTTGTAAGTCCAGGCTAAAAGGGGTTTCCTCGGAATGTAAAGTAAATGGGTTTGATACATTACTCAAACAGATAGGAAATAAATGGTCACTTTCAGATATCTATAAGCAACTTAGAGATAGGGACAATGATAAAACGGCTGCTACAATTAGTGGAGGGTGGGGTAAACTATTGGTAAGCCAAGACTGGAGAGAAAGGATAATGACGGGGTGGATTAGGACAAGGAAAGCAGTAATATGTGAGAAATGGAGGGAAACTCAACTGAAGCTAATGCACAGAGCAATATACGCTTTCAACAGGAACAGTACACGTAATACAGAGTCCAGGATAAATAAATGTCCAAAATGTGATCTCTTAAAGGCGGATTTGGACCATGGGATGTGGTTATGCCCCAAAACACGACAGTATTGGGAATGGCTGCTGTCATGGATTAAAGACACATGGCATATTGACTTGCCATGTGAGCCAGAGGCGGTACTATTTCACGTGTTTCCGGACACAATCCAAGTACCCAAACTGATAGACGGGGTGTTGCTGGTAGCATTGAAATGCTTATTGCAAAAATGGCTAGAGCCACAGATACCCACAGGTACAGAATTTCTCAGTCTAATGAGGCATTTCCTGTTAATGGACCAATTGGATGCGGAGTCCAATAAAAACAGGGGTTCAGCACCTTTTTTGAATAAATGGTCGAAATTTATTGCCAAACATTTATCAACAGAAGAAGTACAAGCTCTCATGAGTAATTTTAAGCACACTGAATGGTACTTACAGAAAGATATTAGAGGAACTCTAGGAAAATTGAAAGTTTCATAAATGTGGAGAAATAGGTAAAGGGGGTATATTTTTTTATAGTATGCCTTTTCTAGTTGCTCTTTATATGGGCAAGGTAACAATAGTATAAGGGAGGAGTTACATCCAGACGGTATGGGGTGGGAGGAGGGAAAGGGGTTGTTGGTTTATTCATTATTCATTTTACAGACTCAATTCTTCTTATTTTGTCATTTTCACTGTCCAAGCTATCGTAAAATTGGAATAGGTGATATCATTGCTCTAAAATTGATACTTGGTACATATGAAATGTGTGCATCATCACTTATGTATCTCTGTCTTCAAATTTTTTGTCATGATTATACATGCAAAAAGGAAATACAATTTAAAAAAAAAAAAAGATTCCCTCATGGGCCCACATTCTTTCACCAAATGCCAAGACTCACTCACAATGTTCAGCAGTAGGCAATCCCGAAAACATAATAATTTGTAGGCTGTGCTAAAGATGGATTAGATGGACTAGGCCACCAGATGATCCTCTAGCAGAGCAAGCTTTCCCAGCTTTAACCATGCCATAACTGAGCCCATGAGGTGCTGCAGAAGACAACCATATCTGAAGCTACTAGAGTAGATGATGTAGTCTACTTGGGTTACTGATAGCCTACTGTACAGGTTCACAATTCAATTATTAAAATAAGTCTTCTGGAATGTGAGCCCTCAAATCATTTTCCCTGGTGGGCCTAAAGATACTTCTGCCCAACACAACATGTAGTGATATACAGTATTTAGGCATCTTCATAATATTCACAACAGCGGAGAAGGCGTTCGATAGGGTCAGCTGGGCCTATATGAGTAAGGTACTAAATGCCTTTGGTTTTCCGGAAAACTTCATTAGGGCTATCTATACTTTATACTCTGCACCATCTGCGAGAGTACTGGTTAACGGCACCCTATCGAGCGCCTTCCAAATTAGAAATGGCATGCGACAAGGATGCCCTTTGTCCCCTACTTTATTTGTACTCACCCTAGAGACGCTTCTTCTTAAGTTCCGACAATCCCCCCTGATTAAAGGAGTGAAAATAAGCAATTACACCCACAAGATGGCCGCCTTCGCGGATGACTTGCTGCTTCTGATGACTAATCCTGAAGAGGCTCTACCGGAGGTTATGCAGATTTTCGATTCCTTTGGGGTTATATCAAATTTTAAGATTATTCTTGATAAGTCGGAGGCCCTTGGAGTTTCCCTTTCGACTGCTTTGCGTAATAAAGTCAAAGACCTCACGCCATTCAAATGGCCTACACAAGCAATAAAATATTTAGGGGTAATGATACCGATGGATCCCAAGCTGTTGTTTAGACTTAACTTTCCTCCACTGCTTTCCAAAGTCACCTCTGTTCTCACTAAGAGCAGCTCTCCTTTCCTGACCTGGCTAGGCAGGAAAAATGTTCTCACCACTTATATTCTGCCGTTGATTATGTACACCTTAAGAGCCCTTCCCATCTCAATCCCAGCTAGCTTCATTAATAAATTGCAATCTACCATGAGCAAATACTTATGGGATAAGGGCCGCCCTAGAATGTCCTTTCGCCTTCTTTCTCGTAGAAGGAAAAATGGGGGTATCTCATTGCCTGATCTACCGACCTATATACAGGCTATCAGTTTGGAGAGGTGGCTTAAATTGACCAGACAAGAGACGAACTGTATGTATATTGATTTAGAATTGGCTCTGTTGGGTAAGGAATCTTTTCACAGATTATGGACACCTGGGAGGACAGGGGAGGGACCCAAGGTAGAGAGTGAGCTAACCAAGGGAATGCTCCATATATGTCATAAGGCTATGGCTTTAGCCTCTGCTCAGGGTAAGATATCTCCACTTGCTCCTATTTCAGTTATCCCTACACTCATGTTCCCACAAATTAAGTCTCCATCAGATATATGGCTAGCACTTTCACATCATAGAATAGGAGACATGAAAAAGTTTCAAACCTCATCTGAATTCTACACTGCCCTCTCAGGTGACCCAGCCCCTAGCAAGGATTTCATCCAGAGAAATGATTTTGAGAGTATTTGTAGACAGTTTTTGGCTTCTAAGTTCATCCCAATCCCTGATCCGTCGTGGTTGGAGAATTATGTTTTATTACCTAGTTTACCCCATAAATGTACCACGCTCATTTACAGACAGATTCTATGCGCAAGAGACTCTAATGTGTCACCATGGGTAGCTGAGTGGGAAAAAGAGCTCCAACTTAAGTTTGATGAAGCTGATATTAAGTGGATTCAAAAATCTTCGCATGGTTTCTCTAAGTGTATAAAAATTCAGGAGAATTCAGTTAAGACTGCACTGCGGTGGTATAGAACGCCCGAGTACCTTTTTAAAATCAGGATACTTT
Organism: Bufo bufo; assembly: GCF_905171765.1. Lineage (NCBI taxonomy): Eukaryota > Metazoa > Chordata > Amphibia > Anura > Bufonidae > Bufo > Bufo bufo. The sequence continues at coordinate 39,733,250 of NC_053389.1, forward strand.
CCACGGATCTCTGCTGGAGGTGTTCTACCGCCACTGGCTCCCTGTCACACATCTGGTGGTCCTGCCCGGTCATCAGACCCTACTGGGAAGGAATTGAGTCTGCTATTAATGTAATTTGCACAATGACCCTGAAACTCTAAGCCCAGCTGATCTTGCTCTGGTTACCTACTCCAGACTTTCGTCCGGGGAAAAACAACTTAGCCACACAGTTGCTCATGGCCGCAAAACTTTTGATCCCAGTAAAGTGGAGATCAACTGATCCACCATCACTAGGGATGTGGCGTGATAGGGTCCACCAGATGTGCCAAATGGAGGAATTGATAGGTTGGACATATCACAGCAGAGACAGATTTTTGCAGTTATGGCAACCTTGGTTAAAATATAGATCAGATCTTCTCAACTCCCAGCAATGGGACTCTGAATGAGATTTGTGGTAGATGGCCTTTCCCTTTTTTCCTCTTCTGCCCGTTTCTCTGTCCGGCCTATTATAGAGATCTACTCTAATGACACACAGTCAATATATGTTTGTACCATATCATAGATAATATGAACAGTCTTGCATCCATTACTGAAATGAGCGATTTACATAATACTTAGGGTTGACACAATGTTTGGGCCTTGTTCTTCCCCTCCCATTATTGATATGTAACTGTTGTTATGTTGTGTATATTTGCACTGTAAGATCGATCGCTTTAAGGGCCATTTAGCCCTAGACAAGCGGTGGTCACATCCTAGCTTGTATTGTTAGGCATTGCCTTTGATGCTGTATATCTAAATGTGACTGTGATGTGATGCACGCTATATTACGCTTATACTATGTGATGATCTTTGTTTATTTGATCAATAAAAAGAGATTTCAAACATAATATTCACAACATTCAAAGGACTTATTGGGTATATAAAGCAATGGAGTCAGGTTCAAGAAATAATTCTGAAACAAAACTGAGGTCTTTCGAGACTCGTGCCTTGTCCTCAGATCTCTTCTGCGTCAAACAAGTCTCTTTACTCACAATCAAATTGAGCCAGAAATTATTTAAGCCCTGAGGCTGCATTATTTACTTAGTAGGTACAGTAGATTAACTTTAGTAATTTGTTTTCGTCCATCCAGATAAGAGTAACATGACCGCTGTGATAAATGATTAATTCTTTTGCTTCAGTTCCAAGATAAGCAATGATCATTCTGACCGCCTTTGATATAGAGAGAATGAACCACTGCAGCACAAATGAGATATTTATCCAACTATATAGCAAATTAAGCCCTATTTCAGAAAGTGATATATATATTTTTTTTTTACAGTAGAAGTCAGGGCCAGCACACATTGTATCTTTTGTCCAATATTTCAAAACTTTTTTTAACATATACCATTTAAAATACTTATATATTAAAAGTTTTGCCATCCATTTCACGTATACGTTGGGGAAAAAAAGGATACAAAATTGTAGCACACCACGCTTTTCTATCCTGCAAAGTCACAAGTTTACAATGGAACTCTATGGTGAACAGATGCCACTGCATGGTATCCGTCTGAGGCATCCATTAACATATACATTTTTTCCTAAATGTAAAATGAAGAAACTTTATACACATGTGTCATCGCTACCGCTCCCTTATTTCGCAATTCGTTACTAACTAAACGCGATTTTATCTCCTCCAGTCTATCAATACACACCAATGCCAGTAGATGGCGGTGTTGAGTTAAAGTTAATATCGCTATCCGGCTCCTGATACAGCCCGTAGTCATCCCGACACTATACAGGAGCCGGGCGATGGCACCTCAACTGTATATGGTGTTAAGTCAATGGGGACGGATCCGTTTGACGTTGACACAATATTGGTGCAATTGTAAACGGATCCGTCCCCCATTGACTTTCAATGTAAAGTCAGGAGTCCCTATTAATATACCATAGGATCTGAGTTTTCTCCAGTCCGATGGTATATTTTAACTTGAAGCGTCCCCATCACCATGGGAACGCCTCTATATTAGAATATACCATCGGATTTGAGTTAGATCGTGAAAACAGATCAGACAGTATATTCTAACACAGAGGCGTTCCCATAGTGATGGGGACGCTTCAAGTTAGAATATACTAAGAACTGTGTACATGACTGCCCCCTGCTGCCTGGCAGCACCCGATATCTTACAGGGGGCTGTGATCCGCACAATTTACCCCTCAGTTGCCGCACCTGAGGGGTTAATTGTGCGGATCTCAGCCCCCTGATTGGGTGCTGCCAGGCAGCAGGGGCAAGACCCCCCCTCTCTCCCCAGTATTAAAAGCATTGGTGGCCATAAAATGTGCAATTGTATTTTTCTGTTTTTTTGTTATCTTTTTCTATGTTTTTTTTAAAAGAAGGATACAGGGATTTTTGTGATTTTATGCACAGTAAATTATTTAAAAAAATAAATAGATTAATATTTTTTATACAGAGCCGACCATTGATCCTATATTTAAATATATGCAAAAGGGTAGGCACAGTACTTTCTTATGAGTCCGCGATCCCAAGTTAACACCTGGTGTTATCAAAATCCAATCCACTTGTACAGTCACAGATCTAAAGACATACTGTGCACAAATTGAGCGGTGTATACAGATCTCCAATAGAATGGTGGATACAGATACAGTACTGTATATAATAGAGCGGTGTATACAGATATATTATACAGATTTATTATGCAAATAAATCCCAGTCTTCACTGAGAGAACATCCTGCAGTGGTTATCATACTGGTTAATGAAACAGGCAGATCAGGATTAGCAGAGCTCAAGAGACCTGGCATTCTATTCATGAACCAGGAGGTGCAGGATGAACAGTGATACAGGTTGAACGTATTGTGCTAAAAAGGGTCATGCTCTGGTGCCAAGTACATGAGGGGGAGTTCTAGTACTCCTTATTACTGTATTTTTTTTTTTTTTTACCTTCTACCTTACTACAGTATTTAAATAAATAGTCATTCATACTGGGTACAGATTATGTCACCGAGCTCTCTGTTTATGTATATAGAGAAAAACAAATAATAATATGCATTATATCTTCTTATGAACGAAAATAGAAAATATAGCGCTATATTCTCTATCTTAGTTGATTCTAGCAAGCTATTTATATTTATTATTTGTTTTTCTCTGTATACATCAATATATATTTAGCACATCCAAAGCTACAGGTTGTCTGTTATCACTATGAGGGAGTGGTCTATTGTGGTGGAACTACAAGTGCCAGCATACATCATTAATAAAAGTGCAGCGCTCCAGTGTCATTTGTACTTGAAGGGCAGGCACTTCATCATTTCTGAGGGTGCAGGGTTAGGTTAGTATACATACTATATACACTCAGAAAGATACCATGGATAAATAAAATAAAAAGAATAAAACAGAGTTTCCCCTTCCCACCTCTATTTATGGTTTGGTGTGTTACCCTCCCCTCCCCCAGCTAAAGAAAGTACTATATGCACTGCGGGTTTTTTTTCTTTGAGAACAATAGATGATAATTGTGGGGGTTGGGATTAGTCACAGCAGTTGTGAGTCCAATGGTTTGAAGCACTCTTTCTTTTTGTTAGGAGCTGTAGCTGTGCTCATGCTAAGCACAGTTACAGGACTAACTACTGTACAATGGACTAACTGTACATTCATATATTTATGTATCGATCACAATTATGATTCAGTACATCTAGAATATTAGACTATATATTTGCATATGCAGCTCTATAATATATCTGTATACACCGCTCCATTATGTCTTTACATCTGTGATACAAGTGGATTAGATTTGGATAACACCTGGTGATACATTGTACCGGATTTTTGCGGCCTACTGCATACAGATATATAATGGAGCGGTGTGTACAGATATATAATGAAGTGTTGTGTACAGATATGTAATGGAGCAGTGTACAGTATACAGATATATAATGTAGTGTTGTATACATATATGTAATGGAGCAGTGTACAGTATACAGATATATAATGTAGTGTTGTATACAGATATATAATGGAGCAGTGTACAGTATACAGATATATAATGTAGTGTTGTATACAGATATCTAATGGAGCAGTGTACAGTGTACAGATATATAATGTAGTGTTGTATACAGATATGTAATGGAGCAGTGTACAGTATACAGATATATAATGTAGTGGATACAGGGTGTATTTATTAGCTATGTTCCTATAGTGGCTGAATGTTAATACAGTATCGAAAAACAACATGTACAGTATGGATACATTTGCATTTAGCAAAGCCTTTTGATCATTTCCTCCTTGACGGCAGCCCCCCCCCCTTCTGCCAGGACAATTCCCACACCTATTCTTGCTATTCTTAATGTTGGATCTCTTTCTCCACAATTGTGCAATGGAAACCTAATATGAATTATGATTTTAACACTGACACCATTAAAACAAATAATATTGTTACATGAAAAACAAAAATAAATAAATAAATACTACTCCATATTATAGCCTAAACTGTGCCTTTTTAGACTGGGTTAATGCGGTAATAGCAATCACTATTGTGCTGTAATAATCTATCTATCTCATATCTATCTTTCTACATATCAATCTATCTGTCTACCTAATTAAGGCAGTATCATCGCAGGATCATAGTGGCAGTAGTATATTAATAAATCAATATGGCTGCAGCGCTGGGTAAGTTTTAAAATACACCAAAAGTTAACAGGCAAAAATAGACCAATATATACAGCGTTGCTGCTATATTGATTTATCATATATAACTATATTTATCTATATTTATATTACATATAAATTTACATATAGTATAATTAGTATAATATTGTATAATTATTTATTCCATGATCCATATGAGGTATGGTGATTTAGATATAGTGTATTGTACAGTATAATGGACATATAGAGATATAGATAGATAACCTCTGTATTATTACATAATGATACAATATCACACTAATTATACTATATGTAAATTTATATATAATATAAATATATAAAATATATATAAATATATTTATATATAATAAATCAATATAGCAGCAACGCTGTATATATTGGTCTATTTTTGCCTGTAAACTTTTACCCAGCGCTGCAGCTGTATTGATTTATTTTTGTTTTTCATGTAACAATATTATTTGTTTTAATGGTGTCAGTGTTAGCATCATAATTCATATTAGGTTTCCATTGCACAATTGTGGAGAAAGAGATCCAACATTAAGAATAGCATTATACACTTAAAGGATAAAAAAACAGATGAATGCAATAATCTAGATTGTGTATCTGACATACTTGAAGAAAACTATCTTATTACTTGAAATTGGGACATTCTCCAATAACTTTCTTATTCCCTAAACACTGAAGGTATTTAGATGCAAATCGCGATTCATATGCTAATGTCGCCCTTCATTATCACATGGCTATTTGTGAACAAGTGAGGGAGTCTGTTTAACACTATATGGTGTTACTTTACACCCTCAGTATGGCTACAATAGGATCTAATACAGACAAGCAGTGGAGCCAACACAGAAAAACCCTATAAAACCCCATACATATCTTGGGATCGAGTACTCACTGAAAGTAAAGTGTCTATTTTTTATTCTAATGTTGGCGCCTATCGCTATGGACAAAACACATTAAATAAGAAAGTACTGTGCCTACCATTACTGTAACTCTGTGTGGGGAGGAGGATCTGTTAGGAGATGGAAGGGTAAGGTGTGCCTTGCCATGTGTACAGTACAGTACAGTATGTTCGGCTTATTTATAAGGACCAGGCTGCAGGAGATGTGTGTATTATCCTGATATAGCGATACTGGCATTTAGGCAAAAGGGGGCATAGATAGAAATATCACTACTGGGGATGATGATATTAGATATCAGGTATATAGCTATATACTGTATATCTAGTGTTCCATATAGGGTCAGTAGTGTATGGTATTTATTTATAGGGCGTCTCAGCCTACCCTGTTATTAACAAATCACTGTTAGGGGAATAAAAAATGTGCACAAGGACAGTTGGCACTATCACTATGGACAAAACAGATTAAATAAGATAGCTATTGTCCTGATTTTAGTTAATAAACACGTACTCCACCAGAAGCGCAGTGAAAGGCACCAGCAGTGAAAGGGTCTCCAGCAGGAAAATAACCTGCACTTTACCTGCACTACTGACTGTAGTTCCATGCGCCATCTGGTGTTCACAAACCAACCTTGCACCCTGAATTTTCTCAATGGCTATTTACGCGATTCGGGTTTGCTAATTGAATTGGAAATCGCTTTGCACTGCCGCGATTCTGAAGGGAGCGCTAGCGATGCTATATCTGTATCTCCAATGATGACATAGAAATTGTAAATGCTCAAATATCAAACGTGACCCATACTTGTCTCCAATGACAATAGACAGCAGTGACCAGTGGGTGGCCCTTTAAGGGTGTTTTCCAGGATTTTAATATTGATGGACTATCCTCTGGATAGCCCATCAATTCCTGAATGGCTGGGGTCCAACCACTTTCACCCTCACCAATCAGCTACTTTAGAATAGCTCCGGGACTGGAAGTTGGTGCTGGAACTGCACAGCTCTGTTCATTGTCTACTGGACGGAGCTGGTTACTATAGCGTTGCTCCCTTTGAAGAGAATGGGAGCAGTGGTGCAGTTACCAGCTTTGTCCACTAAACATTGAAAGAGCTGAGTAATTCTGGAGCTGGAGCTACAAGGAAATAGCAGTTCGGCGGGGGATTTAGGTGTCGGACCCCCAATGATCTGTTATTGGCGGCCTATCCAGATGATAGATAGATTAAAATTCTGGAAAGCCCCTTTAAAAACAGTGACTTATCAGCAGGGCCTTTTATATTTTTCTGGATCTAGTTAATTGATTTGTAGATAAAGATTTCTATTAAAGGAATTGTCCAGTTTCAGGAGAAACTGAACAGCACATGTGATACAACTAAAATAAAAATAAAAAGATTATTACTTACCGGACAGCTTCTACCCTACTCCAGTTCTCGCAGCAGGGCTCTGTTTACCTGGCTACAGCGGTGACATCACGTCAACAACATTTGACCACGGCAGCCTATCATTGGCCTCAGCAGTGCACTAAACAGGTCATCGATAGGCTGCAGTGGTCACATGTTGTGAAAGAATAGTGCAGATTCTATCAGGTAAATAACGTTCTATACTGAAACAGGACAACCCCTTTAAGGAGCTGCAGTACAAAAAAAACTGACCATTCAGATGCATGAATTTTACACATTTATTTTTTGAAAATATTTATTGGTAACAAAAATCACAGATTTTTGAACAGTTGGTGTTACCTAGGATTATATCCCCACATTATTACCAGCATAAATGCTTCTTATTGGTTCTATCTATTTCCAAAAGTAACGAGACAGCAGCAAAAAGTTCAGCAAATATTCAGCAAATTTTCAAGGAGCTTTTATTAGGAAGGACAGATGTGTATAATAAGCATCTATGTGGTAAATTCTTGGCGTAATCTATTACACATTTGGCAATATAAAAGACTCAATTCTATGGTCTGATTTTTTTTTCACACGCTAACCATTGCACATCTACTGTTATATACAATCGCTGGATCTGAATTTTTTGGATTCTAAAGATGGGTTCTTGTTGCTGTTATGCAATATGAAGGCAAAGCAGGTTCTTTTTGAAGATCAAATGGAATCACTCACACCGAACTAAAGGGGAAAAAAAAGAGAATAGAAAAATAATTTTTGAACTGTCATACATTAGGACTGAACAGTGAGCTGGTTACTGAAAAGGCCAGATTCATGTACTAGATCATTTTATACCTTTATCTACTTTAGTGCTTACTAAGTGTCATTTTACTACTGGTGTCTTTGGCCTTCTCAGTGACGAGCATCAAGATTCATCTACTACCTCTACACCCCCACATAAAAAAGGCATGGGAAATGGGTGTACAAATATGGCGATGCAATTAATTTTTGTATTTTTGCAAAGGTTATTGTTTTTAAAAAAGTTGTTAAACTACATAAAAGCGAGCCAACATGCACAACGAGGTCGTCATGTGACTTTTAGCAAACATTGAAGTGGATAAAAACAAAACCCCCCAAAAATAGCAGAATTACTTTTGTTCCGATATCACTCCACTTATAATTTTTGTTTCCTATTTTTCAGTACACAATATGGTAAATTAAATGTCGACATTAAAAAATACAACTTGTCCCACAAAAAATAAGCCCTCGTAAGGCTTCATGCACATGATCGTGGTTTGGGTCCACATCTGAGCCGCGGTTTTTGCAGCGTCGAAGCGGATCCATTCACTTCAATGGGGCTGCAAAAGATGCGGACAGAACTCCATGTGCTGGCCGCATCCGTAGCTCCGTTTCCGCGGGCCCTGGCCCTTGGTGCACTGAAGCTCTTATCTGCATAATCAATGCAAGTCTTTTTTCTCTGGAACACCACAAATGATTTTCACAAGACAGGTATCATTGTAATCAGCAGACTCAACCCTACTCATGAGTGTGGCTGCTTTAGTAGGGTGCGCTTTAAGTTTAATCATAAACTATTATGGTTTCAAAATTAAGAATCTTCTTTTGCTAAATCTTATCTTACCATGGGCTCAAGTGTTTCGCAATCCAAGAGCGGGCTGTAAACGAGATGTCTGCTGAGGCTTCACCGCTCTTAAGAATGAGATCATCATTGGCATCTCTGTTAAAGTTTCCACAAGGTCCACATATCTTTCCAGACACCTGCTCCTTAGCAGTTATCTGTATTTCTCCATTTCGCTTAAATATCACTGTTATCTGACTGTATAGCTGTATGGTTGTTTCAGACTCAGATTTCTGGATCTTCACGGAACCATTTCCAAGATCTCTTGGGGCTTCAAGCTCCCAGCCATTCAACTACAGAAAAATGGAGTAAGTAAAAATAAAAAAATTTACATAGTAAAAATGTACATGAAGGTTAACTCCTTCAGTCTATAAAAAATAAAGTCTATGAAAATAAAATAAAAATTCATTATTCCAGCTCTGAGAAGGAAATTGTTGTTTCCCTATTAGCCCCCTCTACCCCACATCAAATCTTTAAGGGGCTTTCGCATTATTAAAAGTTAGCGTGATTTTACTGAAACTTCATACCAGATAGATAGATGTAAATGCAAATGATTACAGATTAGCAAACTGGTTGTAAATTAATCAAGTTTGACATGAATTTTGTAAAAATTCAAAAATTTTAGTGGGACTGAGGGAGAAGAGAGAAAACAAATTTAAAAAAGTGAGAGACTAGAGAGAAAAAATTATTCTGGGAGACCTTAGAGTGTCCTACACAAAGTCTCTGCCTAATTGGACCACTTACAATTCAGGTAGAATAAATTTGGGACCGAAATGCCCAATTCGGTCGAATTGAATTGAAAAAAAAATTCGGTGATTTACTTATCTCTTCAAATAATTAGATTTATTTGTCAAAATTCTTACTTTTTTCCACTTTTAGTGTCCCTGAGCTGTGAAATTATGGCTCCCACCATTCCCCTGCTCAAAGCTTCGTGAGAGACCAGAGCACATGTGCAGGGAAAGGACAATATCTGACAAGATCAGAAACTTTGATAGCTTGACATGGACAGGGACAGAGAAATGACCGTCTAATGCAAGTACCATTGGTGGACATTACCACTGGCAACACATTTTACGAATAGGCTAGTGGCATGCGGCACAGCTAAGTCAATAACTTTAGGAAGATGAATTTATAGAATTAGGATAAAATGACATGCATAATAATTGTAGCAAGAGCTGATGATTTTACAATTTTTTAAATAGTAGGAAAGCTCCTTTACTTGAACCATGAAGTTTGATCAGATACAGTACAAATATTAATTGAAAAGTAAAATTACTAAAGCATATTCTGAATCTTAACATACAGAAGACATGAAAATCTCACCCAGATGTCTAGATGTCCATTGACAGATAAAAGCCCTTGGGATGTGAAGATTTGCAGAGCTTTTCCCTCTCTTGAACTGCCACACTGCTTCATCTCGACCACCACCATAAACTGGTTTTTTTCATCTTTGCCACAAGACGATGACATCACATATGATCCATCCAGTGGGAATTGTCCAGAGACCCCATCAAAAGTAATGAAGTTATGGTTTGATCTTAAGGTGCACTGAGATTCCAATGGCTGACAACCGCGCACTCCTTCTCTCAGTTGGCATATCTCATTTTCTGAACAAGTTAAGTTTACACAGGAAAAAACTCCTGACTGGCAGGTGCAGCGCTGTCCGCAATCTTCTGTAACCACAGAGTCACCTGCCTGAAATGTGATAATAATTACAATAATAATAGTAAAATAAAAACTATAAAACGTAATTTTAACTTGATAATTAAAATTTTTGAAAACACTCAAAAATATTTTTATTTAATCTATAATCCATAATGTCCATTAAAAACTTAAATATCTTTGCTATATGTATAAAATCCCAAAAATACAAATGTTATAATGATCCTGTAAGTAAGATGTTTGCCATAGGACTAGATGGACCATTATAGTGGTCTGTTAATACTTATGGCGGAATGAAAGTGCATTTCTTGTGTTCAGGCATGGTATTGCAAGCTCAGATTTAAAGTGTAACTGTCATGTTGTCATCAAAAAATCTATTTTAGCATATGTTACTGCTGCTGCAGCATTATGCTTAAAGCAATTTTTAGTTTCTTCACCTGTTTTCCTTGAGTTTTTGCCTTAGTTATGGCTTTTTTAAACTCTACAATATGAGGATCTTCTCAAGATGGCTCCTCTGCCAGTTCTCTGAGGCCAAAACTGCCTTCCCTCACTTCCCATACACACTTGCTGCCAGCAGCTTCCTGACAGCCAATCAGTTTAGATTACTGAGAGACACGCCTCCTCACTCTGAAGCCTAATGCAGGCATGCAATGCCCCTTTGTCTTCTGTTTACACTAAAGGGAAGACAGATAAGCCCTAGAAACGGACCAGTGGAAAGGGACAGGGGGCATTTGTGAAAGCTGTTATTACAAGGTAAGTACAAATCTTTTGACAATCATTGACTAACTTAGGGATACATGACTAGCTATAATAAACTAGCAAATAAAAAAAAATATGACAGCTACACTTTAAAGAGAGAAAGAAACACCAATTTATTTTACAAAAGCACAGATAACTTGATGGTAAGATCTAAAAAAAGTATAGTTTAGGTGCTGCGTCGACCTTTCCTGTTTTTGGTTCAGTGCCAATTCTGCCTTAGTAGATCTGAGAAAGACTGATTGATAGGAAAAGAGGTCAATCTATAGGTAGTCTAAAGCTATAAGAAAAACACCAGTAATATTTTCACTGTGGTCCAAGACCCTCAGCTTATGACTAGGGACATTTCCTATTTAAAGTGGTTATTAGTCAATGTAACTTATGCTACTGTATCTGAATGTATCTCAGGCTGATGATCTGTTCTGAAAACAAATTAGGATATGGCATAACTTTATTATTGGTTAAGGTACAGGGTACAGCCTTATGGCCTCAACCAATCATAAAAAATGAAGAAACATAGGACAACCAATGTGCAATGAACTTCAAACATTTCAGGAAGTGGTGTAGTTCCTTGCACAGCTAGCAAACCCCTTTAAAGGGATTATCCTACAAATATGTTTTGTCACCTATTCTCAGGGATATCCAAAGTATGGGTGATAAATATTGGATTGTGAAGGTCCAACTGCTGGAACCCTGTAGATCCTGAGAAATAGGAATCACCAAGTCCTTTCTCTTAATAAAGTAGTAGTGTGCATGGTGGTTTAGTGCACAGTAATTCACTTTTATGGGGATGACGGAGACAGTGGTTTGACATGCGCACTACCATTCCATTTGTAGTGGGAAATAGGGGACCCCTCATTCTTGATATTGTTTGGGAATTCTAGTGGTTTGAGAACCCCACCATTCATTATTTCTTATTAATCGGATAAATCATTTTCACAGAATAATCCCTTTGAATGTTATTTGCCGACTTCACATATATTATCTCAGTGTGTGCACTCCAACCCATTTCTTTCCGGAGCTAGATATACTGTATCCTCCATTAAACTCTGAATAGCAGTATTTGGTCATTGTAATATAAATTTCTTAATGATTTTGGCTTACCTTCACATATCTCCCATTATAGTTACATCCACAGTTGTCCACTGTAACACATTTCTCCCCATCAAACATATATCCGGAGTCACACTGACAACCTTCATAGCATTTGTCACTACAAGTGCTTGGAGCCAAGAGACTGTTGCAGGTAAAGTCGCAGGTCCGAGTACACATTTCATAATGACTGTTGGCTTGACATGAAAGGGCTACCGAAAATTTTATAAATATATTATCACAGAGCCATGATGGATCAAGCAAATACTTCTGCATGCACTGCTGAAATGTTCTGGAGGATATCCTATATCAAATATTGCACTAAGTTGGTTGACAGTGATGTAAATAATAGTGTATTATGTTAAGGTTTAGCTATGTTCACACTTGTGTTTTCATTGTATTTTAAGGTATCCTGATGGACACTAATGCCTTCTACTGAGGCCCATTTGATGCTGTTATGGCGTCCATGGATTTTATGGAAAGTATGATGCAATCTGAAGTGATGGCTATGAAACCTAATCAGACCAGACTGAAAGCTCACTTTGTGGTTTTCACAGTAATTTTCAAAGCAAATAAAATGTGCTCTCCTTTGTAAATGTGCTCTCATTTCTAAATTTCATAAAACGTTATATTTTGTTGTTTTCTAGAGCATACATATCACAGAACATTGATTTCAACCCCCCAAAAAAGTTATTTAAAGCTAGGGACAAAAAAGGAAAAATGTTTGAGAGCCAGTGAAATCACAATCCCAAAAAACATAATCAAAACATTACTTGCTAGGAAGAATGACTTACAACAGCTGATATTAGTTCTCCAGGGTTCAACGTTAGCTCCTTTTTCTTGGCACAGTGCTGTGTAGGTTTGTAGACTGGCACACAGAGCATCCTGACCACCTTGTCCAGCACAAACATCTAATACACAGCTCTGAACATATCTTGCTGGAGCTACCAAGTCATGACAGTGCTTAAATGGGCCTTGAGGGTTTGCAATCATTCCACATTTGGTGGGAGAATTTGCTTCAGTTTTTGCAGCTCCACCACAAGTAGGACATTGACTTCCAGAACATCCTCTGCAGGTTGATCCGTCTCTGGCCACTGTCCAGGATTCAGCAAATAAAGACAAATCTGTGGCGATAGTGCCATTTGGAAGACGAAAGTCATCTTTTGAGTCTTTATTGTAATTGCCACAGAGGCCTTCAGTGAGTCCGGCGTATGAGCTGGGAACCAAGACTGAAACATAGTATTGCTGGTCGAACAAGACTCTAAAGCCATTTATGGTCTGAATAATAACATTATTTCCTTCTTGGTTTATCCAATATTCCTTTTTTTGTGACTTACATGGAATATTATACTTCTCTCTGTTGACCTAAGATCAAAAGCAAAAATAAATGGGACTTATTCGAATAAGTAAGAGAACTGACCGTCCCATCCTTGGGATATAAGTCATCTATGAAAGCTTGTAGAATTTACTACAGTACTTACCTCAATGCTCCATATTCTTCCCCTATCCAGACGTATGACATGATTTCCTACAGTCACTGCGACGGATTTGGTGACGGTGAAATTTCTATATGGCTCATTTTCCACTGTGACTTCAAAGATAACTTGACTGTTATTCATTCGGATAAGGGTATAGAGACAAGTGCCCTGCATAGCATAGTAGAGATTATCAAAGGTGATATAATGGTGATCTCCCCAAACTATGCATTGGCCAAGCTCTTTAGCATGACAACCCAAGATGCCATCCTTTGTTTTACATTCTTCATTAGCACCACATGTATGATTGTGGCAAGTGGTAATTCCATGGGTCTCACATATACATTTCTTCTGGCACAGGCCATCTCTGAAGAATTCTTGACCCAATTTATAATATGTATTGTCAACAACACAGCCACATTCTGCAACAGGCACACAGTCTTGTCCACTCCGTATGAAGCCATCATCACAGTAGCATCCTTCTGTAGGAGATTTTTCACAGATTAATGGAGACATGAGTCCATAGCAGGTGGATGGACATCCATTTCCTGAGAGCTCATAATGACTGTTACTGGGGCATATCAACTCTGTAGAAACAAAAGGACAATAGGAATTATTATTCACTTTTCAAATTTGTTCAAGAGATCCCAACTAACATTTGGGATGAGCACAAAGTACAATAACACTCACTGCAGAATGATTGTGTCCTCCATTCCTTGATCAGAGAACCATTTCTTTGACATTCAGAGATGTAAGTTGAAATACTGGCACAAACAACAGACTGATGACCTTTGTAAGCACATGCATCAAATACACAGTCTTCAAAGAAAGGAGTTGGATCGATAGACTCATGGCATTGACCGAATGGTCCATCTGGTTTCATGAGAAGTCCGCAATACTGGCCTCCCTTGAAGAATTCTTTGTCAGCTTCACTGCACTTGGGACAGTCAAGGCATTCACCTGTACATCCATCCACATCTCCCACCTTCCAGTGTTTTCCAAACTCTTCTGGACTTTTCAATATTTTACCATCACCAGTTGTCAAGTCATCGGAGGGGTCGCCATTGTTATTACCACACAAGCCATTAACAGCCCCTTTGTAGGTGCTGGGCATAACCACACGAAGGTAGTTCCAACCATCGTACATAACCATGAGTTCAAAATCAGTTTTCAGAATTACCGCGGATCCAGTACTGTGGGCAGTAATCTGAGCTCTTGACTCTTTGAAGTGATAGTAAGGTAACTCTGTTAGGTGTCCATCAACCTAAAGCAAAAAAAATAAAAAAGGCACTTATATACTTTTTTATATAGCTATTATTGTGATGTTGAATACTATAAATCTCAATTTTTTTTGTACATTTACATAGATTCCGTACCTCGATCTGTTGTGGGTGGTCTTTGCTCATAGTCACTGTCTTGTTGTGAACCTCTAGTATTACGCTCTTGGTGAAGGACACAGCTTTGTTACCTCGGTGATCGTTCTCTACGTTGATTGTGAATTTAGCCAGGGAAGAGTCGTTGGATGTCACCTTTACCAGCTGATAAATGCAGCTCCCCATGTATGGAATTCTTCTCCCGTCAAATGTCTGATAATGGGGATCCCCAGAGGCAACACAAGTTGTATAACCAGTAGGATAGCAGCCACGTATCCCATTGACCACCTTGCATGTCTCACTATCTTTACAGCTTGTCTCTTGACAATTCATGATTCCAAGTATTGGGTCACATTTGCATAGAACACTGCATTTCTCATTAAGCCAGGACTCATAAGGCTCAAAATATCTGCCATTGTATTGACATCCACAGCTGGAGATGGAGACGCATGTGTTCCCACTGAAGACCATGTTTTTGTTGCATTCACATGTTTCTATACAGGGATTTGTGCACTTTGCTGGGGCATTTCTGTCAGAACAACTGGCGGGACAAGCATTGCCACAAGCGTTATAATGGCTGTTCTTATCCTCACACACCTTAGCTGAAATAAAATAAAGAACATTTCATTAATGTGCATAAAGTATAAAAAGAATTTAAGGAACACTCTGGTCTGAGAAGGCATGGCATGACACAGGGTTTGAAACAAAAATAAAAATAGAATCCATCTGTCATGTCCCACCATCTCAGGCTCCGCACTAGATAGAACACAGTTTATAATTTGTAATAGTTTATGTATTTTGTGGTGATTCACTTTTCAAAACTTCCCTGTGGAGACCAGATTGGAGACACGCACATCCTATCTACTCCATCCGTAGAGACTGTGCAGCAGGGTGTGTGCTTTATGACAGCGTTGGAGAATAGTCTATCCTGCTTTAGCTTGTCCTCCAGCAATACAATAGAGCTGCCAGTAATTAATAATTATTATTGAATGAAAATGAGATTACTCTGCTAACTCAGCCCTGTAATGGTAAGGCAATGATCCCCAATTCTCTATGTTAATGAAATTTCTCTAAAGGTACTGGCCATACACATTAGTCTTTTGTTGGCTGAACCCACTCAGAACAGCAGGTTTGGCCAACACACTAATGTGTGCGGATAGCTCCCTACTCTCTCCAACACATGATGCCGGGGGGAGACAAGTACTGGGCGAAATGAATATTTTAACCCAATTCTTTTGTTCTCCTTGGAGATAAGCCACCCTCAGAAGTGTCTGGCAGTAACTTTCTCCGCCTCCCCATAGAATACACATATACGTTCGGCCAAGCGGAACATGTGTGTGTACAGCGGAGTCAGGAGAGATAGTTGTCAGCTGACAGCTATTGATTGGGTACAGGCAGCTTAAGACAACTTTACGCATCCTGTCCTACACTGATAACGAGATGACTCTACTGACCCAGCCCTATAATAAAAACATTTCACCAACAGATTATCTGGCTAATTTCTGTCCAATCAGGCCTATAGTTGGTGTGTATAATAAAAGATCTGTGTGTAAACGGCCATCTGACCAATGATTGGTCAGAAAATCTGTCAGATAATCTGTTGGTGTAATACAGCCCTAAGACAACTCTTCTTACCCTGCCCTAAAATGATAATTATAAAAATATGACTCTGCTGACCCAGTCCTCTAATGAAAATGAGATGACTGCTGACCCTGCCTTCTAGTGACAATGAGATGACTCTGCTGACACAGCCCTACAATGATAATCAGATAACTCTGCTAAATCTACCCCCCAATGATAATGAGATGACTCTGCTGACCCAGTCATCTAATGATTCTGACTATAAATATTTATATAGTTATATTTGCAATATAAATCCTATCTAGTTTTCTTAACAAATATGCATGCTGATTTGAAAAATGGATACTCTGGAGAATATTATCTACTGGTTACTTACGACAGCTCGAAAGTGTTCTCCAGTCATAGATCTTTATTCCTTGACTCATACATCTGCTTGCATATGACTCCAGAGTTTGACAAAGGAAAGTTTTAGCTCCATCATTCATACAGGCATCAAAAAGACAAGCATCAAAAAACTTATTTGGACTGACTTCGGGAATACATTCTCGGAAAGGTCCATCTCTTTTGAACAAGATGCCACAATTATCATCTCCACCATAAATGATCTTTTTTCTTTGTTCACAGGTTGGACATTGGCCAGTACAAGAGTCAAAACAGAATGGATCTCGATCGTAGACTTTCCATGAAGATGCCCAGTCTATGGTGGAGTTGACTAGTGTATGATCAGGGGATTGTTGATCATCATTTGGATCTTGGTTGAAATTTCCACAAAGACCAGAAACAGCATTATGGTAGCTACTAGGAATAGTTACTGTTGCATGCCAATTCCAGTCAAAAGTTATAACCACGCCAGATTTTGTCTTAATAACAGCCGTCAATCCACTACGACTGACATTCATTTTCCCACCGCATAGACTTACAGGCAAGTTTGTTAACTCTTCTTCCACCTGTGTGAAGAAGTTAAGTAACAGATGATAACAGAGATTAAGCACCTAATATCACATATGATATCTCAATAAATTCAGAACCACAGATTAAAGACCATTGCTCTAGAGATTTCAGATTCAACGGTAAAAATATAATAGGCGGATATATCATATTTCTATCATCAATGCTTTAGTTACAAATGGACACTGATCCCATCAAGGTATAAATACTCTTAGTAGAGAGGAGTGAAGTTTTGAAAAATTTGATTCATCAGCTTCACCGAAGCCAGCAAAAGATGAGGATGGTCATCATCAAAACCTGACTCCCCTAAGGGGTGCAGATTGGATGGTATTGGTTGGCATGCTGGCACTGGAATAATAAAGCCTTCCATCCTATTGGTATTGAATTACATATCTTAGTTTATGGCTGATGTAGAAATAAGTAAATGTAGAAATAAATAAATAAACTGACACAGAATAAGTCTCCCTGCACTGTCCCTGCAGTCTGCCTGCACTCTGCCTCTCCAAAATTCTTCTATTAATCATTTTCAGCAGCACTGTCCCTAGCGCTTGAACAACTGCCAAATCTCTCTCTATGCTCAGGCTACAGGACAATGGTGGAGACTGCATGGGATGAGGGTTTTATATGGCTGTGACATCACAGGGGATCTGTGGACTGGCTGGCTGCAAGGCATTATGGGTGATCTTGCATTCCTGGGCTTGTCTCTTCTACACTTAGTTTCGCTTTCCAAAATGTGCAGCCGCCATTTTAGGAAAACCTGATTCATTACCACGAAACATGAGGAAACTCGGATTCATTGCAAATATCTTCTACACTTAGTTTTGCTTTCCAACACGTGCAGCCGCCATTTTAGGAAAACATGATTCATTACCATGAAACATGAGGAAACTCGGATTCATTGCAAATCAAATTCTTCCTAAACTTCGGACTGAATTCCGCTTTGAACACTAACTCTTAGCACTGAACTGTTTCTAAGAGGGTTTGAACACTTTTGAAACCTATTTGGATTGCTCCAATGCATATATAATAAACATATTTTGCAAATATTATTGGCTAAAATTCTCATGCCACTTTCTTTGGGTCTTCCTGGTTACATAAATAATAATAATAATAATAATAATTTGTAGTCAAGCTTAATGATCATTGGTCCCCTCTTCTAATATATGTAAGGTATCAAGAAGTGGAGATATTGAAAGTCTACAGAAAGACACATAAGTTTATATAGGAGCTGTAGACACAAAATGGTAGAAGATTTTTAATCAAGGGTATATGCATTAGTATAGATAGAATTATATGCACTTATGGGTACAACATGAACCTAAAGACCTAGTTTAACTGTTTGACTTTGTAATCATAGAGATGCATACAGAGTAAATAATTTTAAATATCTTACTTGAATTTTAGGGAATTCGCCCACTTGAACACTGATTTTTGTGCAATACATAGTGATATCTGTCTTCCTGACAAAAGAAGCTGCTTGACTTCCCCTGTTGTCGTTCTTTATGATGACCTGGAATGGTTCCAGGGTGGGATCATCACCAGAGTATTTAGCAAGGATGTAGCTGCAGGTGCCCTCAAAGTTGAAGTCTTTCCCATCAAAGGTGTGGAAATGAGGATCTCCCCATGCCCAGCACAGTCCAGTGTAATCTGGTTCACAGACTGCTTTGTCATCTTGAACTTTACAGGTCTCCTTCAAACGACACATCTTTTTCTTGCAAGGGTCTAGAATTAAACAAAATTTTTGGGTCAAACAATAGACTCCACCACCATTTCAAATGATCGTCTTAAAGTGCCAATTGTACTATTATGGAAAAATTCATCCTTATTCAAAATACAGTGATTAAAAAATATATATATATATGACTTTCTTTAAAAGAAAATAACCTATATAGTTTCTTATGACCCTTACCTGTGCTGACACAAGATCTTACACCATCCAGGAGTTGACATTTCTCATCACTGGCACAAGTCCAGTTATAACAGGTAAGACCCAGTTTGGGATCACAAGTACATTTCTGACTGCATTCCTCATTGTGCACACTTTCATTTACCTAGAAAATAACACAATTTAAGATTTTATACTATATACAATATCCTATTCCATAAACTGAGCATCTCATGTTATCTTCTTGGTTCACCAACCATATTCTTAAGTATAATGGCATAACTCTTTATCTCACCTTCAGATACCGTCCATCATGCAAACATCCACATTGGTCTATTGTTACACAGCTGTTTCCATCAAATACATATCCTGGGTCACACTCACAACCTTCATAACATTGGTTAGTGCAGGTGCTTGGAGCTAGGAGGCCATAGCAGGTGATGCCACAGGTCTTCATACATGGAGAATAGTGGCTGTTGGCTGGGCATGTGAATGCTGATAGGAGAAGACAAGATAAAAAAAACTGCAGGAGGAACATAGTACACATGTATCCTCTTGGTGTCTATATTTTGTATACACTCTTGAAGATTATCAAGAAAGGCCAAGTTAACACTTCAGTTATTTGGTCAGTTATTTCCATCAGTTATTGTTGTGAGCCAAAACTAGGTGCAGGTCAAAAACACATAACAGGTGCATATCTTTCAATTATACCTTATCTTTGAGTAGGCTTCATTACAGGTTTTAGCTCACAATAACTGATGGAAATAACTGATCAAATAACTGAAGTAAAATTTTCAATATTGTGGACCAAACATGCAAGACCCCAAACCATGAACGTTGAGGAGCTGGAAAATTCAAACTGCATTATAAGGTGTGAGGATGTTCCTTCAAAAGTATAGTGAAACCAGAGGTTTTGTACTTATATATCTTCCATGGACTGGCTACAAACACATATGGACCGAGATGAAATCTTTTGGTCTTTACAAAACATGTTACAGACCCCTTTCACCATTTATTGTATGGATGCCCATATTAAAAGATTGTTACTATTATTATTATTATTATTATTATTAATAATAACAAGTTTAATATCTCTGAGGGAGAGACAGAAACTTTTGGCCTCCATATATTTATTTGCTTTCAATAAAACTATGTAAATACAGTATCTCACAACATCTATTGATTTGCAATTGATCTCAAACTTACTCAGGTTCTCTTTGAGAAAGGAGACATATAGACCAGTCTTTATTCAAAAGGGAGAAGAAAACTGAGCACTGTTTATCACAGCTGAGCAGACATAATTAGCTTAGCTGCCTGAGAGGCCTTGGTCAGGGTCCAGGGGGGAGGGTACTATTTTTTCTTATGGAGACTGAGTGATGCTGCTCTGGGTTTCTGGGGAAATATATGCAAATTACCATATCCTGATGGCATCAAAAAGGCTTAGCTTTCTTTTGGAAGAAAAGATCATTTGAATATCTTTCTTTCTATGATGCCAGAAGATGTAAGACATGATAATTTGTGTATATTTTTTCCCAGAAACCCAGAGGATCATTCTCTAGCCTACAATATTCCTCATGTGAACCCATGTGCACTCCATAAGGAGAAAGAGTACCCCCCTGGACTCCAACCAATACCTCTCAGGCAGCTAAGCTAATTTACTTTGCTGATTTGATTTTTTTTTTAAAAGAGCAGTTTGTTGGTATGAGACACTTCTTTTCCTATTAGAAATATGAATGGTTTGCAGGTCTCTTGCCTGGGTTTTTATTATGTGGAGAAATTTAGTTTTTCCTCCTCTTGGAAGGGGGGCTGATCCAAAGGATATCTCTCACATAGATGTAGAATTAATTTAGGCCAAAATGAATATCAAGACATTTGCTCATCTTTTACTCATAGTCCCAGGGCCCAAATACACGAATAATGCATTAAGAAATTAGAGATAGTTTAAACTCAGAAAAAAACATGAAACAGGACTTACAACAGCCAACAACATTTCTCCAAGATTGAACTCTGGCTCCTTTTTCTTGGCACAGGGCTGTGTAGGCTTTTAGACTGGCACACAGAGCATCTTGACCACCTCGTCCAGCACAAATATCAAATACACAGCTCTCTGCAAATCTTTCTGGAGGTATAAAGGCATGACAGTCTTTAAATGGACCTTGGGGGTCTGCAATCATTCCACATTTGGTGGAAGAATTAGCTTCAATGGCTGCAGATCCCCAACAAGTAGGACATTGACTACCAGAGCATCCTCTGCAGATTGCTCCATCTCTGCCTACCATCCAGGATTCAGCAAATAAAGGCAAATCAGTGACAATGGTGCCATTTGGAAGGCGGAATTCATCTGTAGAGTTCTTATTATAATTGCCACAGAGGCCTTCAGTAAGTCCGGCGTATGAGCTTGGTGCCCAGACTAAAACATAGTATTGCTGGTCTAATAGCACCTTAAAGCCATATATTGTCTGAATGATAATATTAGTTCCTTCTTGGTTTATCCAGTAATCCTGTTTTTGTGATTGGTAAGGGACATTAAACTTCTCTTTATTGATCTAAGATTTAAAAGAAAGACAAAACTGTATTTCAAAATGTTTTTAAAATGTACATTTTCGCAGTTGATGAGACAATTCAAGAGTTTGTTATAGTGGCAGTCTAATGGTTGTACTAACCTCAATGCTCCAGGATCTGTCTCTCCCCAAGTTTATAACATGATCTCCTATGGTTACTGTTACAAATTTGGTGATGGCTCCAGTTCCATATGACTGATTTTCCACTGTCACCACAAAGTTGACTTGTTCTCTTTTCACACTGAGAAGGGTGTAGTGACAGGTGCCCTGCATAGCATAGTAGACATTATCAAAAGTGATATAGTGAGGATCTCCCCATGCTATGCATTGACCAAGCTCTTTAGAATGGCAGCCCAGGATGCCGTCCACCACTTTGCATTCTTCATTGGTGCCACAGGTATGGTTCTGGCAGGTGGTTATGCCATTGTTCCCACATGTACATTTCTTCTTGCACTGATTATCTGGGAAGAATTCTTGACCCAACTTATAATACACACTCTCAAAAGTACATCCGCAATCTGCAATAGGCACACATTTGTCTCCACTCCTTACAAAGCCATCATTACAGTAACAGCCTTCAGTGAAGGACTTAACACAGGTTGGTGGAGGCATAAGACCTAAACAGGTGACAGGACATCCATCTCCGAGGAGTTTGTAATGACTATTAGGGGGGCAGGTGAATTCTGTCAAAAAAAAAAAAATTGGTATAAATACACAAATCTGTTCTAGAAGTTAGGCTATGCATTAGGCAATTAATGATTATGGCACACCTTCAGAGGGTTATCTATGTTGAAACCCTGAATGAAATATGTACTGCTGATTATCCACTTTCCAAGAACACTTACCACAGAAAGATGGTGTCCTCCATTTCTTGATCAAGGAACCATTTCTTTGACATTCAGAAACATAAGATGCAATGCTGGCACAGATAAAAGATTGAAGTCCTTTGTATGCACATGCATCAAATACACAGTCATCAAAGAAAGTAGTCGGATCAATAGATTCATGGCATTGACTGAAGGGTCCATCAGGTTTGATGAGAAGTCCACAATACTGGTCACTCTTGTAAACTTCCTTATCAGCCTCACCGCACTTGGGGCAATCTAGACATGAGTCTTCACATGCTTCTACTTCTGCCACCTTCCAGTGTGTTCCAAATTCTTCTGGACTTCTGGCTTCTGTTCCTTTTTGTAGGAGGAAGTCATCTTCAGGGTCTCCATTGTTGTTTCCACACAGACCATTGACAGCCCATTTGTAAGTTTCTGGCAGCTGTACAATTACAGAACTCGAGCCATCATAACTTAAGGTCATGCCGAAATCTGTCTTGAGTACTGTATGGGCTCCGGAAATATAGAAAATGAGCTTTCTCGAATCATAATAGTAGGGTAAGTTCATAAAGCAGCCATCAACCTATTGAATATAGGTAAAAGGTTACACGCCACCAACTACATGTCCTTGCCATTCCCATAAGTATCATATTAAATAACATCCCTCACATGTGAACCTTCAATTACTTCTCCCCCCGTAGCACCAATTATGCTTTATCCATTAAAACCAAAGTTAATTTGAAAAATCCAGATTGTTAAAGATTCCATATTTCAGCAATTTTTCATACAGTAGCTACCGGGTCATTGTATTTTCTGGGCCATTGATCAACAACAGTGTCAACTATGAATGGAATACATTAACCTTTGACACTAATTTCTATTGTGATATTAGGGCAAATAAGCCAACTGTACTGATCAGAACTAAAGGATCCACTATTCCACTGTTACGGTAGTGGGTGTGGAAACTGTGTTAACCAACAGGTTTGGCTTTAGGCTTATCCTACGGGCGCTCCCTCAAGCCATTTAAGGGCTTGAGGGAGCGCTCATGCTATGTGCATTTGAGGAGGGGCCAAGTTGGCAAGCAAGACCGTGGATCCTGGATCTGAGACCTCCTGAAAGAGGACTGCAGGAGGTGGGTCAAGGCTAGGGACGGCATTAGTGGAGCAGTGGCGGCTTGCAGTCAATGCTGTAGCAAACAACCATGTCCAGTGCTACATAGAATGCCCCTTTGGGCCATAGTAATTGCATTTTTATTTTAGTATGAAAAACTCAACATTTTGACTCACAATGTCATTAAAAATTATATATTTTACCTTGATCTGTTGCGGGTGGTCTTTACTCATGGTTATAGTGGTATTGTAAACGTCCAATATGACATCTTTGGTGAAAGTCACAGCTTTGTTACCACGATGGTCATTATGAACTTTGATAGTGAAATTGGTCAGTGATGGGTTCTCTGATGTTACACTGACCAGCTGATAAATACAGGTACCGGTAAAGTATACTTTATTTTTATCAAATGTGGTATAATGAGGATGACTGGCTATGCAGGTGGAATAATCAGTAGGATAACAGCCTTGTATCCCATTGACAGTCTGGCATGTCTCACCCTCCTGACACCTGGCTGACTGGCAGACCACCTGGGCTAGATCTGGGTCACATTTGCACTGCACATTGCATTTCTCATTGTACCAAGTCTGGTGAGGATCATAATATCTGCCATTATATTGACATCCACAGCTTGTGACTGGAACACATGTATTACCACTGAGAACCATGTTCCTTTTGCATTCACATGTTTCTATACAGGGTATTGTGCATTTTTCTGGAGCATCTATGTCGGTACAAGTGGCAGGGCAAGCATTTCCACAGGCGTTATAGTGACTGTTTAGATCTTCACATATTTTTGCTAAAATAGACAAAATAAAAATGGTGGAATCATCATGGGCTAAAATCAAATAAAGAAGTCTGTAAAATGCTTTCTTCATCCCATAACTATTCACTTAACTGGCTCAATGACATATTAATCCCTGCTAAATCTGTGTAGTCTATCCATGCCATTTTTAAAGCCTTTCCATATACCCTGCCTTGAAAAAATAAGAGCTGCAAACTGGAAACCACCTCAATAGTTAGCTGATCACCATGGGCCTGGCTGCTCTAACTCCAGCTCCCAGCTGTTATCTCTGGGGTAACCTGCAAGCAGCCACTCAGTTCTATGTGGAGACTGGTGAACAGCATCATGGGTAACCATGTAAGATGTCCCCTTCTATGGCATCTATAAGCATTTATACATCATAATTTTTCTTTTCATGAAACTCCAAACCTGAATATATCCAGACTTATCTAAAGCTACTCCTTTAAATAAGCTTATTGTACTTACGGCAATCAGAAGGTGTTCTCCAGTCATATATCTTTATTCCTTGACTCATACATGTGCTTGCATATGACTCCAGAGCTTCACAAACAATGACTTTAGCTCCATCATTCATACAGGCATCATAGAGACAACCATCAAAGAAATTATTTGGACTGACTTTTGGGATGCACTCTCGGAAAGGTCCATCACTTTTGAACAGAATGCCACAATTTTCATCTCCATTATAAAGTTTCTTCTTGTTTTCTTCACAGGTTGGACATTCACCTGGACAAGAGTCAAAGCAGAATGGATCTCGGTCATAGATTTTCCATGAAGCTGCCCAGTCTACAGTGGAGTCTATTAGGGTTCCATTGGGGGATTGTTGATCATCATTTGGATCTTTGTTGAAGTTTCCACAAAGACCAGACACAGCATTATAGTAGCTACTGGGAACGGCGACTGTGGCATGCCAATTCCAGTCAAAACTTGCGGTCACACCACTTTCAGTCACCACAATTGCCGTCAGTCCACTGCGACTTATGGTGATTTTTCCTTTAGCTAGACTTGCAGGCAAGTTTGTAAGTTCTTTATTAACCTGCAACAAAAATTGAGCAATAAATGCTGTAAGTCTCATTTATTTATCTAAAGCAACATTTCAAAAATTTATTGACTGTGACTTATTCCTTCCCATTGGGAAACCTCTTTTATGATGAGCAGGGAGGAGGTGGATCTGTAAATGTGAGTCATTAGGTTCTCCTTGCTGTTGGCCTCCTTGTATTGGAACTCTTGTTCCTTCAAGATGTTGAACATCCTACTGTATGCCCATTCTCCTATGTACAGGGGTATGCCAACTAAGCTCATTCTGGCTTATCCTTTTTCCAGCTATCTGGAGGACGTTGGTCCAACAACCCCATGCTGCATTAGAAATCATCCACTAAAAGAAGGACATCTCAGAGAGATCTTGTTCTCTCCATTATACCATATGAAAGTTACCGAAGAAGCCAAATCCCAACTATCAGATAAAAAAAAAAAAAACTTTTAATTTCTACCTTCACATAACTTACTCGTATATTTCCGAATTCTCCAACTTCAATGCTGATTTCAGTGTCATACATAGTGATATCCATCTTCCTGACAAAAGAGCCAGCTTGTGTTCCCCTGTTATCATTCTTTATGATGATCTGGTATGGTTCCAGAGTAGGGTCGTTACCATTGTATTTTGAGAGTATGTAGCTGCAGGTGCCTTGGAATCTGAATTCTTTCTTGTCAAAGGTGCGGAAATGAGGATCCCCCCATGCCCAGCACAGGCCAGTAAAATCTGGTACACACACTGCCTTCTCATCTTTGACTTGGCAGGTCTCCTTTAAATTACATGCTTTCATCTTGCAAAGGTCTAAAATTTTTCAAGAAATAGATTTAGTGCACACTAATGAGTGTGTTGTAATGTAATAAGGACAGACACAGAGAGCTTTGACCTGGAACCCAACTTTCCCTACCTACTTGCAGTTAAAGCCCTAATAAGGTGCAGAAACAGACAAACGGCAAGAGACAAAAGCAACATAAACGGATAATCTCACAAAAATGGGTCAGAAAGAGGCAGACAATGTAGTACAAAAGCTATAAACAGAGAGTAGTCAAAAGACAAGCAGAGATCAAATACCAAATGGGATGCACAGCACAAATCACGTGAGACAGAGAGTGATCAAAAGACAAACCGAGGTCAAAAGCACAAAGAAATCCAAATTAATCCAAGAACTAGGAATGTAGCTAGTGAGCCCAAACAAGACTATCACTGGCACTGGTATATGGCCAGGAAGGGGTTTAAATAGAACACGGAGTCCCAGGATTGGAACCAGATAGGTCATAACTCAGTGCTCCATTAGTCAGAACTCTAGCACACAGGAACAGAGCAGCTGAGCAATCATCCCACTGCTAATCTCCTCCAGAACACGCCCAGTATGGGAAGAAAGAGCATTGCATCCTGTTGCTAAGGATGCTGTCGTGCCACCAGGGTGTGTGGCTTAGCAGCGTGTCTCTCCTGGCGTTGCTCTGAAGCTGGAGATCTCGCTACTGGAGCCCAGACAGGTAAGTTTGTGACGTGTTTTATAAGATATCAGGAGAAACAAATGGACAAAGAAAACCTGCATAGGCAATCAGCTGCCACTAAGGCCAACAAGAACATGTTTTTTTTAAAATATAGGCATGGCTTCACACTGCATCTACCACTATTCAGGTTTAAAGAGCACCACAAGGTGTGGTTTAAAAGTGTTGTCCTGTCTGGACATTTTTGGAATATCAACAAGATATGTCACAAATATCCAATAGTTGTAGGTTCCAACTCTGGGATCTGTTTATAAAAAAAAACTGCCCCCATTCCAGAGGTGCAACTCATACATATTGGACTTGCACCTATTTCTGGTATATCTTATGTATATGTCAAAAATGGCCGAATAAGACAATTCCTTTAAAGAGTCACTGTTCTTTCAGACAATTTCATTTCATTTAATTGTGTATGAGAATTGTGTAACAAGCAGATTTTGAAACCACTTCATAAAAACAAAAATATGGCTGCATACTAATTTGCAGTCCACTGCCTGTTGTCAGTCAGGATCCGTCCCTGGTAAAAAAATTAAAAAAAGACTCAGAAGACAGCAGAAAGGAAGTGGGTCATGTCAGAGCTAGATGAGATTGTGAGCCTGATAAGAGAACTGCTTCCACATGGCATCTGAACGTCACAGGAGCCTCCTCTGTATCTGTAAGTACGATTTACCCCTTCATATCTGTGGGCTCTGGAGCTTAAAACGAAGTGGGAAGTAAGGGAAATGACTTCACAGCAGTACAGTACTAGTAGATTTCATAAAAAGGAGATACCCTCTGCTTGTGAGAGACAAGCATCTATCTGTGCAGCTGAAACAGGGAATAATGTGGCTGAAAAAAAATTAGGGAAGCCCAAACATAACTGCTCCTTCAGAGTTATGATTGTACAAAGAAGAACAGCCATTATGCAAACCTTTTTTTGAAAACTCAGGTATGCTTTAAGACAAGCAGAAGATAAAGGGGAAGGACAGTAGTTTTCTAAAATACATGTACAGTATTTAGTCAATTTGTGTAAATTTCATTGATAAAGGGGAAGGACAGTAGTTTTCTAAAATACATGTACAGTATTTAGTCAATTTGTGTAAATTTCATTGATTGAGTCCCTGATATGTATATTGTGAAACTCATTTATCCCGGATTCAATTTTATTATTGTTAAACTTACCTTTCTTTACACAAGTCTTAACACCTTCGAGAACATCACAACTCTCATCCTCAGCGCAGCTCATAGAACGGCATCTGACTCCAACACCAGGATTACATGTACATTCCTGACTGCAGTCATCACTTACCACACTTTCATTGGCCTGCAAAAGAAAATAAATATATGGATGAACAAAATCAATGAAGCTATCTATCTAGTATTATAATTGTTACAATAATACACGGTGGACCATTTATATGGATACACCTTAATAAAATGGGAATGGTTGGTGATATAAACTTCCTGTTTGTGGCACATTAGTATATGTGAGGGGGGAAACGTTTCAAGATGGGTGGTGACCATGGCGGCCATTTTGAAGTCGGCCATTTTGAATCCAACTTTTGTTTTCTCAATAGGAAGAGGGTTATGTGACACATCAAACTTATTGGGAATTTCACAAGAAAAACAATGGTGTGCTTGGTTTTAACATAACTTTATTCTTTCATGAGTTATTTACAAGTTTCTCTTTGTTTACAGCCATTGACATGTCGCCGAGGTTAACACGTGAGGAGCGGATAGAAATTGTGTTGATGTCTGGTGAACGCAGTAACCGGGTCATTGCAGCAGATTTCTCCCATGCTACAGTTAGCAAACTGCTTGCTAAGTTTCGTGAAACTGGTTCAGTGTTGGATTTGCCAAAATGTGGACGCATGAAATCTGTCTCTAATGAAGAAACATCAGTGGCTGTACTAGATTCATTCAGCAAGAGCCCACAGCGTAGCACTCGCCGCATGTCACTGGAGAGTGGCATTAGTCGAACATCCCTTCGGCGGAAATTAGCTACTCACAAATGGCACCCTTACAAACTCCAGCTACTGCAGCATCTCAACGAGGATGACCCAGATCGGCGCACTGAATTTGCAGAATGGTTAAAACTAAAATTGGAACAGGACCCTCAGTTTACGCAGAAGATTTTGTTCAGTGATGAGGCAAACTTTTATGTGAATGGTGAAGTTAACAAACAAAGCCACCACTATTGGTCTGACACTAACCCACATTGGAAAGATCCCTCCAAGACTGTTGGAACAAAAAAATTGGTGGTATGGTGTGGTATATGGGGTACAAAGATAGTGGGGCCATTCTTCATCAATGGAAACCTCAAGGCCACTGGATATGCGAAATTGCTACATGATGATGTGTTTCCCTCTTTATTTACTGAAGCTGGCATTTTCCCTGAGTTTTTCCAGCAAGATGGTGCACCACCACATTATGGGTGTCAGGTCAGAGCATTCCTAGATGAACAGTTTCCTGGAAAGTGGATTGGTCGTCGTGGGCCAGTTGAATGGCCCCCAAGGTCTCCCGATCTGACCCCCTTAGACTTTTATCTTTGGGGTCATCTGAAGGCAATTGTCTATGCTGTGAAGATACGAGATGTGCAGCACCTGAAACGACGGATACTGGAAGCCTGTGCTAGCATTTCTCCTGCGGTGTTGCTATCAGTGTGTGAAGAGTGGGAGAAGAGGGTTGCATTGACAATCCAACACAATGGGCAGCACATTGAACACATTTTATAAGTGGTCAGAAACTTGTAAATTACTCATGAAAGAATAAAGTTACGTTAAAACCAAACACCATTGTTTTTCTTGTGAAATTCCCAATAAGTTGACCCTCTTCCTATTGAAAAAACTAAAGTTGGATTCAAAATGTCCGACTTTAAAATGGCCGCCATGGTCACCACCCATCTTGAAAAGTTTCCCACATCACATATACTAATGTGCCACAAACAGGAAGTTAATATCACCAACCATTCCCATTTTATTAAGGTGTATCCATATAAATGGCCCACCCTGTACATATAAAAGCTCCAAAAATTATGTAAAGTTATGTAAGTAAAATTTAGTTTTCTTACTTGTAGATACCGTCCATTAAGGTTACACCCACAAGTATCCAGTGTCACACAGTTCTCTCCATCGAACAAATATCCTGCGTCACACTCACAACCGTCATAGCATTTATCACTACAAGTGCTTGGAGCCAGAAGACTGTTACAGGTGAAGTCACAGGTCCGGGTACACAACACATAATGACTGTTGGCTGGACATGTAAGTGCTACGGGGAATTGAAAAAACACAAATTATGGATAACATTATCTATCAGAATCATGGAACAAGACAGATCTATCTCATATCTATCTTCTATAAATCTATGGACCTATTGATCTATGTAGTATAAATTTGGCCATATACATTAGATAGCTGTATCAACAACTTTTTCTACCAACCCCACCATAACTCACATATGCTCTGGCAAGTTCGCATGCATTCTGATTGGGGAAATGATAAAAAGCAGCTGGCTTATCTACCCCTAGAACAAATAATAATTCTTTATAATAATATTTATTTATATAGCGCCAACATATTCCGCAGCACTTTACAATCAGGGGGTTCATGTACAAACAGAGTCATAAATAACATCACAGCAAACAATTAAAACAAAAGGAATGAGGGTCCTGCTCACAAGAGCTTACAATCTATGAGGAGATAGGGGGTGACACTAAACGTAAAAAGTGAATGTTTTGTACAGTGGTCCGGCCATCTTAACACAATAGGAGAGTAGATATAAGACTACATGAGCCAGTCACCAGCCGATATATGTAGTGCATGGGGTGTGGTGGATTCTGAAAATCAGGTTCAGAGGAGTAATTCTGAAGGGGTTGGGGTGAATGGAGGAGGGTTTGATCAGGGGATGAGATAGGCTAACCTAAAAAGATTTTTTGTTTTTGGAGAGCACCTAAAACCGTAGATGTTGTGAATTAACCTAATTGCTTGGGGTAGGGCATTCCAGAGAGCTGGTGCAGCTCGAGAGAAGTCTTGGAGACGGGAGCGAGAGGTTTGGATTACGGTGTATTTTATTCATAAGCAAGTGGCTGAAGGTAAGGCATGGGTAGGGTGCTAGACAGATGGTAAACAAATGATCGGGCATATTGAGATTCAACTGCCCAATCTGCCTTTCCTCCGACATTGCTGGAAAACTGGAAGGCCACCATACACATTAGATTGTTGGCTATACGAATGTGGACAATAACCACTAAGTGTCCGATAGGATAGCTGTAAATATTTGCAATTGATTTCTCCACCAGTAATCCAATATTTAACCAAGTTTATCTTCAAAAGTCTTATTGTCAAAAGCTATTATATAGGTAGACTCCCAAGTGGCCTTTGAACATGGTGCTGATGGATCATGTCTCAGGGCAGGTTGATAGGAGAATGTTTAGACTTCTAAAATGTAGGCAGCACAATAAGTAAAGAAAGTAATACACATTAGATGTACTTTATGTTGGCAGAAGATGCCAACTTTGGAGAAACCAGCCGACCATCTAATGTGTATGTAGACCTCTTGACTCTCCCCAACATCTGCTGTAAGGATCAGTCAGTCAGATTTCAACATGCCTAATCTTTTTGTTCTACTACCAGCTGCCACGCGTGCATGTGTATGGGAGGTTGGGTGACATAGTTGTCAGTCAAATAAGCATTTAGCCAATAGTTATCTCATGTGTATAGCCAGTTTAAAGGGGTTGTGCAAGAATGGGGGAGGGGTTACCAACCCCCCCATTCTTAAGGACCTGCAAAGGGAAGATGATGGCTTCCTAATGCCAACTCCCCTCTGCTTCTCCTGAAGGCCTGTAATGCGCCTCTAGGCTTCAGAGATGTCAACACCCAGTTTGACATTGCCACAACCAATCACAGGCTACGGTGGTGCTTGGCTCCCCTTGTGTCATGACAAATGGTCCCATGATTGCTAGGGCCAGACACCGCCACAGCCTGAGATCGGCTGTAATGATGTCAATCTGGATGTTGACATCGCTGGAGCCCAGCAGAGCATTGCAGGCCTACAGGAAAAGGATTGGGAGCTTACGCTGGGAAGCAGGTAAGTCATCTTCCAATTGCAGGTCCCAAAGAATTTTTCCCATTGCAGGTATAACACCTCGCCCCCTCATGCACAACCCCTTTAAGGTGAACGGACATAATGCTAATCATCACATCCCTAGGATTAATTTCCCCACTCTGAATGTAAACAGTGAAGATAAACATTCACTAAGAGTAAGCAGAACTCTTGCAGAAATTTTCTTGACCTGGTATAAAAAAAATTATTTGCTGAAACCATAAATCTCTCTACAATATGTATAAAGAAGAGGTCACTTACAGCATCCAGCAATATCTCTCCAGGTTCCTATTTTGACTCCTTTTTCTTGGCACAGCGATGCATATGTTTGTAGGCTGGCACACAGTGCATCCTGCTGAAACCCACTGGCACAAACATCAAACACGCAGCTCTTGACGTACATTTCTGGAGGCACCAAGGCATGGCAGCCCTTAAAGGGACCTTGAGGGTCTACTATCAAGCCACATTTGGTGGGTGACTCAGCCTCGTATGTTGCCACTTTATCACACGTAAAACAAAGATCTCCTGTGCAACCACGACAGTTCGATGTCTGTCCACCCACTGTCCAGGACTCTGCAAACCCTGCCAGGTCAGAGACAATGGTGCCATTTGGAAGGCGGAACTCATCTTTAGTGTTTTTGTTGTAATTTCCACAGAGGCCTTCAGTGAGTCCAGCATAGGAGCTGGGTACCCAGATTGAAATAAAGTACTGTTGGTCGTACAGAAGCGTAATTCCATATCTGGTGTAAATAATTATATTATTGCCTTCTTTGTTGATCCAGAATTGATGTTTTTTGTATTGGCTTGGGAGGTTGTATGTTTCATTGTTGACCTTTAAGAACCAAGCAGAAATAGTTAAAAAAATAAAATAAAACTTTCAGTTTCTGAAACATTTATTGTAGTTTGATTTATGGTGGCATCATTAACTGGTTCTGAATGCCTATCATGGAGTTGAGAAACAACCACGTATCCAATCAGTGCCTAAAATAATGTGGTCAACCAGGGCAAAAGTGAAAATTTACATGTAGCGTAGCTAAAGTTGTCAGTTAACAGTTTTGTTAGTGCATAATGGTAACTCAGCATGCTACCAAACTCCGTAGTTAAAATCACAAATATCCACACTTGTCACTAAAACTCAAGTTGATTTGACCGACTATAAGGGTGAAGCCCTAAATGTACTACTAACCTCAATGCTCCAGGGTCTTTCTCTCTCCAGGTGTATGACGTGATTTCCTATGGTCACTGTGAGTGATTTGGTCACAGCTACATTTCCATATGGCTCATTTTCCACTGTCACCACAAAGTTAACCTGCTCTGTTATCACCCTGACAAGGGTGTAATGACAAGCGCCCTGCATAGCATAGTAGACATTATCAAAGGTAATATAGTGGGGATCTCCCCATGCTATG
Source organism: Bufo bufo (assembly GCF_905171765.1). NCBI lineage: Eukaryota > Metazoa > Chordata > Amphibia > Anura > Bufonidae > Bufo > Bufo bufo. The sequence continues at coordinate 39,766,901 of NC_053389.1, forward strand.
CATTGACCAAGTTCTTGAGCATGACAGCCCAGGATGCCGTCCACCACTTTGCATTCTTCATTGGTGCCACAGGTATGGTTCTGGCAGGTGGTTATGCCATTGTTCCCACATGTACATTTCTTCTTGCACTGATTATCTGGGAAGAATTCTTGACCCAACTTATAATACACATTCTCAAAAGTACATCCGCACTCTGAAATAGGCACACAGTCGTCTCCACTCCTTACAAAGCCATCATCACAGTAACAGCCTTCAGTGAAAGACTTAACACAGGTTGGTGGAGGCATAAGACCTAAACATGTCACAGGACATCCATCTCCGAGGAGTTTGTAATGACTATTAGGGGGACAGGTGTGATCTGCAAAAATAAAAGCAGACTCTTATAAATATAGCAAATACATAAAAAAATATTAAGGCAAATTTTTGTATGTGATTTACTGATAAGTAACATTTCAGTCCTTTCGCCACTGAACATAAGGAGAATCCAAGAAGAATCGAACACTTCAAGCTCATTGCTGTAATAGTATGTCAGGGAGGGGAGGTAGCTTAAGCTTGCTGACTATGGCACAGTGATGCAGGCTCAGGAGCTGTGTGGCACCTTCACTTGTGCCGACTTTATACAGCTGGTGCCCTGCTCTAGCTGCCAGGATCAGAGATAACTATCTTACCTAATCGCTCAACCACCCTTCACAACACAATATTGGGGTGCCGAGGAGTTGCATTGACATCCAGGGGGCCTAAAAGTGTTCTATAAGCCTGCCATGTATGGATGCCTATTAGGCCCTTCTTCTGGCAGGACCTAATTGGCATTCTGTTAGTTTTGCAGTAACTGACATCACACACTGCAATACAGAAGTATTGTAGTGTATTATGTGGATGATCAGAGGACAGCAGGTTCAAGTCCCCTATTATGAAAAAGGTAAAAAAAAAATAATAAAGTAAAAAAAGTTGCCTATTTTTTCACTAATAAATGACTTTATTTTGGTAAAAATATAAATAAATAAAAAGAAAGGATACATGATAGGTTTAAATGTGCTCCTAATGACCCATATGATAAAATGGTCACATTATTTATCCTATACAGTGCATATCATTAAAAAATAAATTAAATGCCAACATTTCTGTTTTCTGGTAGTTCCACCTCATGAAAATGCAATAAAAAGTGATTAAAAAAAATGCCCCAAATAAGCTACCAATGAAAACCACATGTCTTCCCATAAAAACTAAGTTCTTACACAGCACCACATGGTTTGCCTACACAATAAAAGCATTTTATGAATGTAACCATACTGGAAAGTGGAGCTCTTGATTTGACTATAAATTATAATGTAGTACCCTACTCTAGCAGCCAGTCAACCACAAAGTGCTGTTAACCGCACTTCAATACTTCTGATTCCCCTAAGAACTTATATTATTCAAATTATATCTAACCAAGTCCATATATTCTAGGTGGGCAATGTATCAAAGGCCTTTTTAGTACAAGGAAAAAGTTAAGCCGAGAATGTTCCATTATTGTAAAAAAGAGGGACTATACTCACTACAGAAAGATGGTGTCCTCCATTCCTTGATCATAGAACCATTTCTTTGACATTCAGAAACATAAGATGCAATTTTGGCACAGATAATGGATTGATAACCCTTGTGCGCACAAGCATAAAATACACAGTCATCAAAGAAAGGAGTTGGATCAATAGACTCATGGCATTGACTGAAGGGCCCATCAGACTTAATGAGAAGTCCACAGTACTGATCACTCTTAAAAGGTTCCTTATCTCTCTCATTGTACTTGGGACAATCTGAACATATTTCTTCACAGCCTTCTACATCTTCCACCTTCCAGTGCTTTCCAAATTCTTCTGGACTTTTGGCTTCTGCACCATCTTTTATGGTGAAGTCATCATTAGGGTCTCCATTGTTATTTCCACATAGGCCATTTACAGCTGCCTTGTAGGTGCTTGGTAGTATAACACGTACATAGCTCATTCCATCAAAAGTCAGAGTCAAGGCAAACTTTGTCTTGATCATTACATTAGATCCCGATATGTAGGCTATGATATTTGAAGACTCAGAATTGTAGGGGAGGTCCACAATGCGGCCATTGACCTGTGAAAAGATGTTGCATCATTATAAACAAGATAAAAAATAAATTTTTGTTATAACTATTAGCCAAAAGCAATAGGGTATGTTCTGTGACAATTAAAGTCCCTAAGGGTCTGTATTATGTAGCTGAAGGCACTTGATGTGTTGCTGCATTGTACCTCTATAAGGCACTGCATTCTTGCCTAGAAGCAGGGGCCATAAATTTATATTGATCCAAAGAGCATGTGCTTGAGGTCCTATAACCATTAAGGGTACTATCAGGATTTACAGCAGTTTAAGGCTAAATGCACACGATCAGGATTGCGTGCAAATTTTCCGTGCAAATTTGCATGCAGAAAGTCTGCACCGTAGGTCATGTACATTGTATTCTATGAGAATTTGAAATTCTCAATGTACACGATGCTGATTTTTTCCGCTCAGATTTTGACCTGCGATTTATTTTATTTTTCCTGACTGGATTTTCTTCATTTACTTAGTAAAATCCGCATGTGGAAAATCCACACCAAATCTGCATGCAAATCTGCACCATTTGATGTGGATTGACCACACGGATCTGCCTGAGAACACCTGCGGATTTCAGTGAATCCTGAACGTGTGCATGTTCCCTAAAGGGGAAGAATATGGCAGCATGCAGCTATTCTTGCCATAAAGACAACAGAAGCCTTTACAGAACCACAACTGACCTTGTCACAGGTCACCATATGTATTCATCATCATATGATCTATCACAGCATCATGGCTTCTGATCTGATATGAAATTTTGACTCTAGTTTGATGATATCTCCTCATCCCCTGAGCAAATTAGAATTTCGTACCTTTATTTGTTGTGGATGGTCTTTACTCATAGTTATATTTGTGTTGTACACCTCCAATGTGACTTCTTTGGGGAAGGACACAGCTTTGTTTCCACGGTGGTCATTCTGAATCTTGATTGTGAAATGGGTCAGCGACGGCTCCTGTGATGTTACACCGACCAGCTGGTAGCTACATGTGCCCATAAAATCTATTTTCTTTTTATCAAAGGTTGTATATTCCCCAGAAGCTATGCAGGTGGAGTACTCCTTGGGAAAACAGCCACGTATGCCATTGGTCATCATGCAAGTCTCACTGTCTTTGCATTTAGCTTCTTCACAGACCACAATTCCAAGAACCGAGTCACACTTACACTGGATGCTGCATTTTTTATTGTACCAGGACTGGCCAGGGTCATAATATCGTCCGTCATATCGGCATCCACAGCTGGAGATGGGCACACATTTGTCACCACTGAAGATCATGCCGTTGTTACAATCACAGGTTTCTACACAAGGTTTTGTGCATTTCTCTGGCGCAGTTTTGTTAAAACAGCTAGCTGGACAGGCATTTCCACAAGCATTATAATGACTATTCTTATCCTGACATGTTTTGGCTGGAATGGATAAAAGGAAAAAAAAATACTTGATGAGATCTTTTTTCGAGGAATATGGTTCTCCTTACCGAGATCCAACTAGTCTGACAGATAATGCTCCATGAGAAATCATTGTACGATAAGTCAAAGTTCTACCCAATAAAGACTTTCGACATGCTAGGGATATCAGATCATGGGTGTCTCTAGTAGTGTTGATCACGAATATTCGAATTTTTATTGCGAATATAGGTACTTTGAAAATTTGTGAATATTTCGAATATAGTTATATATATTCGTAATTTCGAATATTCGAATTTATTTTTTCGATTTTATTATTATAATTTTTTTTTTTTTTTTTTTATCAGTACACATGATCCCTCACTGCTTCTAGCTTGTGGGCCAATAAGGAGGCTGCAATATACTTGACTTTAGGAGTAGTAGTGTTTGCGAATTTTGCTCTATATTCGTTTTTTTGAATATTCGCTATATTGCTAAATATTCTTGTTTTAGAATATTACGAATATTCGAAAAAACTAAGTTATAGCAATATAGAGAATATTCCAAAAAAATAGAATATAGAGCAATTTAGCTAATATAGTGCTATAATCTTCTTTGTCTAATAGTTGTAAGTTGAAAAATTCTCAATAAAAAAATTTGAATCCAAAAATTCGAATTCCAAATTCCATATTACACAATCATTACCTTCCTGATTTTTTGAGTAAAAAAAGAATCGTGAATTTTCGAATTTGCAAATTTTTGATGAATATTCTACAAAATATTCGCGAAATATCGCAAATTCGAATATGACCCCTGCCGCTCATCACTAGTCTCTAGCTTGGTTTGGTTTGGCTGAAAGCCATAGTCATGTTTCAAGGCTCTTTAATGGGTAGAACATTGACTTACAGGATAACTACCAATTGGACGTTTTAGAGAAACAGTCTTCTTCCTTCTAGAAGAGCATGAATTTTCAGAAAATAAATTCTTGTACGAATATAAATAATTAAAGACTCACCTATTATTATTATTATTACCACTGGCCCATTTGAATCCCACTTCAGATGTGGTAGAGTACTGATTTAGCTTACTGACCGCTGTGTCTTAGAATTATAGGATCTACTCCAGCGCCACCATTGCCCCACATGATCCCCACTCTGAGTAGACTCTTTACTGTGGATCGGAAGCCAGGCTCTAACGAGTCAGGCTCTAATGAGGCTCTAATAGGGTTGAATAGAGAGCCTGACTTATAGTCAACACTAAAGATGCTCTGTGAATCGGATAGTCAAAACAGAGGTGATGTGGTGCAAAAACGGTGCGGCAGGGAGCCAACAAGTTTATGATACCGTAACCAGTAAGCAAATTTTTTTTTCTCTACCATGTCCTATGTTTTACTTGCACTGAATAAAAAAATGGAGTGCTTCTTTAAAGTAGTAATCTGGTTTCATAATATTAATGACCTATCTTTAGGAACACCATTACAATGGAGACGATGTGGTGGTATATATTGAAGAGAATGCACCTCTGGCACTAACACTGCAGCTCCTTCAAACAGTTGATCGACAGGGTTTCCTAGGGTCTGAACTTAACTAATCTAGAATTGATGACCTATGCTGACTATAGGTCATCAATTTCATGAAACCAGAATTCCCTTTTAAGCTTCTAGTGCTCATAATTCATATTCTATGTTTATTTTCAACTTAGAAAAATCTTTAAGATCCTCTATGTTTCTTATTATATAAAAAAATTAGGAATGTATGGTATATAAATACTTTCAACTCACGGCAATTGGAAATCATTCGCCAGTCAAAAAGCTTGACTCCTTGGTTCAGGCAAGCAGCTGCATAAATCTCTAATGATTGGCAAAGGATGTTCTTAGCCCCACCAGTCTTACAAACGTCAAAGAGGCAAGCATCAAAGAACTTGGTTGGATTGACTTTGGAGACACAATCTCGGAAAGGTCCATTCTCTCTCAAAATGAGCCCGCAGTTGTCGTCACTGCCGTACTGTTGTTTTTTTGCTTCATCACAGGTTGCACATTCGCCTGGACAATGGTCAACAATGAATGGATGTTGATCATTGACTTCCCATGAAACTGTCCAGTCTACAATTGGCGTGACCAAGGTTCCGTTAGGAGATTCTTGATCATCCTTTGGATCTTGGTTGAAGTTCCCACACAAACCAGACACAGAATTATAGTAGCTACTGGGAAGTATTATTGTGCAGTACCATTTCCAATCAAAAGTAGCTACCAGACCAAAATCAGCTTCCACGGAGGCAGTGAACCCGCTAAGACTCACTTTCAACTTTCCATCAGCTAAACTGGCAGGCAGATTGGTTAATTCCTCATTGACCTATAAAAAGACATAAATATAAATGAAGCTGAAAGTTATTTTAACTGTTATAATTACAATTATGTGATATTCCAGACAAGAGCTGGTCTTAGGGGTGTGAGTAACACAGCGTGCATCACCTGTAACTACTGAAGATGGCATCACTGGCCTTGGTACAGTATCTTGGGTACTGGGCGCTACCATACCATATATTTTATTTTGGATTTGTATGGAACATGAGGGTGGGATCAGCAGCAGAAAGTACTGCACAGGGCATTAAGCAACCTAAGACTAAGCCTGGGTAGGATAGTCATTGATTTTAACAATATCTTGGTCATACTGCTTGTAACCTATGTGCAGTGCTTCTGCATTCTTACAAAATGCAAGATGAAGCATGAAACATCAAGTCAGATGTAGCCACAATATTCTGACAAGTTGACAATGTCAACTGTTTGATTTCAATAAAAATAAATAAAACAAATAAAAATAAAAACTTACTCTTATCCGTGGAAATTCTCCCACTGTTGTTGAAATTGTGTTTTCATACACAGTGATTTCTACCCTCTTGACATATGACACGGATCGGCTTCTACTGTTGTCATTCGTTATAACCACCTTGAATGGCTCCAGGGTCGGATCTTTACCACTGTACTGAGAGAGAACATAGCTGGAGGGTCCTTGAAAGTCAAATGTATGTCCATCAAAGGTACTTAAATGGGGATCTCCCCAGGCCCAACACGTGCCTGTGTAATCAGGTATGCAATGTACTAGGCCATCTTGAAGCTGGCAGCTCTCCTTTGTGCGACACCTTTTGGACTTGCAAGGGTCTGAAATGCAACAAATATAAGAACATGTTATAAAATTAAGTGCAATGGAAATATGGACTTAAAAGTGAATACACTATTTGGTGAACTGGGACCTTAAATCTGGACTTTGTAATAACCAAGGGCCAGGTTAACGTGATGGCTTCTTTCTTTAGGAAGCCTCTGGTTATCCAACTAGTTGACCTTAAAGTGGTTTTCTCACTTCAGCAAATTTATTATTTATAATGTAGACAGAGATAATGCAAGGCACTTACTAATGTATTGTCATTGTCCATATTGCCTCCTTTTCTGGCTGGATTTATTTTTCCATTACATTATACACTGCTCGTATCCAGGGGTTAAGACCACCCTGTAATCCAGCAGTGGTGGCTGTGTTTGCACACTATAGGAAAAAGGCTACGGCCACCACCGCTTCTGGATTGCAGGTTTGTCGTAACCCCTGGAAATGAGAAGTGTATAATGTGATGAAAAAATGAATCAAACCAGCAAAGGAGGCAATATGGAGAATCACAATACATTAGTAAGTGCCTTGTATTAACTTTCTCTACATGATAAATGCCAATTGCTGAAGTGAGAGAATCCAGTTAATGTTGATAATTTAAAGCGGTTGTTCAGACTACAGATATTGATGACCTACCCTCAGGATGGGTCAACAATGTCAGATTGAAGGGTGTCCATCACCCCCAGCAATCGGCTGTTTCATGCAGCTAGTGTTTCTGGATACTATAGAGTATACGGAGCTGGAAGCTGACATCTCCATACACTGCCATACACAGGTCCTATTCAAGTGAATGGGAGCTGAGCTGAAGTATGCCAGCGCCAGAAACTACAGTGTATGGAAACTTCTGCTTTCGCTCTATACGCTGGATGGTCTCTGGTACAGAAGCTGCCTGAAGCACCTGAAAGGTGGGAGTGACCCCAACCTATCTGATAATAATTGGTGGGGGTGCAAGGTCTCGCTCCCCCACCAATTTGATACTGATTACCTATTCTGAGGATAGATATTCAATATCTGTAGCCCGCACAACCACTTTATGTAGTCAGCTTGAGTATTTTGCCAAAAAACCTAGATAACCATTAGGACAATCAACTGATAAACCCTGAGCCATGCACCATCTTCCTAGGACTCATCCTGTTCTGTACAGAGATAAACTCACCAGAGTTGACACAAGACCTCACTCCATCCACAATTTTGCACTGGTCTCCTGCAGCACAGCTTGCGTTACGACAGCTCAGCCCTATGAGTGGGTTGCAGGTACATTCTAGACTGCAGTCATCATTCAGCACGATTTCATTAGCCTTTGAAAGCAAATTAAAATACTTTGACATTTTGTTCCTTGAAGGGGATTATCCCATCAAAGGTCTCAATATGCAATGAATTGACCATCTCAAATAAGTCACAATTGCAACATGGATGCAATAAAAATACAATAAGGTTTTTTATGTACATTGCATTTTCCTTTCTGGTAGTGCCTCCTGCTGTTTCTCATGTGGCTGAAATTTTGGTCCACCTTCTCCTGTATTCAGAGGTGAAAAAACATGCTCAATAGCTTCCTTTCTCCTTTCCTCCTCTCAATTCGGGAGTAGGCCCATCCACCTTTCATTTATTCATACCTACATTATAAATACATGGAAGTACTGTATATAGCTATATCTCTCTCTAGACAGTGGAGGAGAAAATTGTATCATATACCATGGTGCTATTTATTAGTGGAACCTCTGGTGCTATGTCTGGGGGACTATTTTCTATGCAGGGGAGTAGGGAGTTAACAAGAGCTCAATGCAATGGACTTCTGGGGTTGTAGGTTCTTGATGAGCTGCTGCCCTCCCACAGAAAAAGATGAGAAAAGTCTTTCACATGATATACTTAAAATAACGGTGTGAATTTATCCAGATTTTTTATTTATTTTATTTTTGTAATTTGTGAAGTAACTGGTTTACCTTCAGTATTTTCTCCACCCTAAATGCAATCTCTCCTGCTCCATACCTTGTAATAACGACCATTGTCAAAACATCCACATTGGTCTAAGGGTATGCAGTTTTTCCCATCCAATAGATAGCCCTCATTGCATTCACAGCCTTCATCACACAGGTCTGGAAACTCATAAGTATCGTAGATTGAAGCGCAGGTGGTAGAAGACATATCGGCACAAGTTGAGAAATGACTGTGAGGTCCACATATTATAGCTATTGAAAGTTGAAAACAAGAGATATGGAAAGTCAATGAGAAGTTGCACTTTTCAGTTGTATAACAAATTAATATAGTTACATTCAGTGACGTACACAGAGAAGTAAGGGCCCCATAGCAAGGATCAAACCAGGCCCCCCACACAGGACAGACGGGTTTCTGTCTAAACCCTTTTCAATGACCCTCGGGCCATTTTTCTACTGCCTCATTTGCTAAAAGTTCGCCTCCAGCAGAAGAAGAGATAATCACAACTAAGACTGGTCCCTTCTTGCCCTCGGCCCCATAGCAGTCGCATGGTCTGCCATTATGGTAGTTACACCCCTGGTGTCATGCTTGGAGATCTATCAAGGCCAACTTTTACATCTGTGGTAGACAGTTATGAAAAAGGTTGGGAGCTGGTGACCAGGATTGGACTTCCTCACTACAGTATCAGAGGATTCTCTGGTGAGCTCAGGCTCTGACACAATAATTGGCCACAAAGGTCCTGGAGAAGACAACTCCTTTAGAGATGACTTTGGAGCCAATCACGTGCCATAAGGTCTATTTCTTATGGGATAAGTCATAGATAATTGTGGTCTTCAGAATCACACTTTGTCTGTCTTTGCAGAACACTGAGCAGTTTCCATACAAACAGCATTCTATATCTTAGCTTTCTAGACTCCTGACAGAAAGGGATAGGGATATTGGGGTTAACTTTCTTACTCACTATGAGTTTGAACTTAATCAGGGGTGAACAAACCATATGTGCAACCTGTCTAGTTGCACAGGGGCCCAGATGGTAAGAGGGGCTCACTATCACTATCAAAGCAGTTCCTACTGTATGTAAGGGACTGAGTTTATTAATGTCATAGCTCCTTGTTGCTGGTGGGCTTTTGGAGAGATATGGTAGTACGCTATGATGTTCTATTAAAGAGCAAGAGGCCCATAGATTTTCTTGTACAGGGGTCCTCTGATATTTATGTCCACCCTTTAAATTGTATCTACTAGTAGCATATAGACACCTTTAAAGGGGCATCCCTATCAATGACATTGATAGCATATCACTAAAATATGCCATCAATATCAGATAGGAGCAGGTCTCACCTCTAGGACTATCTCCAGACTGGACCCTGCGAAGTGAAGGAGAGTGCATCACACAGCCACCCTTGCTATGGCAGAGCTGAGCACTGGCTTGGCTATTTCCGACAGTCGTATAGTGGTGAATGGAGGGGTGGCCTTACACACGCTGTGCATTCTTCATTCTCTGCTATGGGACTTCCAAAAATAGCTGAGCATGCTCGCTTGGCTGCTTAAAAACTCCCGAAGTAATGAACCGAGAACATGCCAAAAATGCACGGTATGCTCTCATTCACTTTGGAGGCCCTGTTCTGGAGATAGGAGTGGGTCTTAGAGGTGGAACCCACCCCTATCTGACACCCCTATCCTGGTGATATGGCATCAGAGTCTGAGATCGGCCAACCCCTTTAAGCTTTTTAGCTAAATACTTTGATGAACATACTACTTACGACAAAAATCTTCTGTCCTCCAAGTTATATCTTTAACCCCTTCATACTTGCAAGCATAGGCATAAACAGCGACACTGTTGCACAAAACACTGCTGTCTTCTCCATTGGACTGGCAGAGATCAGAAACACAGTCCTTTACATAAGATTCAGGGTTCACCTTGGAGTGACACTTTGCAAATGGACCAGAAGGATCACTAATGATGCCACAATTAATTTTTTGTAAAAATATTTTCTTCTTTTCTTCTTGGCATGATGGGCAAGGGATGTCACTGCTGCCACATCCATCACATTTTTCTCCTGGATCTATATGCACTTTCCACTTGTTTCCAACGGCATTGATTTCCACTGGTGTTGTGCCTACATCATCTTCAGCAAGTCCATTGTAGTTGCCACACAGACCACATGTGCCATCCTTGTAGTTACTAGGCACAGTGATGCAAAGAAAGGAGCGGAGGTCAGATCTCACAGAAAACCCAAAATTTGTATTAATAGTAATACGTTGACCTTGACTCTCAGCTCGTATATAACCAGACAACAGTGTAACGGGAAGTCTGACGTTCACTCCATTAACCTATAAATAATACAAAAATTTCAATGAAACACTAAATGCAACCAATGAAAAACCAACAACCAATGTAAATGTCTGTTTATCCTTCATTTATATTTAATAGTAGTTCTTATTATACTCAAGAGCTGCAAGCAGCATTCTGCTGGTTGCTACTAGAAGTCAACTGCTGCCATCTTCTATATGACCCGTGCTACTCGCAGAACTATGAATGCAGCTCTGAAATACTGTGAGATACATGATGTAACATAGGGGCATTACAAGAAAAGTATATGCAAAATAACTCCATAATTTTATGTAGACTCTTATTCAACACATATGACTGGTCTTGACAGGTAGAAGAAGAAAATGTTGAAGCAATCAGCAATGACTGTGAATATTTTGCAATAAACCCTCATTCAGGACCCTCATCTATTAGTTAGACTGGAGAGCTTCTACAAAAGGTTTCTCTTACTCTGGAGGATTTATTATTATCATTATACTACAGAGATAACCCACTTATTTCAAAGGCACTGGTGTAATGCTTCCTTTGACCTGCGAAGGCACTACAGGAGAATTCCTCACTTGCTGTGAGGCTTCCTCACAGATTACAGCAAATTACTGGAGGTCACAGCAATGGGACACATGCCAACCCGCTTATCAACAGTGGACCATTGCAACAAAAAGTTAATGTTCAGATGGGAGCACCCGTATAAGATAGACAAAGCATAAGTATCTTGCTGGATCCATGTGAATGTATCATTTACCTGTATGACACCTTTTTCATGGTGGTTCAGCATGGTCAGGTTCATTTGATATACTTCTATAGTGACGCTTCTGATTGATCCCGGACTGGAATCTTGCTTCTCACGTTTTACAGTCACCCGGAAAGTTGTTAGATTTCTTCTTGCTGTTGTTTCTCCGCAGCTCTGAGCAAGCACGTAGGAGCAATTTCCATCAAAGTCATATGTTTGATTGTCAAATGTCCTGTAATGGGAATACCCTGTAGTTGAGCAAGTGGCAGAGCCACTTGAGAAGCAGCCAAGAACTCCATTTTGTATCCGGCATTCTTCATAGGTGGAGCATTGTGATGGGGAGCATGTCATGATCCCACCTTCAGTACAGGAACATTTCTCCAAACACTTATCGTCAACATAAACGTTCTCGCCAACAGAATAGTAAACCCCGTTGTAATTGCACCCACATTCAGATATAGGGGCACACAGCCCCCCACTGAGAAGGAATCCATTATTACACACACAACCTTCTGTGCAATTTCCATAACATCCTTCTGGGGTGGAGAGACCATTGCAGGTGACAGGACAAGCATTAGTACAGACCTCGTAACTGCTATGAGCAGGACAGGAGAATGCTGCAAAACATATGCATGAAATAAATGTCATTGTTAATCAAAAAGTTTGCCATCGCATGAAATCCTGTCCACTTGCAAGCTCTATTGGACCAACCCACCACCAATAGATCCTCTAATATGCCCAAGCTGTCACATTATGAAACCCATAAGGTCCAGGAACTTACCCTACCTTGAAGGTGACTATGGAGGAGCCACTTACTGCTGGGTTCACTTACTTTGGGTTATTTGAGAATTGCCTGTTGATGTTGTGAGCTATGTGTGCACTATCATACCAGCTTGGTCTCTTGTCTGGAGGATCATGTTCATAATAAATCAATAATAAATCTAAATAACTGGACTTGTCATAATTTCCTTGAGGGCATTTTGCTAATCTTCAGACTGGCTTTTGCAATTAGAAAAACATGCACAAAGAATCTCTAGCATTAAATGTGGGTGACTCATGGTCCAGTCAGAATAATCTCTTTATCATAAACAAGACCAGGTTAAGGATCTCATGGAGGTAAGATGTCTGCCAGATATAAATGTTCTGCCAAGGCAGTTTAAACATGCCACAGCTTCAGTAATCAGTAATGCAAATGCAATCAACATCTTACCTCCATGGTGTCTTTGACCTTGTATTGATTTTGATAAACATATTATACTGACTGAAGCATGAGTCACCAGTATTTATAGCAAGAGATACTTTGTAAAAGTTAATCTAATTGAGGGAGCCAGTCAGGTTAGAGAAAACTTCTTAAAGAGAAAATACAAGTCCAGCTGTTTTGACTTATTACTACTGATATGAAACCAGCAGAGTGTATAGTGCAATAAAAGAGGGGATAATTGCATGTAGTGTCAGGGTAGGCCCATTATATCTCATTCAAACTTCATAAAAAAGTAACTTACGACAGAGGTTTTGACTCCGCCAGGGATGTACAATTCCCCCCGCTTCTTGGCATGCCATAACATATGATGTCATCACTGAGCAGAAGATGGCTTGGCGCTTCTGTAGAATGCAGTAATCATAAACACAGCCCTTGAAGTAAGGTTCTGGATCTACTAGTGAGTGACAATCACGGAAGGGCCCCTTCGGACTCAGCAAGACACCACATTCACTGGCTCCATCTTTTTGTCTTTTCTCTTCAGACAATAATTCGGGACAGACAGCATTCCCATCATCTCTACATCTGTATACTTCCTGAATCTTCCAGCTCTTTCCAAATGTAGTGGGGTCAGTAGGCCTTGTTCCCTCTTTGGGTGTCAGATCATCACTGGGGACTCCATTAAAATTGCCACAAAGGCCACACAAAGCATTGGCATAAATCCCAGGAACCTTGACCATGACAATATTGTTAAAGTCAAATGTGACCTTAAGTTCAAAGTCAAAAATGAATTCGACTGAATGAGGGTTGCGATAGAAGGAAAAACGTCCATCATTGGATCTAAATGGCAGATTTATGAGAGTTTTGTTAATCTGAAAAAAGAAAAATTAGAAAAGTAAGAAATTAGGCAAAGCTTGTGGATCATTAATCAAACCTGTAAACTTAAATTTTAATATAAAGTGATTTTGGTCAAGTTTCAATGAGTCATTGTTATGGAAAGTCTCTGAATATTTTTACATATTACATATTTATGCATACAGAAAACCTTTTTAATAAAGTATTCAGTTCTGAAAGCACCATAACAGATAATCTCAGAACATATTTGGTAACTTAAAATGGGTATCCAAAACAGTGGTTTTTGACCTTTCATTCACATTGTAGATATTTTTGATGACATTTTTCATGTGACATAGCTATGCTTACCATAACTTTATTTGGATACTGCCTACTGGCCTCAATCTCCAGGTCATAGACTTTGATGTAGACCACTGTTGTGTCAGAGACTCTGATGTTACCTCGATTTTGATTTTGAACCCAGACCTCAAAATTTATTAGTCCACTATTCTTGTTACACACGCCGGTGAGCTGATAGACACAGGTACCTTGAAATTCAAACTTGGTTCCATCAAAGCTAATGTAATGTGGGTCACCAAAGGAATAGCACACACCATAAGATCGGGGATAGCAATTTAGGATTCCATTCCTAACTGCACATTCTTCTTGGGCCCTGCAAGGGCTGTTTACGCATTCGACTCTCTGAGTTTGCTTATTGCACACACATCTTTGTTGGCATACAGTATCATTCCAAAATGCCTGATTGGGGGCATAGTTGAATCCATTATAAGAACATCCACAGCTTGCTTTAGGTATACATTTCCCTTCACTTAAAACAAACCCTGAGTTACATTGACAAGTCTCAACACAGGGCTCTGTGCAGAGAGGTGGACCTTCAGGGTTTTCACATGTGGCTGGACATGCCCGGCCACATAGCTCATAGGAACTGTCTTTAGGACACTGCATGGCTGAAAACAAAGAGAAAAAATTCCATCTTAGTAAATTAATTCTTACATTGCTAAACGATGTCTATGTCTACGTGGTCTGCACTTACGACATCCAGCAGCCGTTCTCCAGTCCTTAATAGCCACTCCCACACGTTGACAGGTTTCAGCATAGGATTGGACTGCCTCACAGGAAATCTTTTTGAAGCCGTCATTGATACATACATCAAATATACAACTTTCAGTGTACATCTTGGGGTCTACAATGGCATGGCACTCACTGAAAGGACCATTGTTTTCATTGATAAGTCCACAGTAGTCAATAGTTGAGTACTTTTTGGCAGATTCTGAAGGACAACTCAAGCAAGGCCCACGGCAGTCATGCCAACAAACAGTGTTGTCTTCTACCTACAAGTACAAAAAAAACATGTTCTATATATACTCATTAATTAAGCTTTATGGCTAATTAACAAGTTATTATAATTAATTGTATCTGAATTAGATTATGATACATGCAGGAAAGGATATAGGAAAGAAGATTTTGTGTTCTGCAAGCTATCTTTTAATAATATCCTTGACCTAGAGCCATGTGGAGACTCTAATCTGGATTTCACTCATGTCTGTGAAGGTGCTTAGCCACCATCAACAGCTAAGTTTGGAGGTTCTTCAAGGAAGGGACACCATTGCTACAAGGTCAAGAGGCTGGTCAAGAGGATATCCTGGCTATATCTGCTTGTTTAGGAAGAAAGTCAATTATGTCCGATTCTATAAGTCTTCTGTGTTGGTCTTGAAGAAGGTTAAAAAATGATTTGCAATCTTACCTCAATAATGACTCAGGTGATCAATACCAACAGCTAGCCTACATACACAGACTCAGCTGTGCTAAATCTGTGCATCCCGTCATTTATAAAAGAATTACTGGTCATACTATACTTGCCATGAAGAAATCTAGAAAGTTGACTATGTAGTTCCATGTGAATGTAAAGGCAGCCATATTGGTTACCATTAGGGTTGAGCAAAGCAAAGTATCCAAAGTGGACTTCGATCCAAATATCAGGGAAAATTTTATTAGCTGTGAAGCCGAATTTCCTTGTGCATTGTGGTAATGAATCAATTTTCCCTGAAATGGGGGGGGTGGAAAAATGATACTTACCTCATCCATTTGCACATGAAGAGGCCGTGGTGGCAATCTTTATTGAAGAGCCCACAAGAAATCTCGCACGCGTTGACATATGACATCATCATGCCAGCCGCTGTGATGATGTCATCAAGTCACTAGGCAAGATTTTTCACGGGATCTTCAATCAAGATGGCCGCGGAGGCCTCTACGTGATCAAATGGATAAGGTGAGCATTCCCCCCCCACTGGATTAACACCTGAAAGCCCTCAATGTTCATCTCAGATGCTGTGATCAGTGGCATATGAGGGGTTCAATGAGGGGTCGGCCTAGGCCACATGACCGATAAGCGTGATGTCACTGGCCTTGGAAGAGGCCATAGAGCTCCGGTGAATTCTGAGGCCTCTTCAAACAACTGATAAGTCGGGGTTCCAGGAGTTGGATAGGTTATCAATATGAAAATCTCAGGAAATTTAGGGGGTTCTTAACAAAAACTAAAGGTCCTTTAATACAGGATCCCAAATATGAAAGCATGATAGGAGTTATAGTTCTGCAACAGATGTAGATCCACAGGTAGGAGACTATGTTTTAGGAAGAAAAAAAAAAGAAAAAATGTTATGTTTAGAATACCATTTGCATCTTACCATCCAACTAGCACCAAAGGTAATAGTGTTTGGAGCTGAAGTTCCCTGGGGTGTCTGGAAGTCATCATTTGGATCTTGGTTATAGTTTCCACACATACCACACATTTTTCCAGCATAACGCCTAGTAATCTCCACCATTAGTAAATGATTCCAATCATATAAGAGCTGCATGTCATTACCGAGCTGCATTATTACTGCGTTCCCACTCTGGAAAAGCTTCAGTGTCCCATTCAACAGAGAAATAGGGAGTTGTTTATGAGCATTATCCACCTGGGAAAAAATAGGTACAGTTTTTGGAAAACAGATTATTGTTCTGATTTATCCTTACTCTCGTCTTATGTCTTTTCGCATCTTCAAACATAAGACAGATTGGGATTTTGAATAAGGGAGGAGGGAGGCAAAGTGACTAAATAATTCTGGCTGTATGAGAGAAGGTGTAGGCTATACTGAGTGCACAGGTAGCTGTTGGCATTGGTGCATGAGTTGGACTTAAAATCTCCTTTACCACCAGTATTATATAAAGCACATAGGATGTGGGGGAACTGTTAAAGATTTG
The DNA here is from genome assembly GCF_905171765.1 of Bufo bufo. Taxonomy (NCBI): domain Eukaryota; kingdom Metazoa; phylum Chordata; class Amphibia; order Anura; family Bufonidae; genus Bufo; species Bufo bufo. Next base: position 39,783,824 of record NC_053389.1, read on the forward strand.
GCATTGGGACCTAGAATGCTTTAAGTTACTCCTTTGCACTTGGGGTAAAGGTAGTTATGTCTGAAGGCCTGGTTGTCTGAAATGCTCTAAATGCTTAGTAGAGCTACTGTATGTAAGGGTCACCAGGTCCTGGTAGCCAATTTATTCCAGAATGAGTAGGATAAGTCTTGAGTGAGCTCACAAACGAGCACTCTGGGAGGAACAGCCTCATATTCATTATTTAGTTTCCTGGTAGAAGGAGCAGTGCTATGGGTTACAATTCAACCAAAGCTCCTTCAGAAGATATTTTATGAGTGCACTTTGGGTTAAAAAGTAATCACAACTCACCCTAATGTATCCAAATTCTCCTTTCTTGGCTACGATCGTGTGGGGTCCTGTTAGGACAGTGACCTGACCCACATAGGAAACCCGCAAATTGCCCCTGTTATCATTCTTTATTTGAACAGTAAACCTTGGAAGGTCTCCGACATCTCCACACACTGTGGCAAACGTGTACGTGCATGTGCCCATGAAGTCAAAGTATGCATTATCCCATGTACGAAAATGTGGATCTCCTGATGCCCAGCACAAATCCACCTGTGGTTTGACACATTTTGGCTTTCCCCTCTCCATGACACAAACTTGCCGAGGAGGACACAGAGTATTTTTGCAGGATGGACCTGGATCTAAAATGAACAATACATTTTTTTAGAAGAATATTAATACAGGTCAAAGCACTGGGAAGGAAGTGGGGGGGAGGGTGACAACATTATAATTTATGGGGCCTCTACTGGAGACATTACAGACCAGAGCACTATGGGTGGGGGATTATATTCATAGAGCTCTACTGGAGACTTTAATACAGGCCAGTACACTAGGGTGTATTATAATTCATGGGGAACTACTGGGGGGCATTAATGCAGGCAGGAGCACTATGATGTGGGGGCATCATTATAATACAGGGGTACTAATTTGGGCATTACTACAGGCTGAAGCACTACAAAGGGGGCACTAAAGGGAGAATTTAAATACAGTGGGAACTACATGTGGATTATACCTGCAGGAGGGCATTATAACTACAGGTGCACACGCAGGGGGCATTATAACTACATGGGGCACTGCAGGGGGGTATTATAAATACTGAGGGCACTACAGAGGGGCTTCATAAATATGGGTCTACTACAAGGGACATAATAAATACTGGGACTAATATAAGGGTTATTATAACTACTGGCAACAGTATAGGGAGCTTTATTATTACTTCCTTATAGATAGGCCTTATTACTACTGGGGCACTGAAGGGAGCACCATGGTGGCATAATTACTACTGAAGGTACCATGGGAGCATTATTATTGGACACAATATGGATATTGTTACTAATGGGGGCACTCTTGGGGTGCATTATCATTATTGGGAGCACAGTAGGAGGCACTATTACTATTGAGGGAACTCTAGGAGCACTATTATTATGGGGAGGGCTATCTGTATGGCACTGTTGTTTTTGCAGTATTGTGTTTGGGGAGGACAGTAAGCACAGTATTGGGTGGGCAGCAGGATGACAATGTTGGGGGACCAAAAGGGTGAGGATGATGGAAAAGTGAGGAAATTAGATGTCTGTGTGCCAAACTCTGGTGAGACAACATAGTAGCATAGTTCATAAGGCTGAAAAAAGACATCTGTCCATCCAGGCTGTTATCCTGAAAGTTGATCCAGAGGAAGACAACAAGAACAGAATGACTCCCTGGATCAACGACCCTTCTCCAGAATTCTAGTAACTAAAACCTGTAATGTTATTACACTCCAGGTCCCTCTTGAGCTCTTTAAGGGAATTCACCATCACCACCTTCTGAGGCAGAGAGTTCTATAGTCTTACTGCTCTTACAGTAAAGAATCATTTTCTATCTTTCTGTAGAAAACTTCTTTCCTCCAGACATAGAGGATGTCCCCTCATCATAGGGGTGTCACAGGTCACAGTCCTGGGTATAAATAGATGATGGGAGAGATCTCTGTACTAACCCGTGATATATTTATACACTCGTATTTTTTCTAAACTGAATAACCCTAATTTTGACAATCTGTCTGGGTACTGTAGTCCACCCATTCCAGTTATTACTTTAGTTGCTCTCCTCTGAACCCTCTCCAGCTCTGATATGCCTGTCTTGTTCACAGGAGCCCAGAACTGTACACAGTACTCCATGTGTGGTCTAACTAGTGATGTGTAAAGTGGTAGGACTATGTTCTCATCACGGGCATCTATTCCCCTTTTGATGCAACCCATTATCTTATTAGCCTTGGCAGCAGCTGCCTGACACTGGTTTCTACAGTTATGTTTGCTATCCACTAAAATTCCTAAGTCCTTTTCCATGTCAGTGTTACCCAGTGTTTTACCATTTAGTATGTACTGGTGACATGTATTATTCCTTCGCATGTGCAAAACCTTACATTTGGCAGTTCTGCCACTTCTCTGAGACAAGATGTGACTGAAAGAAGTTGTCAAGGTGGTCTAGTCCGAATGGAGAAGAGGAAGAAGAAAACGTCTGCATCAGAGGAGACCTCACCAGATGTAATGGGCATGTGGTACTATATTCTGTTAACATTAATCTGTTATTGTATCGTATTTGAAATTAACACAGCCCATCAACTAGAATTATTTATGGGCAGCCCATATATCCAGCCGAGTTTGAGACCCCTTATCTATATATATATTAATCTATTATCTATATATAATTAGTTAATTTTACCTTTCACACATGTAGCAGGAGAGCCATAACTAAAGGTTGACCCAATGCCCACACTTAGTAAACCAAATTTTTTACTGGGATGATTAACTTTGTGAGATGTCAGACTGTTTCCATATTTGAATTCAAAGTAACTGAAGCTTGTTCCAGGTATTTCAGTCCATTGTGGGTTATAGAGGGGTCTTCCATCAAATCTAATGTCAGCCGTTGAAGAACTTTCAGCTATGAAGATTGCATAGTTGTCAGTGCCTCGCTGACCATAAAGGTAGTATGAGTTGCAATAACTGTCAAGGTCTACAATATTCATCAAGAATGGGCCATATTCAAACCTCCAGGCTCTTCCACCTGTGTTGAAGAAGGTGACTTGTACACCATCACTTGCTTCAATTTTTAATGGTATATTTGACAATTCTATTTCCAGCACCTGGCCAGCCACCATGGTTTCTTTTTTCTGAGTTGTATTGAAAAAGTAGTTGACTTCAGTTTTACCTGCTGCAATAACATAGACCAAGTCTGCGTTCTGTTGAAAAGATAGTGGGACAACAAGAAAGTTAGCCCCCCAGCTTGAAACGGGAGAAAGCTGTTCATAGACATAGTTACAGCGGGTGTTCTTCTGGGCACAGGTGTGTCCACTCAATACAACCACAGGATGTTTAGAAATCACCTGGGAACCTGACAGATCATCAGAACTCAACATCTGGATTCCATGGAAGGGTGGAAGAATTACAGTGAAGACACTGTTTGCTGCCTTTCTTTGACCATCGACTTCGACCGAACCTTTGGTGTGAATTTCAACGGAAGTTTCCTCAGTCGATGCAGTGACTGAAAATATTTTAAAAGAGCCTGGAGGACCAGTTTTAGGTGTTACTAAAAAATGCTCTGTTCCTAGTTCGGAGTTTGGATATACAAGTGATGTCTCTGCACTTCTATATCTTGAATTGAATGCAAGAACAGTAATGGGATAGTTAGAGGTTATATTGACTGTGTTTGTGAATTTCACATTCCCTCTAATTTCAGCAGACTCCGGTAGAACCACAGAGATAGTTATTTTACTTCCAACAGGTATGGTTTTCAAGTAAGATCCTCCAATGACTTCAATAGTAACATTTGTATTGTCTTGAGTGCCACTTATTCGAATCTCCTTCTTTGGACTACTGAAGTTTGGTATCCCACACTGCGGAAAGGTTGTGATGAATTGTGTTCCAACCAGACTTGCTGTCCCAATATCTGGAAAGTAAAAAAATAAAAAAATAAAAACATATTAGAAACATATTAGAAACATAGAAACATAGAATGTGTCGGCAGATAAGAACCATTTGGCCCATCTAGTCTGCCCAATATACTGAATACTATGGATAGCCCCTGGCCCTATCTTATATGAAGGATGGCCTTATGCCTATCCCATGCATGCTTAAACTCCTTCACTGTATTTGCAGCTACCACTTCTGCAGGAAGGCTATTCCATGCATCCACTACTCTCTCAGTAAAGTAATACTTCCTGATATTACTTTTAAACCTTTGCCCCTCTAATTTAAAACTATGTCCTCTTGTAGCAGTTTTTCCTCTTTTAAATATTCTCTCCTCTTTTACCTTGTTGATTCCCTTTATGTATTTAGAAGTTTCTATCATATCCCCTCTGTCTCGTCTTTCTTCCAAGCTATACATGTTAAGGTCCTTTAATCTTTCCTGGTAAGTTTTAAAGACACATGCATCAAAAGATTCATTAGTCTTCCTTCCTAACTGAGGAACTTTTCCTTCATTTTCCTTTGTAAAAACTGAACAGAAGTATTTATTGAGGCAGTCAGCTAGTTCTTTATCTTCTTCCATATACCTTCCTTCTTTTCTTTTTTATTTTGTAATTCCTTGTTTTAGTTTCCTTTTTTCATTTATGTATCTGAAGAATGCCTTATCGCCTTTTTTCCCCTGAGCTAATTTCTCTCTGCCTGTGCTTTAGAAGCTCTTATAACTTGTTTGGCCTCTCTCTGCCTAATCTTATAAATTTGCCTGTCATCCTCGTTTTTTTTATTTTTATAATTCCTAAATGCTATCTTTTTGTTTTTAATGATTTTGGCCACTTCTGATGAGTACCACAGTGGTCTCTTCCTTTTTTTGCTTTTACCGACAAGCCTAATGCAATTTTCTGTTGCCTTCAATAGTGCCACTTTTAAGTAGTCCCATTTCTCCTGGACTCCAATGAAACTGTTCCAATCTTATAGGGACTCGTATACCACTAATCTAATTTTAGAAAAGTCTGTTTTTCTAAAATCTAAAACTTTTGTTTTTGTGTGGTGTCACTCAGTCACTGTACTTATAGTAAACCACACTGACTGGTGATCACTAGATTCCAAGCTTTCCCCTGCAGTAATATCAGATACCAAATTCCCATTTGTGAATACTAAATCTAAAATGGCCTCCTTCCGGGTTGGCTCCTCAACTACTTGCTGTAGAGATAATCCTAGTAGGGAATTTAGAATATCTGTACTCCTGGCAGAACTAGCTATTTTGGTTTTCCTGTTTACATCAGGAAGATTGAAGTCTCCCATAATGATAGCTAAAATGACTTTGAAGGGGGAAGTTATTTCCTCAACTAGTAGATCATCTAATTCTTTGACTTGGCTAGGTGGTCTATATATCACACCTACACGAGTTACCTTATGATTATCAAGCTGCAAGGTAACCCAAACTGACTCTAAATTGTTCTCGCTAACTTGTACCAAATTCGATTTTATGCTATCTTTCACATACAGGACCACCCCTCCCCCTTCTTGCCTTCTCTGTCTTTCCTGTATAGAGAGAAACCTGGTATTGTTATATCCCAGCCATTACTCCCATTGAACCACGTCTCAGTAACAGCTTCTAAATCTATATTCTCAGATG